>NC_081553.1:128383057-129087110 GCF_963082655.1 Stomoxys calcitrans | reverse complement strand
TTACATATATACCCGAGGTGGTAAGTATCTAAAGTTCGGCCCGGCCGAACTTAACACCTTTTTACTTGTTTAGTTTTGTTATATTCATCTCGGGAGTCTATAATAATTTTTCTTGTTTATGTTCTGGAAGCGATAAAGTTGAATCAATGAGGACACGAACCCCCCTCCCCTGTTACCTAGCAGAATCAATGGCTCCCATTGTCTGCATTGTGCTCCTATAACTTTTCACACTATTCCACCTTATTATCCTTCCTTGTTTGGTTGTATCCTGGCATATAGCTAGTTGAGTAGATTTATTCCTCTCAAAAAAATGCAATGTTTTTTAGCTGAACATTACACGATTTGGCCGAAATTTTGCACATATCGTTAAGGAATGCCTTTCATTAACTGTGCTAGGTATGGTTCAAATCGGTCCATAAACTGATATAGTCGCCATATAAACCGATCTCCCAATTTCACATTCCGAGCCACTGGAGGGGGACATTTATGAGGTCTTCATCCGTAAAAACCTTCTATTCGAGCAGATGTGTCGCTCCACAATATACTGCAAGGACTGTTTATATAATAGAGATCCGTTACCATTAAGCCAAAAACTTGAATCGGACAGCACTCATTGGTCAAGCACAATAATCTCTGTCATTCCTTAATGGGATGTTGGTGGGGACATTTGAATTAATTATACCCACCACCGACTGGGGGTATATTCATTTTGTTCCGTTTGCAACACATGGAAATATCCATTTCCGACCCTATAAAGTATATCAGCGTCATAATCTAAGACGATCTAGCCATGTCCGTCCGTCTGTCTGTTAAAATTACGCTACAGTCTTTAACAAGTAAAAATGCATTAAGTTCGTCCGCGCCGAACTTTGGATACCCACCACCTCGGGTATATATGTAAACCCCCTTTCGTCCAAATCCGATGAAAATTGCACCCAAACTCGGCACGGACATTGAGTGGTATTATAAATATAAGTCAATGTTGAATTTTATATTTCAAATTTCAACAAAAATTGGGGAATAAGTAAAGCTTTTATGAGCTTCAGACCCTTAACCAGCATGTCGGTCTATATGACAGCTATATCTAAATACAGTCCTGGTGGCTGGTGGCCTAAAACTACTCACTGCTTCAAATTTCAGTGAAATTGGATAAAAAATAATGCTTTTGTGAGCTTCAGACCCTTTATCGGGAGATCGGCAACTATATCCAAATATAGTCCAATCCAAACCATATATGTCGGGAGACCTAAAACTACCCACTGTTTAAAATTTCAGCAAATTGGGTAATAAATAGGGCTTTTATGGGCTTCAGACCCTTTATCGGGAGATCGGTCTATGTGGCAGCTATATCTAAATATAGTCCGATCTAAAGAATATTTGGGTCCTAGTTTAGGAGGCCTAAAACTACTCACTGCTTCAAAATTCTGTGAAATCGGTTAAAAATAAAGCTTTTATGGGCTTCAGACCCATGCCTTTATCGGGAGATCGGTCTATATGGCAGCTATATATAAATATGGTCCGATCTGAACTATACTTAGGTCAGATGTCGGGAGGCTTTCAGATTTTAGCGAAATTGGGCAATAATTTAAGCTTTTATGGGCTTCAGACCTTTAACGGCAGATCGGTCTATATGGCAGCTATATTTAAATAATGTCCGATGTGAATCATATTTAGGTTCGAAGTTGAGAGGCCAGAAACTACTCACTGTTTCAAATTTCAGCAAAATCGGATGAAAAGTGAAGTTTTTATGGCCTTTAGACCTTTTATCGGGAGCTCGGTCTATATAGCAGCTATATCCAAATATGGTCCGATTTGGCCCGTTCAAGAACCTAACTGGCGTGCATCAAAAAGACGTATCTGTGCCAAATTTCAGCTCAATATCTCAATTTTTGAGGGCTGTAGAGTGATTACAACAGACGGACGGACAGACGGATAGATGGACATCGTCAAATCGTCTTAGAATTTTACGACGATCCGAAATACAATATATATAATTTGTAGGGTCGGAAATTGATCTTTCGATGTGTTGCAAACTGAATGACTAAATGAATATAACCTCTATCCTGCGGTGGTGGGTGTAAAAATAGAAATATTAAGCAGAAACTTTGCACAGATACTTTTTTTGTCCATAAGCAGGTTAAATTCGAAGATGGACTATATCGGACTATATCTTGATAAAGCCCCATATAGATTTAGGGTCTTAGGCCCATAAAATCCACATTTACAATTCGATTTTGCTGAAATTTGTGACAATGGGTTGTGTTTGGCCATCCGACATCCTTCTTCAATTTGGCCTAGATCGGTAAAGATTTGGATATAGCCTCCATATAGACCGAACCGCCGATTTCGGAACTTAGGCCCATAAAATCCACATTTACAATCCGATTTTGCTGTGTTGGGCCCTTCGACATCCTTCTTCAATTTGGCCTAGATCGGTCCAGATTTGGATATAGCTACCATATAGACCGATCCGTCCATTTAGGGTCTAAGCCACATTTATTATCCTATTTTGCTGAAATTTGGAACAGTAAGTTGTGTTGCGCTCTTCGACATCCTTCTTCAATTTGGCTCAGATTGGTCCTTAAATGGATATAGCCCCCATATAGACCGATCCGCCGATTAAGGGTCTTAGACCCATAAAATCCACATTTACAATCCGATTTTGCTGTGTTGGGCATCCTTCTTCAATTTGGCCTTGATCGGTCCAGATTTGGATATAGCTGCCATATAGACCGATCCGTCGATTTAGGGTCTAAGGCCTATAAAAGCCACACTTATTATCCTATTTTGCTGAAATTTGGAACAGTAAGTTGTGTTGGGCTCTTCGACATCCTTCTTCAATTTGGCTCAGATTGGTCCTTATTTGGATATAGCCCCCATATAGACCGAACCGCCGATTTAGGGTCTTAGGCCCATAAAAGCCACTTTTATTATCCAATTTTGCTGAAATTTGGGACAGTAAGTTGCGTTGGACTTTTCGACAACTTTCTGCGATTTGACCAAGATAGGTCCAGATTTGAATATAGCTGCCATATAGACCGATCTCCCGATTTAAGGTTTTGGGCCCATGAAAAGCGCAATTATTGTCCGATGTCGCCGAAATTTGGGACAGTGAGTTGTGATAGGCTCTTCGACATTTTTCTGAAACTTGGCCCAATTCGGTCCAGACTTGGATATAGCTGCCATATAGAACGATATCTCGATTTAAAGCCTTTGCCCCATAAAAAGCACATTTATAATCCGATTTCACTGCAATTTGACACAGTGACTTATGTTAGGCTTTTGGACATCCGTATCGTATATGGTTCAGATCAGTTTATTTTTAGATATAGCTACTTAAAAGATTTTGATGCAAGGTGGTTTACATATATAGCCGAGGTGGTGGGTATCCTAAATTCTTTCCGGCCGAACTTTTCGCATTTTTACTTGTTTTATTTTGTATGTTAAAGAACAGGATAATTTAAGTCCAGTAATGCAATGCAATCGGCTTTTTATTTGAGTCTTCAATTCATCAATTGTGTAATGAACTCAGTGTTTTACTATTATTAACATAAGGTTTAAAAATATGTGTTTTCAAATTAAAAAATTTCATTCAATATCTCATCAGATTTGATTCTTCGGCTGTGCCGCAAACCAAACCCTTATTTGAAGTTTAATTAACAAAAGTTCATTGAATGAAGCTTAACTGGCAAACAAATACATACATTGGCTAGCTCATTATTTAGATGCAGTTCAAAACCATAAAAACAAAAAAAAAAAATGTTTTTAAAAATGCTTTGCAGGAATGGGAATATCTGGGCAAGACAAGTAGAAATTTGATGCGAGGGAACATCCATCCTACCTTTAGGGATATGCATGCACGTATTTCAATGAGGACCCTCCTAATGGCCATAGGGCCACAATGCATATATTCATACTAATCGACATATCAGCCTTTTTCTACACCCGTTTGTCTGACAGTTTGTCTACTTGGCAGTTGGTTAGTTAGTCGGTACGAGTGTATTTATCACCATTCATCCATCCGTCGGTAGTCAATTGATTACTTTGCATTTACGCATTTCAATGAAATGCATTTTGACTAATGATTTCAATGACCACAAAACAGGAATGGAGAATGCACAAAAATAACGAAAACCGAAACAAAAAGGAGGCCATAAATTGAACATTGCAATGCAGAGTGGTTTCTATTAAAAAATAGGCACGTAATTAATTCTAATGGGCTAAGGATGATCTGGTTCGTGTTTCAGCAAAGAAATGAAAATGATTGCATTCGAAGTTGCTTTTAAAGGATTTTGTGTTTGATGTTAAACCACCTGGTCGGTGGTTGCTTTAAACGATAACACAATCCGACATCGTAAAACATTGCTGTGGATCAAAAATGGCAGTATCGGGCACAACAAGCAAATAACTGGCTCTGAAGTATGTGCTCTAAAAGCCGAACCCTCCTGTCGACCTTACCTAAATAACTGAATACTCCATGAAGAAAGATATTCATGAAAAACCAGGTCCCTTAACTACCGACTATGATTTTTGAACAACCTACAGTGCTGCAAAAAAGTATTGGCACAATGCAATGTTGTAAAACCAAAAATCACAAAAATCATATACAAAAACAAACAATGTATTATTTTTAAATGTGAACTAATTGCTACAATTGTATATCTCATGGAGGTAGCATGAAACTTTGTATAATTAAATAATTATATATTAGAAATAATACAAAATATATTAATTTTTTTTTGATATGAGTTACAAAAATATTGTCACACTTGTCAAAAACGATACAAACAAGTAAAAAGCCGTTAAGTTCGGCAGGGCCGAACTTTGGATACCCACCATCTCGGGTATATATGTAAAACACCTTTCCTCAAAATCCGGTGACAAATGCATACCTTATGCCCCATGGCAGCTAAATCGAAATATGTTCCGATTTGAACCAAATACTTATAAGTAAAAGTCATTGTTCAATTGTGTATAACAAAATATTGGTCTTTTAAGTAGCGATATCTAAACATAAACCGATTTGAACCATATACGATATGGATGTCGAAAAGCCTAACATAAGTCACTGTGTCAAATTTCGGTGAAATCGGATTATAAATGCGCCTTTTATGAGGCCAAGACTTTAAATCGAGATATCGGTCTATATGGCAGCTATATTCAAATCTGGACCGATTTGAGCCAAGCTGCAGAAAAATGTCGAAGAGCCTAACACAACTCACTGTCCCAAATTTCGCCGAAATCGGACAATACATGCGCCTTTTATGGGCCCAAAACCTCAAATCGAGAGATCGGTCTATATGACAGCTATATCCAAATCTGAACCGATCTGGGCCAAATTGAAGAAGAATGTCGAAGGGCTTTACTTAACTCACTGTCCCAAATTTCGGCGACATCGGACAACAAATGCGTCTTTTATGGGCCCGAAACCTCAAATCGAGAGATCGGTCAGCTTTATTCAAATCCGGACCAATCTGAGACAAATTGAAGAAAGATATCGAAGGGCCTAATACAACTCTCTTTCCCAAATTTGAGCAAAATCGGGCCTAAGACCCTAAATCGGCGGATCGGTCTATATGGCAGCTATATCCAAATCTGGACCGATCTGGGTCAAATTGAAGAAGGATGTCGAGTGGCCTAACACAACTCACTGCCCCAAATTTTGACAAAATCGGATAATAAATGTTGCTTTTATGGGCCCAAGACTCTAAATCGGCGGATCGGTCTATATGGAGGGCTATATGAATATATAGTCCGATATAACCCCTCTTCGAACTTAACCTGCTTATGAACAAAAAAAGAATCTGTGCAAAGTTTCAGCTCAATATCTCTATTTTTAAAGACTGTAGTGTGATTTCAACAGACTGGCGGACGGACATGGCTAGATCGTCTTAGATTTTAACGCTTGTGGTAAGTTATGGTTCGATCTTCATTTATTTTTCAACATCTCTGCAATGGCGGACATGTTTGTTGGTATGTCTGATTTAATTTATGGTTTTGTGATTAGGCAGCAATCCTTTCATTCTTTTCTTTTTGTATCTGCTTTTAAGCAGATCAGTCTATAACGGCCATCTGCCTATTTGATTTGTATCTACCACCTCCCACGCCACGGCCCATTACTGAACTCGCTATTTAGCAAAGCCACCCACGTCAGCTGTGATAGCTCAGTGGTAGTATCTCGGCTTACCATATACGAGAACCAGAGTTCAATCCCCGGTCAGGGCGAATCCTATTTAATTTTTTTTTTAGATTTTGAAAATTTTTTTTTGGTTTCTCTTTTTCCTTATTTTGCATTTTTTGTTCGAATAAAAAAACGGAGACCGGTGGAATTGTGTGGATGTTAATGGCAGACTTCACTGTTTTTTTTTCAGTGAGAACTAGATTTTTTTCGTTAAGTTTTCTCACATTTAGTTTTTTTGTTGGTGAGAACCAATTAACATTAGCTCCTCACTTCCCTGGGATTTGCTTGAAACAGCAAGGTTCTTTTACTTTCCTGATCTATTCAAGACCACACCAAAATAGAAACATGAGTATAGTGACTTGGATTTTTTTTTTTCAATTTGCAGTAACATACAGGTGCTAAAAATAACAAAATCGGTGAAAATCACTTTAGTCAATATATGTTTTAGCAAAATTTTCTAAACTTTGAAATTAAAAGCATCGAATCATTTCACTGCAAAGGTAATTTTTGAAAAAAACTTTTTTTTGTGCCATTTAAATTATAAAAATTTCCTATAACGACAGTGGTCAGGAAATCAATTGGAATATCCATAACCCAGGATTTTCAATTCTAATTTAAGTCCATAAGCGAATTCAGGAGGAAATTCTCGTAAGATCGAAATTTTTTACAAAATTCCTCATTTGCGGCAGGAAATTTTGTGGCTTAGAAGTTTTTTGTTGCGGCTTGCACAAATTTTTGTACTGTCCAGCCACATGAAGTAAATAGGCAGTCAGAGTCAATATATTTTGTTTTCGGTGGAAATAATAGATTACCATGGTTTGGTAATTCGATATACATTTTTTGCGCATTCAAAAATTTGATGAAAGTCCGACACTGTGCGCTGCTCCTTACACCAATTACAATCACGTCATCGGCAATCTAATTGGCCATCCATACGTGTGCTTTAAATAGTTCGTTCAGCTAAAGATCTGATTGGTCGGTGATCGCATCATTTTTGGAGTCAGCCAGATGTCTACATAGCTCGCCCAAAACCATTTGTCAACACCTAAAGTGTAAACGGTTGCTGTAGGAAACAAAAGTATCTACATTACTAACATCATGGGTTCGATTCCCACCTCCGTCGGATATGGTTTACGTTTAGAAAGTTTTTTCGGATAAGTAGTTGAAGTTTTCGAATCTAATCCCGCAAAAATATGGAAACATTTTATATTGAAAATATCTTTCATAGCCCTACAGCAAAATCATCATTATCCTTCACACACACACATACACACAGAATAATTCATCGAGGCCTCGAGAGGATCGCCATCTCTGTATGTGGATTTATAAAGGAAAGAGTAATAAAATAATTAGAAGTAAATCAGAGTGAGTTATATAAAACACCAAGATAACAAAATGAATTAAAATATTTGCATATGGGAGGATAGTTTAAAACCCCAAAATTTGTGCAAAGAAAAATGTCAAAATTAAATAAAAATTCGCTTAATTAATTTTCACGACTAAGTTGTCGCTTTAAACTTGCATTTGCTTTTTGTTTGCTTAAAGTTGGTTAATCAATTTTCTAAAAAAAGACCTTTAAATTTCGTTAAGATTTTGGAAAACCCGTATGGATTAACCCCAATGATTTTTAACTAGAATTTGCTTAATATATATGTTTGAAACCAGTAATATGGGTTATTTAGATAAATAATCAGAAAATTTCTTAAATATATTTTTTGCTTGAAATTAACGTTTCACTAGATATGCTTTTTTTTCTCGATAAAAGTTTGATTTAAGTGAACCCAAATTTTAGCCTCTAGTAATGAGTGGTTACATTAAGTTTGTTGGAATTATTTAAAAATCTACCTTGTTATTAACAAAATGGTAAAATAATTTTATCATCTTCCTTCTTACTGTGGCGAGGTAAAATAAGAGGGCAAAATATTGTATTTGGGGTCTCAAGAATATAAAGGCCTTTGAGACCATGGTAGGGAAGGGTAAAGAGGCCCTAACTCCAACCAACATCAGGAGTTTTGCTTTTAATGCTGTCTAGGATTGACCTTCCGTTTTAATACACAATCTGGACCAACAGGGGTATACAGTGCTTGGGCAGAAAATTTGTCCCTCCAGAATTAGCCTTTGTTTTTCTCCCCCCAGCATAGGATGGGGGTGTACTAATTTCGTCATTCTGTTAATAACACTTCGAAATATGCGTCTGAGACTCCATAAAGTATATATATTCTTGATGGTCATGTCATTTTAAGTCGATCTAGCCATGTCCGTCCGTTCGCCCGCCTTTCTGTCGAAAGCACGCTAACTTCCGAAGGAGTAAAGCTAGCCGCTTGAAATTTTGCACAAATACTTCTTATTAGTGTAGGTCGGTTGGTATTGTAAATGGGACATATCGGTTCATGTTTTGATATAGCTGTCATATATACCGATCTTGGGTCTTGACTTCTTGAGCTTCTAGAGTGCGCAATTCTTATCCGTTTTGAATGAAATTTTGCACGACGTGTTTTATTATGATATCCAACAACTGTGCTAAGTATGGTTCAAATCGGTCCATAACCTGATATAGCTCTAATATAAACCGATCTTGGGTCTTGAATTCTTGAGCCTCTAGAGGGCGCAATTCTTATCTGATTTGAATGAATTTTTGCACGAAGTATTTTGTTATGATATCCAACAACTGTGCCAAGTATAGTTCAAATCGGTTCATAACCTGATATAGCTGCCATATAAACCGATCTGGGATCTTGACTTGTTGAGCTTCTTGAGGGCGCAATTCCTATCCGATTTGGTTGAAATTTTGCATGACGTATTTTATTCTTACTTCCAACAACTGTGTCAAATAAGGTTCAAATCGGTTCATAATCTGATATAGCTGTCATATAAACCGATCTGGGATCTTGACTTCTTGAGCCTTTAGAGGTCGCAATTATTATCCGATTTGCCTGACATTTTGTACGACGGATTCTCTCATGACCATCAATATACGTGTTTATTATGGTCTGAATCGGTCTATAGCCCGATATAGCTCCCATATAAATCGATCTCTCTATTTTACTTCTTGAGCCCCCAAATGGCGCAATTCTTATTCGAATTGGCTGAAATTTTACACAGGTCTCCAACTATAATTTAATTATGGTCCAAGCCGGACTATATCTTGATATCGCTCTAATAGCAGAGCAAATCTTTTAAAATATCATTTTTTTGCCTAAGAAAAGATGCCGAAAAAAGAACTCGACAAATGCGATCCTTGGTGGAGGGTATATAAGATTCGGTCTGGCCGAACTTGCACGCTTTTACTTGGTCTTGTTTATGTTCGCGAAGCGATAATGTTGAGTCAATGAGGACACGAACCCCCATGGTCTGACTAGTGCTCCTATAACTTTTCACACAATTCCACCTTATTAACCTTACTTGTTTGGTTGTACCCTGGCTAGTTGCTAGTTGAAGAGATTTATTCCTCCAAAAAGATCAATGTTTTTTTAAGCTGAACTTTACACGCTGATCAAGAATATATATACTTTATAGGGTCGGAAATGAATATTTTGATGTGTTGCAAACGGAATGACAAAATTAATATACCCCGAATCAGAAATCGCGATCCACCATACCAGTCAAAGTGTTTTGAAAACAGCACACACTTGCCTAACTTTTATAAGTTCTTTGCTATGCTTTTCTTTGAACAGAAAGCATTGAATATGATCTCGAGCTAGAATATCTTCGAAAAATCACGAAAATATTTTAAAGATCAAAATAATAGAGCGCAAGCACACAAACGATACAATTTTTTTTTCTAAGATTAAATTTTAGTAACAAACACCCCATTATTTAATTATGTAATTTAAATCCGTTTTTAAAGCTGGTACAATGTTCGCTTTTCGCGAAATTTTTCGTGAGGTTTACTAACTTCGTTCCGTTTGTAGGTTAGGTTAGGTTGAAAAGAGGGTGCAGATATTAATCTGCCCCATGGCACTATAGACATACACCTAAGTCAGTAATCGGTTTGTTGTGCGCTCTAAAAAACTTTAAAGTAACCTCTAAAAAGAAAATTTTAAGTTAGGAATTCTGTGCTACTTACAAAATCCTTAATTGTTTTCAATACCGCTCCCCTAAGTTGGTTCATGTCTGATATTGTGTCTCCACCTAAGTACCGGTATCTGTTGGACGTGAAAGCCGGGCAAAGACATAGGAAATGGTCCAACGTCTCATCATCATCCCCGCATGCCCTACACATGCTATCTCTTGCCGCACCGATTTTATTTAAGTGAGCTCGTAGTCCTATGTGTCCCGTTATGATACCAATAGCTATACTGACCTCCTTCTTACTTCCTTTCAGTAATAGCCTTGTCTTCTCACGATCTGGACACCCCCATAAGATTTTCGCCGTCCTACCGCTGTTCCACAATGTTGCATGCGCATTCGTCGCCCACTCCCTTAACTCGGACTTCATCGACCCGAAAAGATTCGGGTTAACCAAGTTTATTGACGGCAGTTCTCTGGTCTTCACCGCCACATCGTCTGCCCTTTCATTTCCCCTTACTCCGTTATGGCCCGGCACCCAAACGATGCCGATTTTGCCATCCTCAGAGAAGACGTTAATCTCCTTCTTATACTGCAAGACTGTTCATGACCTTACCGTCCTGGTTGTTATTGCCCTTATGACAATTTTACTGTCGGTAAATATGTTCACACTCGATATCCTCGGGTTAGCACCACACCACTTCACGCATTCCGAATAGATTCTAAAATAGATCTCAGTCCCTGGGTTCTCAATGTAGACCCCAGGCCCACATGATCTTTCAGATGGCAATACTAGGGTTCCGTCAATCCAAGACTGTGCCGATGGCAGCAGTGCCTCGCACTCGACTTCAAGGTTCATCTCAGGTATCCGATCGGGAACCTTTTCCCTTCCTTTAAGGTTTCCTATAGTCCATTTGTAACACCCCGAAATATTCGTCTAAGACTGCATAAAGTAAAGGGTGATTTTCTAAGAGCTATAGGATAGTTAATGAAAGAAAAATAAATAAAATTCAGAAAAAACACATGAAATCTTTGTTTGAATCGATAGTGCGGTCGATATAATTTAATGTTTGAAAATTATTTCATGCAAATGTTGACCGAGACTGCGCCTCAAATGGTCCATCCATTTAGTCCAATTTAAGCATAATCTTTCCAGCATTTCGGCCGGAATCTCACGAATAAATTTTTCAATGTCATCTTCCAATACGTCAATTAAAGCGGGGCTTGTCTGCATAGAGAGAGCTTTAACATAGCCCCATAGAAATTAGTTTTAAATCGCACGATCTAGGAGGCCAATTGACCGGTCCCGAACTTGAAGTAAAATGTTCATCGAACTCGCCTCTCAATAAGTCCATTGTTACGAGAGTTGTGTGGCATGTGACACCGTCTTGTTGAAACCACATGTCATGCAAGTCAAGCTCTTGCATTTGGGCAAAAAAAGTTGTCTATCATCTCACGGTAGCGCTCACCATTCACAGTTACGATACGATTCGCATCATCTTTGAAGAAGTACGGTCCAATGTGGTCGGGTAACCTTCTCGATATGGTCAGTTTAGTTCTTCAGAGTACCACCAAAAGCTCATCTGTTCGGATAGTTTGGAACCATCTGTAAACTTCTATTACATAGGACATTGTAGTGCCAATCGGTTCTATCAGGAATAGTGGTACAGTACTTTTTATCAAAAAGCGGCTCGGGCTATGTGTAATACAAACTGCCTGGAACATCGAGCATTGTATCAAGAATAACACAGTGTCCGTAGCCGCCACATGACCAAAGAGAAAGTTCATTTAGCCTTACAGCAGTGGTAGCAGTAATTTGTCTATCCACAATGTCCAGAGGCATTAGATGGCATAGTCCTCAGTGCGGCTGTCATGCACAAACAAGCCATCCTTTGGATCTGGTTGAGTGCTTTCTGTAACCTGTCTAAGTAGACAGGTACCACCATAGGTAACTTTTATCTCCTGCCGAAACACACAATTTCTGTCTTGCACGGATTTACGTCTAGGCCACTTGTCGGTTTTACATCATTGGAAGCATCTTCAATGTCAAGAAATGCTACCACGTAAATTCGTTGACAGCGAGATAACCCTCTATGTAGGCGACTAGGTTGTGAATGGATGTTTCGGTGGACTCGCCCTTACTATATGCATGCTGTTGCCGATTCAGGCGATCTCCAGGGATCGTTGCCCTAAGATATGTTTCTATCAACCTCTCTAGAAACTTCAGCGTAAAGGTTGACTGATTAATAGGACGAAAATTTTTCGCCTTCGTGTGGTAATGTTTTCCTGCCTTTGGAATGAAAATGTGCTTTGTATCCCTCCATCCCACAGGTATATACGACATGCTGATACAAGCCGACTACATCTCCCTAAGCCAAGGAGCCAGTCTATCGGACTCAGCTTGTAATTCAACTGGCGATACATCATCGTAAAAGAGTCGACATTTTTTATCGTCCAAAGGATTTTCGACTCAGACACAATTTCCCCAATAGCCTCCGCCGAGAAATAACCTCCGACGGGAAATGTGTATCAACGAAAAGTTCTAGTGTTCCCTCACTACACATTGTCCACGCATTCTCTAACTTCTAAATATCCCACGTTATAGGTTTCGAGGATACGATCTTCCTTCGCCTTCTTATCTCCACGGAGCTGCAGAGTTCCACCTATGATTTGTTCTGTGTCTTTCACAGCTCGTCCATGTAGTTTCTTAGTTCATCCTCATAGACGTGTGGTGCCCTTGCGGTTTTTGCCCTGCTGAAGAGTTTTCTGCAGCCCTTCCTTAGACCAGCCAGTTTTGGGGTCCACCAGTTCTGGGATCCATCATGGCGGTCTTTGGCGGCCGTTTGGCTCTAGGACATGCCGACACAAGCGTGTCATTCAGAGCTCTCGTGATCTGCTTGGGCATTTTGTCTATGTCCTCCGCAGTTCAAACGATTCGTTGGATCTTGTCATGATGAGTTTCAGGACAGGTTGAGAAAGCATTGAAACCCCTCTTTCTCAGGGCACTGGACACTTGCGATGTGGATGATTCCTGCATAGATGCTTTAAATATTTGCTTCGGTCGAAGGATCTTTTGAGTTTCGCCTTCCCCGCTGACGCCCACTTTGAGCCCAATCCAACCGGATGACCCACCCACACACGGCTTGTCGGTTCCCGTTTCGACCTGTTTTGATCGTTGCAGGGGCATTTTCAATCTCCTGCAAACCGCCAAACTTTAGAGATGTGGTTGACAGTTCTTCAGACAAGTGAGCAGCAACAACTGCTGAGTAGTCTCCTGATTTCCCAACCACACCGCTTCTATACACCTTTAGTCTCAACTTGTTGAATCCGTAGAACACAACTCCTACTGACTTTTTGAGGTCTGCTATACAGCCGAAGTTTAGTACGAATACTGCATGTATCCGATCGCCGTCAGCCTCAGCCAATCTATCGATCTTCCAATCTGTGGTGGAAATATTGGTATTACAGTCCCTTAGTCCTTTAAGTATGGATTCAGGATCTGAGGAAATCCTTTCAATTGAGCGTTGGTCGGTCCCGATACCAGCCAGCATTGCCACAAACTGGAGGAGGCCCAGGCAATTCTGCAAGGACATCGAAGTTAACAGATGCCAGTCCATTGACTATCCCACTTCAATTGTTCCTATGAAAGCAGTCCTATTCTTCTCCAAAGGTTTTTGGATCCATATTACTATTATTCTCCTTAGTTCTTTTGGGCATCGGATGCCCTCCAAGTGACAGAAGCCTTTGGCTGACTGCGAGACGTGTAGGTTTTGGGGTAGACGGCGCAGCTAATCTCCTAGCCATATAAGTCTATATCTCCATAAAAGAGAGAGTTCTAGAATCAATCACGCCAAGCCCCTCAATAAACATGACAGCGATGCCCTTTTTATTGTTGCAATCTCATAAAGAACGGATGCAACCCAATCCGCCAATCCAAACCAGAGGAGACCGATAGCTTAGGCAAATTATAGCTATGCAAAGATAGGCATGTGAAGATAGGAATGTGAAGACAGGTGTCTTGGTCAAAAGCACCTGCTGACGAGTCCTCTTTCGGGTAGTGGAGCCTGGAGCAGCCACTCGGCAAGTCGAGGTTTAATTGGCAGACAACATGCTAAGCCCTGATACTAACACCACAGATGTTGGGTCTTTGGAGTCCATTATAAGCCTACTTCCGGGCTTTAGATCTGCCGCTTCACTGGAAGCAGGCGCAGATTTCCAACCGCTTAATGGATAACACTATTAGCACGCAATTCTTACCCGATTTTGCTGAAACTTTGCACAATGACATCTATTATGGTCTGCAACATCCAAGCTATGTATGGCCCGAATTGGTTCATAGCTCAAATAGCTTAGCAATTCTTATCCATTATCCTTTGTACTAGTATGCCTTTGAAGAGATACCGGACAATGAACTTGTGCTATTTTTGGTGGAGGGTATAAAAGATTCGGCCCGACTGAACTTAGCACGCTTTTACGAGTTTTTTCTTTGATCAGCTCGCAGCAGTCCACTTTGTTATCTAATAGGAAGTTATGAACGGGAAGGGGTAGAGGCAAGTGAAGAAGGTATGGACATTCGCAATAATTATACCCTACAGTACTAATGCGGAACGGAATCGATTTAGCTTTCTGATTCGATTTAGCTTTGTCCGTCGGTCTGTCCATGTAATTTTTTCTAAATAGTATAGTTTGCAATTTTCATCTAATCGCCTTTAAATACGCCACAGTCAAACGGGTCTGATTTGGATATAGCTTCCAGATGGCTTAAAGATGGTACACTCGTCTTCTCACTATCTCGATCCCCCCATAGGATTTTCGCAGTCCTACCTATCGTCTTGTTGTTCCACAGGGTTGCATGCGCATTCATCGACCCGAAAGGCTTCGGGTTAACCAAGTTTATTGAAGGCAGTCGCCTGGCCTTCAACGCCAAATCGTCCGCCCTTTCATTCCCTCTTACTCCGTTATGGCCCGGCACTTAAACGATGTGGCATGGACACAATATGAATCAACTTTGGGGGCATGGAAAACAATTAAGGATTTTGTAAGTAGCACGGAATTCCTAACATAGATTTTCTTTTTCGAGGTTACTTTATAGTTTTTAGAGCTCACAACAAGCCGATTACTGACTTAGGTGTATGTCTATACCTAACCTAACTAATATGAAGAGCGTGGTAGTAGACCCCCAATTCCGTCGTCGCTACCATCTTTAAGACATCAGTCCTATCGTCCTTGTCGGGAAAACGAATCCATATGATCTTATCTTGAATAGATCTACCTTGCCAGGTAGAATGAAGCCGTCCTCAGTTTTTTCTTTGCATCCAGTATATAACTATGGGCATACTCATCCTCATTCTGAGTTCTCTCAGCTAAGCCCAACTTGGCGCCGAATTTCCTCATTTAGACGTCCGTAGGCTGCTCATTCAGCATTACTTCCATATCAGAGTGCAATGTGGCGATTCGAACTCCCTAATTACCAATGTCTTACCTACAGCCTTCCAACAGGCAAATACAAGTTTTAAGCTCAATTATAAGGAACATCCTTTTTATTGATGAGTTCGAATGGCGTGCCGCGGAGCCAATCCCCTTAATTTAAACGGCGGATTATTACTTAAGATAACTACTTTACCAGTATTCCCTGCATTGGAAATCTGAGCAGGCTACCAGGTGTTCAGTGTCAAAGGCGGACATGCTAACCTCACACACAAACCAATATGCCAGCATTGATCTCACGACTACGATTTATTAATATGCAAATTTTGTCCATGAACATTCCTCTAAGGAACAGGGGCAAACTTCTCACATATCAATAAGTGCAGTCCGATTCAAGTTTAAGCTCAATGATAAGGGACCTCCTTTTTATAGCCGAGTCCAAAGGGTGTGCCGCAGTGCGACACCTTTTTGGCGAGAAGTTTTACATGGCATAGTACCTCACAAATTTTGCCAGCATTAGGAGGGGAAAACCACCGCTGAAAATTTTTTCTGATAGTCTCACCGGGATTCGAACCCAGGCGTTCAGCGTCATAGGCGGACATGCTAACCTCTGCGCTACGGTGGCCTCCGATGTATTCATATATCACCGAAAATTCTCTTGCAGGAGTAGAAGAAGCATAGTAGCTTACGACTTCATTCTGTATTTCCTTTTATCAAACTCTAGGCTCTGGCATTTCGCCTTTAATTTGTGCACTAAAAATATAAGAAAAGTGTTTTTTATTGATGTGTGATTTTCCGTTGGCTTCCTGTTAGAGATGATTTTGTTACAGAAAACACAATTTATGAGGACTCATTAACTTGGAAGTTTTGATACAAGTTGAGAGCAAAGACTGCGTTAGCAATCATGCTGATGTCAGTACCATCCCCCCATCCAAACGAAATAGGGCAATGGAAGCGACTGATTTCACACGGACCTATTCGACAACAGTACATATAGTCCTTGGGATGATTACAATGCGACATCAACGAGAAAAACGAAGCATAACCCAACAGGCATAACACCAGCTTTTCGATAAGGAGCATTGAAATCCCAACCCACGTCAGTCAAGAATGCACAAGGCTATATACAAGTAAGCTGCTCGGGTGAAGGGTACTTTGTAGGCACACTTTATCTGGAGGAGTAGAGCATGCATTTTGATGGCAAACACCTTGAGAGAATTGAATATCAGACAGTGGTCCTCAAGAATGAATCCAAAATAAGTATGTTGACTGCACTCGAATTAAAAGATTGGAAACCTCTAACAATCGCAGAAAGGCTCAGGAATGTGTTCGATTAGTTGAAACTGTAGGGATCAATTCAATTTTAAACTCAATGATAAGGGGCCCCCTTTTTATAGCCGAGTCCGAACGGCGTGCCGCAGTGGGACTCCCCTTTGGAGAGAAGTTTTATATGGCATAGTACTTCACAAATGATGCCAGCATCAGGAGGGGAAAACCACCGCAGAAATTTTTTTCTGATGGTCTTGCCGGGATTCAAACTCAGGCGTTCAGCGTCATAGGCGGACATCCTAACATCTGCGCTACGGTGGCCTCCTTGCCCTCAGTTGCCCTGAATAGTGCCGTGCCATATCACATTTGCTACTTAATTGTCTATGTGGCCAAACTTTTTATACCATACAACACTACCGTGGTGCAGAGTATTATACAATACCTTAGTGAATTTGTTGGAATACCGAAAATGTGTAGGACACTTTCCGCGGCTTTAATCAACATTCTAGTCTTTTGCTATTTTATGTTATCGACCGAAAATGGGTTGCCGAATTAGAAAATCCAAATAAACTACCACAAATATTAAGCATTTGAGCCATGGTAAATATGGAATTCCTTAAAATTCAGGACTCACTGCAATTGCAACTACCTCTCCACCTCTAGGCTATTTTAAGCATTTTTTTTATTAAGTTCAGAATGCTCCATATGAGGAAGCCGAGGATGATGAGGGGGCACAAGTGTTTGTGTATTGGGCTGCATGTACTTAACTGGAATTGAGTGACTGCCTGACTATTGAAGTGTTATGGCCGGTGGGCAAACCGACGCTCGACTCTCGCCATTGTATCCTCTAAACAGTGCGTATAAACCCATTCACATACTGACGTCCGTCCGGCTATGCAAGTGTATGGCTCCATATGCATGACTGCTGCCTTTGGTGCTGTGCTCCTGAGAGGACATGGGTGTGGTGGGTAAGTCTATTCATATTTGTGCGTTTTGGTGCAATTTTTATGCGTATCTGTGTCTGTTTGAAAACATTTCTTGCTTGCATTTGGAAATGAGTTTAATTAGCAACCCTTTCAATTTTTGCCATGCCTTTTTTCGAATTGAATTTGAAGCATATGCTTGATATGCCTTGAGAGAAAGGATAGTCAACTTTATGGGGTGGTGGAAAAAATTTTCTGTACTTTTTATTCCTGGTCTTGCTTATTGATTTTTTACGCACTTGATATGCAAAAATTATAAAAATTTTGCAAAGTTGGCAATATTTGGGCGTTTTTGACGCTCGTTAACTATTATGTAGCTTATAATTTGCAATTGCGTGATTAGTATAGGTGTGTTTATATAATTGCAGTTTTAAGGGATAATTTATATACTTTCCTACAATACTTTAAGGAAGGCAATTTGAATAAAACCACCCCAAAAGTTTGTCTAGAAATAAAAATATTTTTACAGTTTTATATGCATAATTTTATTTATTTTATTATACCCTCCACCTTAGGATGGGGGTATACTAATTTCGTCATTCTGTTTGTAACTCCCCGAAATATTCGTCTAAGACACCATAAAGTATATATATTCTTGATCGTCATGACATTTTAAGTCGATCTAGCCATGTCCGTCCGTCTGTCTGTCGAAAGCACGCTAACTTTCCAAGGAGTAAAGCTAGCCGCTTAAAATTTTCCACAAATTCTTCTTATTAGTGTAGGTTGGTTGGGATTGTAAATGGGCTATATCGGTCCATGTTTTGATATAGCTGCCATATAAACCGATCTGGGATCTTGACTTCTTGAGCCGCTAGAGGGCACAATTCTTATCCGATTTGGCGGAAATTTTGCATAAGGCGTTTTATTATGACTTCCAACAACTGTCTTGAGTATGGTTCAAATCGGTCCATACCTGATTAGATTATGACTTCCAACAACTGTCTTGAGTATGGTTCAAATCGGTCCACAACCTGATTAGCTTTTATATAAACCTATTTGGGGTCTTGACTTTTTGAGCGCCTAGAGAGCGCAATTTCTATCTGTAATTTTGCACGTGGTGTTTTGTTATGACTTCCAAAAACTGTTCAAATCGGTCCATAACCTGATATAGCTGCCATATAAACCTATATGGGGTCTTGACTTCTTGAGTCACTAGAGGGCGCAATTATTATCCGATTTGGCTGAAATTTTGCATAAGGTGATTTGTTATGACTTTTAACAACTTTGCTAAGAATAGTTGAAATCGGTTCATAACCTGATATAGCTGCCATATAAACCGATCTGGGGTCTTGACTTCTTGAGCACAATTATTATCCGATTTAGCAGAAATTTTGCATGAGATGTTTTGTTATGATTTTCAGCTGATGTGCTAAGTATGGTTCAAATCGTTCCGTATCCGGCTATAGCTGCCATATAAACCGATCTCGGGTCTTGACTTCTTAAGCCTCTGCAGAGTGCAATTCCTATCCGATTTGGTTGAAATTTTGTACAATGGATTCTCTCATGACTTTTAACATACGTGTCGAATATGGTACGAATCGGTTTGTAGCCTAATACAGCTCCCCTATAAACCGATCTCCCATTATTACTTCTTCAGCCCCTCAAGTGCGCATTTCTTACTAGATTTGGCTGAAATTTACACAATGCTCTCCAATACTCAATTCAATTATGGTCCGAAATTAACCATAGCTTGATATTGTTCCAATAACATTGCAATTTTTTTCGTTTATCCTTTGTTTGCCTAAAAAGAGATACTGTGGAAAGAGCTCGATAAATGCGATCCATGGTGGAGGGTATATAAGATACGGCCCGGCCGAACTTAGCACGCTTTTACTTGTTTATTATAATAAAAATGATAGAGACAACCGTAGCACGTGGTAAGCATGTCTGGCTAAGGACTAAGGACTTGACAACTTTGTTTTTGAATAAAACGCAAACCATATGAGATATTAAAAAAAAACTTGTTTTTTGTCCCCACCTAAAAGCCGGTATCTGTTAGCTGCGAAAGGCGGGCAATGATATAGGGAATGCTCCAACGTCTCATCATCTTCCCCGCATGCCCTACACATGCTACGTATCACTTGCCGCACCAATTTTACATAAGTGAGCTAGTAGTCCTATGTGTCCCGTTGTGATACCGAAAGGTATACTGACCTCCTCCTTAGCCTCACGATCTGGATCTACCCATAGGATTTTCGCCGTTCTACTGACCGTTTTGCTGTACCATAGGGTTACATGGGCATTCGTCGCCCACGCTCTCAACTCAGACTGCGTCGCACTGAAAGGCTTAGTGTTAACCAAGTTTATTGACGGTAGTCCTCTAGCCTTCACTGCTAAATTGTCTGCTTTCTCATTCCCAGTTACTCGGCTATGGCCCGGCACCCAAACAATGCGGATCGTGCCATCATCAGAGAAGGCGTTAATCTCCTTCCTACATTCCAAGACTGTTCGTGATCTTACCGTCCAGGGTTTTTATTGCCCTTATGGCCTGTTTACTATCCGTAAATATGTTCAAACTTGACGTGCTCGTGTTAAAACCACAGCACCTCACGCATTCCGTTATTGTACGGATCTCCGCCTGCCGGACCGTATTATCGTCCGGCAGTCTTAAACAGATCTTAGTCCATGAGTTCTCAATGAAGACCTCCAGGCCAACCCTGTTTTCTAGCTTTGATCCAGCCATGTAACATGATCTTTCAGATGACAATACTAGGGCACCGTCAATCCAAGACTGTGCCGCAGGCAGCAGTGCCTCGCACTCGACCTTAAATGTCGTCTTAGATATCCGATCGAAAATCTGTTCCAATCCTTCCAGATTTCCTATCGTCACCTCGATTTTACCGCGATGTCCACTCTCCCATTGCTTTAAGTCTCATAGTCTTAAGTGGCTGCTTCGCACTTAATCTGTATGTCTTTGGGTCGGATATCTAGAATAGTATCCAGTGCCCTAGTAGGCGTGGCCCTCATGGCTCCGCCTATGGCAAGACAACAACTTCTCTGAACCTGTTGTATTATCTTTATGTTGTACTTTTTCTCTATCGCAGTCCACCAAAGTATTGAGGCGTAAGTTAGTATCGCTATAATTACGCTTCTCGACTTTTCTCGGATTCAGGCCCCATTTCAAGCCTACAGCCGGTCTACAAAGTGCCCAGCCTGTTTGTGGATATCGAACAATAATCTAGACGAACAAAAAACAATCGCTCAAAATCGAATCTTTTTCGGTTCGGGTATTTTGAATTAAATTTTTCGCAAGTCATTGTTTTCATTTTTATAAGCTTACGATTTTGGGATTGCCATAGGGGTGTTTTTTCGATTTATTCTAATCTACTACTGATTTGTATGTACGATTGTGAAACTATTGGGTTGCCCAAAAGTAATTTTTTAAAAGAAAGTAAATGCATTTTTAATAAAACTTAGATTGAACTTTAATCAAATATACTTTTTTTACACTTTTTTTCTAAAGCAAGCTAAAAGTAACAGCAGATAACTGACAGAAGAAAGAATGCAGTTACAGAGTCACCAGCTGTGAAAAAATTTGTCAACGCCGAATATATGAAAAATCCGCAATTACTTTTTGGGCAACCCAATATGTTGTAATTTCTTTATTTCAATCACCTACACAATTTCAAAACATTATCGACGTAAACAAGCAAAAGGGCGCTAAGTTCGGCCAGGCCGAATCTTATATACCCTCCACCATGGATCGCATTTGTCAAGTTCTTTTCCCGGTATTTCTTTTTGGGCAAACAAAGGATAAATGAACAAAATTGCTATGCTATTAGAGCTCTATTACGTTTTGGTTCGATTCGGACCATAATTGAATTGAAAGATGGAGACCATTGTGGAAATTGTTGTGTAAAATTTCAGCTAATTCGAATATGAATTGCGCTATTAGGGGCTCAAGAAGTAAAATAGGGAGATCGGTTTATATGAGGGCTGTATCAGGCTATAGACCGAATCAGACCATATTTAACACGTAGAGAAGCCCTCTAGAGGCTCCAGAAGCCAAAATCCTAGATCGGTTTGTATGGCAGCTATATCAGATTATGGACAGATTTAAACCATATTTGGCATAGTTGTTGATTCATAACAATTCATAACAAAACACATCATGCAAAATTTTAGCTGAAATTTAGAACAGTGAGTTATCTTTGGCCCATCAACATCTTCTTTAAATTTAACCCTGATCGGTTCAGATTTGGATATAGCTGCCATATAGACCGATCTCTCGATTTATGGTTTTGGGCCTATAATAGTAGGACAGTTAAGCCCCTCGACATACTTCTGCAATATGGCACAGATCGGTCCAGATTTGAATATAGCTGCCATATAGACCGATCTATCGCTTTTAGGTTTTGGGGCCATAAAAGCCACATTTCCGATTTTGTTTAAATTTAGGACAGTGAGTTGTGTTAGGCCTCTCAACATCCTTCTTCAATTTGGCCCAGATCGGTCCAGATTTGGATATAGCTGCCATATAGACCGATCTCTCTATTTAAGGTTTTGGGGCCATAAAAGGCGCATTTATTGTCCGATTTCGCCGAAATTTGGGACAGTGAGTTGTGTTAGGCTTTCGGCTCCCGTGTCGTATTTGGTTCAGATCGGTTTATTTTAAGATATACCTACTAAAAAGACCAATATTTTATTACACTTAACAGAACAATTGGTCCAAATCCGAACACATTTCGATATAACTGTTATGGGACATAAGGTATGCAACTTTCACCGGAGTTTGATGAAAGGTGGTTAGCATATATACCCAACGTGGTGGGTATCCAAAGTTCGGCCCGGCCAAAATTAACGCCTATTTACTTGTTTACTTTGCATTTTTGCTAACAAATTCTCGCTCGAAAGCAAATTATGAAGTGACTGGTTTCGACATTTGCTTTTTTGTTCTCTTCGCTTAACTCTCCCTCTTAACTTATGCCAAAACAAAATGTTCTCTGTACCTGTTGTAATCTCCTTACATTGCACTTCTTCGACACCGTCCGCCAAACTACCGAGGGGTAAGTTAGAATTGGATTAACTAAGTTACTATATATCCGATCCGCCTGGCATTTTTCACAGATATTTCTTATTAATATAGGTCGGTGGGGACTACGAATGGGTCATATCGGATAATATTTTGATATAGTCTCCATACGAACCAATTTGACTTCATAAGCCCCAATATGCTTAAATTTTTACTGTAAAGTATACTTTTACCATTTAATATGTAAAGCATATTTATACCATTCAGCGTCCACAAGAAATGACGCCCAGATAATTTCTATAAAACAGATGTAGCCTCAATATAAATCGATATTTGGTACAAGTGTCCCCCAAATGGGTCTATTAATAAATGTAACCCCTATATAATTCGACTCTGCGATTTGTCTTATTGAGACCGATTTTATTACTTTCAAATAATCCAAATATAAACTGCATTTATTTGTGTACATATTTACCAGATTCCATATGGTGAATACCCAAGACTCGGTCCGGCTGAACTTAGCGGGTTTTTACCTTTTCATTCTTGTTTCTGCAAGTTTTTAATGCTATATATCTCCATAAAAAGTATTTGATAGATGAAGAACATTATCAAAGGTATTTTTGACTGAATGAAATATAGTTGTAATTGAAACAACTATAATTCAACTACAACTACAACCACCGTAGCTTAGAAGCTAGCATGTCCGCCTATGACGCTGAACGCCTGGGTTCAAATCCTGGCAAGAACATCAGGATAATGTTCATCGGTGGTTATTCCCTCCTTATGCTCCTAAACTTCTCCCCAAAGAGGTGTCGCTCTGCGGCACGCCGTTCTGACTCGGCTGTAAAAAGAAGGTCCCTTATCATTGAGCTTAAAATTGAATCGGACAGCACTCATTGATTTGTTAGAAGTTTGCCCCAGTTCCTTCATGGGCAAATTTGCAATTGAAGCATTTATAGTTTATATTCAAGTAGCTGATTGTAGCGCTTTTTAATTACCATTACCACCTATTAAAAATAAATTTAAAATCTGTTAAAATTAAATTGAACCATTAAAATTTTATTTAATAACTTCTTTTGCTGGTGTCTTGCAAAGAAATCCAAATCTGACTTAACTAAAGTGAACATCAAGTCTTTTGTACTTGACGCTATCCATATCCATCTCGCCAAACGACAAAGACATGAAACTTAATTAAGAAAGTGATGCTCTAATACTTCACACTTTGTTGATTTGGAAAGCCATCTAGGGTACTTCAAACAATTATCTCGAAACAATAAAACTCCACAATGAGAATTGTTTTCAAATTTCGTGCGAATAATAGTATAATTTGCATTTGTTATGGACAAAGCGATCCAGATCAAATTAATACGATGCATATGCAGGTACGGACACAGGGTAGCTGATGCCCAATACAATCTGTTCTTCAGTGCTGTCAAGAGATTTCAGTAATGTTTACATTCATAAATCATTGGTATAGATAGAACATAATTTAATTTTATGGCCGAGAATTTGGATAAATTATAAAGATAAAGGTTTGCCATGTTTTTTAAGGAATATACAAGTATATTGAATATACTAGTATAACATATACGTACAGAGACTATAGAAACATTGATTATAACTCACTACTTTGTGAAATTGGCACCGTTGAGTGGCAGAAGCTTTATGGCATGTCTTGCGTGGATGAACAGACTGCATTTCTTCAACGTAATGTGAGTCAGATTTTCGACAAATGTGTTCCGATGAAGACCCGAACGGTTTTTTCGAATGGGAATCAGTGGTTTGGTAATGATACTAAAGTATTGATACGTAAAAGAGATTGTGCGTACTCTCGATGGAAGCGTTTTAGAACACCTGAACTCTTTAATGATTACAAGCGTGGGAGGAATCAGACAACTTCTTTTATAAATACGAAGAAAATAGCTTATTTTAGTCGTAAATTTAAGAGGCATTGAACACGAAAGGTACTTGGAGACATATTAAGTCAATTGGAATAGGAAGTGATAAGGCATCCATTGGTAGACATGTTGATTAAGATGAGATTAATAGGAGTTTCTTGAACATATCTTTTCCTGTGCGACATTGAATTTAGTAACGTAAACCATAGTAGTAACAACACTTCACCAGACCTACGTTTTGATTTTGAGCGTTTTGAACAAAGCGATATCGTTAGCGCTGTAGAATCGATTAAGTCTAATGCCATTGGTTCTGATGGTATTGACCCAAGATTTTTTAGGATAATTCTACCCTTATTCTTCCGTATATGTGCCATCTTTTTAACAAATTAATTTAAAGAGTTGCTATCCACAGTCTTGGAAACGGGAAAGGATAATCCCAATACCAAAGAATAACCAGGAATTTAGGCCAATAGCAATACTTCCATACGTCTCTAAGATATTTGAGACTCTAGTCAACCAGAAAATATCAGAATATATTGCGAATAATTCGCTGCTAACAGATTTTCAATCTGGTCTCCGGCCAAAGCACAGTTGCACTATTGCACTTTTGAAAGTAGTTGAAGATGTAAGGAGTGATAGTGACAGCGATAAAGTTACCTTTCTTGTTCTTTTGGATCATTGGAAGGCATTTGATTTCGTTGATCCCAATATACTTTGCCTTAAACTGAAACATTTATTTAAATTTTCTAAAAGAACAAAGGATCTTATAATTTCCTATCTTTCCAATAGAAGCCAATCGGTACGTGTTGATAGCCGGTGTTCGAGTTATCTTCCAGTCTCAAGAGGTGTTCCACAGGGGTCTGTGTTGGGCCCACTCCTTTTTTCCTTATATAGCAATGACCTTCCTGGACAGTTACGCAACTGCGGTATTCATATGTATGCCAACGACGTACAGCTGTATATGAGCTCCTCGTCGGAGAGGCTGATCGATGACGTACTTCGCCTTAATAGTGACTTGGATAGGATAAACACATGGGCAAACGCCAATGGATTACTTTTAAATCCAACAAAGTCAAAGTGCATGGTAAATGGTAGGAATAGGGTGACAATGCCGCCCAATCTTGATGTGGCAATTGCTGAAGCTCAAATTGAGATGGTTCATCTGTAAGAAACCTTGGGTTGGAGTTTGATGATAGACTTTCATGGAAGAATCATGTCAATATGACAGTGGTTAGGACCTACGGCATTTTACGAAACTTAGATATGAGTCGACAGTATACCCCTTTGTCAATAAGAATGCTTTTGGCTAGGACATTTATTCTGCTGAAACTATTATACTCTTGCGAGGTTTTTTTACGGTTGTAATGTAACTCATAGGAATAAATTGCACGTGGCCTTTAACGATGTCGTTAGATACACTTTTGGTTTGCGTAGAAGAGACTGGGTATCTGACTTTGTCAGACAAGTATATGGTGTCTCATTTAAGTCGTTCCTTAAGATACGCTCGTTGCAAATGATCCACTAGATAATCTATACCAATGAACCGTCATATCTGGCTTTGTATTGCGTTTTGCCAACTCTACAAGTGACAAACAAGTAATACAAATACGTCATCAATATCGTGTATCTGAACAACAGTTCCTTGTTAATGCTATAGGTCTCTGCTATAATTGTTAAATATTTTTTACCAATTATTATTCTATTTAAGTGAAAACTTGTTGAACTCATTGTATTTATTAATTTACCAACCCATGCTTCAAATAATACACTGTGTTTTGTATGGGGTTTATCATAATAAAATACAAATACAAAATAAAAATTTTTGGTAAGTAGTAATTTTTGGTAAGTAGGATCGAACAAGTTCCAGACGAGCTGCCCAATTTTCCCACACTTTTTTACGGCATTTGGGGCCACATGTAGGGTCGTTTTTCAATATATGTATATTATTGTATCTTCTGGAATATGTTTAGATCTGTGGCTATTTGATTGCCACTACGGCGTGGGTTTCGATCCTGCACTTGCTGAACCATTTTAGGTGTTGTCGAAGTTTTTTTTTGGAACACCATCATTGCATTTGACAACTTTACTAGTATGATTAATACAATTTATGATGCAAAACACAAACATTTTGTTCACATTGAGGTATTTGAGTTCGCCGGTAGCAAATGCTTTTGGTGGCTTGAAATAAACAATGGGCTCCACATAATAATTAGTTAAATTTAATTTCAATTTATTGGTTCTATAACTAAGGCAAGCAAGGTTTGTAACTGCATTAGAGTTACAAACCAGTAAGGATAGGCAAAAGTCGGGCGGTGCCAGGGTACGATACCCTACACCTACCCTGTAGGTACAAAGTGGGAGCTATATCTAATTCTGAATCAATTTTGGTGGACCTCGGTAGATGTTTTCAGATGAGTTAATAAACAATCCTTATTAAATTTCGTACAATTATGTTCAAACTGTAATAAATACGGTTGACAAATGACAACATAATTTCAAATTACCCAAAATTCGACTAACATATATATGGGAGCTACATCTAAATCTGAACCGATTTTGACCAAACTTCTTAGATATTGTGGTAGCCATCGAGGAAAGTGTTATGCCCAATTTTGGCAAGATTGGTCAATAAATGCGCTTGCAGTGGCATTAGAAGTGAAAATCGGGCGATATACATATGTGGCAGCTATATCTAAAGCTGGACCGGTTTCTATAAAATTCACCAGTAATATTAAGAGTCATAAGAAAATCTTTCGTGCTAGATTTCGAGAAAATCGTTTAGCAAATAACCACGTTATTGCAATATTTCTCAAAATCGGACGAACATATATATGGGAGCTATATCTAAAACTGAACCGATTTCGACCAAACTGGATATTGTGGAAGTTGTCGAGGAAATCGTTATATAAAATTTTGGGAAGATTTGTGAATAAATGTGTTTGCAGTGGATCTACAATAGGAGTGAAAATCGGGCGATATATATATATGAGAGCTATATCCAAATCTGAACCGATATGGCCCATTTGCAATCGCCAACGACCTACATCAATATTAAGTATCTTTGCAAAATTTCAAGCGGATAGTTTTACTCGTTCGGCCGCTATCGTGATTTCGACAGACGGACGAACATAAGTGAATTGAATGCTGAAACCCGTAGTAAAAGTCATTGGGTAAGATTTCAGTCCATTCGGAAAAGAATTGGGCCCTTTAGGGGCCCAAGAAGCATAATCGGGATAGCGGTTTATATAGTAGCTGTATCAGGATGTAGATAGATTAAGACCGTATTTGATACGTACGTTGAAGGTCATGGGAGAAGCCGTGGTTTAATGGCAGCTATATCAGGGTACGGACCGATTTAAACCATACTTAGCACAGTTGCTAAAAGTCGTAATAAAATATTTCATGCAAAATTTCAGCGAAATCGGATAAGAATTGCGCCCTCTATTGGCTCAATAAGTCAAGATCCTAGATCGCTTTATATGACAGCTTTATCAGGTTATGGACCGATTTGAACCATGCCTAGCACAGTTGTTTGAAGTCATAACGAACAACTTAATGAAAATTTCTGCAAAATCGGATACGAATTGCGCCCTCTAGAGACTCAAGAAATTAAGATCCCCAATCGGTTTATATGGCAGCTATATCAGATTATGTACCGATTTAAACTATACTAAGTGTTGGAAGTGATAACAAAACACCTCTTGCAAAGTTTCAGCCAAATTAGATAAGAATTGAGCCCTCTAAAGACTCATGAAGTTAAGATTCAAGATCGGTTTATATGACAGCTATATCTGATTATGAACCGACCTCAACCATACTTAACACAGTTGTTGGAAATCATAACAATACACCTAATGCAAAATTCCAGCTAAATCGGTTAAGAATTGCGCCCTCTAGTGGCTCAAGAAGTCAAGATCCAAGATCGGTTTATATGGCAGCTGTATAAAAACATGGGCCGATAATAAGTATTTGTGCAAAATTTCAAGCGGCTAGCTTAACCCCTTCTAAAGTTCGCGTGCTTTCTATAGACAGACGGACGGACATGGCTTGATCGACCTAAAATGTCATGATGATCTAGAATATATATACTCTGGGGTCTTTGACGAATATTTCGAGGAGTTACGACATTAGTTTACCCCCATCCTATGCAGGGTATAATAATAAGTCATCTACGTCCATTTGTAATGGGAGAGCAGCCGTGCCGACTTTGCTTCATCTAGGCCCTTTGGCTAACAGGCCCGTTTTGCTGCATTTGCTATATTTGGTAGTTTTAATAGATATGGGTTTGCATGAGCTTTAATAACTTCAACTCTGTTAAAAGGACTCCTAGAAAGGACGGACGGATATTCAAACCAATGAAAAGTCAGATGAGCTACAGAGAAATGAGCAAACGAACGGCTGGACAGACAGACAGACACATGCATCTAGACAATGGCAAAGTTATTTTTGGTTAGTACTTAAAGCAATTTATGGTGGCAAAGTGATGAAATGCATATGTATACAACAGGACTAAAATGGTATTAAAACATTTAACAACAACACCATCAGTAGCATCAACAAAAGGAGCTACAGCAACAACTGCAGAGCACCATCATCGGCATCAGCATTCAAACAAACCTGAATGATGAAGTGAGTGGTGCCAAGCTCAAATATTTGCCAGATGCAGCCAGGCAGACAACCACAACTAAATAGTGCCGCACAAGGACTCCATGCATACATTTCGAAGGAGCAGCTACAGGAGAAACATTCATTTAGATTGGGTAGAGTCATTAGATATCACCCAAATACCCTATGATGCAGTGTTGCTTCTCAGCATTTCGAGCAACTGCCTGTTGCACGTTGTAGTTGGTGGCGGGTGGAAAGTCTTTTGTTGTCCCAAATAGAATTTGGCATATAACTTTTACCATTTTCTAGTTTTTGGGCTATGCAGGCTTTGTTTTTGGCATCCTAGGCATGGAAGTGTGTGCTTGGGTGGTGCCTTGGATGTCTGTCTGTCTATGTCTCCACCCATATGGAATAGAGCAAAAGTTTGGTTGTTGTGTGGCATGTTTCAAAAGTGCCTCTGGTTGTAGTTAAGTGAATTGCTGACATCAATGCTATGATTTTGGGTATCTGTGGCCTTGGCATGGAATGTCTGTTGCATTGCGAACCATGCTCATAAAGTATTGCCCCAAATCGTTTTGGCAATTTGTTAAGTACCCTAAGCGTATTGTGGCGTTTAAAAGTTTAAGTGAAGGACCAACTTTTAAATGCCACAATACTATCTACAGAAAGAGTATCAATATTTATATGCGATAAGGGTGATGGAAACCGTACGCCTGTATTTTAAAAGCTTAACTAATAAGAACGGGGTGCATACATTTCCAACTTTAAAAACCCTGTGAGACATCTGTATATGGTGTTAATCAGAAAATTATAGGTGTCGAATTGAAAGCATTTTTTTGAAAATAGATTATGGTTATGGGCAAGATATTTGAAATTGTAAATCTTGCAACTTTACATTGCTATAATTTGGTACTCAAGTTGTTGAGAAGTGGATTTTATGCTAGTAAATCCAAATTTTAAATAGTTATAAAGAAACTGGTCCTAGGAAATCTGAAATCCTGGCGGACCCTCCCCATACCCCAATTTTCAAGAACGCCAGATCTCGGAGATGCGTGCACCGATTTAATCGAAATTTTGTATGCCACCTTATGTTACCCCAAAAACACGATATTGGAAAAATTAAATTTAAATTTTTGGGGTCAAATAACCTGGGGAGACGCCCCATCCCAAAATCCGCCCGAACGGACATGTGTGCTGATTGGGACAATATGGGTAGAATACGAATTTTGGTGTTTAAGAGTAGAATAAAAATATGGTATACAAATTTCACTCTTAATTTTGGGGGGTGGGGGGGTCCCCACCCCCAAAAAAGGTCCAAGAGGACACTTTCACAGTTTTGGGCAATATAAAGGGTGATTTTTTTGAGGTTAGGATTTTCATGCATTAGTATTTGACAGATCACGTGGGATTTCAGACATGGTGTCAAAGAGAAAGATGCTCAGTATGCTTTGACATTTCATCATGAATAGACTTACTAACGAGCAACGCTTGCAAATCATTGAATTTTATTACCAAAATCAGTGTTCGGTTCGAAACGAAAGGTATTTAAGAGTAGAGTACGAACTTGGCATAAAAATGTTACCCCAAGTGTCAGGGGGTCCCCCAACACCCAAAAATACCACCATAAAGGACGCTTTAACCGCTTTGAGCAATATGGGTATCAAGTGAAAGGTATTTAAAAGTAGAATACAAATCTGACACAAAAACTTATTTTTTGGTGTCCGAGGGCCCTCCCCACCCCCCAAAATCCCCCAGTAGGACAAATTTACCGTTTGGGATAATAAGAGGTTTAATCATCTTTCCTCTGTTGGATCTAGCGAATTTGATTCTATTAAACAGATATTGTGGTGTTCGCCTAGTATAAATTCCATGAAGAAATTATAAAAATCTCAATGAGAAGAGAGTCAAAGCTGTATCCATAAAGGCAACTGGCATAGTTGGAGACATGCTGGTTTCTTTTTAAGCCATACACTCAACCAAATTTGTTATTCAAAACACCAAAAATGTTTGCTAAAACAACAGTTTTTGTCTGCTAAAAATGGGAAAGCAGGCAATACTGCTGTTTCAGCAAACATAGGGCTGCTGTATTAGCAAACATTTTGGCCAGTTAAATCAGCAAACAAATCTGCTGTTTAAGTACAAAAATCTGCTCAAAAATTGTTCGATTGTTACTTGTTTTGATTACTTTAGAACTTTTTTTGATTTTTTTTTTTTTTTAGAAATTCTGGCTGAGCTCGCTCGCATTTTTTGTTATTGCTCTACTAATGTGTATACGACTGGCATTGCATTTTGTATCTAAATTTAAAGAAAAAAGATTATGGAAAGTATACATTCAGTACTGACTATAAACATTCTCTGAGACACACATTTACATTTGTATTTTATTGTTTCTCCTAACATTGCCTTCATAACTAAGCAGCAGTCATTTTCAGCAAACAACAGACTTTTCAGCAGTAAACCTGCTACTCTGAAATTGCAGTACTACTGTAATATTTTGTATTTTCAGCAAACTTTCTTCTATGAGTGTACACATATCGTATGATGCCATTGAATGCAAAATTTAATTTATGCCGCCCCAGGGAGTCACGATTCCCAAAGAGCTCCCAAACATATAATAGCCCTGGAACCAAGATAGTTTTGGCCAAGAGACCTTTTATTCCAAGTGGTGTAAATAAATGCCTAAGCCATAGTGTACGTAGTTTAATAAAATTCTGTCCAACGGCTGCGTTCATATGATTCGTCCAACTAAGTGAACTGAAATATTACACCCAAATTCTTCGCAGTAGGAACCTTTTCATTGTCACCATATACGTCGATATTTTGCAAGGAGATTTTCTTGTTCTTGTTTATAATTAAACGCTTTGATTTGCTAGGGTTTAAGAAGAGGCCATAAACAATTCATCTTTTGGTGTAACAAAACATCTTTGCTGTAAACAAAATATTTTTCACTTAAAAGAATTTTTCAATTTTCTCGTAATAGTAATAAAATAGCAATCCTTTACCACAGAAGAAGTACCTAAAGGCTATACCGTAAACAAAGTGACTCTAACATCAAAAAGTAAGTTTAACCGTAAACAAAGTGACTCTTACATCAAAAAGTTACAAATGCTTGACTAACGTTCTACTGTGAAGGGAAAGGTTAAAGATTACTTTGAAACCAGTAAGGAAAGGCAAACGTCGTGCGGAGCCGACTATATAATACCCTACACCTACCCTACAATTATAAATTCGGACAATATACAAATATATATGTATATGAGAGCTATATCTAAACCTGAACCGACTTTCAAACAGATCGTTTGAAAATTGTTGTTACTACGGCCATATAAGTGCAATATTTTAATGAAATCTCGCAGATATGTTAAGATCAGTTAAAAATTGTGTTGATTACAGCCTTATAATTGCAAATCGGGCGATACATATACATGGGAGCTATATCCAAATCTGAACCAATTTTGGTGAAATTTTGCAGATATGTTGAAATCAACAACAAAACAACCCGTGCCACATTTTGTGCAGTTCGGTTGAAAATTGTAGCTGCTATGGCCATTTAAATGCAAATCGGGCGATACATATATATTTTGCAGATATGTTAAGATCAGCAACAAAACAATCCGTGCCAAATTTTGTGCAGATCGGTTAAAAATTGTAGTTACTACGGCCATTTAAGTGCAAATCGGGCGATACATATATATGGAAGCTATATCTAAGTCAGAACCGATTTTTACCAAAATCAATAGCGTTAATTCTTGGGCCAAAAAAGTGATATGTGCAAAATTTCGTGATGATTGGACGACAAATTTGATACGGATTGGTTAACCCATTAACGTCTGAACCTCAATTCCCTTGTCCGATTTTCCGACCATTTAAGTCGGCCGGACCTGACGGAATTATCCCGGCACTGCTGCAGTAGTCCCGTGGAGTCACCCTGCCCTGGCTCGAGGGGATTCTCTGAGCGAGCCTGGTATGGTCCTACATACCAAGGGTATAGAGGAGGGTGAAGGTGGTCTTTATCCCTAAGGCAGGATTAGTCTGTCATCGCTTTTGCTGAAAACACTGGAAAGACTGATTGGCCTGAAGGTGAGAGGTGGACTGACGCCGGAACGCTTCAGTGGGGCACAGCAAGCGATGGGCTACCAGAATTGGGTTGAGGACCAACCCAAAGAAGACGGAGCTGGTGCTCTTCACTAGTAGATATAAGATACCGATGTTTAGACTCCCGTCCTCGGACGGGATCACCCTGCGACTGTCGAAGGAGGCGAAGTACCTTAGTCCTTGATTGAAAACTGTCCTGGAAGAGGAATACCAAGAAAAGAAGCCGTAAGGCGCTGTGAGCTTTTTACTCCTGCTGGAGGATGTTCGGTAAGAAACGAGGGTAACCCAAAGATGATTTATTGGACCAGTACTGACCTATGGAGCACTGGTATGGTGGAAAAGCCGTTGACAAGAGGACATATACGAGGGAGTTCGAGAAGATCCAGAGATTGGCCTTCGTTGGGTTCACAGGGTCACAGAGATCCGCACAGCAGGCAGGCCTGGAAGTGATGCTGGATATGCAACCCATTGAGGCCTATATTCGGAACTGAGCCGCCAAGGTCGCACTTAGGCTGTGTGAGTTCAGTATCCGGAAGCGGCGGGTACCGACTGCCTGGTGCCAGTGCCAACTGATGTGGGGAAATTCGCCAACGTTTCCCTGGGAGGGATGAATGGAGAGCGAATGTTGTACTTGAAAAGGATGAGACATCGATCTACACCGATGGCTCCAAGATGGAGTCAGGGACTGATTTGGGGGTATACTTTGACGCACTGAATATCGGTATGTCTCTAAGACTGCCGGACGAGTGTATGGTTTCTCAGGCAGAGGTCTGCGCCATTACAGTCGTAGCAAGAGAAATTCTGGTAAGAGATTTACCGCCCGCAAAACTCAGGATTTTTGTGGATAGTATGGCTGAGCTGAAGGCCTTGGGTCGAGATGCGTGACGGATTATTTAGAATCCCCATATAGGCACCGGGTCCATTATATGACGCTGGCCATGAAGGGTTTTCAGTAAATAAGAGGGCGGAAGAGTGCTCCCGCAGAGGTTCGTCAGCGCCGGGCGTACAAGCCACTGGTCTTGCCTACGTGCCATTTGTCGAGTTACTGAATACAGTAGGCGGATGTTTGCCGGACTGCAAAGGCGCTCTGGCCTGTCATCGACCGGAATAGGACGAAAGAGTTGCTGGTGTTTGATAAGAGGTCGATGAGTACTTTAACAGGGGTCATAACGGGGCACTGTACCATAGGCCGCATAGAAATGCCGCACAATGTCTCCTGGGTCTCCTGGGATTTGTTGACGGAAGAGGTTGGTTCCGACGGAGGGTGCCATAAACAACGGCGTAGGTATATCCGTGCTTGCGTGGGGATGGGCGTTCTTCACCCCCTCGGGTTCTCCTTTGCTACTATTTTTATTTTATTCGTGTATAGCCTCTAGTCCGAGGTCTCGCATTTTCTTTCTTTTCCCTTTCTTTTTAGGGTACCACATTGGGTCAAACCGGCCTCCGAGTTAACTCACCTATGGTGGGTAACCCACTCAACCTAACACAACCAAGAGCATATATATTTTTTTTTTAATTTAATAACTTGCGATTTTAGGAATTTTTGATTTGCTTAGCCACTAGCCTAATATTTTATCACCATTTAGCGAGGAAAAGTGGATTTTAATCCCTTTGACGTAAAATTGCACCTGCTGGCAAAACTAGTAGTCCTATCGCCCTAAATGTTTTTGTTTTTAAGTATAGAAGCCATAAGAATTCTGAAGAAATTTTTTGATTGATTCTTTGACCTATAAAAACTCTCAACATTATCCGAAGCATTTTGGGCGAATTGAGGGGAGATCCGGACCGTGACTAGACGAGGCTGTTTCTGAAAGGAAGTAAAGAGTTCAGTATAGCTTTCAGGACACATAGAACAACGAGGCCACTAATACAGATTAGGTGCGACATGTCATAGCATGGGGCATGTAGAGAAGATGATTAAACCTTGGATCACTTCCTATGCCACTGCCCGAGTTATGGGACTTACAGACATTGGCAATTAGGTAAACAGACTTTAATTGTCGCACAGTGGAAGAAAATCAATAAAAACTAGAAAAAAATATGCCGTGTGAGAACGAGTAAAGATATCTCTTTGATTTGAAATGGTTAGAGCTGAGGTGTTATTGAGATCGTGTGCAAAATTTCAAGGCCTTAGGTGGTCCGGACGCCTCTTCACCTATATTTGGTTACCTCGGCTTTTAAAAAATTGTTCGGGCTGCCAAATCTTTTGGTGGGTAGAAAATCGAAATCCAGAAAAACTCTACAAAAAAGTCCGTTTGAGGTATTTGTTGAAATTTCGGCCGAGATTAACTTCTCATTTTGCAATTTGCGAAGGCATTTTTGTGCATTACTAGCCAGCTCCGCTGCGCCTTCTTTTACATTATTGCAAATTTTGCCCATGAACATTCCACTAATGAACTGGGGCAAACTTCTCACATATCAATGAGTGCAGTCCGATTCAAGTTTAAACTCAATGATAAGGGGCCTTCGTTTTATAGCCGAGTCTGAATGGCGTTCCGCGACACCTTTTTGAAGAAAAGTTTTACACGATATAGTGCCTCACATATGTTGCCAGTTATAAGAGGGGAAAACTACCGCTGAAAATTTTTTCGGATGGTCTCGCCAGGAATCGAACCCAGGCGTTCAGCGTAAAAAAACTTGACTCCATATTTGAATATCAAATTCGTTTTCCACTCTCAAATACCTTTAATTTGAGTCCCACATTGTAGTGATTTGTCCATAAATACATTCGGTTGGTTTTTGGGGGAGGGGCGGACCCCCTAGGTATCCCATTCGAAATTAGGATACCACATTTTTGGTTTTAGGTTACTGAAATAAAACACACAAAATTTCGCTTAAATCGCACCACCCATTTCCGAGATCTGGCGTTTCTGGAAACTATGGTAAGGGTGAGAGTCGGCCCACTTTAGATATCAAAAAATGTTGTACCCTATTTGCACCATCTGTGAAAATTTCAAGAAAATCGGCTTAGCCGTTTTTGAGTCTAAACGGAACAGATAAACACAAATAGATTTTTATATAAAAGATTTGGATAAGAATTGCGCTCTGTGGATTCTGACGAAGTCAAATCGAAAAATCGGTTTGTATGGGGTGCATCATGTTATAGGTATAAGGTATAAGCACGGACTTTGCTAGTCGGAATTAGAGAATTCAAGTTTATGTTTCTAAGGAGTATAGAATAATGTGGATGTATTTACAAGTAAGCTCGGCCGGGCCGAATCTTGGGAACCCACCACCATGGATTCTGGGAGCTATATCTGGTTATAGACCGATTTGAACCGTACTATGCGCAGTTGTTGAGAGTCATAACAGAACATTATGCGCAAAATCGGATTAAAATTGAGGCTTGTAAGGGCTTAAAACGTCAAATCGGGATATCGGTTTATATAGGAGCAAAATCATGTTCTTGACCGATTTGGCCCGTATTTAACACAGTTGTTGAAATTCATAACAAAACACTATGTACAAAATTTCAGCCAAATCAAGAAGTCAAATCGGGAGATCGGTTTATATGTTATTGGCAGTCCTAGCAGAACACTATGTGCAACAATTCAGCCAAATCGGAGAAAAATTGCGGCTTCCTGGGGCTCAAGAATTCAAATCGGGAGATCGGTTTATATGGGAGCTATATCAGGTTTTTTTTACCGATTTGAACCGTACTTGGCAACGTTGTTAGGAGTGATAACATAACACTATGTGCAAAATTTCAGCCAAATCGGATGAAAATTGCGGGTTGTAAAGGCTCAAGAAGTCAAATCGGGAGATCGGTTTATATGGGAGCTATATCCAAATCTTAACCGATATGGCCCATTTGCAATCCCCAACGAACTACATCAATATTAAATATCTGTGCAAAATTTCTTGCGGCTAGCCCTACGCGTTCGACCCCTATCGTGATTTCGACAGACGGATGGACGGATATGGCTAGTTCGACTCAGAATGTCGAGACGATCAAGACTATCTATATATACTTTATGGGGTCCTAGATCAATATTTCGAGGTGTTACAAACGGAATGACTAGATTAGTATACCGCCATCCTATGGTGGTGGGTATGAAAATGGTTAGGTAAGTTTAGAGAAGCAGTCCTTTACAGACCAAAGCCTCTGGTAGAAATCGAACCCACAACCACTGCACTGGCACTTCAATCACGCTACCAATTTGGCTACCAATTTTACCCCCGGCCGAATGGGGGTGTGTAGACGAATAGACAACACTGTTCATATCGAGAAAGTTACCCCAACTCAAGCGTAGATTGTATTTCTGAACCTTATATTTTACTTGTATTTTTGACATCTGAGCAAAATTATTAGCCAAGAGTTGACGAAATTAAAAAACGTATCAGTTCCAGTTTTGCCAAGGATATTCTCCTTCTGTCGCTATGATTACGCGTTTTTTTAAGACGCTCCCAATGCTACATACTTTAATCCCACAATGTGTGCATAGGATGTTTTCAACAACAAATTTTAATAGATATAATTGTTTATAGCAGTTTATAGGGGTGCTTTCTTGCAGTTGAAAGTCTTAAAATGTTTGCCTAAACCAATTAAAATTTTCAATAAATTATTCAAGAGATTAGAGTTCAAAATATACTTTCGGTTTGTTGGCTTCGTTCTTGTGTCTGTCAGCAGCAGAGACCTATGACAACAGACTGAAGTTGCAACGTGATATGCCTCAAATGCTTGACTCTACGTCGATAAGCATGCGATAGCTGCGACTCAAGTTGAGTGGCCTGAGTCGAAATTAAAATTCAAAATGAGTTTTTGACAAAAACACCTAACACACAACAACTACCTACTAGCAACAACAAATAGCAATAACCACTGCCACCGCCACCGCCAACTCCAACAGCAGCAATAACAATACTTGCAATGACATCGACAACAACGCCAAAAACAATATGCATGACAGTGACCGTCCATGCTTTTTGGTTTTTTCTTTTCATAAAATTTAAGCGAAATTTTCTTACACACATTCTTTTTTTTTGTATATTAAAAATGTGCGCACTTAAACTTACACATACGCCACGCTCATGCCATTAAACAGGGTAACACAAAAGCTGTTTTGTATGTACAAAAATGGTCTTCCATGTATTGATTTGTATTCATTGTTGTTGTCTAAACATAGTAATAAACAACGATTGAGAAAAAAACAATAACCTAATAAAAACTCCGTCTGCTCATCAGTGCGGAACACGCATACTACAGTACAATAAGCTCTTCCTCGACGTTCTAACAGTTTCTGAGAAATCGTATCTTACAACCTTTAATCTATCATCATGTTTTCCGATCAGACAGTGATCTGCTATGACTGAGATGATGTATAAGACTTCTATTCTAGCCAACGGCAACAAAGCGGTAGATAAGAAGTATATTCGAACAAGTAAGTGCGTGCTAAGTTCGGCCGGGCCGAATCTTATATACCCTCCACCATGGATTGCATATGTCGAGTTCTTTTCAAGGCATTTCTTCATAGGCAAAAAGGATATACATAAGAAAAGATTTGCACTGCTATTAGAGCGATATCAAGATATGGTCCGGTTTGGACCACAATTAAATTATATATTGGAGACCTGAGTAAAATGTCACCCAATTCGAATAAGAATTGCGCCCTTTGGAGGCTCAAGAAGTAAAATTGAGAGATCGATTTATATGGGAGCAGTATCAGGCTATGGACCGATTCAGACGTATGTTGATGGTCATGAGAGGATCAGTCGTACAAAATTTCAGGCAAATCGGATAATAATTGCGACCTCTAGAAGCTCAAGAAGTCAAGATCCCAGATGGTTTTGTATGGAAGCTATATCAGGTTGTGAACCGATTTGAACCATACTTGGCACAGTTGTTGAAAATCATGACAAAATACTTCGTGCAAAAATTCATTCTAGTTGGATAAGAATTGCGCCCTCTAGAGGCTCAAGCAGTCATGACCCAAGATCGGTTTATATCACAGCTATATCAGGTTATGGACCGATTTGAACCATACTTGGCACAGTTGTTGGAAATCATTACAAAACACGTCGTGCAGAATTTCATTCCAATCGAATAAGAATTGCGCACTCTAGAGGCTCAAGAAGTCAAGACCCATATATATATATGGCAGCTATATCAAAACATGGACCGATACGGCCCATTTACAATCCCAACCGACCTGCACTAATAAGAAGTATTTGTGCAAAATTTCAATCGGCTAGCTTTACTCCATCGAAAGTTTGCGTGCTTTCGACAGACAGACGGACGGACATAACTAGATCGACTTAAAATGTCATGACGATCAGGAATATATATGCTTTATGGGGTCTCAGACGAATATTTCGAGTAGTTACAAACATAATGACGAAATTAGTATACCCCCATCCTATGGTGGGGGGTATATTAGTATCTATAGTCTTAATTAAATTAAAGCGGGAGATAGGTTTATACGGAAGCGTTAACAGGTTGCGGACCGATTCGAACCATTCTTGGTGTAGATGTTGAAAGTTATAGATGTCACTGCACAAAATTTCACTGAAAACAGACAAGAATTGCGCCTTTAAGGGTTTCAAAAATCTAATCGGAGGATTTTTTATCCACAAAGAACCGTTATAGTTAAGAAGTATATTTGAAAAATATCAGTCGAAATGCTTAACTCGTCTACAAACTATATTGATTTGCACAGACAGACTGACAAAGGACATGCCATGGCTATCAATATTTCGAGATCTTTATCGTTTGTATAGCTTTTGCAACGAACATCTTTTGGATTACCCTGTGTTTATATTATTCCCTGTATATTTTGTTTTTTTTTTTTTTTTGGTTGGTGCCGAAAGTGTAAAGCATTCGGTCGTCTATAACCATCCATTCGAGCAGTTCAATGAACTTCAATATTGTTTAACAAAAACTCCACATTACTCCCACCATTTTTTTCTCTTTCTCTCCGTCTCGAGCGGTGGTGCAGTATACAGGGACATCGGACACATAGTAATTTTGGTTGTCGTAGGTTAGGCATCACACAGTTACTGAAAGACGCACACACATATACACACAAATAGTACGTATAAACATACCCTTTCCTGTAATTTAGCTTTTAACAGACACAACTTCCTCTTGAGTTTGGACACCACAAAATGTGAAATATTGAAAAAAAAAAATATGAAAAATACGGAAGTGATTGATTCACTTTGCGAGCGTTATGACCGAAAATATTGAGGCGTTAATATAAGTACTGAATATTAAAAGAATATACATATAAATTGCAAACTTCATATAACTGCACTCAGATATTGAGAGCAAATTGTTCTGACTTTTTAAAAATCCTAATAAAAACAAGCTAATACGAACTTAAGTCATATTAAGTCGAACTTTTAATACTCTACACCCTAGAAGTAAGCGGAATATAATTTAAAGGATCTGTATGCAGATCTTAACCGCAAATTGCGGCTTAATGCAAATTGCGCAGTGCCAGACCAGATAAATATAGGTAAAGAATTAGATAGAAACCAATCCCCGACTAGGCTCGAATAAATCACAACCCGGAGACTCATTTTTCGACTACTTATTGTAGAAGCAGATTAATGTGTAAATCTATCGTTATGAAATGGCAAACCAAACTGAACATAAAACAAGTAACAGGTGTCAAAAGGACCAATTCCAAGATATATGTAGCCAGACTGAAAATCGCACATCTGAGAATCTTTGAAACCCACCCCATGGATTCGGCGTAAATCGACACAAAATAAAATTAGTTGAAAGGCATAATTTTCTCCACGTACTGAATTTCTGCCAAACCAGCAAAAAATGAAAGCTTCTAGGAAACGAACAAGGATAATCGAGAGATCGGTTTGTATGGTTAAAGATCAAAGACCGATTTGGACGGTACTTGGAACAGTTATTACAGAACGCCACTTAGCTAAGGGATCCAGGCGGGGGACTTATGTCGAGAGATCGGGTTATATGGGAGTTATGTCAGATAAAGGACCGAATTGAACCGTACTTTGCGCAGTTGTTGGAAGTCGTAACAGAACAACGCGTGCAAAATTTTAGCCAAATCGGATGAAAATTGTGGCTTCCAAGGGGCCTAAATATAAAATCGCCCTATATCCTGTAATAGACCGATTTCAATCGTACTTGGCATAGTTATTGGACCTCACAAAGTATATGGTGTGCCATCAATTTGTTGCATCTTCCTCGAAGACACATCCCATTTTCTTTGAGCTGGTCACCCCAATTGGGCAAGACATCAATGAACGCTTCAATGGTTTCGGCTTTTTTTAGTATTGTGGATTTTCTTTTTCATTTAATGTCTGAAAAACACAAAATATTGAAATTCATGATGAGACATTAAACACCCGACATGAAGCAATACGAGAACATTACAATGCGACGCCATTGTGGTTAGTCAAGCCGATCTGATCTTTCGCAAGATCTTGACACTGCCACCAACAGCAACAGAAACAGCCACAAAATCATCTATCCAGCCAGCAAGCCTCTCACTCAGCATCCATATGAGCAACAAGGCTCCAAATGAAAAGAACCCATAACATTGTACACAAAGCAGTCGAGTCAGCCAACCCAATCATCGAGTCATCGGGAAAGACATCAATAGTTTTTAGTTTTTAGATCATCGCACGCATGCACCACCGCACATTCTGGCACTCCGGCTTTGGGGCTTCATAGAGCAAACATTAAAAGAGTCACTAGGAATTAAGAAATAAAGGTTTTGTCTTTGAACATTTTTGTCGTACATCTCGACACAAAATCGAACTCATTTCAACTCAAAATACACACATTGTGTAGTCAGGGCAAATGGAGAGCGGCAAAGGGAGCATCGATGACATATCTTAAGGAAATGCTGCGTTTATAGAGTTGCCGCTATGACGCTATTGTTTATACCCACCGTTTCGATTCGATCTAGGTTTGTCATGCTCATCGTCATAAATGGGAAAGTTCAGATGTTAATGAAAGGGATGAGCTATTGTAGTAAACAGGAATGAACCGATCCTTATTACTTGAAACAGACAATGGGAGACTGAATGTTAGCTTTGTATCGGAAAAAAGCGGAAAGATTTGTAATGTGATTTGGATGACGACAACTTCTCCAGTCAAGGGTATCCCAGCTTCAGTCTTGGTTTTCGTTGCCGCTATGACGCTATTGTTTATACCCACTGTTCCGTTTCGATCTAGGCTTGTCATGCTCATCATCATAAATAGGAAAGTTCAGATGTTAAAGAAAGGGATGAGGAATAAACCGATCCTTACTACTTGGAACAGAGAAGAGGGATGGAAAAAAGCGGAGAGATAAGTAATGTGATTTGGATGACGACAACTTCTCCATTCAAGGTAATCCCAGCTTCAGTTTTGGTGAAAATACTGCAGACGTAGTCCCTCTCCTAAGCAGAAGGATGACAGATTTTGATTAGTTTCAGCACACATTCAGGGTTTTGGAGGGACATTGATGAGATGGTCAAGTATATAAAGAACGACTGAACGACACGTCTAAGTCTGCATGTTCTAGGACCAAAAGGGTTATACACAGACCACCTCGGTGGTCCACAATCTGGTTGGTGTAAATAGGGGTTGCCGAAAACTCTACAATAAGGGGAAGCCACAGGACGCCGCAGTACTGGGATATCCATATGGCCGAGCTGACGCCGGAAAATGTTATCACTGATATCCATTTGTTGGGGATTGTCTGGGTAAAGTATTTTTGGGCAATTACAAGTTTTGTACGACAGACTGGGAACCTGGATTAAGGAAATATATACTCCTGTTGTTGTTGTTGCAGCCATATTTGTGTGTGGAGGTAGCGATCCTCATCAAGGTTCACATATGGGCAAGCACGTTCCGGTTCATAGGACCAATCACCGCTGGAATGTTATGGCCAATGGTTTTTCAAAGCGCCAATAACTCGCCCTGTCATATCGAATATCACAGTCACTCAGTATTTAAGCAAGAGCCACTTCCATCCTACTGACCACTATCCGCAACCTGTGGATAGTGGTTAATAGGATAGTAGTCATCATGAGAAGCTCAGCTGAGAGCTGAGAGACAATGACCACTGTTCAAAATACATTTATTTTGAACATGAGAGATAACGCATTAGCATTTCATAGCCCACGCGTTGTTATCTTATAGAGTCTGTGTGCGGTTTAGGGTCTATTTGTACGATCGCCTATCTCATAAAACCAATACGCACAGCCGTATAAACCCTGCATGTGTACTTTTAAAAAGGGAATAGATAATGAGTCTAAGAAATGCATGTGTGTGTTTACTTAGGATCGTAAAATATCAGATAAGGAGAAACGGAGATATCACTGCGTTGGTATCTCGTTCTAGTTTAGTTTTAAGATTTTCATTTATTGTAGTGATAGGAAATTTGAAAATAAATGGTCAGTATAAATCTAGCATCAGAGAAGTGCGTTTTAGATTCAGCTCAACATTTGGTCCTTCGTAAAATTGAGTTATCCCCCACCCGAGGTAAGAAGCTCAATGGAACTAGGCCTATAAAGCAATTTAATAAAAATTGTTTAACACCCACTGAAAAATTAAATTCTGTGAAGAAGCGTCCTCGTGGCTTTAAACAACGAGAAGAAAAATAATAATAGAAATCACAATCCACTAAAAAGTGGAAATACAGTGAAGAAGCGTTCTCGTGGCTTTAGACAACGAGAAGAAAAAAAAAAAAAAACACATAATAAAAATATCAGAAAAATAAACAAACAAAACTACAAATAAAGTAAAATGGTTCGTCAGCAGTTATACAAGCGTCAAAATGAGATTGGTGAATATATCATCAATTTGAAGCAAAGCTGCCTTAAGGAAACCGCAAGAAGTGTGGCTAAGGAAACCTGCAAAGCCCAGTTGGGGCAAGTTTGGCAGGAATTCAAAAATAACCACACGAAGTTAACCGAATTGGGTATCACCGAGGAACCGTACTTTAAAAACAAGTATTATGAGAAGGTGAACTCATTGGTGGAGGAAATCTGTGCAGCCCTAGAGACGAACGAGGATGCAGCCAGCCAATTGGAAACTGGAAAAACTGAATCGTCGGGGTTGAAATTACAACAAATCCAACCGCAGGAAAATGGGGAGTCCAAAAATGAGAAGGAAAGAATAGCGGGAAAAAGGAAGGAAAGAATAAGAAAACTTATTCGAAAGTTAGTAGGAGAACTACTAGAGTTGGAACAACTCAATATTAAAGTCTTGCTGGAAGAAGCAAAAAGATCATGGGAAACACAGATGAATCAAATTAATGATCTATTATGGGAACTCACTATCAACCATGAGGGGTCTTACGAAGACATCACTAAAGAAGTTGATGAAGTAGAAAACCTCTACAAAAGAAGTAAAACAACGCTGATCTTAAGATTGGACAAATGTAAGGAGGAGAGATGTCCTATAAAACTAGCGGAGATAAAAATACCGGACTTCTACGGTAACGTGGAAGAATGGCCATCTTTCCATGATTTATACAAGAAGCTCGTACATGATGCCGAGAGCTTATCGGACGTTGAGAAAATGTTTTATCTGAAAGCTCATATTAAAGGAGAAGCGTCAAAAGTAATTAAACATTTACCGGCAGATGGAAGCAATTACCAGCCAGCGTGGGAGATACTAAATCAACGCTTTGGAAATAAAAGAATTTTGTTTCAAACGATACTAGACCGATTGTTAGATCAACCCCATGTGTGTAGTGAGAACGCTAAACAAGTAAAAGGATTACTTGATACAACAATTGAATGCGTCCAAGGGTTAAAAGCAATGAAATGCAACATCGAGGATGCTGTAATGGCGCGTGTAATCATCCGTAAGCTAGACAAAGAAGGTTTATTATTATACGAGCAGCATACAAAGAAATCGAAAGAAATTCAGGAGCTTAAAGATGTTTTGGAGTTCTTGGAGGAACGATATCAAAATTTGGAGGCAGCAGGTACAAAGAAGTACAGCAGCAATTACAATCATCGGCAACAGCAGCCTATGAAAAGTACGACACTCTATACGGATAAAAGTGCGTGTCTATACTGTAGAAAACAAGGACACTTAACGGAAGAATGTCGAAGTCTGTTGAGATTGCCAGTGGCGGAACGAGTATCATGGGTTAAAACAAAAAATATATGCCATAGATGCTTGAACCACAATCAGAATGCAAGATGCGATAGTACCATCAAATGTGGAACCTGTGGGTTTAAACATCATTCGGTACTCCATCTAACTAAGACATCCACTACATGTGTTGCTAACGGGACAAGGAGTGTCCTACTGGCAACGGCTCAGGTGCAGGTCAAGAATATACATGGAGAGATGGTTACCTTGAAAGCTTTGGTGGACCAAGGATCACAGTCAACGTTTTTAAGGGAAGAAGCAGCACAGATACTTCAAATCCCTCGAGAAAAGGCCAATATGGAATTGCATGGACTAGGTGACAATTTGGTGGGAGTTGCAAAATCAAAAGTAAAAGTTAGGATCCATCCGAGATTTCCCAGCAACTATTCACTCGATGTCGAAGCTCTTATTTTACCAGCGTTAGCTTCCGTCCATTTGGATTCTTCGTTAGTACACAACCAGGGTGTATGGAAAAACTTTCAATTGGCTGATCCAAACTACTACAAGAACGAGAGGATAGATATGGTGCTTGGCAGAGATGTGTATGTGGACATACTAAAGAACGGAATACATAAGAAGCATGGAATGTTGGGGCAACATACCAAGCTGGGATTAATGTTGTCCGGCCCATTAACGATTCGAGTCCCAGTAGCGAAAAAAGGTGTCAATGTCACTACAGAGATTGAAAGATTTTGGGAAACTGAAGAGTTGGATATGGACATGGTTACAAACGATGACGAAAAATGTTTGGATAATTATGCTGCTACAACGAAAAGAAATGAAGAAGGGCGGTTTATAGTTCAAATCCCCTTCAAAGAAGATAAAGAGCAGGGAACATCGTATAAACAGGCAGCAGCCAGACTCATTAGCCTGGAGAAAAAGCTCATCAAGGATAATGCTATGAAGCATGAATACTCAAGAATTATGGAGGAATATATTGCACTGGGGCACATGAAGCCAGTGAAACAGATTCATAGCGGTAAATATTATTTACCACATCAAGCGGTTGTTCGAGAGGACAGTCTGACTACGAAAGTCAGAGTGGTTTTCGACGGTTCCGCGAGTACAAATAATGGAAGAAGTCTGAACGACATAATGCATGTCGGGCCACGGTTGCAGAGAGACGTCTTCGACATACTACTCAACTTTCGTTTAAAAAGGTTCGTGATTTCTTCAGATGTTGAAAAAATGTACCGCCAAATAATGGTGGATGAGGAGAGCCAGCGGTATCAACATGTTCTGTGGCGGAAAGATAGGAATGAGGAAATCAAAGAATATCAGCTGACAACAGTGACATTCGGAACAGCAAGTGCCCCGTTCTTGGCCGTAAGAACCTTAATGCAGATTGCGAAAGAATGCGCGGATACGAAGGTGAAGCAAATAATTGAAGAAGATTTTTATATGGATGATCTTCTTACGGGGGCAGACACAATAGAAGAGTGTCTCCAGCTTCGATTCAAAATATCAAGGCACTTAGAGGGTTATGGATTCCATCTCAGAAAATGGTGTTCAAACAATGAACACATTGTGAAATCATAGAAAGAAGACAAGGAGAACGAAATAATAAACATCAATGAAACCGCTAATGTAAAAACCCTGGGACTTCAGTGGAAACCGAAGGAAGACGAATTTCGATTTAAAATATCGGAATACCCAGCGGAGAGTACAACAAAGAGGCTGGCTTTATCATATCTAGCAAAAATATTTGATCCGCTTGGGTTGCTGACACCAGTCATAATAACGGCGAAGTTGTTTATTCAGAGTTTATGGTTGCTAGAGATGCAATGGGACCAGAAAATCGATGGAGATTTGGAGATCAGCTGGAAAGAATTCGTGACACGTATTTCGTCTCTACAAGACGTTAAGATACCTAGATGGCTAAACTCTTCATCCGAAAGTAAAATTAAAATTTTGGGATTTGCGGATGCATCAGAGAAGGCCTATGCAGCAGTGGTTTATATTAAAACCGATAAAGGAGTTTCCTTGATGGCTGCAAAAAGCAAAGTAAACCCGATTAAAAACAAAAAGACGCTTCCGAAATTAGAGCTGTGTGCAGCCTTCCTATTGGCCAGGCTGCTAAATAGAATAATTAGTGTGGTCAAAGCCGAATCGGAAGTTTATGCCTGGAGTGACTCCACAATTACACTTGCTTGGATTGAAAATAACAAGAGCAAAGATAAATTTATAAGGTCACGAGTAACCGGCATAAAAAAATTGGTATCTCAGGCGCAGTGGCGGTATGTAAAGTCAAAAGAGAATCCAGCAGACTTGGGGTCAAGAGGCGTGTCCCCAGATAAACTTGTAGACTCAAAGCTATGGTGGGAAGGTCCCCAGTGGCTGCTGTTGCCGGAGGCGGAATGGTCTCTAACCCCTCCAGAATTGAAGACATGCGCTTCCACGGCTTCCAAGGAAGCACCTACCTTATTGAACGATTTGATAGAAAGGTATTCATCATATGGAAGACTTCTAAGAGTTTACTCTTACATCTTGCGGTTTGTTGAAAAACTGAAGGGAACCCGATCCTTCCCGTCATATCTAACGAGAGAGGAGTTGTTAAAGGCGGAGAAATACATCGTTAAAGGTCATCAGAAGATAGAATGGCCAAGTGAGGTACAAAAACTAAGAGATGACAGACAGATGGATCATCGACACAAGCTGGCTAATTTGCACCCGTACCTAGACGAAGAGGGGGTTTTAAGAGTTGGAGGTCGACTTCAGTACTCTGATTTGCAGCTAGATCAAAAACATCCTATGATCATTCGAAAATCACGGCTGGCCTATTTAATTATACGAGACACCCATTACAAGACGATGCACGGAGGAAATCGCCTAGTAGAATGCACCGTTAGAACCCTAGGAACAACAATCACTGCGCCGTTAAGCCTCCAGTCTAGTCGAGATGTAGAAGATAGAGTGAATTTCACAGCAGACTTAGCTCAGATTGAAGAATTTAACATGCTTCCTTTGGGACCAATGATTATCAATCACACCCGCCAAGTTGATGAAGTGATGACGAAGCTTAGAGATGTCCAGAAAACAAATGTCGATCTAAGGGGCTTGCAGTTTCATCATATGAGTGGTCATGCTGCTCTTATTTTAGTTATTCTCATAATAATAATATTAGCGATATGTTTTATTAAGAAGTTTATTCAAAGGCAAAATGTATCAGCTTTAAATTTTTAGATCTTTAGAACTTATGTAAAATAATATATCTAATATTACAGTCCACTATTACAAATTATCGAACGACAAATCAAAGATATAATTAGACAAAAATACAGTCAGTCCACTATGTAGACTTACGCGCCCGGCAGAATGTTCAAAATACATTTATTTTGAACATGAGAGATAACGCATTAGCATTTCATAGCCCACGCGTTGTTATCTTATAGAGTCTGTGTGCGGTTTAGGGTCTATTTGTACGATCGCCTATCTCATAAAACCAATACGCACAGCCGTATAAACCCTGCATGTGTACTTTTAAAAAGGGAATAGATAATGAGTCTAAGAAATGCATGTGTGTGTTTACTTAGGATCGTAAAATATCAGATAAGGAGAAACGGAGATATCACTGCGTTGGTATCTCGTTCTAGTTTAGTTTTAAGATTTTCATTTATTGTAGTGATAGGAAATTTGAAAATAAATGGTCAGTATAAATCTAGCATCAGAGAAGTGCGTTTTAGATTCAGCTCAACAACCACTGCACTAATAGTAGCTCAGAGATCCAACCCGTGAAAAACACATAGTCATCCCTTGCCAGTACTCTCCTGGTATTAAAATGTTGTATATTCCTCAGGGATGTAAGGACTCAAAGGTCCCCCGCCGCCTGTTTAGCTTTATGTTGGACTCCAGAGAGGTTGATATGTGTATAAATATCTTGTGGGAAAGAAACTTAGAGTACGTCTCTCTCAACAACATCACACCTGCAGCAAAGGTACGTCCACTGCAACAGACCTTCAAGAACTAGTTGGCAACATGGAAAGCGATATCGCTCTCTGAAAGAAAGTGCTTCAAAAGAGACGCATATGATGATGATGCGGATATTGCAGTTAGCAGAAAGCTTTCGACACTCTAGGTGATATACCTCAGGAAGCTCTTGGCGCACATGGTGGCTCCTGTCGCCTTGGGCGAAGAGAGTGTTCCATTTTCTGAAGAGGTTGTTCCATTTACTGAAAGCGCAAAAAGCCTGGGTGTTTTGCTGCATAGACAACTGGTCTTCAAATCCAACAAAGGGTGAAAAACAACTCTCGCCCTATGCATCTGCAAGACTATCATTGGCAAAAGTTAGACCTTATGCTGTCACTAAAACCTTATCTCACATTGGGTAGCGGGTCGATATTTGAAGGTGTAACAAATGGAAAGACTAGAATTTTTGAACGAAACTTGGCAGGTATATAGTATTCTCTTCAGCGGTGTTTAACCCATTGCAAATGCTGGGGAAATTTGTGATGAAATCAACCATGCAGGAAAACTTCTTTATGAAGTGACTTTGTTCAGATTCACGCCATTCGGACTCGGTAAAAAAGGGGAGGCCCTTAGGAGGTCTTTTAAGCTTAAACCCGATAGTACTCATGGATATGTTTGAAAACTTTTCCTACGATGTTGGATATAAAAATGTATTAAGATATGTTTTCGCCTTTGCTTATTGAGCAGTTGAGATACTTGGCAACACGTAAATCAATACAACCAATGTTTCTGATTTGCTTTTGTTCATATCAAATTTGGTTTCCTAGTGAAAAGCTCAAGCCAATAACAACAGAAGGGCTACCCCAAGAAAACTATAAAAGAAGAAAGAAGGGAAAATCCCAAGAATCAAACGAAAAAATGACAAAAATAGTTTACGGCCAAGTTACGTGAAATAATGACTAGTTGATGTTTATTTTACTGATGTACGTAGATGCCGCTGCTGTCACTGCCGCACTCTGTGGCCGCAGTTGAGTATGTTTTTTCTTTTTGTGCAGGTTTGTTGGTAACTATATAATCGGTCACTGACTTGTCAGCATGGTTGCTTGCAATTTGAGAACTTCCAACTCTTTCCAGAGCTGGCTGGTGTTGTTCCAGCTGTATCTGCTTTATTTGTTGTTATTGCTGTTGCTGTGACGAAACCGAGTTGAGCCTAACCAAACATTTCTGTGGTTCCACACCATCCATGTCTATCTACCGTACGCCTGTGTGCCCGGGCCCTCTCTCCATCAGTTCATATTCACAGGAACTTTAAGAAGACATACGAAATTTAATCTCTCGGTTGACACTGAGATGGCAAAAGTTAGACAAGAAGAATACCATTGTTGCCCCTGTGCGCATGCGTAGATAAAAAGGAGCCAACAACCGACAAATAAAAGACCAAAAAAAAAAGCTGGTATGTTGGAGAAATTAAAAACAAATTAAAAACCTCTAAATTGACTTAGGTTTAGCGTTAATGGTTCGGGGTTATTCACTTCTCTTGCCTTATTTGGCGATTGAAAATTGGGATATTTGTTTAAATTTAAACAGGAAGAAAAACATTTGCAAATTAAAATTCTTCAATGCTATAGCAAATGTTTTGGAAAAACAATCAAAAAAGGATTTAAATGAGCATAAAAAACTAAAAGTAAATCAACGGTTTGTCATTTTAACAACTCAAAGGCTGGGTCGAAATCGGTCCATAGCCTGATATGGCTCTCATATAATCCGATTTTGAATTTCTTATCCGATATGGGTAAGTTGTTACCGTCTGCTTAGAAAAACAATCGATCAAATAACGTATACCAGATTCGCCACGAACTTATTGCGCTTTTACTTTTTAATTAAAACCTACACCACTACTGTGGTAGTGCAAGAATAATTAAACGAAATTTTAGACAAACTTATTTTGTCTTAAACAAATATGTGATGGCCATCATTTAGAAATATAAATTTAACATAGTTGATGACTATAACAAATATTTGAAAAGTAATAGCATCGAAATAGCGCTATTTTGCAGGATTAAATTTTGTAAACCCAAATTTGCTATAGTTAGTAAAAGGATGTGTAAATCTGAGTCGAATTAGTAACGTTGTCTAAGAATATCCGAAACAAATTGCATGAAAAGCTAGAGAGAATGTGTGAGCTTCATAGAATCCAATGGTCCTTTTAGCAATCGACATTAAGTTTTCTGCAGAAAGAGCTCCAAAAAATGTGTTTCAGTCCGTTACCCTATACCTTATCCCTTAGATAATTCGTAGTTGATTGACTGTATTGACTGTGGTAAACAAAATCGCGACTTGCCTGCTGTTAAGTAGAGTTAGCTACCAACTCAGCCAAGGGAACGAGGGTTTTTTTTAGCTTAACTCCTAAAGAAAACAGCAATTAGTGCCAAATGTTTCCTTAAGTACTAAATGTTATACAGATAAAAATAATTTTGAAAAATAACAACTTTTGCCGAAAAACGACCAAGAAATTTGTTATTTTTCCTGCAACATTTTATTTTGAAACTCAACGACCCAAAGTACAAATTTGTTGTTGATACGATACTCGCTTTGAAAGCCAACATATAACAACAATATTATTCATGCAGAATTCACCATAAGTGTTTTGCTGCTACACTGGTTTGGTGTCATGGTGTTTTATTTTCTTTGTTCGGCTGGTTTCTGCTGCTTGTTTCTCTGTCACTCTCTACACTATTCCCTAAAAAGTGTTGCCTTAAGTTCTGAATATGTATAAAATTTTCCTTTTCTTTAGCTTGGTCTGCTTAGAATGTAAAAAAAAACTTAGCTCGCCGGATAGGGGAGGGTCCTTTGACCTTGCTGAAAGAGCTACTGAGACAATAATAAGAACTAAAAATAGGTACATCCTAAGACTTTAAAACAAATAAACATAAAAGGGATCTGAAACTATGGCAATAAAATTTAAGAATACTATTTAGCTTGTTCTATGAGGACGAAAGATGTTGTTATCGCCCAGGACACTTTACAAATGATAACCCACCCTCTACTCTTAATGAATTTCGTGTCCGTTGAATGCTAATATCCATTTCCCTAAATCGGTCTATAACCACGAAATTACTTTACCACATTACCATTTATCTTGCAACGCACCATTCCCATATCGGAAAATATTTATCTCATGTTTCAATTCATTATTATTTTATTAAAAAAAATCAAGTATAACTTTTAAATCTATTGCTAATTTAAGCTTAGAAAATATAAATCGACCGTATACTTCTGTGTACGAAATAATAAGAAACTAATATCAAATTTGGCTCATTCGAAGGTTCCTCTAAGTACAAAACAAAAATCGAAAACATAAAGGCTTGACTTACGTTTTTAGATCCTCATATTGGGATAACGATAATCTGTAATAAATGGAAATTGTTGGACCAAAAATGTTTCCACAGCCGTAGTATTCTGCAACGATGCATTGAGCTCAATCCATACGTATTCTGCAATATATTCCAAATAAAAATTTCATTAAAATATTCCAACAGAATCAATCATCGTTTAGCATTAACAAGAGAAAATAAATACTTAACTAACATGCCCCCATAATCCAAACAGATTTTTGGGCTATATAAAGAATTTACATAGCAAATTCTCTCAAGCACTTTATGTTGTTATTCTTTTTATATTTTTTTTCTAATTAGGAATATAAAGTAAAGCCTGGCTTATGCCATTAAAATTAAAACTGTTAGACTACGAATAAAAAAAAAAACAATGCAATAAAAAAAAGCTTTATGTTAAATACTTCATTATTCTATGTTACTAACATTACTTAAGCAAAAGTGAGTGACTTAACAGGGCTGCTCTCAATCTTTTAGTCCGGAAGTGTGCGGAACTATCAAATTACAAAGATCCCTAGGCCTGCAATTGTCATGGGTTTGTTGTTGATGAGAAAAAAAAAACTTGTATGCGGGGGATCATAAAAAGTCGTTGCTTGTTGTTGTAAACGCAGTGTTTTTTTCTTGTCTCCGCTTTAGGCAAGACAAAATTTGAAATGCGGTGTTTAGTGGAATGTAATGACTTTTATGATTTTTCTGGACATATGCTTCTTTGCGACCCTTTTTACCATGTGTTGCTATGCTATATTTTTTTTTATAAAGCGTAAGATCACAGAACACTTTTTCGTAACCCATAGGCGGCCGCAAAGTCAAAGGTGATTTGAATGATTGGAAATTTTTTTTTCTGGTGTCTTGGCGTAATTTCTTTCCACAGATTGTAGTAACTCTCGGTCATCTATTTTAAAGCTTCAATCCACATTCATCACAGTACCGGTTTAATTAATTTAGTTAGCCAAAGATAATAATCTTTGGCTAACTGCCTATTTGTACCAAAAAAAGTCTATTAGCAAAGATTCACTTATTCTTCACAATTTCTCTGTAAAAAAAAATACCTTTACACCTTCCTCACTAGTCGTGTAGATCGGGTAAATTTTAAACACTTTAAAAGATATTTCAGAGCGATCAACTGATTATTCCAAATTAATATTTTTTTTTCAATTCCAAAACTTTATGGTATAATTGACTGGCAGCGGAGGTGCACGTTTTCTTCGAGGTCGAGGAAAGGAAAGAAAGAATCGAAGCACGCTAATTGGCATAAAAAACGATTGAGTGTTGCCGTTTTAATCGAATACACATGGACATATTTCTGTTCCCATTTGAAATTAAATCATGCCACTCTTGCTCAATCAACCACCTGTGGTTGCTGACGAAGTCGTTAGTTTTAAACTTAAAATGTACCATCTCTCGTAGGATATTTGTATAAAAAAAATAAGTGTATCTTAGGCCAAATTTTAAATGAAATAAATCCTTAATCTTTTGGAGAAGTAAAAAAGAAAAATCTTACAAACAAAAAAAAAACTGCAACAAAAGTAAAAGCGTGCTAAGTTCGGCCGGGCCGAATCTTCTATACTCCCTAACATGGATCGTATTTTCAAGTACTTCGAATGAATTATTCAAACTTGAGCTTCTGTTCATGGGTGTTATAAGTTATAGAAAAATACCACCTTTAACATTTTAGGCAAGTCGAGTAATAACTATGAGATCGGTTCATATGACAGCTACAATATATCAGGTTATCAATCGATTTAGATCATACTTGGCACATTTGATGGAAGCCTTACCAAAACGACATATGGAAAATTCTAACCAAATTGGATAAGAATTGCGCCATCTAAAATCTCCAGAATTCTAATGGGGATCTCGGTTAATATGGCTGCTATATCAGATTGTGGACTCATTAAGACCATACTTGGCACAATTATGGGAAGTTGTATCAAAACGATATGTGCAAAATTTCAGTCATATCGGATAAGAATTGTGCCCCCCAGAGGCTCAAGAAGTCAAGACCCAAGATCGGTGCCATATAGGCAGCTATATCAAAACAAGGACCGATTCGAACCATACAAAGCGCAGTTGTTGGAAGTGGTACCAAAACACCACGTGCAACATTGAAGTCAAATCGGACGAGAATTGAGCTCTCTAGAGGCTCAAGAAGTCAATACCCAAGATCGGTTTATATGGCAGCTATATCAAAACTTGGACCGATTTGGCCCATTTACAATCCCAACCGACCTGTACTAATAGAAAGTATTAATGCAAAATTTTAAACGGCTAGCTTTTCTCCTTCGAAAGTTAGCATGCTTTAGACAGACAGACGGACGGACAGACGGACGGACATTAGTTTAGATCGACTTAAAATGACATGACGATCAAGAATATATATACTTTATGGGATCTCAGGCGCATATTTCGAGGTGTTACAAACAGAATGACGAAATTAGTATATCCCAGTAAAAACAAGTAAAAGTGTGTTAATTTCAGCCGGGCCGAGTCTTATATACCCTCCACCATGGATCGCATTTATCAAGTTCTTTGCCCAGTATCTCTTTATAGACAAATTAAACATAATGGATAAAAATATACTTAGTTTGATGGAGATCACAGTAGAAGTCATTGTGCAAAATTTCAGCTAAATCGGATAAGAATTGCCCTCTATAGGTGCTCAAGAAGTAATATCGGGAGATCGGTTTATATGGGAGTCTATATGGGAGCTATAAGCCGATATGGTCTGTATCTGGCACACATGTTGAAGCATAAGTCTTTGTTCAAAATTTGATTCAAATCAAATAAGAATTGCGCCCTCTATAGGCTCAAGAAGTATAATCGGGAGATCATTTTATATGAAAGCTAAATCAGTTGCTCTGCTGGACATTGAACTTGACTTGAAATTGAACTTAAAATCCGACATTTTGGAAAGGGCAAGAAAGGCAACTCTTGTTTTATACACCTGCAGGAGACCCATTGGTAGAAGATGCGGTTTTAAATCGCGTGACATGCACTGGGAGGAGGCCACCGTAGCGCAGAGGTTAGCATGTCCGCCTACGACGCTGAACGCCTGGGTTCGAATCTTGGCGAGACCATCAGAAACAGTTTTCAGCGGTGGTTTTCCCCTTCTAATGCTGGCAACATTTGTAAGGTACTATGCCATGTAATACTTCTCTCCAAAGAGGTGTCGCACTGCGGTACGCCGTTCGGACTCGGCTGTAAAAAGGAGGCCCCTTATCATTGAGCTTAACAACTTGAATCGGACTGCTCTCATTGATATGTGAGAAGTTTGTCCCTGTTCCTTAGTGGAATGTTAATGGGCAAAATTTGCAAAAATTGGCAAATTTGACTTGCACTGGGTATATACTGAAGTTGTCAGACCTATAATGCTAATAATGGTTTGGTGGACCGTGCTTCAAAAGTCCACCTACTGTTCAATACTTAACCGGATCCAAAGGATGGCGTGTTTGTATTTACATCACAGCCGCACTGAGGACGACACCATCTGATGCACTGAATTGAATGCTACATCTTATGTCTCTGGACATTGTGGCTACACAAATTGCTGCGACCACTGCCGTGAGATTAAGGGACCTTTCTCTTTAGTCATGTGGCGGCTACGGACACTGCGTTATCCTTGATACAATATCCGATGTTCCAGGCAGTTTGTATTACACCCTACCTAAGCCGCTTTTTGATAAAAAGATATGTACCACTATTCCTGATAGAACCGATGGGAACTACGGTACCCCTGGTAATCGAAGTCACACAGTTCTATACGGATGGTTCCAAACTAGACAGCCAGTTGGGCTTTGGGGTGTTCTCTGAAAAACAAGAACTGGTCGTATATGTGTATCAAGTGGAGATCCCTACAATTAAAGAAGTTGTGGAATGGCTAAGATATAATGGCATAACGACAACTGGCATAAATATCTTCTCAAACAGCCAGGCAGCTATAAAAACCCTGGATAACGTATTTCTGAATTCAAAAACCGTCCTCGACTGTTGCAGATCTCTTAACAAGATGGCTGAATCGATCAAAACTCACCTGTTCTGGATGCCGGGCCATATAGATGTCCCAGGGAATTGTAAAGCGGACGAGTTTACGAGACTAGGAAATACCTTGCACATTCCAGGGGAATTCGAGTCTATGGGTGTGGTTCTAAGAAAACGTCATTGTTAAGTGGAGCACGAATCTGATATAAATTTTTGACACCAGATGCCGTCGACTTAGAAAAAAATAAACACAAAACAAGACTGTGGGGCCCTCCACAGAACCCCCATAATCGACATGCAGTCTGATTGAGATAATATCAGATTCAAATGAAGGAATTTAAAAATATTTTAGCTGATATTTGATATTGTGTTCAAAACAACAAATACAGAAATGTTGATACGAGAAAGGCTCATGGCTTTAGACACAGGCTTCATAAAGAAAATTAAATTTTTATACCCACCACCGAAGGATGGGGTAAATTCATTTTGTCATTCCGTTTGCAACACATCGAAATATCCATTTGCGACCCTATAAAGTATATATATTCTTGATCAGCGTAAAAATCTAAGACAATCTAGCCATGTCCGTCCGTCTATCTGTTCAAATTGCGCTACAGGCCAAACTTTGGATACCCACCACCTCGGGTATATACGTAAACCACCTTTCATCAAAATCCGGTGAAAATTGTATACCTTATATCCCTTAGCAGTTATATCAACATATGATCCGATTTGGACCAAATACTAATCGGTACAATTCATTGTACAATTATGTATAGCAAAATATTGGTCTTTTTAGAAGCTATAACTAAAAATATACCGATCGGAACCATAGGCGACACGGATGTCGAAAAGCCAATACAACGAACTGTCCCAAATCTCAGCGAAATCGGACAATAAATGCACCTTTTATGGACCCAAAACCTTAAATCTAGAGATCGGTCTATATGGGAGCTATATTCAAATCTGCACCGATCTGGGCCAAATTGGAGAAGGACACCGAAGAGCCTAACACAACGAACTGTCCCAAATCTCGGCGAAATCGGGCAATAAATGTGCCTTTTATGGTCCTAAAACCTATAACCGAGAGATCGGTTTATATGGCAGCTATATCCAAATCTGAACCGATCTGGGCCAAATTGACAAACGATGTCGAAGAGCCTAATACAACGAATTGTCCCAAATCTCTCCGAAATCGTACAGTAAATGCTATTATGGCCCCAAAACCCTAAATCGGAGATCTGTCTATATGGCAGCTATATCCAAATCTGGACCGATTTGTGCCAAATTGCCGAAGGATGTCGAAGGACCATGCACAACTCACTGTCCCAAATTTCAGCAAAATCGGATAATAAATGTGGCTTTTATGGGCCTAAGACCCTAAATCGGCGGATCGGTCTATATGGGGGCTATATCAAGATATAGTCCGATACAGCCCATCTTCGAACTTAATCTGCTTATGGACAAAAAAAGAATCTGTGCGGCCCAATATCTCTATTTTTAAAGACTGTAGCGTGATTTCAACAGACAGACGGACATGTCTAGGTCGTCTTAGATTTTTACGCTGATCAAGAATATGTCTACTTTATAGGGTCGGAAATTAATATTTCGATGTGTTGCAAACGGAATGACAAACTGAATATACCCCATCCTTCGGTGGTGGGTATAAAAATAGAGATATTAAGCTGAAAATTTGCACAGATTCCTTTTTTTGTCCATAGGCAGGTTAAGTTCGAAGATGGACTATTACATCGGACTTTTTCTTGATATTGCCCCCATATAGACCATTCCGCCGATTTAAGGTCTTAGGCTCATTTTTATGAGCCTAAGACCTTAAATCGGCAAAATTTTTTAAATTTGCAAAAATTATACATTTTTCACCAGATTATGATTACTCGAGGTGGTGGGTATCCAAAGTTCGGGTGGCCGAAGATAACGCATTTTTACTTGTTATACCCTCCATCATAGGATGGGGGTATACTAATTTCGTCCATCTGTTTGTAACTCCTCGAAATATCCGTCTTAGACCCCATAAAGTGTATATATTCTTGATCGTCATGACATTTTAAGTCGATCTAGACATGTCCGTCCGTCTGTTTGTCGAAAGCACGCTAACTTTCGAAGGAGTAAAGCTAGCCGCTTAAAATTTTGCACAAATGCTTCTTATTAGTGTAGGTCGGTTGGTATTGTAAAAGGACTATATCGGTCCATGTTTTGATAAAGGTGCCATATAAACCGATCTTGGATCTTGACTTCTTGAGCCACTAGAGGGCACCATTCTTATCCGATTTGGCTGAAATGTAAGAGTTGTTCTATTATGACTTCCATCAACTGTGCTAAGTATGGTTTAAAGCGGTGCATAACCTGATATATCTGCCATCTAAACCGATCTGGGATCTTGACTTCTTGAGCGTCTAGAGGGCGCAATTCCTATCCGATATGGCTGAAATTTTGAACAACGTGTTTCGATATGACTTCCAACTACTGTGCTAAGTATGGTATAAATCGATCCATAACCTGATATGGTCCGAATTGGGCAATAACTTGAAATAGCACCAATATTAAATCAATTATTTTATTTTATCCTTTGCTTGCCTAAAAGGAGATATCGGGAAAAGAACTCGACAAATGCAATCTATGGTGGAGGGTATATAAGATTCGGCCCGGCCGAACTTAGCACGCTTTTACTTGTTTTTAAATAAACTCAGAAGCTGTAGTTTCTAGTCTGACTGATATACCAGTGTGAACTTGGTAACACTTCGTGTCAACTACTCTGTATGTGGTTGTGTTGCAAACGGGCATGGTAGAATTATAATACCCCCTTTCTAAGGTGGTGGCTATTTAAACAATCAAGTCAACAGTTTTATAGTTAATCATCATACTCTTAAAGTTTGTTGTTTGTTGGACATTTGGAAATTAAATTTGCATCCCACAATAGGGGTTGGACAATGTAAGTAGGTCCATTCTGGTGTTACATATGATACCAGGTATATAGAAAAAATTAATGGAGATTGACTGGCTATGACTGCGAGGCTTATTTATGCTAGACCGACTTCAACATTCAATCAAGTGTGGAGCAATTCATTTTGCACGACTTTATACTAAAAAGTGGCCATTCGTAATCAAAATGCTTGAAAGCCACTTAACTTACTTAACGAAAAATTCGTAAACGTTTTCTCCTCCAACGAATCGAAACGAAAAATTTTATTTTACAAAACAATCAATGCTATAAACAGCACACATTAAGTTCGAGTGGTGTATTCAATTCGGCGTTTATGCTTTTTGAGTCCTTGAGATTGGCAGTTCACCCTTTGCCACATATGGGTAGGTGTGTTCGTACGCATTTTCCCACTTTTATTCGTGTTTTTTTTTTTTTTTTTTGAGCCAAATTGACTCGTTAAAGAAAGTTCAATTAGACTTGGTATTGCACATACACACACGCCCACATGAACATACATGCGTTTATTGTTTGCAGTTGTTTTGTTGTTTGTAAATTTTTTATTGGATTGCCTGGTGGTCAATTAAAAGGCTCTATATATGATACGCCCAGGTCTTCCAATAGCCACCTCCTCAGCCAAAACTCTTGATAAAAGCCTGCAAACTCACTACATTCTCACACCACACGCATACAGTTCCATAATAAATCATCGAAAATTGTTGCCGCTGTTGTTGTTGCACTTGTCTTAGATTGCCATTAATTACGGGTTATATTTTCATTTGGTGCTGAAAAATGCATTTTTAATTCGAACCATTTCCCTTGCCTCACCTGTTTTGTTCTGTGCTGATGTTTTTGCAAAATTTTCGTTATGCATTTAGTATCCTGATAAAAGGCATACAAGTGTGTGTGTGTGCGTGAGAGAGAGAAAGAGAGAGTGAGAATAGGATTTCTGCTTTACATTTCAATTATTTTTAATGGGCTGTATGAACTTCAGTATAGGAAAAGAATTGTAAGTCTATATAGAGGAAAGTTTGGGTTTAAGTGTGATAGCGATATTTGGTGATTTGCGAATTTGAATCGTGATTGTAACTTTATGGTGAAAAGTATTTCTCAAACCTATTTCATGGTGAAATTCTTAAATTTTTATTTATGTGCTAAGGCGTATGTATCATCCAGTTCGTCAGCAAAATTATCATCTTCTTATCTATAAAAGTTAAAGTGTTTTGGTTAGTTTTGTACGTTAAATTTGAACTCAAAAACGACTCTCGCCCTTCACCACAATTTTAAATATGTCTCCGATTTAAGCGAAATTTTGTTTGCAACCTAATGGTGATCTGCCCGAAAGGCTTCGGGTCAATAAACTTGGTTAACCCGTATAACATGGATATCTTGGCCTAGTTGAATGAAAAAGCTGTCAAGAGGATTTGCACCCTTTGAGAACATTTTCTTTTTTAAAATTATCATTTTTGAGGAGGACATAAATAATTTGCTAGTTGACGAACGGGCCGAATCTTGGAAACCTCCACCATGGATTTGCTAAAAATTTGCTCACATAAATAAGTTGATGGTCACATGTGTACTTTGCGTACCAAATTTCTGTTGTATCAGTCAACAAGTAAGAGCGTGCTAAGTTCGGCCGGGCCGAATCTTATATATCCTCCGCCATGAATCGAATTTGTCGAGTTCTATGCGCGGTATTCTCTTTTTTAGGCAAACAAAGAATATTGAATAAGAACTGTTATACTATTGCTCCAATAGTATAACAGTTCTTATATCAAGTTATAGTCCGATTCGGCTCATTAATGAATGCTGAATATTGTAGAGGTCATTGTGTAATATTTCAGCTCATTCGCATAAGAAATACGAATACGAGCCTCTAGAAGCCAGCTCTTCCATCTAATTTGGCTGAAATCTTTGAAATCTTTGTGTCAAGATTTTTGCTGAAAGAAAGTTCTGCTCTGACTTCCAGCGTCTGTGTGTGATTCGAATCGGTATATATACTGGTATAGACATCTAACATACCGATGCCTCCATATGACTACCTGAGACGATAGTAGCCGCAACCAATTCCCGAATGGGTTCTTGTAGAAAAATTCAAATACGAACTGAGTTAATAAAGGCAAATTTTTAGCGAAATCTATGGTGCTGGATACCCACAAGTCCGACCGGCCGATCTTAGCACGTTTTTACTTGTTCTTCATACAAATTAAGTTCGTAAACCCGCTTAAAAGGGAAAAAAAATCTCTGATGTATAAGCCTTGTAAATCCATCCTGAACCAGATATTCACACTGCACCAAATCCTGGAAAAGACCAGAGAAGGATAAATCAACACCTACCATCTCTTTGTTGACTACAAAGCCACCTTCGATATTCCTTTACGTTCAAAGGTATTTCAAGCCATGTCTGAGTTTGGTATCTCTGCAAAATTAATAAGACTCTGCAGGATGACACTTACTGATACGCGTTCCTCAGTAAGAATAGGAAAGGATCTCTTCGAACCATTTAATCCATACGAGGTTTCAGACAAGGAGACAGCCTATCGTGTGATCTCTTTAATATTCAGCTGGAGAAGATTATACGAGTTGCAAATGTGAATAGATATGGCACACTAACCACAAGAGAACACATGCTTCTCTCCTAGGAAGACGACATCGGTATCATGGGTCGGTCACCGGAAGTAGTAACTGCAGACTGTGAAAGAATTAGTGAAAGTGGGTATGGCAGTAAATGGAGAACAAAATGGATGGTATCAACTCCCACAACGCCTTTGACACCCGAGCAAATAACGTAAATGGAGAAAGTTGGGAGCCACGAGATAGAACCGAATCGAATGACACCAGTTTTGAAATAAATCGACTAATAATACTAACAACAGAAGCTACTTTGGATTAAGCAAGCTGTTTAGAAACAAAGCCACCGACTAGACAGTCGAAGATTAAATAAAACAAGACTATGATACTACTCGTGTTCCGAGGCATGGGTGCTTGCGAAAGCAGACGAGGCAGTGCTTAGAGTGTTTGAGAGAACGATTTTTAGTAAAATTTATGGACGATTTGGAATTAATGGAGAATTGTATGAGCTGTATGATGAAGTTAGCATAGTTAAACGTATTAAAGAACAACGGTTGCTTTGGCTAGGTCATGTTGTCAGAATGAATGAAGATGCTCCAGCCAAGAAGTCTTTTGAAAAAGACATCTCGAAACACATGGTGTCAGAGATTTTAAAGTTTGGCTAATGGGACAAATGTTTTGAAATAGCCAATTAAAGTGAAGTAAAGGGGGGAGGGCTTGTTTGGGGACCCCCCGACACGAGCCCCAAAAACGAGGGGGTGTGCAAGGTTAGGTTAGGTAAGAGTGGCAGTCCTTTACGACACAGTAGCGACAGACCAAAGCTTCTGGTGGGAATTGAACAATCCCTGCACTGGTAATTCAAGCACGTTGCCAACTCTGCTACCGGGGCGCCCAGGGAGTATGTAAAAAATTAGATCATTTTACAATGATCTAACCGAGTCATTGCAAAGTTCCATACATTATAAGATTGAAGCATCTCAATCGGTAAGTAAGTATACATGTCTTTGTTGGGAATGTTCCGGACTTGCAGTACTGTAAATTGATCGATGGACGATGAGTGATATGATCGAAGGACGATTTATCAGTGGTAATGTCATATAGGAGGCCACCGTAGCGCAGAGGTTAGCATGTCTGCCTATGACGCTGAACGCCTAGATTCAAATCCTCGCCAGGATTCGAAAAAAAATTTCAGCGGTGGTTTTCCCCTCCTAATGCTGGCAACATTTGTGAGTTACTATGCCATATAAGAACTTCTCCCCGAAAAGGTGTCGCACTGCGGCACGCCGTTCGGACTTGGCTATAAAAAAGAGGCCCCTTATCATTGAGCTTAAACTTGAATCGGACTACACTCATTGATATGAGAGAAGTTTGCCCCTGGTCCTTAGTGGAATGTTCATGGGTAAAATTTGCAATTTGCAATGTCATATAGACCTGGGTATACTTTTTTGAAGCCAGATAATTTAAACATATAAATTATCATCGTTGGCAATATAATTTACAGTGGCACAGAAAAGTTTACATACCCCGCTGAAAAAACACTTTTTTCAAAACGTATCTGTTGAACTAAAAAGTTTTTCTGCCAAATATCTATTGTTGCTAAAATTTTGCCAGGGTTTTGAGTTTTATGATTAGTTAGAACGTTAAGGTAAAAAATTATCCTTACTACATTACTATCAGTTTACATAACTGCTATTTATGAAAGGGTATGTAGTCATATCTGTGCTACTGTATATGTTTCATTTCTCTTCATATTCTATTGTCAGGTCATCGCTGTAATGATAACGTCCTCATAAATTGATATGATCCTTATCGCTGCTAGAACCATTACCAAATCTTTTCCCATGACTTGAGCCCAAAATTTCTTAAACAAATTTAAATGTCTTTTATTCAATTGCTCTTATTTATTTATGTTTTAATTTTAATTCGCTTAACAACCATGATTACTTTCCATCGAAATTGGCCACATCACCCATTAATGAATGTTATTTATATATTCCAACTCTTCATGATTCATAATTGAAAATGAATTTCTTTGTGTGACGCTTAAGAAAACAATAATGATGAATTCTCTGGATACAAATTGTGATATTCATGTATAGCAATTGCCATAAACTTCTTTAACAATTACAAACACATGCGTTTGTAGATAAATAACAAAATGAAATCTTAAAATGACGATAATACTCGCGAATATCCAAATGTTCTCGCCCCAATACTTATTTGTGAAAAGTGGTTTCAGTCAAAAGGGAAAACGGGCCAGAAATTGAGAATGGTTAAGGCAATGGTCGACTTTGGGTGAATGCTCCGGTTCTTAACAGCGAACAAATTCTAGAGCTTTCTATCCCATCCATGAAAAATTACATTGTTACAGTCAGCCAACACGCAGGGGATGTCCCCTATGAATGCAATGCATTGCGTTGGCGAGAGGAAATTAGGAGTTGGAGGGGGGAAAAGGATGTAGTGCTTATTGACATTTGTCTTAAATCCTTAGATGTCAAAGTGGGTGGGAAAAACATTAGCCGGAAGACGATTCCACATACGAACGGTTCGGGCGAATTAAGAATTTTATCTACAATGCATTGTGCTGTCCGCTGGCTAATCAATTATAAACGGGTGTGAGTTCCTGGAATATCTAGTATCCCTGACATACATTCTTACATCAGGAATGAGAAGACTAATATCAGACGAACACACACCATGAAAGTACCGATAGAACAGCGCCAAACAACCCACATTGCGACAATTATGAAGGGAGGCAATAGAGTTGGATACCCCACTGTCCCCAATCAACGCCATCGGTCTCCTCTGTACACGGTCCAGTAGCTCCAGGGATGATTTTGAAGCTCCAGCCCATACATGTGAGTTGTGCTCCATTTCGGCCTTATGAAAGTGGTGTAGATGTTAAGAAGATCAGGCGGAGTGAAGTAATTGTTACACCGTTTAAGGAACCCCATACACTTGAATTCTTCTTTCGACACTTCAAATACATGTTTAGCCCAACGGACATCACTTTGTATTTTCATGCCTAGAAAATCAAGAGCTTCTGATTGCTCAACATCTACACCATTGATTGACAAAGATGATCGTAATGGGTCAGTGAATCGTTTGTGTGACAACAAGCAGCACTGAGTCTTCCGTGCATTAAAATCTACTCGATTCATTCGACCCCACTCAGAAATGGCCAGCAAATCCTGGCAGAGTGTATCGTCCATAACCCGCCTCTTGTCCTCAATCTCTCGAAGACTCGGCATATGGTCGAATAAGTACGAATGACAGAGATTATAGTCATCCGCAAATGAGTCGATCGGATTCGATGTCTGACCCAACAGATCGTTGATGAAAATTAGAAAAAGAGAAGGAGAAAGAACAGAACCCTGGAGTATACCTGCAGTCAATTTGTGTTCATTGGATGAGAACCCATCTATAACGACTCGAATAGTGCGATCTCTGCAATAGTGCATATTTCAGCAAAATCGGATAATAAATGTGGCTTTTATGGGCCTAAGACCCTAAATCGGCTGATCGGTCTATACGGCAACTATATCCAAATTTGGACCGATCTGGGCCAAATTGACGAAGAATATTGAAGGGCCTAACACAACTCACTGTCTTAAATTTCAGCAAAATCGAATAATAAATGTGGCTTTTATTGGCCTAAGACCCTAAATCGGAGGATCGGTCTATATGGGGGCTATATCAAGATATAGTCCGATATAGCCCATCTTCGAACTTATGGACATAAAAAGAACCTGTGCAAAGTTTCTGCTCGATATCTCTATTTTTAAAGACTGTAGCGTATCGTCTTAGATTTTTACGCTGATCAAGAATATATATACTTTACTAGCTGACCCGGGCACGCTCCGCTGCGCCTCCTTTTACTTTATATGGATCAAAAGTCTCATTGGAATGCTTATTTTCGATAATTAAAGCTCTTTTAGTGAAATACCATGCAAACTTGACTAACAGTTTAACAATACCTTTGTCTGAATCCTATATGATTTTATTGGTCTACGAATTTAAGTTTGAATGTAAGGTGTACTCCATTCTTAAAATACTTAATTTCAGCCCGATATTCTCATGATGTCTGATTTAGTGGTGTTTTCGGGGGTCCCCCAGTTACTTGGCCCTGGAAAAATATCAGCATCGTGCTCTTCTCTCAAATACCATTTATTTAAACCCCATATTGCCATTGGCTTAAGAGGAGTATACAGGATGAGGCGTCCCCCAAACACATGGCCGCAAAATAGATTATCAAATTCGTTTTCTAATCTCAAATACCTTTCATTTGAGCCACATATTGCCATGGTCGAATAATTTTTTCGTTGGTCACTAAAAAATTGCTGTTTGTGGGGTATTTTGAGAAAGGGGTTGACCCCCAGAAAATTGGTCCCAAAAATGGGTATCAATTCTTGCTCTATCCCCCAATACCATTCATTTAAGCTCCACATTGACATGGTCGGTAAATATGCCCGATTTAGGAGTGTCTTGGGGATTGGGGTGGTCGCCCAAACACTAAGCCCGGAAAATATATCAGCAACTTGCTCTATTCTCATTATCTATATATCATTTAACCCCATATTGCCATTACCCTCAAAATTTGATATCAAATTCGTTTTCTAATCTCATTTAAACTCCTTATTGCAAAAGTCAACAAATATGTCCGGTTTGGGGTATTGGCCCTAAAAACTATGAATATTTAGTTCCCCTCTCTTTAAGACCCAAATTGTCTTGGTGAGCAAATACGTCCTATTTGGGGGTTGTTATGGTGGTGGGACGTCCGCTAGACATTTGGCCCCTAATGTTGATATCAGATACGTGGTCTACTCCCCCATACCTTTAATTTGGGGGTGTTTTGTGGGATGGGCGGCCACTCAGTGAGTTGGCCTTGAAAATATATATGGGATTCGCGTTCCACTTTAAAAACCCTCTTATTTGAGCCTCATATTGCAATAGTCAGAAAATACTTACTATTTGGGTGGTGTTGTGGGGGTGGCGTGGCCCCATAGACACTTTTCCAGAATATTGATATCAAATTCGTGCTTTACTCCGAAATACCTTTCATTTGAGCCCCATATTGCTGTGGTCGTAAATTTGTCCCCTTTGGGGGATGTTTTTGGCGGCCCCCTAAACACTTGGTCCGATATTTGGATATCAGACTCGTATTCTACATTCAAATACCTTTTATTTAAGTCCCATATTCCCATGGTCAGTAAATAAGTCCAGTTTGGGGAAGGGGTGGACCCCCAGAAACGTGGTCCCACATTTGGATATCAGATTCGTATTCTACTCGCAAATACCTTTCATTTGAGTTCCATATTGCCATGGTCGGTAAATATGTCCGATTTAGGTGTGTTTTGGGGCTTGGGGTGGTCCCCCTAGCACTACCTTTCATTTGAGTCCCATGTTGTCGTGATTGGTCTAAATATATGTTTGGTAGGTTTTAGGGTGGGGCGGCCCCCTAGGTACCCCATCCAAAATTTGGATACCAAATCTTTATTTGTACGGTACTATATGAGAGCACACAAAATTTCGCTTAAATCGCACCACTCATCTCCGAGATCTGGCGTTTCTGAAAATTAGGGGAAGGGGGAGGGTCCGCCCCTCTTCAGATAACAAAAAATTTATTGCCCTATTTTCATCACGGGGTCATCGGTTCAGCCGTTTCTGAGTCTATAAGAAACACACAAACATACAAACAAACAAACAAACCTACAAACAAACACAAATTGATTTTTATATGTAAGAAGATAGGGTCGGAAATGGATATTTCGATGTGTTGCAAACGGAATGACAAAATTAATATACCCCCATCCTTCGATGGTGGGTATAAAAAATGAGTGTTCTAGTCCTAGTGTGATTTTTTCAAATATATATGAGCTATATCAAGTTATTGACCGATATGGACCGTACTTGTCATGGCTTTTAAGAATCATTGAAAATCACCAACTCTAAAATTTTAGGCAAATTGAGTTATAATTGCGCCCTCCAGAGGTTCAGAAAGTCAAATTAGGAGATCGGTTTATATGGCAGCCATATGAGGTTAACAACCAATTTAGACCACACTTGGAGGAGTTGTTGGAAGTCATACCAAAAGAACATATACAAAACTTCAACCAAATTGGATAAAACTGCGACCTTTACAAGTCCAAAATGTATAAATGGGAGATCGGTTTATATGGCGGCAATAGCTTGCTATGGACTCATTACCACAGCTGTTGGAAGCCATACCAAAATCATATGTGCAAACTCAGCTAAATCGGATAAGAATTGCGAAATTAGTATACCCCCATCCTATGGTGGAGGGTATAAAAGGGATCTTCGGGAAATCGCCATTTATAAAATTTATCGGAGAAAATTTATTAGAACACCTTTAGTCGGGAGATCGGTCTATATGCCAGGTATATCCAAATATGGTCCGATCATATTCGGCAGGGATATGAAGGAAGAAATACGAAGGACATATACAACTAACCATGCAAAATCGAATAATAAATCTATGTTAGGAATACAGTGCTACTTACAAAATCCTTAATTGTTTACCATATGCCCCTAAGTTGGTTCATGTCTTTAATTGTGTCCTCACCTAAGTGCCGGTGTCTGTTAACCGCGAAAGCCGGACAATGACATAGGAAATTCTTCAACGTCTTATCATTGAGTGAGCTCGTAGTCCTATGTGTTCCGCTATGATACCGAAAGTTATACTGACCTCCTTCTTACGTTTCAGTAATAGCCTCGTTTTACTACGATCCGGATCTCTTCATAGGATTTCTGTCGTCCTACCGACCGTTTCGCTTCCGTCGCCCACGACCTTAACTCGGACTGCGTCGCCCATAAAGTCCTTTGCCAAATCGTTTGCTCTTTCTTACACTCGACGTCCTCGTGTTAACAGCACATCACCCCACGGATTCCGTGATCGCTCGTATCTTCGCCTGCAGGACCGTATTATAAGCAGGCAGTCGGAAACAGATTTCAGTCCCTGCGTTCTCAATTTAGACTGCGATGCCCACTCTGTCCTCTAGCTTTGATCAATCTGTGTAGCATTACCCACCGATACCATCGAAAAAAATGGGCCCAAAACTTAAAATCTAGAGATCGGTCTATATGGCAGCTATATCCTAATCTGGATCAATCTGAGCCAAATTACAGAAAGATATCGAAGGGCCTAACACAACTCACTATCCTAAATTTAGACGAAATCGGACAATAAATACAACTTTTATGGGGCCAAAACCTTAAATCGAGAGATCGGTCTATATGGCAGCTATATCCAAATCTGACCCGAAAACAGTATAGATATTGCATAATTTAAGAGATCTTTTTTGTAGGGAGTACTATACAGCACAATAATCATGTTGGAAATCGGTCTAAAAATTTAGTTTTGGCAGCCCGAACAAATTTTTCGAAATGGTGAGGTGACCAAATTCAGGGCCCTGCCAAGAGGCGCACGGGCCACCTGGGGCCTTGAAGTTTTGTACATGAACTTAAGAACACCTCAGCTCTAACAATTTTATATTTTAAAGAGTTATCTCTATCCGTTCTCAAATATATTTTATTACTGACTAATTTCGCCTTGTGTAACAACTTCTGTAGGGTGCTCATTTAGTTCGCTTCTTAAATGTGCGTTTTCCTCCATGGCTAGTAGTCATAACTGAGAGTATCGTATGGTAAATAGCACAGACCAAAAAATTCACACAAACAATTTTGACTGCTTTTTTCATTATTTATTTTGTTTTCTTTCTTTTCGTATGTGATGACGTCCATAATGTGTGTGTGTGCCATGGGGAATATGGGAATTGAGAGTGTGAGTTGTGAATTCGTACTTTTTGGCGAGTGGTTAAATAACAACGAAATATATTCGTGGTCACTGACCGCACTCAAGGTTTTTCACAGTGTTCCACTCAGTTAGCTGCCGGTCCGTCCGTCCGTCCATCCGTCCCATCCATCTATCCATCCAGTTATTCCCGATGCCATTGATGGGGGGACGTCATACGCTTTCGTACTAAATGTGTTTTGTGTTGCTCGTCACTGTTACCGTAAGTTACTCTCTTCACCGCTGTGCGTTTGAAAGCGGAATAATGAGGGTACGAAGAGATGCAAGAACAGGAGAAGTTCGGCAGCTCGAGAGTGCTATTAAGAGCTTAAAGCATATGAGTCGTTGAATGTGTCTGCACTTTGTCGTCGCATCGGTTGCTCTTCTTTTTTGTGAATATTTGCGCGTGTAAATTACAATAAACACGCCTTTATTATGGCAACCACCACAACAAAAACTGCAGCAACTGCATCAACTACAAAAATATTTGTAGTTCACTAAAAAGAGGCCGAAAAACGAAAACAAAACAAACTGCCAAACTCACTGAAAAGAGGAAATTGAAATGTCCGAAGTGTCCAAGACTTGCCGTCAGTGGAAGTAGATGACGCCAAAATAAAAGTGGGCTGGGTTGATAATTAAAGGACATATTTGGATTTCTGTAGAAAACTGCTTACTTAGATGGCCAACCATAGAATCTATGATGATTCTATGGCCGAACGAAGTATTTTTCTCCAATATGCTGACCTTATTATACCCTCCACCATTAGATGTGGGTATACTGACTTCGTCATTCTATGTGTAACACCTGGAAAATTTCGTCCAAGACCCCATTAATATATATATATATATTATTGGTCTGTTTATAGATACTTTGTCTTAGAAAACATTTAATTAAAATTTTGTCACAAGTTTTCTAAAGATAAAATCTTGATTGATGTTTTGTCTTAAGAATTTTTATATCTACTACCAGATATATTCATTTAGTCATTCCGTTTGCATCACATCGAAATATCCATTTCCGACCCTACAAAGTATATATATTCTGGATCCTTGTAAAATTCGAAGGCAATTTATCGATCTCCGTGTGTATGCCCGTCCGTCAGTTGTGATCACGCTACAGCCTTGAAAAACTGAGATATTGAGCTGAAATTTGGCACAGATGCGTTTTTGCTGCACGCAGTTTAAGTTATTGACCGAGCCAAATCGGACCATTAAGGGTCTGAAACCCATAAAAGCTGTATTTATTACCCGATTTCGCTGAAATATGAATCAGTGAGTTTTTTTAGGCCTCCCGACATTCGGTAAACAAAAAGATTCAGATCGGACTGTATTTAGATATAGCTGCCATATAGACCGATCTGCCGATTTAGGGTCTGAAACCCATAAATCTGCATTTATTACCCGATTTCGCTGAAATTTGAAACAGTGACTTGTATTAAGACTCCCGATATCTGATCAAAATATGGTTTATATCGGACTATATATAGATATAGCTGTCATATAGACCGATCTACTGGTTAAGGATCAGAAACCTATGAAAGCTGTTTTAAGCCTCCCGACATTCGACTCAAATATGGTTCAGATTGGACGATATTTAGATACAGCTTTAGACCAATCTTCCAATGTAGGGTTTAAATCCCATCAAAACCGGATTTATTGCCTGATTTCGTTGAAACTGCAACTTGTATAAGAGGTATCTGGACCTGAATAAAATATGATCCAGACTAGCCCCTATTTAGATATAACTATGGATGTGGCAGTGATGTTATGGTATGTTTAATATATCCATGGTGGTGGGTACTCAACACGTTTTTACTTCTGTAAATTTTGCCATAAGTAAATTTTCGCGATTTTTTTTAGATAATAGATTTTAAAGCAAAAGGCTTGCAGACTTCGTTCAGTAGACCATTATGTCAATATCTATCATTGAAATTTGTTTAGTGTTTCAAAAAAGGAATCGCGAAAACGGTGAAAAACGAATATAGAACCTATATCAGGTTATAAACCGATTTGGACAGTTGTTGGAAGTCATAGCAGATTACTACATGAAAAATTTCAGCCAAATCGGACAAAAATTGTGGCTTGTAAGGGATCAAGAATAAAAATCGGGAGATCGGTGTACATGGGAGCTATATTAGGTCATAGACCGATTTAAACCGTATTTGGCACAGTTGTTGGAGTAACAATTTCTGCCAAATCGGACAAAAATTGGGACTTCCAGGAGATCAAGAAGTCAAATCGGGAGATCGGTTAATATGGGGAGATCGGTTTATATCAGGTTATAGACCAATTTGGACCGTACTTAACACACTTATTGGATGTCATAGCAGAACACTACATGCCAAATTTCAGCCATGTAAGGGCTCAAGAAGTCAAATCGGGAGATCGGAGTATATGGGAGCTATATCAGGTTACAGACCGATTTGGACCGTACTTGGCGCAGTCGTTGGAAGTCATAACAGAATACTACGTGCAAAATTTCAGTCAAGTCCGATAAAAATTGCGGCTTCCAAAGGCTCTAGAAGTTAAATCTGAAGATCGGTTAATATGGAAGCTATATCTATTTATGAACCGATATGATCCATTTGCAATCCCAAACAACCTACATCAATATTAAGTATCTGTGCAAAATTTCGAGCGGCTATCTATAAGCGTTCGATTGGTATCGTGATTTCGACAGACGGACGGTCATGGCTAGATCGACTCAGAACGTCGAGACATTCAAGAATATATACACTTTATCGGGTCTTTGACGAATATTTCGAGGTGTTACGCAATGACTAGATTAGCAAACCCCTTTCCTAAGATTGTAGGTACAAAACTTCATTAAAATTTTGTAGTTAAAAAAATTATTAAGCGGGACACGGGCCTGAGCTAAAAAGTATATTTCCTTTAGAACAAATTTTATTGAAATTCATTGTATTGTATTTTTGTCTTTAAAAAATTGAAATTTGAGCGAAAATTTCATTGAAAAAATGTTTCAAGGAAATTTTGTCATTACAAAAATTCTAATTTTGTCTTCAGAAAAAATTTCAAAAAAGTTTTGTCTTAAGAAATATAATTTAGAGGGCCCCGGGCCTGAGCCAAATTTTGTGTCTGGAGAATATTTTATTATTCGCTCCCATATAAACCGATCTACCAATTACACTACTTGTGTCTCTAGATTCTTATCTGATTTGGACGAAATTTTGTACTGGAGAATATTTTATTGAATTTATTCGCTCCCATATAAACATCCTAAATCTCCCAATTGCACAACTTGTGGCTCTAAATTCTTATCTGATTTGGACGAAATTTTGTACTATAACGTTTTCTACGACATCAAACAGATGTGCTAAGTTTGGTCCAAATCGTTCGAAAACCTGATATAGCACCCATATATACGGATCTCGAGATTGAAGCCACTGGAGGGCGAAATTCTTATCTGAATTGGCTGAAATTTAGCACAATGACTTCCTCTATGACAAAATATTTGCTAAGTATGGCCTGGATTGGTCTAACACCTGATATAGCTCCCATACAAACCGATGTCCCGAGGGCGTGGTTCTTGTCTGATTTGGCTGAAATTCTGCATAAAGACTTCTCTTATGACCTTATACGTGCCGTACATGGTCTAAATGACGTCATAAACTTATATAGCTCCCATATAAACCGACCTCCCGATTTTATATCTTGAGCGCATATAGGGCGCAATTCTTCTCTGTAGAGTACTTTTAGGAGTGCGTCAAAAGAAGTACCTGTTAGGCAATGATTTCTTGAATATTATTAGTCTGAATTAAAAGATGTGAATATAAGCAATTTATTAGATTTTTTAAAGCGATCTGGTTGGTTCAACGTTACGAACTAGAAATTAACTTTCTTCTCCTATTCCTGAGGGATATTAATGGTCCTAGTTCAATACTCATGTATTGTACTGGATAACTTTGTACTACTACTGTACTGGACGTAATGATATCGCACTACTCCCGGGACCGCTCTCGCATTACTTCGGGGTGGGGTTCATGGACTGTTATCCACAGTTCCCATATCATTCAACTATTTTCCCGCTCATTATACGTTAGTAAAGGGTGATTTTTTTGAGGTTAGGATTTTCATGCATTAGTATTTGACAGATCACGTGGGATTTCAGACATGGTGTCAAAGAGAAAGATGCTCAGTATGCTTTGACATTTCATCATGAATAGACTTACTAACGAGCAACGCTTGCAAATCATTTTCAGTGAATCATTTTCAGTGAAATCATTTTCAGTGAATCGACTTTCTCTTTGACACCATGTCTGAAATCCCACGTGATCTGTCAAATACTAATGCATGAAAATCCTAACCTCAAAAAAATCACCCTTTATTATGATTAAGGGTTCGGTATTGTGTCTGGTAAGCTGTTTCTTCATCATAACTTCTTGGATAAAAGCGCCGTATTTGATCAATTTCTCATTTGACTCCATCGGTCAATATGCTGATTGAGCTGAATCACTGTAAAGCGGGAGGGACTTGGTAAGTCTTAGGCCCATAAAAGTCACATTTATTAGAAATTTGGGACATTTATTATAAATTTGGGTCTTAGGCCCTTCGACAACCTTCTTCAATTTTGCTCTCTTAGTTTTAAAATAGATTGTGCATATTTAACTAATTTTTTTTTTCGCAAATCTAAGTTAGTAAACTCACTCAATTCCAGAGTATATTGGGATTTATTTCGATGTCATGATACTCAATTATATTAAAAGTCTTCCATGTTGCTCTAAAGAATTTTGTCATTGGACGTACCTATGGCTAAACTTTAAAAATTATCTATTCCGAGTTCACCACCCATCCATTACTTTTTATCCGTCACTGGTCTATGCGCTTAAATACTCACCCTCTTTCTCTCTCTCTCTCTCTCTAGTAGGAGAGACACAAGAGAATAATGATTGGTCCGGTGGACGAATAATCGTTTGCGGCTATCGAAACACTTTTGCCGTTGAAGACTTTTTGATTTTATAACAAAAGAAAAGTACTTTTACCGAAGGCGAAGTTGTAACATTCAATAATGCTACGTTAATGGCTGACGTTTGATATGTTGAAGCGAAATGTTAAATAGTTACATTGAAAGAAAAACTTTGTTACAAATATATTTTGTTTCTCGTAAAAATGTCTCAAACGTTTTTTTTATGCGTGAAGGGTTGGAAATTGATATGTCGATGTGTTACAAAAAGAAAGACAAATTGGATATATCCCATCCTTCGTTGGTGAATATAAACAAGTAAAAGCGTACTAAGTTTGGCCGGGCCGAATGGGAACCCACCATAATGGATTCTGCTAAAAATTTATACAAAATAAATTTATTGTAGTTGAAGGGCATAATTTTATTCTACACACCAAACTTCTACGAACAGAACAAGGATGATCGAGAGACCGATTTATATCGGAGCTAAATATATCAGGTTATAGACTTATTTAGACCGTGTTTGGCTCAGTTGAGTTGAAGTCGCAACAGAACCTCGCATGCGAAATTTCTGCAAAATCGGATAAAAATTGCGGCTTGGAAGGACTCAAGAAGTCAAATCAGAAGATCGTTTTATATGGGAGATATATCAGGTTACAGATCGATTCGGACCGTACTTGGCACAGTTATTGAAAGTCACAACAAAGCACTTCATGTAAAATTTCAGCCAAATCGGACGAAAATTGCGGCTTTTAAGGACTTAAATTTCGAGCGGCTAGCTTTATGCGTTCGACCGCTAACGTGATTTCGACAGACGGACGGACAGATAGATGGACCAACGAACATGGCTAGATCGACTCAGAACGTCGAGATGGTCAAGAATATACATATATGATGGGGTCTTAGACGAATATTTCCTGGTGTTACAAACGGAATGACTAGATTATTGTAGTATACCCCCATTCTATGGTGGTGTGTCTATAAAAAGTTAAAATGGCTTGAGTTTTGTTGAGCCTAATGTTTGTGTACCCGCCATGAATCTTACGCTCATCCAAGCCAAATCAGGCGATTGGGTTATATGACGGCACTCCGTTATCTTCAGATTTTACATTGGGAAATGGGCGTATATGGAAGTTATAGAGACCGCTAGGGTTTTTGCTGTCCTGCAATCGAGGTAAAATAAAATTTATCTTCAATTAAAGGTTGGACAGTCCAGATTAAGCTTGATTGCATTTAAAGTAAAAACCAGAAAAGGTATATCTTAAAATTAGTCCAAAATGCACTTTTTGGTGAAGGAACAAAATTGTTCAGAAGAAGGGTTCTCTGTCATCATTGTGTCCATCATCTGATGGATTTTACGAAATCTCGCCACAACAAACATTTTGCGTTATTATGATATTATGGGAATTATATTTCAAGTCAAGTCTTTGTTCACTTGCCTTGCAACAAAGTTAATATGGGGGAAAATTAATTCATCCACATTGCTCCTCTTATCATTTTCTTGTCCAAGATATGAAAACGAGTAATGCTTTTCGTTACCGTGTAATGTGGCATAGACATGAAAACATGCGTTGGTACGCACGCATGCGCATCATGTAACAAAATGTTTTTACAAAAAATTGAAATTTTGTTAATGTAAAAATTTAAAATAAATTATTGTATGGAGCGCTTCAACATCTTGTTCAATACCAAATGTATTCCTGTGAAATCATAAACCGACCTTATCATATCATGTCCCCTAAACCCATGCAAAAAAGTTTTTGCACCTAATAATACTTGTAATCTCCACAGCAAATTTGCTAAAAAAATCCAATTTCGAAACCATTTTTGTCCGAAAGGGGTATAAGCATATCCACAGATTCCAGTTTCCCTGGAATGTGTAGTTTCTAGTCTCGCAAGCTCGTCCGATTTGCATTTCATTGGGATATCTCTGGCGTCCGGCACCCAGAACAGGTGAATTTTGAACTGTTCAGTCATCACGTTGAGAGATCTGCGATAGTCGCGGGCGGTTTTTGTGTTCAGAAATACAATACGTTCTCCAGAGAATAAATGGCAGCCTGGCTGTATGAGACGATATTTAGGGCAATCGTCGTTATGACATGTTATCTTAGCCATTCCACAACTTCCTTAATTGCAAGGATCTCCGTTTGATACACACATTGCAAATGACCAGTGACATCTTTCGAGTACACCCCAAAGCCCATCTGGTCGTCTAGTTTGGAACCATCCGTATAAAAGCCTATGTAACTTTTAGTACCAGGGATATCGTAGTTCCAATCGGTTCTATCAGGAATGGTGGTATAGTACTTTTTATCAGAACGGGGCTCAGGTAGGGTGAAATCCACACTGTCTGAAACATCGGACATTGTATAGAGTGACACACAGTGTCAGTAGTTGCCACATGATCATAGAGAAAGCTCACTTAGCCTCACGGCAGTGATTAAAGTTACTTCTATTAGTGTAGGTCGGTTGCAAATGCAAAATTGCCCATGAAGATTCCATCAAGGAACAGGGGCAAACTCCGATTCAAGTTTATACCTAACTAGCTGGACAAGGCCCGCTCCGCTTCTTTCACTCTCTTATTTTATCTGAGCCCTATACGGTCACGTCACGTAAGTCCTGTTTGGGGGTGCTGGTACGGCCTTTCAGATATTTCACGCCAATGTGGATATTATTGGGTTGCCCAAAAAGTAATTGCGGATTTTTTAAAAGAAAGTAAATGCTTTTTTAATAAAACTTAGAATTAACTTTAATCAAATATACTTTTTTTACACTTTTTTTCTAAAGCAAGCTAAAAGTAACAGCTGATAACTGACAGAAGAAAGAATGCAATTACAGAGTCACAAGCTGTGAAAAAATTTGTCAACGCCGACTATACGAAAAATCCGCAATTACTTTTTGGGCAACCCAATATATTGGTGCTCTTCTCCGAAATACCTTTCATTGGAGCCGTATATTGCTATGGTCGGTAAATATGTGCGGTATGGGGGTGTTTTTGAGAGTGAGGTGTATCCCCATATATCAGATTCGTGCTCTGGTCTCAAATACCTTTCATTTCATTTGAAACACTTGGCCACGAAACAGATACAGATTTGAGCCCCTTTTTGCCATAATCTACAAACAAGTCCAGTTTGAGGGATATGCATGGTGGGGCGGCCACCCACGTACTTACAAACAAACAACAAATTTTGCTCATGACCATTCCACTATGGAAAAGGGGCAAACTTCTTACTTATCAATGGGTGCAGTCCGAATCAAGTTTAAGCTCAATGATAAGGGGCCTCCTTTTATAGCCGAGTCCGAACGCCGTGGCGCAGTGCGACACCTCTTTGGAGAGAATTTTTACATGGCATATTATCTCATAAATGTTGCCAGCATTAGCCCGTACTTAGCCCTGAAAAAATATCAGCATCGTGCTCTACTCTCAATTTCCTTAATTTGAGCTCCAATTGCCATTGGTTTAGGGGGAATTTATGGGTTGGCACCACCAAACATTTGGTCTCAAACTTGGATATCAAATTCGTTTTCTCGGACGGACCCCTTGTTTTACTTCTTCTTGGTCTGTATCATATTTGTACTAAACACGTAGCATGATATTCATGCAAATGAAGATCTATACGAGTAAGTGACTATGCATTAGATAATGGGTCATTGGAGTTTTATCACCACCACTTGCGCCAATTCACGCCCATTAACGCATTCACATAACTCTGCACTTCAGTTTTGCCCAGCTCCTAGATATTGACCATGGGTGGCAATGTGTTTTGTTAACATAGAACATTAATTTAATGATCTTTGGGTGCGAATGGCAAACATCTCGTGTTGATCGAAGTTATCTATCCCCAGCTAGTGTTGCCGCTCCAGGTGGTAGGAGTGCGATGAGTGAATCGCCTCCTTCCCATTCAAGTGATTCTCTGGTCGTTTTAATGTTTACATTTATGGCAAAATAAAGTTAAAGGAAAACCAACTCTGATTATGATGATGGACCATAAAATATGGGTTTCAGTTTCTTTGGAACAGGTTCGCTCCAGCAAATGGGCCTAAAATAACTGTCGGACGGACAAAAAAGTTGTGATAATTGAGATACCCGATGTTTAAAGATTGCTGCTCAACAATTTTGGTGTACAAATAAAAAAATTATGAGTGAATATTTCTTGTTGGCATAATTGTTATGGGTTTCACTTACAATGGACATGGGCAATTCCCACTTGGTTTACCATTGGTATATTTTACGTCATCTCTAAATATATAGTTGAAGCATTAAGTCATACACTAAATTACAACCAAGTTTGCATGTAATTAGGCCAAGCAACAAATTTGCAAGTTCTTCATCATTCAACCGTTCCTAGTGATAAGTTCTATATAATGACTAGCTGACCCGGACCCGCTCCGCTGCGCCTTCATTTACTTTATATGGAACAAAATTTTTATTGGAATATTTTTTTTGACAAGTAAAGAGCTTTTAGTGATATACCATTCTACGAAAATAGTATATCGCTTGACTTACATTTTAACAATATAAGTGCCTTTATCTGAATCCCATATGATCTTTATTGGTCTACGAATTTAAGTTTGGATGTAAGGTGTACCCCATTCTTAAAATACTTTATTTCTGCTCGATATTCTCATGATATTTGATTTAGTGGTGTTTTCGGGGGTGAGGTGGTCCCCCAGACACTTGGCCCTGAAAAAATATCAACATCTTGCTCTTCTCTCAAATACCATTTATTTAAACCCCATATTGACATTGGTTTTGAGGGAAATTTACACGATGAGGCGTCCCCTAAACACATGGCCCCGAAATTGGTTATCAAATTTGTTTTCTAATCTCAAATACCTTTCATTTGAGCCACATACTGGCATGGTCAAAAAATTTTTATCCTTTGGGATTGTTTTGGGGAAGGGGTGATGCCCTAAATACATGGTCCTACATACTTTTATTTGAGCCCCATATTGCGATGGTCAATAAAAAATTGCTGTTTGTGGGGTATTTTGGGAAAGGGGTAGACCCCCAGAAAATTGGTTCCGAAAATGGGTATCAATTCTTGCTCTACTCCCCAATACCTTTCATTTAAGCTCCACATTGACATGGTCGATAAAAATGCCCGATTTAGGGGTGTTGCTTGACTAACATTTTAACAATATAAAGCCTTTATCTGAATCCCATATGATCTTTATTGGTCTACGAATTTAAGTTTGGACGTAAGGTGTACCCAATTTTTAAAATACTTTATTTCTGCTCGATATTTTCATGATATTTGAGTTAGCGGTGTTTTCGGGGGTGAGGTGGTCCCCCAAACACTAAGCCCGGAAAATATATCAGCAACGTGCTCTATTCTCATATATCTAAATATCACTTATTTGAACCCCATATTGCCATTGCCCTCAAATTTGGATATCAAATTCGTTTTCTAATCTCATTTAAACTCCTTATTTCAACAGTCAGCAAATATGTCCGGTTTGGGGTATTGGCCCTAAAAACTATGAATATTTAGTTCCCCTCTCCTTAAGACCATTGTCTTGGTGAGCAAATACGTCCTATTTGGGGGTTGTTGTGATGGTGGGACGTCCGCTAGACAGTTGGCCCCCAATGTTGATATCAGATACGTGGTCTACTCCCACCTACCTTTAATTTGAGCCCCATATTTCCATAATCGTCAAACATGACCGGCTTGGGGGGTGTTTTGGGGGATGGGCGGCCACTCAGTGAGTTGGTCTTGAAAATACATATCGGATTCGTGTTCCACTTTAAAAACCCTCTTATTTGAGCCGAATATTGCAATAGTCAGAAAATACTTACTATTTGGGTGGTGTTGTGGGGGTGGGGTGGCCCCATAGACACTTTTCCCGATTATTGATATCAAATTCGCGCTTAGCTCCCAAAGACCTTTAATTTGAGGCCCATATTGCTATGGTCGGCCCCCCAAACACTTGGTCCTACATTTGGATATCAGATTCGTATTCTACATTCAAATACCTTTTATTTAAGCCCCATATTCCCATGGTCAGTAAATAAGTCCTGTTTGGTGGGTGTTTTGGGAAAGGGGTGGACCCCCAGAAACGTGGTCCCACATTTGGATATCAGATTCGTATTCTACTCGAATACCTTTCATTTGAGTCCCATATTGCCATGGTTGGTAAATATGTCCGATTTAGGGGTGTTTTGGGGCTTGGGGTGGTCCCCCTAGCACTTGGTGCGACAATTGGATATCAGATACGTTTTCTTATCCTAAATACCTTTCATTTGAATCCCGTATTGTCGTGATTGATCTTGCTATATGTTTGGTAGGGTGGGGCAGCCCCACTAGGTGCCCCATCCGAAATTTGGATACCAAATTTTCATTTTTAGGGTACTATATGAGAGCACACAAAATTTCGCTCAAATCGCACCACCCATCACCGAGATCTGGCGTTTCTGAAAATTAGGGTAAGGGGGAGGGTCCGCCACCCCCCTTCAGATATCAAAAAATTTAGTACCCTATTTTTACCACGGGATCATTATGTACCATCTGTGAAAATTTCAAGAAAATCGGTTCAGCCGTTTCTGTGTCTATAAGGAACACACAACCATACAAACAAACAAATATACAAACAAACACAAATTGATTTTTATATATACGATTTTTTATAAGATTTTAAAGAAGTTTACGCTATAAAGTGCTAGTATAAGAAACAAAAATGATATAAAAAAAACATCTACCGCACAATAATCCATAATCGGAATCAATTGGTCAGAAAAAAATTCCTTCGTTCCTTTGGGAGATAATAAGTTTCGACTCTTTAAAATCGCTAGGCCCTAATAATGTATCACTCACTAGTTGGCTTAGTAAGATATATTCTGCTTTTTCATTCCAAAAGTAAAATATTTTTTTTTATTTCTACTAGTCTGTTATCCATTATGGTTAAGACTCCAGAAAGGTAAAAAGAAACATATCTTATGACAAAGGTTTCTGGAGATTTTCTGTCTCGGCAACACATGCATATAGTAAATACAAGCCCACAATAGTACTTCACGACCTAGTCGGTTGTTATGGAATACTTTGGCAGATGAGAACAAAAACTAGTGAAAATAATTCTGTCATTTTAAAATTTTAAGATCCTAGAAGGTTCGGGGCCCATAGCTGGGCTTTCAAAGTTGGCCACTTCAGCCCTACCAAATGTTTTTCGCACTGGGCATCGTATTATGTAGTAAAAAATGTCAAAAAAAATTTTAATGAAAATTTTCTCTTCTGTTATGAAATTTTGCTAAACTACGGTAACATATCCCATTTTCGATGAAATTGCAATTAGTTCATATACCGAAATTCTAGTTCAAAAAAAGTAGGGAAAGGCATAAGTCGGACGGCCCGACTAAATAATACCTTACACCTCCAAGAATACGTACTACTCTCAATACATGGAACCTATGATGAAATCCAGTCAGACTTGTTTATTGCGTACCTATTGAAATATTGATAGAACCTTGTAAGATTTTCTTACGATGTGACCTAACAGGTGGGCATAGCTTAATGGAATCAGGAAGTGATTCTAAGCCAATCGGTATACACATCGATGGGTCTAGCTTCTCTCCTTCTTAACGTTGCGAACAAATGCACAAAGTTATAATACCCTGTACCACAGAAGTGGTGTAGGGTATGAATACTCGCGGAAGGGAAAATTACATCCTTAATTGTATTCTGTGATATACCAAAACAAGGAAAAGCGTGCTAAGTTCGGACGGGCCGAATCTTATATACCCACCACCATAGATCGCACTTGTCAAGTTCTTTGAATTACTTTTTATACCCTCCGCCATGGGATGGGAAGCATACTAATTTCGTCATTCCGTTTGAAGCATCTCAAAATATGGGTTTAAGACCCCATAGAGTATACATATTCTTGATCGTCATGACATTTTAAGTCGATCTAGCCTTGTCCATCCGTCTGTCGAAAGCACGCTTGAAATTTTGCACAAATATATCTTATTAATGCAAGTCGGTAAATGTTTTGATATAACTACCATGTAAACCGATTTGGGGTCTTGACTTCTTGAGTTTTTAGAGGGCGCAATTCTTATACGATTTGGCTGAAATTTTCCACGTGGTGTTTTGGTATCACTTCCCACAACTATGTTAAGTATGATTCAGATCAGTTCATAACCTGGTATAGCTGCCATATAAACCGATCTTGGATCTTGAGCCTCTAGAGGGCGCAATTCTCATCTGATTTGGTAAAACAGCTTCTCCCATGACCATCAATATACGTGTCCAATATGGTCTGAATCGATCTATTGCTTGATACAGCTCCCATATAAACAGATCTCCCGATTATGCTTCTTGAGTCCCTACAAGGCGCAATTCTTATCCGAATGGGCTGAAATATTATCCAATGACTTCTACTACAGTCTTTAACATTCAATTCATTAATGGTCCGAATTGGGCTATGACTTGATAAATAGCACAACAATTCTTATCCATTATTCTTTGTTTGCCTAAAAAAAGACATCGAGCAAAGAACTCGTCAAATGCGAAACAAGGTGAAGGGTATATAAGATTCGACCCGGACGAACTTAGCACGCTCTTACTTGTTTTTCAATTGTTCGCTCATTTGAAAGGTCATGAATAATCGATTAATCGAGTGTACACCCTAATATAAACTTAATGGGGTTTAAGATACATATTTCGAAATGTTATAAACGAAATTACAAAATTTTTATACCTCCATCCTATGGTGGAGGGTAATAAAATACAAACGCATTTGGCCTTTCTTCGTTACGCACTACGTTCGGTTTTTCATTTTCGTTTTAAAAGAACTAAAGTTGGTGCAGTTGTAGTTGGTATAATTATATCCTACACCACTACTGTGGTACAGGATATTATAAGTTAGTGAATTTGATTGTAACACCCAGAAGGAAGAGAGAGGGATCCATTAATAATTATAACAATCGACTCAGAATCACTTTCTGATTCGATTTAGCTATATCCGTCTGTTCTGTCTGTCCGTCTTTCCATGTAAATTTGTGTACAAACTACAGATCGCAATTTTCATCCGATCTTCTTCAAATTTGGTACAGGCATGTTTTTTGGCCTAAAGACGAAGCCTATTGGAATTGGAAAAAATCTGTTCAGATTAAGATATAGCTGCCATATACAGGGTGGCTGATGAAAGCCGCTACCAAAAAAAAATGTAATAACTTTTTTTCTATTTAATAATAATAATTTAATAATTAATTTAATTAATTAATTAATTAATTTAATTAATTAATTAATTAATTTAATTAATAATAATTTAATAATTAATTTAATAATTTAATTTAACATGAATAAAAGAAAAATGTATTCCATACACCGAAAAAAAAATGTAGCAATATTCATCATTGTAGCAATATTCATCAGCCACCCTGTATATGTTCGTCCGATTTGCAGTAATAATGCAATAAAAAATCATTTGTTAATCGATTCTCTCAAAATTTGGCAGGAAGGATTTTCTTTTGACTCTTGACATTACTATTAAATTTCATAGAAATCGGCTCAAATTTAGATGTAGCTCTCATTTATGTATATATATATCGCCCGATTTTTATTCTTAGAGCCACTGCAAGCGCATTTATTCAGCAATCTTGCCAAAATTTAGTACAACGCTTTCCTCGACGTCTTCCAATATATCTATAAAGTGTGGTCGAAATCGGTTCGAATTTAGATATAGCAAAATCGTCCGATTTTTAGAAATATTGCAATAAGATGGTCATTTGCTAAACGATTTTGTCGAAATATAGCAGCAAAGATTTTCTTATAACTCTTAATATTACTGATGAATTTCATAGAAATCGGTCCAGGTTTAGATACAGCTGCCATATATGAATATCGCCCGATTTTCACTTCTAGAGCCACTGTAGGCGCATTTAATGACCAATATTGCCAAATAAGAAGTTTGGTCAAAATCGGTTTATACATAGATGTAGCTCCCATATATATATATATATATATATATATATATATATGTTCGTCAGATTTTGGGTAATTTGCAATTATGTTGTCATTTGTCAACCGTATTTGCTACAGTTTGATCATAATTGCCTGAAATTTGATACGGATTGTTTAAAAACTCATCTAAAAACATCCGCCGAGGTCCATCAAAATTGGATCAGAACTAGATATAGCTCCCACTTTGTACCTATAGGGTAGGTGTGGGGTATTATTAAGTTGGCAATGCCCGCTTTGGCCTTTCCTTACTGTGTTTTTTTGTAAAATTCCAATATTCTTAATAGAATGTTTGAAAACACTCGAGTTTAATTAATTATTCTTGAGCACTCGGGATTTTTTTGAACTTAAATTACAACTGTTTTTGTAAACAAACAATCAATTACGAGAATATTATCATTTACTTTGTTAACTAACACCATGTTTTGAAGATTTCTCACAAAGATATAGCTATCGTATATTAGTGGGGTGTGGAGTGGATGTATAATTTAAAATTAAAAACATTTTTTGTTCCTTTTAATTGTTACATTAAAGATCATACACTGTTTACGTTGTTCCCCTTGTTAAGACTTCGTTCTCTTTCATTCGTAACACTAAATTATGTGGCTTTGCCACCATTTGCGGGGCACGCATCTGTTGGCTTGCTAAAAAAACAACTAATAGCCACTAAAATCATCTGCTTAAGTAGAAAGTTCAAACATATTAAAAATTCATTAAAAAAACATTTCAAATGGGCTATAATTAATATTTACCATCTCAAAAACTGGGCATCGTAAACATTGGCAACAACATTTAGTTGGTGTTGTTACTATACATCAAAAACAAAAAAAGAAATTAACCAACAAAGTCGCTGAATTCTTAGGCTACTGTATTACCTGTTGTTGCATTAAACTAATTATGCATTACCATTTTACCCATGCAACAAGAATTACACGAATGAAATGGGGAATCTGTACTCTGTTGATGTTTTAGTTCCCCAATTCACGTTGAAGAAAAACACAGTGGGAGATGGTATAAAAGATTCCGTCCGACCGAACTTGTCACGGTCTTATTTGTTTTTACTTATAAATTAATTTAACGTCATATATGTACATATGTATATTCTTTTAAATTTTGAAATAGATTGTGCACATTAAGGCTAAAGGCTACCAAGTTCGATTTAATGTTGTCACACAATTCTATTGGGTTGCCCAAAAAGTAATTGCGGTTTTTTTAAATGAAAGTAAATGCATTTTTAATAAAACTTAGAATGAACTTTAATCAAATATACTTTTTTATACTTTTTTTCTAAAGCAAGCTAAAAGTAACAGCTGATAACTGACAAAAAGAATGCAATTACAGAGTCACAAGCTGTGAAAAAATTTGTCAACGCCGACTATATGAAAAATCCGCAATTACTTTTTGGGCAACCCAATAACTCGAATTTTTGCCAATTATAAGCAGATCTATGTTAGTAATTCAAACTCTACCAGAATATATTTGGATTTATTTCGATGTTATCATATACAATTATATTAAAAGCTTTCCATGTTGCTGTAATGATTTTTGTCATCGGACACACCTGTGGCGAAACTTTAAAAGTTATCAATTTCCGAGCTTCCCATCCGCTCATCACTTTTTATACCCTCCACCATAAGATGGGGGGTATACTAATTTCGTCATTCTGTTTGTAACTACTCGAAATATTCGTCTGAGACCCCATAAAGTATATATATTCTTGATCGTAGTGAAATTTTATGTCGATCTAGCCATGTCCGTCCGTCTGTCCGTCCGTCCGTCCGTCCGTCCGTCCGTCCGTCTGTCTGTCGAAAGCACGCTAACTTCCGAAGGAGTAAAGCTAGCCACTTGAAATTTTGCACAAATACTTCTTATTAGTGTAGGTCGGTTGGTATTGTAAATGGGCCATATCGGTCCATGTTTTGATATAGCTGCCATATAAACCGATCTTGGGTCTTGATTTCTTGAGCCTCTAGAGTGCGCAATTCTTATCCGATTGATATGAAATTTTGCACGACATGTTTTCTTATGATATCCAACAATTGTGCCAAGTGTGGTTCAAATCGGTCCATAACCTGATATAGCTGCCATATAAACCGATCTGGGGTCTTGACTTCTTGAGCCTCTAGAGTGCGCAATTCTTATCCGATTGAGATGAAATTTTGCACCACGTGTTTTGTCATTATATCCAACAACTGTGTCAAGTATGGTTTAAATCGGTCAATAACCTGATATAGCTGCCACATAAACCGATCTTGGGTCTTGACTTCTTGAGCCTCTAGAGGGCGCAATTCTTATCCGATTGGAATGGAATTTCGCACGACCTGTTTTGTTATGATACCCAACAACTGTGCTAAGTATGGTTTAAATCGGTTCATAACCTGATATAGCTGCCATATAAACCGATCTTGGGTCTTGACTTCTTGAGCCTCTAGAGCGCACAATTCTTATCCGATTTGGATGAGTTTTTGCACGAAGTATTTTGTCATGATATCCAACAACTGTGCCAAGTATGGTTGAAATCGGTCCATAACCTGATATAGCTGTCATATAAACAGATCTGGGGATTTGACTTCTTGAGCTTCTAGAGGGCGCAATTCCTATCCGATTTGGCTGAAATTTTGCATGACGTATTTTATTTTTACTTTCAACAACTGTCTCAAATAAGGTTCAAATCGGTTCATAACCTGATATAGCTGCTATATAAACCGATCTGGGATCTTGACTTCTTGACCCCTAGAGATCGCAATTATTATCCGATATGCCTGAACTTTTGTACGACGGATCCTCTCATGACCATCAACAAACGTGTTTATTATGGTCTGAATCGGTCTATAGCCCGATACAGATCCCATATAAATCGTTCTCTCTATTTTACTTCGTGAGCCGCAATGGGCGCAATTCTTATACGAATTGGCTGAAATTGTACACAGGTCTTCAACATATAATTTAATTGTGGTCCGAACCGGACCATATCTTGATATCGCTCTAATAGCAGAGCAACTCTCTTTTTATATCCTTTTTAGCCTAAGAAGAGATGCCGGGAAAAGAACTCGACAAATACGATCCATGGTGGAGGGTATATAAGATTCGGCCCGGCCGAACTTAGCACGCTTTTACTTGTTATTCATCGCCCTCTCTCTCGCTCTAGTAGGAGAAACACAAGATAATAAATATTGGTCCGGTAAACGAATAATCATTTGCGGCTATCGAAACATTTTTGCCTTTAAAGAGTTTTTGGTTTTACAACAAAAGAAAGGCACCTTTACCGTAGGCGAAGTGGCAAAGGGTTTGCAATAAACAATGTTAGTTACATTCGATAATACTACTTTTATGACTATGACTATACTATATGTTGAAGCGAAACGTTACATAGTTACAATAAAATAAATCTTTGTAACAAAAGTATTTTGTTTCTCGTAAAAATTTCGGAAACGTTCTATTATTTTGCGTGTAGGAGCTCAAGATCATACAGGGTCAAAAGTCATAATGAAAAATTTTAGCCTAATCGGATAAGAATTGCGCCTTCCAGAGGCTCAATAAGCCAAATCGGGAGATCGGATTATCAGGCAGCTTAATCATTTTACGAACCGTTTCGTATCAAACTTGACACATATGTTGCAAGTCATATGAGACATTGCACAAAATTTCAGTCACATCCGGAAAGAGTTGCGCCCTCTAAGAGCGCAAGAAGTCAAGTTTAAATAGGAGGTTAGTTAGTTTACGAACCGTTTCGGATCATATTTGGCACAGATGTTGGAGGTCATTGGAGAAGTCATTGTTTACATCTAAACATGGACAGAGTTGGCCCATTGACAATCCTAACCGAGCGGCTAGTTTTACTTGTTTAAAAGTTATTTTGCTCCCGACAGACGGACCCAATTAAAATGTCACGATGATCAAGAATGTGTATTAGTTTTTCCATATTGGATATTTATATATCGGTTTCTTGCCAAAAAGAATTCCTAACTAGCCCAAAGTAATTCCTATACCAATGGTTCATTCGTGCCGTTTATAACACCTCGAAATATGTACATTAGACCGGTACATATTTCGAGGTGTTATAAACGGCACGAATGAACCATTTGTATAGGAATTATTTTGGGATAGTTAGGAATTCTTTTTGGCAAGAAACCGATACATAAATATCCAATATGGAAAAACAGGTTTTGAGAACCGAACTAATAACCCAAATTATCCAGTTTGGTAAGGAGGCATATAAAAAGACTTTGTTCAAGCAATATCTTCATTTGTCATATATTTTGTGTAAGATTACATTTTATGAAACCATGACATTAACTCTCACATTCCATGATGCATATTCGCCCATTGTATCATGGCAATTTGTATCGTTATCAACATTAACATATGCATCAAAATCGTTGTACCTATTCGGGTATAATTGCATATTTCATTGTTTAGCTATGCTGATTTTCAAAAGCAACAATGTTGTTGGACAACCTTATAAAAACTTAACTGCCAACAGAAGGTGCCTTTTAGATTATGACATGAACATTCATGGGAGCAAACGCAATTAATTTTGTAACTCCTAATTACGCATTAAAATTTGCATTGCCTTTTCTACCCAACACCATAGAAGGGCACCATACACACCCGCACATAAATTTCTATATCCTCGGAAAATATGTTACTATAACTTCGTGCATTTGCTGGCAATGGTAAGAGGGAGAGGGTAAGTTGGACCCACGTTCGATGTACAGGTCGCAATTGTTAACCGATCGTCGCAAATCGCTTTTTTAACCCAAGGATGAAGGAAGGGCTTCTGAATTTGAAGAAAATCATTTCAAATTTAATCTCCCATATATGAACATACACTGCCACTAACTTCAAAGGTACATCTTATATATAACAAGTAAAAGCGTGCTAAGTTCGGCCGGGCCGAATCTTACATACCCTCCACCATGGATCGCATTTGTCGAGTTCTTTTCCCGGCATCTCTTCTTAGGCAAAAAAAAGGATATAAGAAAAGATTTGCTCTGCTATTAGAGCGATATTAAGATATGGTCCGGTTTGGACCACAATTAAATTATATTTATATTGGAGACCTGTGTAAAATGTCAGTCAATTCGAATAAGAATTGCGCTCTTTGTGGGCTCAAGAAGTAAAATAGAGAGATCGATTTATATGGGAGCTGTATCGGGCTATAGACCGATTCAGACCATAATAAACACGTATGTTGATGGTCATGAAAGAATCCGTCGTACAAAATTTCAGGCAAATCGGATAATAATTGCGACCTCTAGAGGCTCAAGAAGTCAATATCCCAGATCGGTTTATATGGCAGCTAAATCAGGTTATGAACCGACTTGTACTTTATTTTACATAGTTGTTGAAAGTAATAATAAAAAACGTCTTGCGAAATTTCAGCCAAATCGGATAGGAATTGCGCCCTCTTGAAACTCAAGAAGTCAAGTCCCCAGATCTGTTTATATGACAGCTATATCAGGTTATGAACCGATTTGATCCATATTTGGCACAGATGTTGGATATCATAACAAAATACTACGTTCCAAAATTCATTCAAATTGGATAAGAATTGCGCCCTCTAGAGGCTCAAGAAGTCAAGACCCAAGATCGGTTTATATGACAGCTATATAAGGTTATGGACCGATTTAAACCATACTTGGCACAGTTGTTGGATATTATAACAAAATACTACGTTCCAAAATTCATTCAAATTGGATAAGAATTGCGCCCTCTAGAGGCTCAAGAAGTCAAGACCCAAGATCGGTTTATATGACAGCTATATCAAAACATGGACCGATATGGCCCATTTGCAATACCAACCGACCTACACTAATAAGAAGTATTTGTGCAAAATTTCAAGCGGCTGGCTTTACTCCTTCGGAAGTTAGGGTGCATTCGATAGACAGACGGTTGGACGGACGGACGGACAGACGGACGGACATGGCTAGATCGACATAAAATTTCACGACGATCAAGAATATATATACTTTATGGGGTCTCAGACGAATATTTCGAGTAGTTACAATCAGAATGACGAAATTAGTATACCCCCCATCTTATGGTGGAGGGTATAAAAATCAATTTGTGTTTGTTTGTAGATTTGTTTGTTTGTATGTTTGTGTGTTCCTTATAGACTCATAAACGGCTGAACCGATTTTCTTGAAATTTTCACAGATGGTGCATAATGACCCCGTGGTGTCATTACTACATTTTTTGATATCTTAAGGGGGGGCGGACCCTCCCCCTTACCCTAATTTTCAAATTTTCAGAAACGCCAAATCTCGGAGATGGGTGGTGCGACTTAAGCGAAATTTTGTGTGCTCTCATGTAGTACCCTAAAAATAAAAATTTGATATCCAAATTTCGGATGGATTACCTAAGGGGACTGCCCCACCCTAAAACCTACCAAACACATATTAAGACCAATCACGAAAATATGGGACTCAAATGAAAGGTATTTAGGATAAGAAAACGAATCTGATATCCCAATGTCGGACCAAGTGCTAGGGGGAGCACCGCAACCCCCAAAACAACCCCAAATCAGACATATTTACCGACCATGGCAATATGGGACTCAAATGTAAGGTATTTGCGAGTAGAATACGAATCTGATATCCAAATGTGGGACCACGTTTCGGGGAGTCCACCCCTTTCCCAAAACACCCCCCAAACAGGACTTTATTACTGACCATGGGGATCTGATATCCAAATATGGGACCAAGTAATTGGGGGGCCGCCTTTCTCTAAACACATCCCCAAAGGGGACAAATTTACGACCACAGCAATATGGGGCTCAAATGAAAGGTCTTTGGGAGTAAAGCACGAATTTAATATCAATATTCGGGAAAAAATATCAATATTCGGGAAAAAATATCAATATTCGGGAAAAAATATCAATATTCGGGAAAAGTGTCTATGGGGCCACTCACCCCCACAACACCACCCAAATAGTAAGTATTTTCTGACTATTGCAAATGAGGCTCAAATAACAGGGTTTGTAAAGTGGAACACGAATCCGATATATATTTTCAAGGCCAACACACTGAGTGGCCGTCCATCCCCCAAAACAACCCCCAAGCCGATCATGTTTGCCGACTATAGAAATATGGGGCTCAAATTAAAGGTATTTGGGAGTAGACCACGTATCTGATATCAACATTAGGGGCCAACTGTCTAGGGGACGTCCCACCACCATAACAACCCCCAAATAAGACGTATTTGCTCACCAAGACAATTTGGGTCTTAAAGTGGAACTAAATATTCATAGCTTTTAGGGCCAAACCGGTCATATTTGCTGACTTTTGTAATGAGGAGTTTAAATGAGATTAGAAAACGAATTTGGTATCCAATTTTGAGGGCAATGGCAATATGGGGTTCAAATAAATGATATATAGATATATGAGAATAGAGTACGTTGCTGAATAGATACCCAAAATACCCCACTAACAGCTATTTTAATAAGTAGTTTATAAGTAGTTTAAATAAAAGGTATTTGAGATTAGAAAACGAATTTCATAACCTATTTTGGGGCCATGGGGAATGCCTCATCCAGTAAACTCCTCCTAAGCCAATGGCAATATGGGGCTTAAATAAATGGTATTTGAGAGAAGAGCACGATGCTGAAATTTTTTCAGGACCAAGTGTCTGGGGGACCGCTTCACACCCGAAAACACCTCTAAATCAGACGTCATGAGAATATCGGGCTGAAATAAAGAATTTTAAGAATGGAGTACACCGTACATCCCAAATTAAATTCGTAGACCAATAAAGATCATATGGGATTCAGATAAAGGCACCTATATTGTTAAACTGTTTGTCAAGCGATATACGATTTGTCGTAGCATGGTGTTTCACTAAAAGATCTTTGATTGCCGAAAACAAATATTCCAAGGACAATTTTGTTTCATATAAAGTAAAAGAAGGAGCAGCGGAGCGGGCCAGGTACAGCTAGTTTTCCATAAAAAAATTTTAATATTTTTATCCATTTCACAGTTAAAGAAGGATTTTGAGAATTTTTCGGTTTCGAACCACAGTGAGTAGGGACCCATATATATCTTTCATCCGATATGGCGTTTTAAAGCTGTAGCAGACCTTTACAAAATTTAGCACGAGATGTTTCTTTGTGACGTCAAAATATGTGGGCAAAATTTAAATAAAATCGGATCTGATTTAGTTACAGCTCCCATATATATCTTCAGCCGATTTGACTGTTCAAGGTTCGATCTGTATATAATTTAGCGTGAGATGTTTCATTTCAAGTCCAAACGTGTGCTCATTTTCATCAAAGTCGGTCCAGATTTAGATATATATCTTTCATCCGATATGGCCTTTAAGACTATAGTAATCACAATTCAGGTCCTATCGCAAGGTTGCATTCAATATTTCAAAAGGGATGCAAAATTAAAATCGGACTAGATTTCAACATAGGTTCCATGTATTAAAAGTAGACCGTTGATTCGGTGTTGTGGGGTGTTATATAGTGGGCTTCGCCTGACTTTTGCCTTTCCTTACTGGTTTAACTCATTGATGGCACATTTCGATGCTATTTTCATGAATTGGTAGGGATGAGTTTTATTATTGAAAGCGTCATTATTTGGTAGAACTATCATATTAACGCAACTCGATTAATGCCATTTTTACTAACTTTAATGAACATTTTAGCCTTCTTTATGTACATTGAAGTATGTATCTGATGGGTTGATGTTTGCACATCGATGTTATTTTGTGAGGTATTTTTTGTGTGGTTAACTGACTAAACAGAATGAAAAAAAAGCAATTTAGCATAAACTATTTTTGATTAGTTTTAGCTACCTTTTTTGCAGGGTTTAAAGTTTCATCGGCCATAGATATGAATTTATGTAACCCAATATGTTGGGATGTATGAATGGATGGTGATGGTGATGGTCGGTCTGTACATATGGAGCATTTGTGGCCATAAGTACTTATATAACGATGGTTATGATGATTATGCTAGGATGCGATGATGATGGTGGCCCTGATGCTATTGCTGATGATGCATCGCTGTTTTTGCTCTTGTTCTTCGTCTTGCCAATTACACCGAGTGGACCCCAGCAATTTTGTTACATCCGGCCAAAAGGTAATTTTTATTATTTTTGCCGATTTGTTGCTGGCAGAAACTCTATTTTAGAAATTTTTTTCCTTGCTGGTTTTGTTGGTGTTGCTGTTGCGTTTTTTGTCTTTTCAATTCTTTTTCTGGGGATTTAAGCAATTTCCCTTCAGTTTTTTCGTTTTTGTTTTTTTCGAGGCGAGTGTATACAGTGTGGAGAATAGTAGAACTCGTTTTAATAGATCACCAGCATAGACAGGTGCTGGTGTGGTGCCTGGTAGTCAGTCGAATGACGGCAATAGTCTCTTCCCGTCAAATATTGACTGCCGTTTGAGGCCATCAGCATTGGTGATGACCGGTGCGATGGTGCTGTTGCTGGTGCTGCCACAGTGCAGAATCCATCCCAAACTATTACTATGTTGCACTAGTTTTAACTTTTAGGTTTCCTATCAATTTCCTCCTTTAAGCAGTTTAGTTTGAGCAACAACAACAACAACAATTTTGTGGTATTTCGCGGGAAGACAGCAGCAAGCTACCACCTATACAGCCCGTCACTCAGTCATGCAGGCAGCAAGCTATCTATCTGCCCATCCATCCAACTATCGACCAATTTATTCAATCACATACAAGCTGTGCTTCCCCTCTTGGAGGATGAGGACTATGATGACGATGATGACATGGCCAACTGTGACTTATTGCCACTAACTTGTTTTTTGGGTGTACCAAACCAAAACCATGGATTGCGGCACTTGTTGCTAGAATATCCTAGCTGGCCATCATTCATTCATTCACCCATCCATCCATCCATCCTTCCATGCCGGGGATTGAGCCAACAGTAGTTGAATAGTTTTGATGGAGATAGAGTCTAATGATATGCAATCATTTTTTGAAATTGCTGCTTATCACCATCATTATTGCGGGTATTTGAGGCAGCAAGTCATCGCTTTTGGTCACCAGCACCCATCATCGTTGTCATAACAATCAAAATGATTCCGAAAACCTGATGTCTGGGGTGGAGGAGGCCTTGGCGGCGAATCAGAGGGATCACAGCCACAATATTCTGCGGTGACTCTGGCTTAGACTCGTTTATCGTTCCTTTCTAATGGACATTTTGTGCCAAAGTGCCAAAGATAATGCCGATTTGCTGTTTTTTTTTGTTGTTGTTTAAGTTAAATTTTTCGATATCATTTTTGTGTTGTTGCCTCATCGCGTTGCTATTATTAAAAATAGAATCTCAATTGACGATTTTGAAAATTATGTGGTTTCAATAGCACAGCAGCATTTCCTTTGGTCGTTGTTAGTGATTTCGTGTGGCCACAATTTGCCTTTGATGATTGATACGCTCTTCCTCCTCCCTTGAAGCAGCTAACCTGTTGCATTATGTGAAGGGATCGATGTCAGAAGGAAATAGTTTGGCACCAATTGTTATGTAGTAGTTGTGGTTATTTAGTGGCCGTTAAGCGTTATATGGGCTGGGATAATGGCCGGTTAGTGACCTAACCCCAAAACAATGTTGAAAATTTTGAAGTTTCGCATATTTTGTGCACTTACAAGCAGATGAAGACAAAATTATGGCGGTGCCCTAAGAATACCCTATAACTACTTAAGTGTAAATTGGGCGATTTTGTTATAAGGACGATGTATATAAGGCCCATTTTTATGGACTTTGCCAAAGGAGTACAGATGGGCTGTGAGCAATTTCTTCCCAAGTTGTATTGAATACCGGCGACCAAATTTGTTTATGGACGCTATAGCCAATCTGAGTCGATTTTGATGAAATAAGGAAGTGATATGCAGATAAGCATTAAATCGAGTAGCTAGATTGAAAACCTTAGTTACTACTGCCTTTTAAGTGAAAATCAGCCCATAAATATTATAGGGTAACTGACATGAAGTGCTACCAAGTTCACATTGGCATAACTCTCAAAATGGAACTGACAGGTAAAAAACAAGTAAAAGCGTGCTAAGTTCGGCTGGGCCGAATCTTATATACCCTCCACCATGGATCGCATTTGTCGAGTTCTTTTCCCGGCATCTCTTCTTAGGCAAAAAAGGATATAAGAAAAGATTTGCTCTGCTATTAGAGCGATAGCAAGATATGGTCCGGTTTGGACTACAATTAAATTAAATGTTGGAGACCTGTGTAAAATGTCAGCCAATTCGAATGAGAATTGCGCCCTTTGGGGGCTCAAGAAGTAAAATATAGAGATCAATTTATATGGGAGATGCAACGGACTATAGACCGATTCAGACCATGATAAACACGTATGTTGTTGGTCATGGTCGTACAAAATTTCAGGCAAATCGGATAATAATTGCGACCTCTAGAGGCTTAAGAAGTCAAGATCTCAGGTCGGTTTATATGGCAGCTATATCAGTTTATGAAGCGATTTGAACCTTATTTGACACAGTTGTTGAAAGTAAGAATAAAATACGTCATCCAAAATTTCAGCCAAATCGGATAGGAAATGCGCCCTCTAGAAGCTCAAGAAGTCAAGACCCCAGATCTGTTTATATGACAGCTATATCAGGTTATGAACCGATTTGAACCATACTTGGCACAGTTATTAGATATCATAACAGAATACTTCGTGCAAAATTTCATTCAAATCGGATAAGAATTGCGTCCTCTAGAGGCTCAAGAAATCTAGACCCAAGATCGGTTTATATGGCATCTATATCAAAACATGGACCGATTTTAACCATACTCAGCACAGTTGTTGGAAGTCATATTAAAACACCACGTGCAAAATTTCAGAATTGCGCCCTGTAGAGATTCAAGAAGTCAAGACCCAAGATGGCCCGTTTACAATCCCAACCGACCTACACTAATAGGAAGTATTTGTGCAAAATTTAAAGCGGCTAACTTTGCTCCTTCGAAAGTTAGCGTGCTTTCGACAGACAGATGGACGGACGGACGGACAGACGGACAGACATGGCTAGATCGACATAAAATGCCACGACGATCTAGAATATATATACTTTATGGGGTCTCAGACGAATATTTCGAGTAGTTACAAACAGAATGACGAAATTAGTATACCCCCATTCTATGGTGGAGGGTATAAAAATGGAAATTTTGCCCATGAACATTTTACTAAGGACCACAGGCAACTTCTTACATATGAATGAGTGCAATCCGATTCAAGTTTAAGCTCAATGGTAAGGGGCCTCCTTTTTAAAGCCGAATCTGAACGGTGTGGCACAGTGCGACACCTCTTTGGAGGGAAGTTTTACATGGAATAGTACCTTACAAATGTTGCCAGCGTTAGGAGGGAAAAACTACGGCTGAAATTTTCATCGGATGGTCTCGCCAGGACTCGAATCCAGGTACTCAACGTCATAGGCGGACATGCTAACCTCTGCGCTACGGTGATAACTATATTTGCTTTCATGAACGTGATGAATTTCCGAATATAAAGGGTGATTTTTTTGAGGTTAGGATTTTCATGCATTAGTATTTGACAGATCACGTGGGATTTCAGACATGGTGTCAAAGAGAAAGATGCTCAGTATGCTTTGACATTTCATCATGAATAGACTTACTAACGAGCAACGCTTGCAAATCATTGAATTTTATTACCAAAATCAGTGTTCGGTTCGAAATGTGTTCATTCACCGTAACGTTGCGTCCAACAGCATCTTTGAAAAAATACGGTCCAATGATTCCACCAGCGTACAAACCACACCAAACAGTGCATTTTTCGGGATGCATGGGCAGTTCTTGAACGGCTTCTGGTTGCTCTTCACTCCAAATGCGGCAATTTTGCTTATTTACGTAGCCATTCAACCAGAAATGAGCCTAATCGCTGAACGGTGAATGAACACATTTCGAACCGAACACTGATTTTGGTAATAAAATTCAATGATTTGCAAGCGTTGCTCGTTAGTAAGTCTATTCATGATGAAATGTCAAAGCATACTGAGCATCTTTCTCTTTGACACCATGTCTGAAATCCCACGTGATCTGTCAAATACTAATGCATGAAAATCCTAACCTCAAAAAAATCACCCTTTAGTTTTCTCTGACGAGAAAAAAATCTCAATTGAACAATTCGCCAACTCCCAAAATTATGTTGTTTACTTACTAGAATTTGAGCCTACAAAGGGCCAACCGAAGTATTTTTCCATACGAACTGATGGTATGGGTATTTGTGACCGCCGTCTAATTTGCCAGATGCCAATTCAATGGACTTTTCATTTTGAGCCATGCCTGGCAGCAGGAGTTGCCAACTGCTTCACGCAGACACCTCTTTTCCATTGTATTCGTGCTAGAAAGAAATGAAATAGGAGAGAAGAGAGTGACGAAAACCCTTAGAACAAGTAAAAGCGTGCTAAGTTCAGTCGGGCCGAATTTTATATACCCTTCACCATGGTTCGCATTTGTCAAGTCAAGGATAATTGATAAGAATTTGTATTCTATTGGATCTATATCAGATTATGAATCGATGCAGACCAACGAAGATGTTATTGTTCAGCATTTCAACTAAGTCGGATAAGAATTGGGTGCTATAGGGATTCAGACCATATTTGTCTCGTATGTTAGAGGTCAAAGAAAAAATTACTGTATAAAATTTAAGCCAAATCGGAAAAGAATTGCGCTCTCTGGAGGCTCATGGAGTACGATCCAAAGATCGGTTTAATATGGGTGCCATATCCGGTTTTAGACCGATTCAGATCATACTTTGCACATATATTATAGGTCATAAAGAAGGACAAATTTTCAGTCAAATCCTCCTCTAGAGGCCCATGAATTAAAATCGGGAGATCGGTTTACATGAGTCCATAATCAGAATGGACCGGTTGAGACCGTATTTTGCAAGACGGAAGATAAGCCATTGATCAGCCAAATCACATAAGTACTGCGCCATCTAGGGGATCAAGAAGTATAATCGGGAGATCGGCTTATCTAGGAGCTACATCTGGTTCTAAACCGATTCAATCCATACTTCGCATGTATGTTGGAGGTCATAGAGAAAGTTATTGTGCAAAATTTCAACTAAATCGGATATGATTTAGTTGAAAAAATATGTTTTTCGTATTAAAGTGGTTTATACAACCTTTATTATTGAATTTAATTGAGACACTAGCTAATGTGCAGTAATTCATCATCAACAAAGTGGTGTCGGTAGGCTATAGGATGCGGATCAAATCTTCTCTGAGGCAAACTATAAAAAATATTTTTAGAATCTAAAAAATCTAAAATTTAGAACAAACCCATCACCACAACACCAAAGTACATGTGCTGGTGTTTAATGGTTTTGTTTTGCTGCTTATGAATAATAGTGTTGGTTTTTTTGTTATATGTTGACTTGCACAGGTGCCAAATTTTTATTTTGTGTAGTTAAGATACAAAATAAATTGTTGCAGGAAAATTAACAAATTTTGTCGTTGTTTTTTCGACTTAAGTTGTTGTTTCTCAAAATTATTTTTATCTGTGCAAACGGATTCTAAAATTTTTATTACTTCCACATATTTGTCTCGTATGTTAGAGGTCAAAGAAAAAATTACTGTGTAAAATTTAAGCCAAATCGGAAAAGAATTACGCTCTCTGGAGGCTCATGGAGTACGATCCAAAGATCGGTTTAATATGGGTGCCATATCCGGTTTTAGGACGATTCAGATCATACTTGGCACATATATTATAGGTCATAAAGAAGGACAAATTTTCAGTCAAATCCTCCTCTAGAGGCCCATGAATTAAAATCGGGAGATCGGTTTACATGAGTCCATAATCAGAATGGACCGGTTGAGACCGTATTTTCCACGTATGTTGAAAGACGGAAGATAAGCCGTTGATCAGCCAAATCACATAAGTACTGCGCCATCTAGGGGATCAAGAAGAATAATCGGGAGATCGGCTTATCTAGGAGCTACATCTGGTTCTAAACCGATTCAATCCATACTTCGCATGTATGTTGGAGGTCATAGAGAAAGTTATTGTGCAAAATTTCAACTAAATCGGATATGATTTAGTTGAAAAAATATGTTTTTCGTATTAAAGTGGTTTATAAATACAACTTTTATTATTGAATTTAATTGAGACACTAGCTAATGTGCAGTAATTCATCATCAACAAAGTGGTGTCGGTAGGCTATAGGATGCGTGCAAGACTACCAAACATGAGATCATAAGTTCAAATCTTCTCTGAGGCAAACTATAAAAAAATATTTTTAGAATCTAAAAAATCTAAAATTTAGAACAAACCCATCACCACAACACCAAAGCACATGTGCTGGTGTTTAATGGTTTTGTTTTGCTGCTTATGAAAAATAGTGTTGGTTTTTTTGTTATATGTTGACTTGCACAGAGTGCCAAATTTTTATTTTGTGTAGTTGAGATTCAAAATAAATTGTTGCAGGAAAATTAACAAATTTTGTCGTTGTTTTTTCGACTTAAGTTGTTGTTTCTCAAAATTATTTTTATCTGTGCAAACGGATTCTAAAATTTTTATTACTTCCACATATTTTTTGTCATTTGAATCAATAGAAAATCTTTTCACCTAAAAATTTGTGGTCGTTAAAATTGGTAACACTTCGCGTCAGCTATTCTGAAGTACCCGCAATATGAATGCTGAATGCGGTTCATAAAGACTTGGCTTTTAAAACATCCTTATTCAACCTACAGAAATCAATGCAAGGTTTGCCTAAAATCCATGAAAGCACAATATTTTGATCCGTCCAAACTTTATGTCACTTTGAATTGTTTTTTTTTTTTCGTTTAAGTTTTATTGTGGTGTATAATTCGCATTTTTATCGGGTCGGCTGGTTTTTGCAATAAAAATGTCTTTTAAAAGTTAAATGAGGGTTAAAATGCATGAATCTGCCATCAAATGATGATGGATGGTTACAATGCACAATATTTGTTTGGCTTATAATGGGGTTATTCTCATTCTGTAAATGCAACAGACTCTAATGCAACTGCACTTCCACCTCCAGTCGCGTCTACTTGCACATGGGACTCCCGTTGATGGGACTTATGCTGCTGTAGTCTTGTTTTTTGCCGTTGATCATTGTCAGCAAACTTTTTTGTTAATTTGTTTTTTTTTAGCATAATTAAGCTTGTAGGATTTTTTTTGCTTTCGTCTTTCAAAGGTTTTGGCTGATGTTCGTACGTTATATCACAAATTACCTCTCGTGGCAACTGAGTACGAGACATACAGACATATTTATTGTAACCCTGCTGTATTTAACTTGGTTTTAAAGTTTATCTTCTGTTTTCTGGTAAAACTACAGTTTACAAGAGGCATTCATTCTAATGTACGCTGCATAATTTCCAGAAAGTGTAACTATATTATAAATGTCGTCTTTCTATCGAAAACATTTTCATAATTTATGTTCATTTATTCCCTACTCCATTTTCATCCAGAAAAGCTATTCCCAAATGGTACAGTACAGTACCGTAACTATTAAACAGGTAAGGAAACATCCTATTACTGTATATACTCTCTAAAAGGGAATGTCATTGAAGACTTGGACAGTAAATCGGATGCACCTTTCTCTATGAATTTCAAACAACCTTCATTGGAGTAGGTCGAAGCGCGCGGTCGTATATACATAAATGTACCTCATTCCATGGAGGCCACCGTAGCGCAGAGGTTAGTATGTCCGCCAATGACGCTTAACGCCAGGGTTCGAATCCTGGCGAGACCATCAGAAAAAATTGTCAGCGGTGGGTTTCCTGACCTAATGCTGGCAACATTTGTGAGGTTCTATGCCATGTAAAACTTCTCATCAAAGAGGTGTCGCACTGCGGCACGCCGTTCGGACTCGGCTATTAAAAGGATGAAACTTGGTGCATTGAGTTCTAGTAGACTCCTTTCCATTCCTATTAAATGTGGTTCAGATCGGACCATATTTGGATATATCTGCCATATAGACCGATCTTCCGATATAGAGTATTGAACTCATAAGAGGAGCATTTTTCTTCCGATTTCCGATGAAATTTGGCACAGTGAGTTTTGGTAGACCCCTAATCATTCTTGTTAAATGTGGTCCAGATTGGATCATATTTGGATATGGCTGCCATATAGACCGATCTCCCGATATAGGGTATAGAGCCTAAAGAAGAAGCATTTTTCATCCGTTTTTGATGAAATTTGAAACAGTGAGTTCTGCTACACATCTACACCTTTCTGTTGAAAATTGTCCAGATCGGACCATATTTGTATATAGCTGCCATATAGACCGAATTCCCGATATAGAGTATTGATTCTTTAAAAGGATCTAGATGATATTTAACAAAAGGGTGTAAAAGCTTATTGTTTCAAATTTCATCGAAATCGGATGAAAAATTCTCCTTTTATAGGCACAATATCCTACATTGGCAGATGGGTCTGCATCACATTTAACAAAAATGAGTAGGGGTCTACCAAAACACACTGTTTTGGAGGTGTCTCAAACAAAATAACATTTCTGTTGTTGAAAAGTCAAAATTCTTTAAAAGCAATAGTGTTTCGATAGCCGCGAACGATTATTGGTTTAGCACACCAATAATTATTTCCCTGTTCCTCTCCTACTTCGTACCCGGCACGGGATAGCTGTGAGCACCACACAGTCTGAAAAATTGAGGTCTGATCTGTGGGGTGTTAGTTGCTGTCACGGGAAGCTAAGCTGCGAACTACCGGGCGCTTTCACAGGTTGCTGATAGTGCAATGTTTCATGCGGATTAGCTGCAACGGAAGTCGCGGACATCTATCCGAGAGTCTCAGCGAGAGACCGGGCGGAACCGGCTCTTGCACAAATACTGAGTACCTAGGACAAGGAGAGTTATAGACGCCTTTAAATAGGCAATGACCACTTTGTTCCTGCGAAGATCGGTACGGAACGCGCTTGCTTATCTACAGGAGCTTTACAAGGATAGCCATCTACACATGAAAGTGTGGCAACATCAACAACAATTGTGCACGTACAAAATAAGAAATCCCAAGCAAGCTCAAGGGCTGCCAAATAATTGCAGGTGTGTGCTCGTCACTGATATAGACTCATTCTCACCTACAAAATTTGTTAATTTGTATACCCTACACCACTACTTTGGTACAGGGTATTATAACACAGATCAATTCAGACCATATTAGACACTTATGCTGAAGGTTATGTACGCTATACCAGGTTATGTACAGATTTGCGCCATACTAAACACAGTTGTTGGAAGTCAAAACAAAACACTTCAAGCAAAATTACTGCCAAATCGGATAAGAATTGCCAAATCGGTTTATTTGGTGGCTATATCAGGTCCATAACGGGACACATAGTACTACGAGCTCACTTATATAAAATCGGTGCGGCAAGTGATAGCATGTGTAGGACATGCGGGGAAGATGATGAGACGTTGGAGCATTTCCAACGTCATGACAATGATAGGTGGAGACACAATACCAGACATGAACTAACTTAGTGGAGTGGTATTGAAAACTATTAAGGATTTTGTATGTAGCACGGAATTCCTTACTTAAAATATTCTTTTTAGAGGTTACTTTATAGTTTTTAGAGCAACAAGCCGATTACTGGCTTAGGTGTATGTCCATAGTGACATGGGGCGGATTATTATCTGCATCCTCTTTTCAACCTAACCTTACCTAACCATATCAGGTTATTAACCGATTTGAACCATACTTAGCACAGTTGTTGAAAGTGATAACGGGTGCAAATTTTTAGTCCAATCGGACGAAAATTGTGCCCTCTAGAGGCTCAAGAAGTCAAGACCCATGATCGGTTTATATGGCAGCTATATCAAAACATGGACCGATTTGGCCGATTTGCAATCCCAACCGCCCTACACTCATAAAAAGTATTTGTGCAAAATTTCAAACGCCTAGCTTTACTTCTTGAAATTAGTCTACTACCATCCAATAATGGAGGGTATAATAATTGGTAGTTGATGGAGGGTATAATAATTGGTAGTTGATATGGTTCAGTCCAGAAACTTTGTTCCGGGTCATCCATGGCTGCTGAATTAAGGCAATATGAATCTTGCCCTTGATGATTTTCTCCATCAGAGCGTGGGTAGCGGTCTCGCTCTGGTGGATATTCATCTGAATGGCCTCAATCGTTGGTCCTCCAGTAAATGGGCTTCTTAGGAGTGGGTGATGGTCTCATCGTCCGCTCCCTGTGCTTTAGGCTTCATTGACTTTTCTGTCACTACACTGCCTGATTACTTAATATAAGGATCTTTGCCTATCGAAGTCTTCCCAATCTTGAGAAAGTCGTTAATGGTTCTATCGTAGGGTTCCTGTTCTTCAGAGTGTATTGTGTCTACCGTAGCTGTACTGCCTGATGTTTCAGTAATAGGATCTTTGCCTATCCTAGTCTTCCAAATCTTGAGTAAATAGGCGTCTTGTTAGTAGGCGATGGTGCCATCGTCGGCTCCCAGTTCTTTAGGCTGCGTTGAGATTCCTGTTACTGCCATGTCTAATGTTTCAATATTAGGATCATTACCTATTCTAGTCTTCCGAATCATGATAAAGTCGGTGATGGGTCCGTCGTCGGGTCCCTGCTCGTCAGGCTGTGTTGTGTCTTTAGCCCCTACAATTCCCTTAGAACTATAAGCTCTTTATTACCCGATCTCCACATAAAGCCTTAATTTTTGTTTGATGAGGCTGCTAAGAATATTAGGTGCCTATGAGACTTCCAACAACAAAGCCAGATAAGGACGATATAGGTCTATAACAGAATATAGTCCATATCTGAACCAAACCTGCAATTTTAACTCTTGAGCGTCTGAATTTTGAGAACAAATCAACACCTACCATCTCTTTGTTGACTACAAAGTCGCCTTCGATACTCCTTTACGTTCAAAGGTATTTTAAGCCATGGCTGAGTTTGGTATCCCTGCAAAATTAATAAGACTCTGCAGGATGACACTTACTGATACGCGTTCCTCAGTGAGAATAGGAAAGAATCTCTCCGAACCATTTAATACCAAACGAGGTTTCAGACAAGGAGACAGCCTCTCGTGTGATCTCTTTAATATCCTGTTGGAGAAGATTATACGAGATGCAGACGTGAATAGATATGATACACTAATCACAAGAGAACACATGCTACACGCCTATGCCGACGACATCGATATCATAAATCGGTCACCGGAAGTAGTAACTGCAGCCTTTGAAAGGATCGAAAGAGAGTCTGTGAAAATCGATCTGGCAGTAAATGGAGATAAGACTAAATGGATGGTTTCAACTCCCAAAATGCCTTGCACAACCGAGTAGATAAAGAAAATGGAGAAAGTTGGGAACCACAACTTTGAGACAGTCAGAAACTTTATCTACCTCGGCACCGCCGTAACCGAAACGAATGACACCAGTTTGAGACTAAGCGAAGAATAATACTGGCAAGCAGATGCTACTTGAGACTAAGTAAGCAGTTTAGAAACAAGGTCACCTCTTGACATACGAAGATTACACTATACAAGACACTGATACTACCAGTGCTGTTATATGGTTCTGAAGCATGGTACTTGTTAAAGCAGATGAGGCAGTGCTTGGAGTATTTGAGAGAAAGATTCTTTGTAAAATGTATGGACCAGTTTGCGATACATCAAATACAACGGCTGCGTTGGCTAGGTCATGTTGTCAGAATGGATGAAGAAGCTCCAGCAAAGAAGTCTTTTGAAGGCAAACATGGTGGTATACGCAAACCGGGAAGACCAAAAGCCCGATGGAAAGATCAAGTGGTGGGAGACACCTCGAAACTTGGTGTCAGAGATTTTAGAATAAGCGCAGAAGATCTAGGCGCTTGGAACGCTATTCTACGTTCGTCTAGTGAAACAAATATTCTGTCATAGCCAATTAAAGTAAATTAAAAGCTTTTGAGTTTTGACTACATAGTTTAAAATTTTGTATGTGAAGTAGACTTTTAGCCATCAAATTGTGTCCACAACACCCCTATTCGACTTCTTGAAATCCAAGATATCTTTCTTTTGCCAAATAGCTGCCTTCTTCACAATCCTCATACAAACTGAGCAAATATTGTAAAAATCTTCATGGTTAGCAGGTTTTTACTCGTTTTTTTCTTGCATTTAACAAATAACTTTTCTAGCATTTCATTTTCAACATTATGGAGAACTACTGTTCATTGAATACACATTTACCTACCACCGATAGTTTAATTACGCTGCTTTAAAAATTAATGTTACTTTAACATGTGCTCTTACGTTTTTTTAACTTTGATTTAATTTAAAAGATTTTGCATTTTTTTCTTAATAATTTCAGAGAGAATAAAAACAAGAAAGAAAGGCTAAATAACAACATCAAAGACCCACATAGATGAGATGTAGTAGACAAACTAAGACCAGAGTAGGACAGTATAAACTCAATGGACGCAACATTACCCATGTAAGTGATAACATGACTTAACTCGATATTGTAAATTTTTAACAAATCGTATTTTTATTTGGAGGCATCTTGGTGTAACATTGGTATGCCTCGCTAGTACTCATAAGTTCTGGATTTAAATCAATATACTTAATGGCGATGGTTATGCTCATACTAAAATTACACCGTGGCTGAGTTGATAGCAAGCTTGGATTACCAGCAGAACAAAAATTGTTTAAGTGCGTCTAACATAGACAGCCAGTATATTTACTTTACTTTAATTGGCTATGACAAAATATTTGTTCCACTAGCCGAACGTAGAATAGCGTTCCAAGTGCCTCGATCTTCTGCGCTCATTCTAAAATCTCTTACACCAAGTTTCGAGGTGTCTCCCATCACTTGATCTTTTCATCGGGCTTTTGGTCTTCCTGGTTTGCGTCTACCACCGTGTTTGCCTTCACAAGACTTCTTTGCTGGAGCTCCTTCATCCATTTTGACAACATGACCTAGCCAACGCAGCCGTTGTATTTTATGCGTGTAGCTATCGTCGCACAGTGGGCCAAATGGCAAAAAAATTGGAAATAAGTCTACAACTTTTTATCTGTTGATTTTAGCCATACAAAATGTTCTAGACATTTGTAGAGGAGGACATAGGCTTTCAGAAAAGTGCTGTTGTTGGTCCATATCTTTAATACAGGGTGAGCTACAGGGTGTCAAAGTTGACCACTTTTGACTTCTCCAAGCTTCTGGGGGCCATAACTTTTGATCTACTCAACCGATTTACATGATTTAGGACTCTAGAGAAAGAGCTTGACAAGATCTAAAAAACTTATGCATAAAGTACCATGCCATCGTGTACTGTTAAGGAGTTATGAATTGTTTAATTTTAAAATATGAAAATTTGGCCTTGGTTTTTTTCAGTGTTTTTTAAATAACTCCGTCAATTTTAAAGCTATAAACTTCATACTTCACACAAATTATGCCAGCATATGTGTGCATAAAATACAAAAGGAATCACGTGAATATCTTTGGCGGTTTAAAAATGGCATCGTTTTCAATATGAAAAATATTTTTTTTGTCAAAAAATTGCAAAATTTTTCAAAAAAGATACTCCCATTTCCTTTAAGTTTTCGCAAACTTTGGCCGTCAAAGCATTATCATTTCTTTCCATTTTCACAAAGTCGAGGTATTAAGAAAAGTTTTAAGTGCTAATTTGGCTAATTTCGATATCAAACAACACCGTTATCTTAAGACCAAAATGGCCAATTTTTTTACTAAACTTCAAAAGTTTCTCACTGGAAAAAAAGTTCCACGGGGATTTTTTCGCTTTTTTTGAACTTAAATGAAAGCTTAAAATGTTCCCAACATTTTAAGGTATGTCTCGCCATATCCTAGCCATAAATGAGATCGTAGCGATCAAAATACTGAAAAAAGTCAATTTTCAAGTAGTGCTATATTCATTGCTAAAAAACAAGTATTACGTCACATTTTATTGCAAAGATGTTAAATAAACTTTTATTTGGTAACACTTCTTCTACAAAACACAAAAAGAATCATGGAAATATCTCTATTCTATTCCATTTTATGGAACCGGCAATAAAAAAGTCAATTTTTCAAAAAAGTCGAATTTCCCAAATTTTGTTTTTGTTGTCCTAATTGCACATGACACACTATAGCCATATTTACGCAACATACCTTATCGTAAAGGAAATTTTCATACCTTTCCAACAATGTATAAAACATTTCTCAACTCGGATTCTATCTACTCTAAAATTCATTTACACTTCATTAAACTCTATATAAAAATGTCTATTTGTGAAATGGAACCTTATATGGGGCCTACACTAAAACATTGATAGATTTGCCCAGGGTTTACAATACAAATGTGTTAGAATAAAAAAAGGTCTCCTGCCAAAGTTTAAAAAAATTGGAATAAAAATATGTGTTTTAGAGCGAAAACACTTCGCATCGGCGTGCGTTTGTATAGTACCTACATCTATTTTTAATGTAAGCTGATGATTTTTGAATAAAAAGTAACCTAGAAATATACCTGCATATATATATATATTTGTGTTAAGATTTGATGCAGACAAATGTTACCTGTTTCGCTATGTCGAATTCCCAGGAAATCCACCGTATCAATGAATGTGAAAAAACCTACCCATAAAAAATTCATTGTCATTTTTTTTAACCAAATTCGAGTCCAGGTAAATAATTATAGAAGAGTAAGTAAAAAGAGGCACTTTGGACCCCTTTTTACGATTGCGTCTGATACCTGAAATGGGTCATTAATTGTGAATATATTGCATAAATATTTGAACAAAATCCAAATTTTCTTCATTATATTTTGTAGAGGCGTAAAGGACATTTATAAGTTATGGAAGTCATACTGAAGTATTCCACTCTTTCGAAAATTGTATGGGACATCAAAAATGATTCCAAATCATACACGGAGTCATTTAAGGAACTTGTTTACACTTTGGACCACATATATGGAATAAGGCTAAATAAAGACGCTTTAGACAAACTTGAAAAATTCTACAAATCATTTGAGAGAAGGTTGCCAGAATGTTCATTCGCAAAAATCAAGTTTTTCAAAATGTATGAGAAGTGGCTGAAATCGGATCTACTTATTGAAATTAAACCGCTGATTCCCGGCCGGCCTAGCAAAGCATACGACGAAGTTACGGAGAAAACCAAAAAGAAAAAACAAGAGGAACTATTGGCGGCACATCCGCCAAATTTAATAAAAGATACGTTCAAAACAGCATTGTTAAAAACACAACCAAAAAATGTTGGACGAATTGTCGATGTTTTACCATTAGCATCTCCGAAAAGGGTAAAGAGAATGGTAGAAAGTATTCCAACTCCAAAATCGACTACAGAATTCACGGAGGAAGATGCACTGGCCCTGATTTTGAACCTAGGCCTCTCAAGAAACAAATACTCAACAATGAGGAAGGCTCTTCGTGAAAAAGGATGGGGTTGTTTACCCTCAAAACATAAATTGTACAACACCAGGACGAAAATGGTGCCATCAAATATATACGTGGACGAATTAAAAGCAAGAGTGAAACTTGCTGATCTTGTTGAAAATACAGCTGTTAGAATTATTTCTAATTTTACTGAAGAACAGTTGAACACATGTAATAATTCCGAAGTGGTTTTGATCAGCAAATGGGGTTGTGATGGATCATCTGGATTTTCCGAATATAAGCAACAAACAGAAATAGATACCAACTTCGCATCAATTTTCATGGCATCATTAGTACCATTGAGAATGAGATTGTACAAGGACCAATCTTCATCATCGAAAGAAAATGCATTTCAAGATATATGGATAAATAGAACACCTGGGTCAAAATATTTATGTCGCCCAATTCGGTTTGAGTATACAAAGGAAGACCGGAACACAACACGATCTTTGGTGAACGAAATAAAGGAAGAAATTGCTGCATTACCCATGATTGTTATAAACCAATTGGGAAGAAATATAAAAGTTTCGTTTCAACTACAACTCACTATGATCGATGGAAAGGTGGCAAACGCATTAACTGGCGTTATGTCCAATTGGAGATGCAATATTTGTGGCAAGGAGAATGGGCAATTCGAGGACAAGTCTGATGAAAATTTAGTAAACGAAAATGCGCTCAATTTCGGTATTTCGCCCCTGCACTGTAGAATTCGATTCATGGAGTATTGTTTGCATTTATCGTATGACCTTAAATATCGGACTAGCCCTGGAAACCGCGATGTCTCTGCTAGAAACAACCAAGATCTTCACAAAATGAGGCAGGAAGAGAAGAATCGAATCCAGTTGGAGTTTAAACAAAAGGGACTTATAATAGATAAACCTCTTTACGGATACGGAAGCACAAATGATGGCAACTCGGCAAGGCGGTTTTTTGAGGACCCCGTATCGACATCTAAAATAACCGGTCTTGATGAACACTTGCTAAGACGATTCAAAGTGATTTTGGCTGTAATCAATAGCAAAAAGATGATAAATTCAACCAAATTTGAAGCTTATAGTAATGACACAAAAAACATTTTATCTGATTTATATTCGTGGAAAGCTTTAACACCGACAGTACATAAAGTCTTACATCATGGCAAGGAAATTGTGGAATACAACATACTTCCGTTAGGAGAACTTACAGAAGAAGCTCAGGAATCCCGTAATAGAGATGTTAAACAGTTCCGGCTTTTCAATACCCGAAAGAGCACCAAATTTAACCAAAATTATGATTTACTTCAATATTTATTGTTATCGTCTGATCCGGTACTATACAGCATCAGAACTAAATGGCTACCAAAAATATGTGACGATATAGATAAGGACGATCCCGATGCCATTCAAATTAAAGAGCTTTTAAATTTTGATACCTTAGATTATTTGGTAGAGAATAAAATCAAATAATACAAAACTAAAATGCTTTTTTATTTTGGGAGTAGCTAATATACATATAAACGCACGCCGATGCGAAGTGTTTTCGCTCTAAAACACATATTTTTATTCCAATTTTTTTAAACTTTGGCAGGAGACCTTTTTTTATTCTAACACATTTGTATTGTAAACCCTGGGCAAATCTATCAATGTTTTAGTGTAGGCCCCATATAAGGTTCCATTTCACAAATAGACATTTTTATATAGAGTTTAATGAAGTGTAAATGAATTTTAGAGTAGATAGAATCCGAGTTGAGAAATGTTTTATACATTGTTGGAAAGGTATGAAAATTTCCTTTACGATAAGGTATGTTGCGTAAATATGGCTATAGTGTGTCATGTGCAATTAGGACAACAAAAACAAAATTTGGGAAATTCGACTTTTTTGAAAAATTGACTTTTTTATTGCCGGTTCCATAAAATGGAATAGAATAGAGATATTTCCATGATTCTTTTTGTGTTTTGTAGAAGAAGTGTTACCAAATAAAAGTTTATTTAACATCTTTGCAATAAAATGTGACGTAATACTTGTTTTTTAGCAATGAATATAGCACTACTTGAAAATTGACTTTTTTCAGTATTTTGATCGCTACGATCTCATTTATGGCTAGGATATGGCGAGACATACCTTAAAATGTTGGGAACATTTTAAGCTTTCATTTAAGTTCAAAAAAAGCGAAAAAATCCCCGTGGAACTTTTTTTCCAGTGAGAAACTTTTGAAGTTTAGTAAAAAAATTGGCCATTTTGGTCTTAAGATAACGGTGTTGTTTGATATCGAAATTAGCCAAATTAGCACTTAAAACTTTTCTTAATACCTCGACTTTGTGAAAATGGAAAGAAATGATAATGCTTTGACGGCCAAAGTTTGCGAAAACTTAAAGGAAATGGGAGTATCTTTTTTGAAAAATTTTGCAATTTTTTGACAAAAAAAATATTTTTCATATTGAAAACGATGCCATTTTTAAACCGCCAAAGATATTCACGTGATTCCTTTTGTATTTTATGCACACATATGCTGGCATAATTTGTGTGAAGTATGAAGTTTATAGCTTTAAAATTGACGGAGTTATTTAAAAAACACTGAAAAAAACCAAGGCCAAATTTTCATATTTTAAAATTAAACAATTCATAACTCCTTAACAGTACACGATGGCATGGTACTTTATGCATAAGTTTTTTAGATCTTGTCAAGCTCTTTCTCTAGAGTCCTAAATCATGTAAATCGGTTGAGTAGATCAAAAGTTATGGCCCCCAGAAGCTTGGAGAAGTCAAAAGTGGTCAACTTTGACACCCTGTAGCTCACCCTGTATTAAAGATATGGACCAACAACAGCACTTTTCTGAAAGCCTATGTCCTCCTCTACAAATGTCTAGAACATTTTGTATGGCTAAAATCAACAGATAAAAAGTTGTAGACTTATTTCCAATTTTTTTGCCATTTGGCCCACTGTGCGTCGTCATATAGCTCGTGGTTCATACGGCGCCTATAATCTCCATTAACCATGCTTCATAACCATATAACAGTATGGGTAGTATCAGTGTCTTGTTTGTGTAATCTTTGTCTGTCGAGAGGTGACCTTGTTTCTAAACTGCCTACTTAGTCCAAAGTAGCATATGTTTGCCAGTATTATTCTTCGCTTAATCTCAAAACTGGTGTCATTCGTTTCGGTTACGGCGGTGCCGAGGTAGATAAAGTTACTGACTGTCTCAAAGTTGTGGTTCCCAACTTTCTCCATTTTCTTTATCTACTCGGTTGTGCAGGGCATTTTGGGAGTTGAAACCATCCATTTCGTCTTATCTTCATTCGCTGCCAGACCCATTTTCACTGACTCTTTTTCGAATCCTCTGTAGTTCGCACTTTCCGTCTTGTCTCCTCTCTTGTGTACGAGACATAGTATGCTGAAGTTCCAATCATCGGGTTTGCGTTCTTCTAGCCAGATTGCGCAGATAAGCTAATGCATACGCCTTATCAGCGTATCGCCTCTGGTCTTAAGCAGTTCAGGGGGTAACCTGTCGGCTCCTGCTGCCTTGTTGTTCTTTAGTTGGGTCACTGCTACTTAGACCTCATTCTAACTAGGAGGTAAACATTCTATACCATGATCAGGGATTGGTTCTGCGTTATCCTCTTCGCCGCCAATGTCGGACACTAGCAGTTTGGTAAAATGTTTTTTCCATATCCTCAGCATGTTATCTGTGTCAGTAACCAGATTTCCTTCTTTGTCTCTGCAGGAGGATGGGCCTGCACCAAAGCCATCGGTTTGATGTTTAATTCTTTGGTAGAATTTTCGGACTTCATGCTGACTCCTGTACATCTCAATTCGCTCACACTCACGTCTTTCCATTTCCTGTTTCTTTCTGCGGAATAGACGTTTTTCCTTTCTCCTTTTCTCCCGATACCTCTCCTTCATCTGGCGCGTAGCTATTGATTGCAGGGTTGCTCTTTATTCCGCATTCTTGGCTTCAGTAGCACCTCGACACTCTTGGTCGTAACATGGGTTTCTTGGAGGAAGCTTCCGGTACCCAAGTACGGATTTCGCTGCATTTTCCATAGAGTTATATCATCGGAACAAGTAGTGCTTTCATCAAACAGTTGGGTCAGTCGAGTGGAGTATGCCGCTGCCATTTGTTGTGTTTGCAGCTATTCAATGTTCAGCTTCCGTGCAGTATCAGATCGTACCTCTTCGCCATGTTCAAACGGGTGCGAACCTTTGCTGCAACAAGATAATGATCCGAACCTATATTTGAGTATAATCTAACCAATATTCTTAATAATGGTAGTGGTTCATATCTGGATGTTGTTCCCATATATAATGGTCCTTCGATTTTACTTCTTGAGCTTCTGGAAGCCACAATTGTTATCGGATGTGGCAGAATTTGACACGTAGTATTATTTTATTGCTTTAAATTGATTTGGCTGAAATTTAGTGTGAAAAGCACATTTACGCATTTCAACATTTGGACTAAATACCACCCTGATATGTCCATATATAGATATTGGGACCAATATAAACGGATCCCCTGATTTGATTTTTTGAACTTCTCGATTCGATGTAGTTGAAATTGATACGAGAAGTACACTCATGCTGCTACATATGAAATGGTCCCCAAATAAATGGGGAGGATTTTCAAATTTAACCCGGTCGACTGGTTCCGTTTGAGAATCAGAAAATGGATTCCATAGATTTTTGTTCTATATTTTTAGATAGGAATTGCTTCTTGCATGTGCTTAAGAAGCTAAGTCTTGAGATCTGTTTTATGGGAGCAGGTATCATATAAATGGATAAGAATTGCACCCTAGGGGGCTCAAAAAGTGAAAACAAAAGACCAGTTGGAAGATTTTGGTATAATTGAGATCCTACATGGCATTAATGTTTGATGTAATAACAGAAGTATCTGTGCCAGATTTACTTTTCAATATACTCTGACACATCCTACAAGGCTTATCTATGGTATAGATTAATATGCAGGTAGTCTTTGTAATATTGCACAACTGTTGCAGTTTCCTTCAACAACAAACTAACTATTCATGATTTCCTTGCATTCTGTTCTGCTTACATTTTGTGCTTTCATTTTAATTTTAATGTTATAACAATAAATTAAAACAATTTTATTGTTCGAGAATAATTTAAATTTAGTGGCATGCACATTTTGTGTGGCAACAATTAACTTAGACGACGTACTGTTTAATGAATGCAACCACTTCGACTGTAGATTAGTTAGTGCCTGGGGCCAGAAAATTACACAACATTTTGGGGTGGTGCAGACATCGTCGCATCAAGAGCTCGTTGAAATCATATGCGTCAAATGCTTGTTTGTTCGTACATCTTATCAGAGTTGTCTGCGTGTGAGATTTGTATCTTAATTTTGTATTTAGTCTTGGGGTTCAGCTAGTAAATTGAAAATTATACTAAACAAGATCAAGATATATGATTACCAAAAAAAAAAAATTTAATCATCAAGGGATCGTACGCAGAGCTTAGAATTCAGTATAAATTTTAGCAATTTAGAGTTTCTATTTTAGAGTCTCCTAGTATAAAAGTAAAGGCGGCCTTTTGACAACTTACACTACTGTAGGTATCCAAGTCCAACGCATTTTAAAAAAAGTCAGTGGAAAACATTTTAATATATAAATCTTAAACCCAGGTGCGGGAGGATCCTGATTATCACACTTTTGCTCTTTTTGTTTCCCAGAGAGGCCTGGTGGTATATGTACGTACCGATGTAGTGTTCCAAACACCCTCAGGATCCTGAATTTAACTCCCTTTGGGTTAAATTCAGGATTGGAGCTCAACATACTATACTTCAGACTTCTATATAGAAGTCCAAACTCAGAAAGAGAGGCTTCCATGATTATAGAGGATTTTCCGGGCAGTGAAATCATTGTCTCTGGGGTTTTCAATGTACTCAACTTCTCCTGACTTTCCCATTCGAGCCATACCCCGGAGGGTCAATACTGTAAACTTATCGCTGTACACAATTGCTTGACCCAACTAATGAACGAACCGATACTAATTGCGTGTGTCCAAGGGCACCAATGCAATACTCCTGAATTTTTCTTAACTTCACACCCCGAGAAGTATGAAGTTAAAACTCTTGCGCTTCTTGGTAACTCCGATCACTGTATTGTTTCAGCATCTTTTTCGTATTCTGCTCTTCGTACGGCTTCTTCTCCAAACCCGAAGTGATCAATACTTATATACGAAAAAGCACGTTGGGCTGAGCTCAACGAATTGTTTCAGCATTTTATTTGGAAACTTAGTTTTCTAGACGATGATATAAATGCTACTGCTGAAATGATCGAGAAGATAATTTTAAATGGAATTTTAAATGTTCTGTAACGGTTAAATCAGACGACAATCGTTGGTTTAATCAGACATGCAGAGATGCTGTCAGATCGAAAGAGGTTGCGTTCAGCAACTGGTGCTTGGATAAGAATGCCAAGAATCCTGCGCAAGATCTTCGTATGCTAAAGTGCTTAGGTGCGAACAATTTCTTTACGAACAGAGTTAACGTACTAAAGTTATTACTTCAACACGAGGAAGTAAGAGCTTTTGGTCCATCTTAAAAAGGGTAAAGGTTAGTTCTTCATGTAACTCAACTATTGTTACAACAAATTTACAAATTTTGCCCATGAATATTCCACTAAGGAACAGGGGCAGACTTCTCACATATTAATGAGTGAAGTCCGATTCAAGTTTAAGCCCAATGGTAAGGGGCCTCCTTTTTTTGCGCACCTCTTTGGAGAGAAGTTTTACATGGCATAGTACCTCACAAATGTTGGCAGCATTGGGAGGGGAAAACCACTGCAAAAAATTTTGTTTCTGATGGTCTTGTCAGGATTCGAACCCAGGCGTTCAGCGTCATAGGCGGACATGCTAACCTCTGCCTCCTTGTTAAGGACTATGAAACGGTCACTGACGCGGTTGATAAGGCTAACCTGTTGGCTGATATACTTCCTGGGAACTCTTCTTTGACGAATGGCAGTCAACCACTCCCCTTAATCGAAAATGTATTTAGTATCATGCCCCAGATATTTTTTCGAGTTCGTGGAGTAAAAAGCGTTCTTGAGAATGTTGACGTAAATAAATAAATCCCCGGGCCCGAATGGTATATCAACACTTGTTTTGCGAAAGTGTTCTTCGATGCTTGCTCGGCCATTACGCATCCTTATTTACTCACCCGGTGCTCGGCCATTACGCACCCTTACTTACTCACCCGGTGCGTTGGAAGATTGCGAACGTTCAGCCAATACCCAAGAAGGGTGAGGCGAAATACCCCGCGAATTACCGGCCAATTGCGATATGCTCCGTTCTCTTCAAGGTTATGGAGAGAATTGTTAATCACCATCTTGTGAGTTATTTAGAGCTCAATGACCTTCTTGACGATGCAAAATATGGGTTCCGCAGAAATCGCTCTACAGGCGACCTTATGGTATTTCTGTCGCAAAGTTGGATTCGCTCAATCCACCAGTTTGGTGAGAGTAAGGTTGCGGCTCTGGATATCTCCAAGGCATTTGAGAGGGTCCGGCACGGTGCACTATTATCAAAGCTTGTCGCATTTTGTGTCGGTAATGGCTTGGTTCGATTTATTTCGGGCTTTCTCAGTGATCGCTCTCAGAGATCGAGTCGTTGTAGATGGGTTCTCATCCTATGAGCATAAATTGACGCCTGGTGTAGCCCAGGGATCTGTCCTTTCTCTTCCCTATTTCTTATTTTCATCGGCGATCTGTTGTATCAGACATCGAATGCGATCTGCTCATTTGAGAACGACAGTAATTTCTGTTATTCGTACTCATTCGCCCATAGGCCGAGTCTTCGAGAGATCGAGGAGAAGAGGAGGATTATGGACGATGCACTCTGCCAGAATTTGTTGGCCATTTCTAAGTGGGGTCGAATGAATAGAGGAAAATTTAATGCACGGTAGACTCAGTGCGGAAGACTCTCTGTCTATCAACGCTATAGATGTTGAGCAAGCAGAAGCTCTTGATGTTCTGGGCATGAAGATACAAAGTGATGTCCATTGGGCTGAACATGTATTAGAAGTGTCGAAGGAAGCAATCAAGTGTTTAGGCTTCCTAAAATTGTGTCATAATTACTTCACTCCTTCTGATCTTCTTAGCAGCTACACCACTTTCATAAGGTCGAAAATGGAGTACAACTTACATGTATGTGCTGGAGCTTCAAAATCATCCTTGGACCGTGTACGGAGGAGAGCGATTACGTTGATTGGCGACAGTAGGGTATCTAACTCTATTGCCTCCCTTGAACATCGTCGTAACGTGGGTTGCTTGGCGCTGTTCTATTAGTTCTTTCATGGTTTGTGTTCATCCGATATTCGTCTTCTTATTCCTGATGTAAGGATGTTTGTCGTTGATTAACCAGCGGACCGAACAATGCATTACAGAGAGAATTCTTATTTCGCCCAGATCGTATTTAAGACATATGCCAACAAACACTGAATCGTTTTCAGAATTTTATACGAGTATAGTAGGGTATAAGGTGCTCCTTTAACGGAGTTTGTAGCGTGCCTGGATTGCCAGTTTTGAGGTTGTGGGTTCGATTCCCACCAAAAGCCTAGGTCTGTCGCTACTGTGGTCGTCAGACTAGATATTTCACTTCATTGTGGAACCACAGGTACATGAGAATAAACTTACCTTCAAACTCCTACCGTTGCACCAATCAGATCAGCTTAAAAAATTGTAAAACTTACAAATATTAAACCTGCAGTACAGACTAGTTTTTGAAGAAATTGAGAAACCAATGAGGATCTCCTTTTGCTTGTCAGTGCAGAGTATGCATTAGGGTGGTTTTATCTCAAAGGAAAAATCGATGTAGATTTCTTTTTATGGCGGCACACTCCTAAATTTTTTCATTTTGTTAGTTTTCAAGAATCCCAAAATGTAGGCACAAATGGAAGATGTTAACACGTGCTGCTGTTGCCTCAAAGTTTTGAATATCTCGATTTTTTGACTATTTGGCGACTTTGGGGACTTTGGGTCATACTACATTAGAAAGGCCGAAAGGGTCTTGGAGATGGCGTACTAGTGGCCTAGACCTCGGCTTCTCAGTGTTAGCCCAAAGATGACTTAAATCTGCCTGTTCACGAGGAAAACCAAAGTGGTCCAATTTGACGTACCACTTTTCCTCAACAGAACAATTCCGATATCTGACAAGGTCAAATACTTAGGTGGGAACTTGGACAAGAAACTGATTTGGATGTGTCACATTCAGGATCGTACCGAGAAGGCTCACATATATTGTGCACTATGCAGACGACTGCAGGCTTGAATCAGAAGTCCAATGGCTCTACATAAGCGTGATTAAACCAATACTTACGCCTTACGCCTCAGTAGTTTGGTGGATTGCGAAGTAGAAAAAGTGCAACGTAGGATAAAACAACAGGTTTAGAGAACATCTTTTCTTGGCATAGGTAGGGCGATTAGGACTACGTCCACTGGGGCACAGATACTTAATATTGATGTAGGTCGTTGGGGATTGCTCGGTTCAGATTTAGATATAGCCCCCATATAAACCGATCTTCCGATTTGAGTTCTTAAGCCCCTGCAAGCCTCAATTTTGGGCTGTAATTTTGCATGTAGTGTCCTGTTGTGACTTCCAACAACTGTGCCAAGGTCGGTCCAAATCGGTCTATAACCTGATATTCAACTAAATTTGTTTTGTATACATTTTTAGCAGAATCCAACGTGGTGGGTTCCCAAGATTCGGCCCGGCTGAACTTAGCACGCTTTCACTTGTTTGTATTTAAGTGTGCATATGTGTTTAATTTATCTCTTCACACACATGCACAAAAAGTTTCACTTTCATGTTGTAAACAGACATCAAGCAAGCCGCCTAAGCAAATTTGTGTGCACACATCTCTCGAACACCCAAAAAAGCCGATGTGTCATTGGTTTCGGCAGCCGTGATTGCTTGGCTTTCATTGTAACTCAAATGCCAATGTTGCAATATTAGCTAATGCGATTGTCGCCAACATCCCCAGCAGCATCAGCAACAGGTTGGAAGAGTAACCTCCTGGAAGAGTAACCAAACACACTAGAGTAATGTGTCCAAAACAAACTAAACGGCAATATGCACGTCACACCACATTCACTATCACTCCAAACCCTGAGAAATTAAATGAAGCATAACACCTAAGCCGTCTAATGCTGTGCAGTGCTGAATGCTGCCGAATGTGTAGAACTTTGGCAGAATACAACCAAATAAAAATTTACCGCCAAAAATTGATTTTTATATGGTGCAGTGATTACAATATCGTTGGCAGAGCGGCAAACACATCAACGTCGCTGCTAATGCTATGTTTTGTGGCTCAGCTAAGCATTTTAGGTGTTTCGGATGCTGTTGTCGTATGGCTTAGAAATTTCTCTGTTCACAGAAAAACATTCCTCTCTGTAGGAATGCACTTGGAAGAGTGCAAATGTGTATGTGCGTATATTTGTTTGTGTCTGGAATGCATTTTGTGTGAATTAATGGAAGTTCATTCACAAATTGGTTCAATGGTTGGCAAATTGCCAGGCAGATAGCCAGTCGGACAACCATGGCGAAAGGCGCTTCGTGTTAGCCGAAATATGTGTATGTGAAAGTACGCACACATTTGTTTACTATTTGCTTCGTCCGTGCACAGCCGCCCAAATCCTCAAATGTGTGCGCTTTAGTATACTCCATCTATACATATGTTTGTACATGTGTCATCGAATTATTTGGAATCTAGTTCAGGGTCAAATCCTGTGGTGTGTTAGAAAAACGTGATTAGAAAAATGTGCTCTTTGATGTGAACGTTTGTGCGTTTGTGTTATTGTTAACCACAGATTTTTTTGTGTGTGTGGTGTGTGATTAGATTCTTGCCACAAAGCATCTGTATTATTGTGGCACATTTTGGTGTTATACTACACACAAAGTGTTCATCAAAAGAGAATTATTTCGACAACATAATCGGGCATGTGTAAAGGAAGTTTGAGTTGTATATAAAACTATGTGTACACATTTACGTTTTTTTTTTTTTTTTTTATACGGCACATACCGTTGAACATGTGGGCAAACATATACAATAAAAAATCCAAAAGTCTTCAAATCTTTTTGGCTTCTTCTAAGATCAGATTGGTCGAGAAATTTTACAAATAATCCTTCTTTCAAACATGCCATGTACTTTCTTCAATATCGTCACATCATTCACATTTTCAATAACCTCCATCCATCAAGTTTGACAGTAACTCGTTGATAAAAAGCAGCCATAGTAAGTGAGATTATCTCACCTTGTTTGTGGATCGATTAATATTCTTTGACAGCATGCCCTTTGTAGTGTTTATAGTTCTGGATTGCTGCGTGGTAGTTATCCAGTTACTGAGTAAAAGTCCACACCAAAGTCACCCTAAATTTTTGGTTAGATTAAAAAAAGGTTGTGGATTTTAATCCATTCCATGCCACTATGGACATAAACCTAAGCCAGTAATCGAGTTGTTGTGCGCTCTTAATACTATAAAGTAACCTCGAATCATTAACTATCGACGAGGTTTTGACGTTGTAGAAGCTGGATGCAAAAAGTTTAGTCTTGGTGGCTGAAAGTACATCCTCGGCTGAAGACCAGCTTCTTTAAACACAACCTGGCCATTCATACCTTCAGCTCAACTTCTTCACCTTTCTAATCTTGAAAGTGTGTCTGGGCTATTTGTTCCAAAGTATCACATGGACATTTTTATACCCCACACCTTTACTTGATGTGGAAGGAAGGAAGAGAGCTAGACCCATTGATAGGTATACCGATCGACTCGGAATCATTTCCTGATTCGATTTAGTTATGTCCGCCTGTCTGTCCGTTCGTTCGTCTGTCTGTCCGTCCCTCCGTCAGCCTGTCTGTCTGTCCGTCCGTCTGTCTGTTCATGTTAACTTATGTACCAAGTACAGTTCACAATTTTCATCCGATCGTCTTAAAATTTGGCACGGGCATCTTTTTTTGGCTTAGAGACGAAACCTATTGAAATTAAAAACAAGTAAAAGCGTGCCAAGTTCGGCCGGGCCGAATCGTATATACCTTCAACCAAGGATCGCATTTGTCAAGTTCTTTGAATGACTTTTTCAAATATATATTGACAGATATGGACCGTACTTGTCATGCCGTACCAGTCATATAAAAATATCACCTCCAAAATTTCCGGCAAATCATGTAACAATTGCGTCTTCAAGATGCTTAGAAGGTCAAATTGGAAGATAGGTTTATTTGGCAGCTATATTAGGTTATGAACCAATTTAGACCATACTTGGTCTGACCAAAACGATATTTGCAAAATTTTAGCCAAATTGAATAAGAATTGAACCGTCTAGGATTCAATAATTCAAATCAGATGATCGATTTATATGGCGGCTGTATCAGGTTATTTGTGCAAAATTTCAAGCGCGTAGCTTTACTGCTTCGAAAGTCAGACAGACGGACGGACATGGCTAGATCGACTTAAAATGTCATGTCACGACTCAGGCCCGAGCCCCCGAAATATGATTTTGTCTGTAGAAAAAAAAAATTAATTTAATTTTTTCTAAACACAAAATTTTTCTGAAATGTTTTAAAATGACAAATTTTAATTTTTTGATCATTCATTGATCAGAACAGGAGGACATCTTTAATGTTATTTTTCTTAAGTACAGAATTTTAATGAACTTTTTCTAAACGAATTTAAATAAATTTTTTTCTAAACTAATTTTAATAAAATTTTTTCAAAAGACAAAGTTTCAGCGTAATATTTTCAAAGACAAAATTTCATTATAATTTTTTTTTAAAGACTACATTTTAATGACTTTTTTCTAAAAACTATATTTTAGTGAAAAAAATTTTGTAAAACAATAAATTTCTATGTGCCTGCTCAATGCGTTTTTCGATTCTACATTTTATGTAAACATTTTTAAAGTTGCCCACCACCGAAGGATAGGGGCATATTCATTTTGTCATTCAGTTTGCAACACATCGAAATATCCATTTCCGACCCTATGAAGTATATAATATATATTCTTGATCGTCCTAAACATTTAAGACGATGTAGTCATGTCCGTCCGGATGTCTGTTGAAATAACGCTACAGTATACAGTATTTAAAACAAGTAAAAGCGTGCTAAGTTCGGCCGGGCCGAATCTTATATACCCTCCACCATGGATCGCATTTGTCGAGTTTTTTTCCCGGCATCTCTTCTTAGGCAAAACGGGATATAAGAAAAGATTTGCTCTGGTATTAGAGCGATATCAAGATATGGTCCAGTTTGGACCACAATTAAATTATATGTTGGAGACCTGTGTAAAATGTCAGCCAATTCGAATAATAATTGCACCCTTTGGGGGCTCAAGAAGTAAAATAGAGAGATCGATTTATATGGCAGCTGTATCGGGCTATAGACCGATTCAGACCTTAATAAACACGTATGTTGATGGTCATGAGAGAATCCGTCGTACAAAATTTCAGGCAAATCGGTTAATAATTGCGACCTCTAGAGGCTCATGAAGTCAAGATCCCAGATCGGTTTATATGACAGCTATATCAGGTTACGAACCATACTAGGCACAGTTATTGGATATCATAACGAAATACTTCGTGCCAAAATTCATTCAAATCGGATAAGAATAGCGCCCTCTAGGGACTCAAGAAGTCAAGACCCAAGATCGGTTTATATGACAGCTATATCAAAACATGGACCGATATGGCCCATTTATAATACCACCCGACCTACACTAATAAGAAGTATTTGTGCAAAATTTAAAGCGGCTAGCTTTACTCCTTCGGAAGTTAGCGTGCTATCGACAGACAGACGGACGGACGGACATGGCTAGATCGACATAAAATGTCATGACGATCAAGAATATATATACTTTATGGGGTCTCAGACGAATATTTCGAGTAGTTACAAACAGAATGACGAAATTAGTATACCCCCCATCTTATGGTGGAGGGTATAAAAGAGATATTGAGCTGAAACTTTGCACAGATTCTTTTTTTGTCTATAAGCAGGTAAAGTTCGAAGATAGGCTATATCAGACTTTATCTTGATATAGCCTCTATATAGACCGATCCGACGTATAAGGTTGTGGGCCTAAAAAGGCGCGTTCATTGTCCAATTTTGCCGAAATTTCGGACAGTAATTTGTATTAGGCCCCTCGGTATCCTTCTTTAGATTGACCCAGATCGGTTCAGACTTGGATATAGTTGCTATATGACCGATCTCTCGATTTAAGGTCTTGACCCCATAAAAGGCACATTTATAATTCGATTTCGATGAAATTTGACACAGTGACTTATGTTAGGCTTTTCCACATTCGTGTCGTATATGCTTCAGATCGGTCTATATTGGCTTAAGCTACCAAGAAGACCAATATATTTTTCTATAAAACTGAACAATGACTTGTACTTATTAGACCACTCAATGTCCGTGCCGAAGTTGGTCCAAATCGAAACATAATTCGATATTGCTTTTCACCGGATTATGACGAAAGGTAGTTTACATATATACCCGAGGTGGTGGGTATCCAAAGTTCACTTCAAGTGCCTTTGCAATCACATTTATCAACCGATCTTCTCAAACCTTTTGAAATTGCAAATTTGCAAATGACCATTCCAATAAGGAACAGGGACAAATTTTTCAAATATCACTAAGTGCTGTCCGATCCATCGCTGACCTTTTTTTGATGTTCTCACTCAGATTCGAACTTATGTGTTCGGGGTCATAGGCGGACATACTAACCTATGGCCTACGGTGGCCAACTCGATTTTTTGATATCCATGCTAAATACAATGTCATTTGGACTATACTTTGTATAAATATATCTTTATTCAAGTCCTAGAATCATGAACGCTTAATGGACATTTTATTACCCCCGGCACATGAAGGAGGGGTTAACTAATTTTGTCATTACGTTTGCAATACATCGAAATAAGGTCGGAAATGAAGACAATCTAGCGCATTACGTTTGGCTTTCTGTCTGTCTGTAATTGAATACACCGATAAAAAAAAACACCGACAAAAATGTATCTCCAAATTAATGAAAAACAAGTAAGGAAAGATAAAATTCGGAAGTTACCATAGTCGGTAACAATAACCCTACACTTAACTTATGAGGGAAAATTGAGTTATATCATTAGCCCAATCGCAATTAACTTAGAAGGACTTCGGGTCGAATAAAAAAAATTGCAGATGTTCTAGCACGTTTTGAACCTCGGCGTTAAGCGTCAATGAGGACCTCTGAGCCACGGTAGCCTTCATATGTATATTTTGTCAGTCTTTATACATGTAAAAACAAATGTAGGCCAATCTGGAAAATATTGGGCCAGGCGGTTATGGGATCAAAAACAAATCAATACTCCAAATTTGTTTGATATTAGGTAATTAAAAAGCCTTTTATGGGCCTAAGATTATATACCAGAAGATCTATATGAGAGATATATCCAAACATGGCTCGATATGGCTCATATAATGCGTGAATATTGAGGGGTTATAATTGTATGTTTTATGGGCCCAAAACCTAAAATCGTTTAATCGGTCCATACGCTATATCCAAGTATGGTCCAATGTGGGCCATAATCGGCGTGGATGTCGAAGAATATAATATAACTGTCTGTACTAAAATGGCCTAATAAATACGCTTGTTATAGGTCCAGACCTAAATTGTAAGATCAGTGTATGTGGGAGCTGTGTCCAAATATAGTCTGGTCTGTACCATATTCATATGGAGCGATGCACTATTTCAGCTCGATTTCTATAGTTTTAATGGCTGTTGCGTGATAACAACAGACAGACGGACCAACGGACAGACATCGTAAAATCTGTATGGCTATCAAGAGTCTGAAATTAATATTTCGATGTAATGCAAATGAAGTGACAAAACATTTTGTTTTAAAAAGAAAACAAGTAAAAAGTCGTTAAGTTCGGCCGGGCCGAACTTTGGATACTCACCACCTCGGGTATATATGTAAACCACCTTTTGTCAAAATCCGGTGAAAAGTGCATACCTAATGCTCCATAACAGCTATATCGAATTATGTTCCGATTTGAACCAAATGCTAATAACTACAAGTCATTGTTCAATTCTGTATAACAAAAAAGTGGTCTTTTAAGTAGCTAAATCTAAAAATAAACCGACCTGAAACATAAACGACGCAGACGTCGAAAAGCCTAACACAAGTCACTGCGTTAAATTTCAGTGAAATCGGATTATAAATGCACCTTTTATGGGGCCAAGACATTAAATCGAGATATCAGTCTATATGGCAGCTATATCCAAATCTGAACCGATCTGTGCCATATTGCAGAAGTATGTCGAGGGGCTTAACTTAACGCACTGTCCCAAATTTCGGCTACATCGAACAATAAATGCGCCTTTTATGGCCGCAAGACCCTAAATCGGGAGATCGGTCTTTATGACAGATATATCCAAATCTGAACCGATCGAGGCCAAATAAATAATAAATGTGGTTTTTATGGGCCTAAGACCCTAAATGGGCAAATCGGTCTATATAGCACCTACATCCAAATCTAGACCGATCTGGGCCAAATTAACGAAGCATGTCGAAGGGCCTAACACAAGTCACTGTCCCAAATTTTAGCAAAATTTTATAATAAATGTGGGTTTTATTGGCCTAAGACTATAAGTCGGCAGACCTGTATGTATGGCAGCTATATCCAAATCTGAACCGATCTGGGCCAAATTGACGAAGGATGTCAAAGGGCCTAACACAACTTACTGTCCCACATTTCAGCAAAATCGCATAATAAATGTGGCTTTTATGGGCCTAAGACCCTAAATCGGCGGATCGGTCTATAAGGGGGCTATATCAAGATATATTCCGATATGGCCCATCTTCGAACTTAACCTGCTTATGGATAAAAAAAATCTGACGTACACTCTCTTAACTGGGACTGCGTCGACCCGAAAGGCTTCGGGTTAACCAAGTTTAGTGCCGGCAATATTCTGGCCTTCACCACCAAATCGTCTGCCCTTTCATTTCCCCTTATTCCGTTATGGCCCGGCACCCAAAGGACGCGGATTTTGCCATCCACAGAGAAGGCGTTCATCTCCTTCTTACACTGCAAGACTGTATGTGACCTTACCGTCCTCGACGTCCTCGCGTTAGCACCACACCACATTCCGTGATAGCCCGGATCTCCGCCAGCAGGACCGTATTATGGTTAGGCAGTCTAAAACAGATCTCAGTCTCTGGGTTCTCAATGTAAACCCCCAGGCCCACTCTGTCCTCTAGCTTTGATCCATCCGTGTAACATGATCTTTCAGATGACAATACTAGGGTTCCGTCAATCCAAGACGGTGCCGATTGCAGCAGTGCCTCGCACTCGACTTCAAGGTGCATCTCAGGTATCCGATCGGAAACCTTTTCCCTTCCTTCCAGATTTCCTATTGTCGCCTCGATTATATCGCGATGGTTTGAGCTGCTCCCACCCTCAATCCATTCTCCCATCGCCTTAAGTCTCATAGCCGCAGTAGCTGCCTCACACTTAATCTGTATGTCAATGGGTTTGATATCTAGATTACATGTATGGTCCTTACGTTGCACTTTTTCTCCACAGCAGTCCACCAAACTACTGAGGCGTAAGTAAGTATTGGTCTAATCACGCTCCTATAGAGCCAGTGAACTATCCTAGGATTCAGGCGCTTTTTTGAGCCTACATAGTGTCCAACATCAGTGAGCCTTCTCGGTACGCTCCTTCTAATTCAGTTTCCTGTCGAAGATCACACCTAAGTATTTGACCTTGTCAGATATTGAAATCGTCTTATTGAGGAAACGTGGTGCGTTAAATTGGTCCACCTTAGTCTTCCTCGTGAATAGGCATATTTCAGTCTTCTCTGAAACAACAACTAAATATACAAAATTATTGCAGGCGAACTAAATAATATTTTCACTCCGGACATTTTTTTATACCCACCACCGAAGGATGGTGGTATATCCATTTTGTCATTCCGTTTGCATTGCATCGAAATATCTATTTCCGACCCTATAAAATATATATTTTCTTGATCAGCGTAAAAATCTAAGACGATCTAGCCATGTCCGTCCGTCTGTCTGTTGAAATCACGCTACAGTCTTTAAAAATAGAGATATTGTTGAAATTTTGCACAGATTCTTTTTTTGTCCATAAGCAGGATAAGTTCGAAGATGGGCAAAATCGGACTATATTTTGATATAGCCCCCATATAGACCGATCCGCCGATTTAGGGTCTTAGGCCAATAAAAGCCACATTTATTATCCGATTTTGCTGAAATTTGGGACGGTGAGTTGTATTAGGCCCTTCGACATCTTTCATCGATTTGGCTCAGATCGGTCTAGATTTGGATATAGCCGCCATATAGACTGATCCGCCGATTTAGGGTCCTAGGCTCAAAAACTTACTTTTGCTTTAATTGGCTATGACAGAATATTTCTTCCACAAGCCGAACGTGGAATAGCGTTCCAAGCGCCTCGATCTCCTGCGCTCATTCTAAAATCTCTGACACCAAGTTTCGAGGTGTCTCCCACAACTTGATCTTTCCATCGGGCTTTTGGTCTTCCCGGTTTTCGTGTACCACCGTGTTTGCCTTCAAAAGACTTCTCTGCTGGAGCTTCTTCATCCATTCTGAGAACTTGACCTAGCCAACGCAGCCGTTGTATTTTGATGCGTGTAACTATGCTATCGTCGTCATACAGCTCATACAGCTCGTGGTTCATACGTCGCCTATATTCTCCGTTAACGCAAACTGGTCCAAATATTTTACGAAGAATTTTTCTCTCAAATACTCCAAGCACTGCCTCATCTGCTTTCACAAGTACCCATGCTTCAGAACCATATAACAGCACGGGTAGTATCAGTGTCTTGTAAAGTGTAGTCTTCGTCTGTCGAGAGGTGGACTTGTTTCTAAACTGCTTACTTAGTCCAAAGTAGCATCTGTTTGCCAGTATTATTCTTCGCTTAATCACAAAACTGGTGCCATTCGTTTCGGTTACGGCGGTGCCGAGGTAGATAAAGTTACTGACTGTCTCAAAGTTGTGGTTCCCAACTTTCTCCATTTTCTTTATCTGCTTGGTTGTACAGGGTGTTTTGGGAGTTGAAACCATCCATTTCGTCTTATCTCCATTCGCTGCCAGACCCATTTTCACTGACTCTTTTTCGAATCTTTCGAAGGCTGCAGTTACTACTTCCGGTGGCCGACCTATGATATCGATGTCGTCCGCATAGGCGAGTAGCATGTGTTCTCTTGTGATTAGTGTGCCATATCTATTCACATCTGCATCTCGTATAATCTTCTCCAGCAGGATATTAAAGAGATCACACGAGAGGCTGTCTCGTTGTCTGAAACCTCGTTTGCTATTAAATGGTTCGGAGAGATTCCTACCTATTCTTACTGAGGAACGCGTATCAGCAAGTGTCATTTTGCAGGGATACCAAACTCAGACATGGCTTGAAATTTCTTTGAATTTAAAGGAGTATCGAAGGCGGCTTTGTAGTCAACAAAGAGGTGGTAGGTGTTGATTTGTCCTTCTCGGGTCTTTTCCAGGATTTGGCGCAGTGTGAATATCTGGTCTAGGGTGGATTTACCAGGTCTAAAGCCGCATTGATAGGGCCCAATTATCTCATTGACTTTAGGTTTTAAGCTTTCACACAGTACGCTCGAGAGTATCTTGTATGCGATGGGGAGGAGACTTATTCCTCTGTAGTTGGCACATTCCGTCTTATCTCCTTTCTTGTGTACGGGACATAGTATGCTGAGGTTCCAATCTTCGGGTATGCGTTCTTCTAGCCAGATTGGGCAGATAAGCTGATGCATACGCCTTATCAGCGTATCACCTCCGGTCTTAAATAGTTCAGCGGGTAACCCGTCGGCTCCTGCTGCTTTGTTGTTCTTTAGTCGGGTCACTGCTTCTTGGACCTCATTCTGACTAGGTGGTAAACATTCTATACCATCATCAGGGATTGGTTCTGCGTTATCTTCTTCGCCGCCAACATCGGACACTAGCAGTTGGGTAAAATGTTCTTTCCATATCCTCAGCATGTTATCTGTGTCAGTTACCAGATTTCCTTCTTTGTCTCTGCAGGAGAATGTGCCTGCACCAAAGCCATCGGTTTGGTGTTTAATTCTTTGGTAGAATTTCCGGACTTAATTCTGACTCCTGTACATCTCAATTCGCTCACACTCACGTCTTTCCATTTCCTTTTTCTTTCAGCGGAATAGACGTTTCTCCTCTCTCCTTTTCTCCCGATACCTCTCCTTCATCTGGCGCGTTGCTACTGATTGCAGGGTTGTTCTATATGCCGCATTCTTGGCTTCAGTAGCATCTCGACACTCTTGGTCGTACCATGGTTTTTTTGGAGGAGGCTTTCGGTACCCAAGTACGGATTTCGCGGCATTTTCCATGGAGTGGGCAATAGTTTGCCACTGCGCCATTATATCATCGGAGCAAGGAGTGCTTTCATCAAGCAGTTGGGTCAGTCGAGTGGAGTATGCCGCTGCCATTTGTTGTTTTGAAGCTTTTCAATGTCCAGCTTCCGTGCAGTGTCAGATCGTACTTTCCTCGCCATGTTCAAACGGGTGCGAACCTTTGCTGCAACAAGGTAATGATCCGAATCTATATTCGCTCCACGGATCGATCGTACATCTACCACGCTGGATGAATGCCTTCCATCTATCACAACGTGATCAATTTGATTTCTCTTGTTTTGATTGGGTGACAGCCATGTGGCTTTGTGGATATTTTTATGTTGAAATCTGGTGCTACTAACTACCATGTTTTTTGCCGCGGCGAAATATATCAGCCTCAACCCATTACTGGACGTTATCTCGTGGAGGCTAAACTTTCCGACTGTTGGACCAAAAATTTCTTCCTTCCTTATTTTCGCATTAAAATCTCCCAGAACGATTTTAATATCATGGGCGGGCAGCGGTCATATTCTCTCTCTAGGCGCTCGTAGAAATCTCCTTGGTCTGCTCGTCTTTGTCTTCCGTCGGGGCATGGGCACAAATAAGACTGATGCTGAAGAATTTGGCTTTTATGCGGATTGTGGCTAGTCCTCATCCACCGGAGTAAAGCTGGAGACTAGGTGTTTCAGTCTTCGACTAACCACAAATCCGCAGCCAAATTCATGCCTCGTGTTATGACAGCTATAGTATAGTTCGTCACCGTTTGGTGTTGTAGTGACGCCATTCCCAGTCCATCGCACTTCCTGTAAGGCGGTTATGTCTGCCTTGTACTTCTCTAATACATCCGCCAGCGCGTATACTGCACCTTCTCTATAAAGAGTGTGGACATTCCAGGTGCAGATCCGCAAATCATGGTCCTTTTTCCGTTTGCATGGGTCGTCAACGTTGGGGGGGTCCGTTTTTACTATTCCTTTGTTTTTCATAGTAGTTCTATGTTTTCCGGGGGCGGGTTACTGGCCCAGCGCCCCAACCGCATGGGTTTGTGGGATTGCATGTATCCCTCGTTGTGGCGAGCCGATTGCTCCAAGATCCGACGCTCGCCGCCAGCCGCCCCTAACCTGGGAACAGACGCTGATGTTGGCCATTGGTTATTTGAAGGCGCCAATAACTCGCCTTGTCATCTCGAGTATCATTGGCACTCAGTATTTAGTTAAGAGCCAGTGCCACCTGACTCCTCACTGAGACTCTCCTCTTGAAAATCGCTGACTGCCCGCGGTCGCATTTGCAGCTACTACGCATAAAAACGGAGCTTTCCACCATCCGCAACCTGTGGACGCGCCCGGTAGCTTTCAGCTAAGCTTCCCGTGATAACGATGCACCACACAAGTCGGAGCTCAAAGTTCCAGCCTGTGTGGTGCTCATAGTCATCCCGTATCGGCCGGGCCTAGGCTCATAAAAGTCACATTACTAATACGATTTTGCTGAAAATTGTGACAGTGAGTTTTGTTAGGCCCTTCGACATCCTTAATCAATTTGGCCCAGATCGGTCCAGATTTGGATATAGCTGCCATATAGACCGATCCTCCGATTTAGGGTCTTCGGCCCATAAAAGCCACATTTATTATCCGATTTTGCTGAACTTTGGGACAGTAAGTCGTGTTAAGCCCCTTAACATACTTCTGCAATATGGAACAGATCGGTCTAGATTTGGATATAGCTGTCATATAGACCGATTTCTCGATTTAAGGTTTTGGGCCCATTTACAATCCCAACCGACCTGTACTAATAGAAGTATTTGACCGATTTGAACCATACTTGGTACATTTGTTGGAAGTTATATAAAAAGCAGACGTGCAAAATGTCAGCTAAATCAGATAAGAAATTCGCCCTCTGAAGCTCAACAAGTCATATTGGGAAATTGGTTCATATGGCAGCTATATTAAAACATGGATCGTTTTGGCCCATGTAAAATCCTAATTGATCTACACTAATAGTGGTATTTGTGCAAAATGTCAAGCACCTAGCTCTACTTCTTCGAAATATGTCGAAAGTTACAAAAGTAATGACAAAATTGGTGTACGCCCATCCTATAGTGGAGGATACAAAAATATATCTCAGTTGGGGGCATTTATTGCAGTTTTTAATAATTAAAACATTTGTAACATTATTATTTTTATTTATTATTTTTTGCTGCCGTATGGGAAAATTGAACTAGCATTAATAACAGAATTTAAGGAGAAGTGTTTTCTATCGCTGAGTATATAAACTATATTGAGTTCACTTATATGCAAATGACGCTTAAGTTTGGGAATATTTTGTATATAAGTTTGCAAGTTATTTTTTTCAGTGCATGAAAATTGCTCTAGAAGTCAACACTTTAATATCACAAAAGCACCAAATTGAAATGGAATATGAAAATTACCACATGTCATATTTGTGTTTTGTTTCCCACATTACGGCAACCTGTGGGAAGGCAGGCCAAAATATCTCCAATGTAATGTGTGGCAACAGCAATTTAATTAAGCAATCTCTCTAGAACTATTATACAAAAAATTATATATGATTATAGGAAGGCCTCTCATTGAACTAAGCGATTTGTTGTTTCTTTTTTCCATTGCTATGGAACAGGTAAATGTATTAAAAGAGAATTGCTAATTGTTTAATTCATTGTACTAATTTGCAGTAAAATATTTAATTGTTGTGAGTTATAATATTTTTGTACCCACAGCTATAGGATGGCCGTATATTCATTTTGTCATTCTCTTACAATATTCATTTCCTATGTTTATTTTTTTTTTGAAAAAGCGTCTAGGTTTGTAGCTGCTGTCTACAATCAGACTCCATTATTACACCACAGGACTAGCTCCTGTGAATATGTGTTCTACCATAGTTCCTAACGTCGCACTGTGGTTCATGATTCGATTTTATAGGCCAAAAATCAAACATTTTATTATCATCGATTTGAAAAATTTTATATTTGCTATTGTGGGTGTAATGTGCTGCTGAAAACAAGCATTTCAGGTTATTTCAGAAATATCATAGTTTTTAAATTTTTGTGCTGAATGAAATTACGATTTCTCTCAAACTTTTAATGATAATCGATTGATTTTTCATTACAGTGTTGTTTATGGGTCTTGTTTTATTCAATACTAGCTGACCCTGGCCCGCTCCGCTGCGCCTTCTTTTACTTTATATGGATCAAAAGTTTCCTTGGAATATTTATTTTCGACAGTTAAAGATCTTTTAGTAGGGTTGCCCACAAAGTAATTGCGGATTTTTCATATAGACGGCGTTGACAAATTTTTTCACAGCTTGTGACTCTGTAATTGCATTCTTTCTTCTGTCAGTTATCAGCCGTTACTTTTAGCTTGCTTTAGAAAAAAATGTAAAAAAAAGTATATTTGATTTAAGTTCATTCTAAGTTTTATTAAAAATGCAATTACTTTCTTTTAAAAAATCCGCATTTACTTTTTGGGCAACCCAATATATAAAAATATGTTACTTATAATTACAAGTTATTGTTCAAATGTGTATAAAAAATATTGGTCTTTTAAGTAGCTATATCTAAAAATAAACCGATCTGAACCATATACGACACGGATGTTGAAAAGCCTAACATAAGTCACTGTGTCAAATTTCAGTGAAATCGGATTATAAATGCGTCTTTTATGGGGCCAATACTTAAAGTCGAGATATCAGTCTATATTGCAGCTATATCCAAATATGGACCGATTTTGGCCAAGTTGCAGAAAAATGACGAAGGGTCTAACACAACTCACTGTTCCAAATTTCGGCGACATCGGACAATAAATAAATGCGACTTTTATGGGCCCAAAACCTTAAATCGAGAGATCGGTCTATATAGCAGCTAAATTCAAATCTGGAACTATCCGGGCCAGTTTTAAAAAGGATGTCCAGGGTCCTAACACAACTCACTGTCCCAAATTTCGGCGACATTGGACAATAAATGCGCCTTTTATGGGCCCAAAACCTCAAGTCGGTCTATATGGCAGCTTTATCCAAATCTGGACCGATCTGAACCAAATTGAAGAAGGATGTCGAAGGGCCTTACACAACTCACTCTCCCAAATTTTGGCAAAATCGGACATTAAATGGGCCTTTTATGGCCGCAAGACCTAAAATCGAGAGATCGGACTATATAGCAGCTATATTCAAATCTGGACCTATCCGGGCCAATTTTAAAAAGGATATCCAGGGGCCTAACACAACTCACTGTCCCAAATTTCGGCGACATTGGACAATAAATGCGCCTTTTATGGGCCCAAAACCTCAAGTCGGTCTATATGGTAGCTTTTTCCAAATCTGGACCGATCTGAACCAAATTGAAGAAGGATGTCGAAGGGACTTACACAACTCACTCTCCCAAATTTTGGCAAAATCGGACATTTAACGCGCCTTTTATGGGTGCAAGACCTTAAATCGAGAGATCGGACTATATGACAGCTATATCCAAATCTGAATCGATCTGTGCCGAATTGCAGAAAGATGTCGAAGGACCTAACACAACTCACTGTCTCAAATTTCAGCAAAATCGAATAATAAATGTGGCTTTCATCTGCCTAAGACCCTAAATCGGAGGATCGGTCTATATGGCAGCTACATCCAAATCTGGACCGATCTGGGCTAAATTAAAAAAGGATGTTGAAAGGCCTAACATTGGTCACTGTTCCAAATTTCAGCAAAATCGGATAATAAATATGGCTTTTATGGGCCTAAGACCCTAAATCGGCGGATCAGTCTATATGGGGGCTATATCAAGATATAGTTCGATATAGCCCTTCTTTGAACTTAGCCTGCTTATGGATAAAAAAAGGATCTGTGCAAAATTTCAGCTCAATATCCCTATTTTTAAAGACTGTAGCGTGATTTCAACAGACAGACGGACGGACATGGCTAGATCGTTTTAGATTTTTACGCTGATCAAGAATATATATACTTTATAGGGTTGGAAATGGATACTTCGATGTATTGCAAACGGAATGACAAAACGAATATATCCCCATCCTTCAGTGGGGGGTATAAAAAGTATTTTTGTTTCAAAGTTTGAAGATTTTTGAACAGTAAAAACAATCCGGTTTGAGTTTTTTCATTGCGAAAATCATATCTTTTGAACCCAATAAAATAATTAAAGCCAGTAAGGAAGGGCAAAATTCGGGCGGTGCCGACTTTATAATATCTTACACCGACCCTATAGGTAGAAAGTGGGAGCTATGTCTAATTCTGAAACAATTTTGATGGACCTCGCCGGATGTTTTCAGATGGGTTGCTAAACAATTCGTATCACATTTTGAGCAAATATGTTTAAACTATAATACCTACGCTTCACAAATGACAACATTATTGCAAATTACCCAAAATCTGACGAACATATATATGGGAGCTATATTTGAATCTGAACCGACTTCTATGAAATTCACCAGCAATGCCTAAGTTATAAGAAAATCTCTCCTGACAAATTACGAGATAATCGGTTAACAAATGAGCACTTTATTGCAATATTACTCAAAATCGGACGACCATATATATGTGAGCTATATCTAAATCTGAACCGATTCGGAGTACAATTTTCAGATATTGTAGTAGTTGAAGAAAAAAAAAAAACTGTAATAACTATGGCTGACAAATGACAACATTAATGCAAATTACCCACAATTTGACGAACATATATATGAGATCTATATCTAAATCTGAACCGATTACGAGAAAACTTCTCATTTATTGTAGTAGTAGTCGATGAAACCATTGTGCAAGATTTTGGCAAGATTGGTCAATAAATGCGCTTGCTGTGACTCTAAAAGTTAAAATCGGGCGATATATATTAATGAGAGTACTATCTATATCTGAATCGATTTTGATGATATTCATCAGTAATGTCGACAGTCAAGAGAAAATCCTTTGTGCCGAATTTAAAGAGAATCGATTAACAAATTACCATTTTATTGCATAATTACGGCCAATCGTACGAACACATATATGGGAGCTATGTCTAAATCTGAACCGATTTCCATGAAATTCACTAGTAATCTTGAGTGTCATTAGAAAATACTTCCTGCCAAATTTCGAGAAAATCGGTCAACAAGTCACCATTTTATTGCATTATTACTGCAAATCGGACGAACATATAGATGGGAGCTATATCCAAATCTGAACCGATTTTTGCAATTTCTATAGGCTTTGTCTTTAGGCCGAAAAACATGCCCATACCAAATTTGAAGACGATTGGATGAAAATTACGACCTGTAGTTTGTACACAAATTAACATGGACAGACGGACATAGCTAAATCGAGTCAGAAATTGATCTTGAGTCGATCGGTATTCTTATCAATGGGTCTACATCTCTTCCTTTTGGGTGTTACAAACTAATTCACTAAGTTATAATACCCTGTACCATAGTAGTGGTGTGTCAAGCATGGTTCAAATCGCTTTATAGCCTTATATAGCCCCAATATAAACCGATTATACTTCTTGAGCTTCTACAGGGGGCAATTAATATCCGATTTGGCTGAAATTTTCCACAATAACTCAAACTTTGGTCTCCAACAGCCAAACTAAGTCTGGCATCAATCATAACAATGTATAGCTACTATAACTTAGAAATTCTAATCCATTATCAATTGTTTACCTATAAAATTTGTCAACGCCGACTATATGAAAAATCCGCAATTACTTTTTGGGCAACCCAATACCTTCCACCATGGATCGCATTTGGCGATTTCATCGGATGATTTCTCTTTATAGGCAGAGACTAAAAAAGGTTAATGGGAGAACATAAAAGAAATCACCATGGATTTTCTTATGCTTGGATAAGAATTGCGCCTTCTAGAGGCTCATGAAATGTATTCGGAAAATCGGTTTATATGGGAGCTATGTCAGGTTTTGAACGGATTAGAACCATGCTTAGTACATCTGTTAGAGGTCATACTAAAAGTCCTTATGTCATACTAAAGTCCTTATACTAAAAGTCCTTGGCTTCGGCCAAATCGGATAATATGATAATAATTTCGCCGGTTTATGTACGAACCCAACCGATCTACTTAAATAAGAAATAATTATGTAAAATTTCAGGCTCCTACATTTACTACTTCAAAATTTGCGTGCTTTCGAAACCGACAGACGGCCGGTCATGGCTAAATCGACTTGATTTGGCTGATTTTCTACTCATAGTGTTCAGCTACGACTATGTCAAGTACGGTTTAAATCGATCTGTAATTTGATATAGCTCCCCTATAAACCGATCTCCCGATTAGTCTTAAACGGCCCCTAGAAGCTTACGTTTTTGGCTGATTTGACTGAAATTTGGAACTTATAGTAAAAATATATAAAGGGTGATTTTTTTGAGGTTAGGATTTTCATGCATAAGTATTTGACAGATCACGTGGGATTTCAGACATGGTGTCAAAGAGAAAGATGCTCAGTATGCTTTGACATTTCATCATGAATAGACTTACTAACGAGCAACGCTTGCAAATCATTGAATTTTATTACCAAAATCAGTGTTCGGTTCGAAATGTGTTCATTCACCGTAACGTTGCGTCCAACAGCATCTTTGAAAAAATACGGTCCAATGATTGCACCAGCGTACAAACCACACCAAACAGTGCATTTTTCGGGATGCATGGGCAGTTCTTGAACGGCTTCTGGTTGCTCTTCACTCCAAATGCGGTAATTTTGCTTATTTACGTAGCCATTCAACCAGAAATGAGCCTCATCGCTGAACAAAATTTGTCAAAATTTGAACACATTTCGAACCGAACACTGATTTTGGTAATAAAATTCAATGATTTGCAAGCGTTGCTCGTTAGTAAGTCTATTCATGATGAAATGTCAAAGCATACTGAGCATCTTTCTCTTTGACACCATGTCTGAAATCCCACGTGATCTGTCAAATACTAATGCATGAAAATCCTAACCTCAAAAAAATCACCCTTTACTTCAACTAAGTTCATTTGTGTAAATTTGAAGCAAAATTCATGGTGGTGGGTTCCCAAAATTTGACCCGGCCGAACTTAGCACATCCTTACTTGCTTTGTATTGCTTAGTTTTTGTAACGATACTGACCACTTGGCTGATCACTTAACTCTCCCACTTAATACTCCCTCGTATTGCAAAACTAAACGAATAGCACCAGGTCATTTTTTACTCTTTATTGATTTTTCTCTTTAATTATTTTTTACTTATTTCATGATTCATCGGCTCTTGATATTTCTTTCCTAAAGCTCTTATTAGCATAGATGTGAAGCACATTACTGCGATTTTTTGTGTGAAATACAGGACTTGGTAGAAGTCAATAAAAATTTACGCACAATTATTTATTTATAAGGCTTGCCTTAAATATTGCGAAAGTTGTGGGTTTGGAAACATTTTCTAGGACGTTTCTCATAAATTCTTTATTTACATTAGACCTCCGACGACCGCCACAACCCACTCTAGCACCCACCCGAAATAATGACAATGTGTGCGATTATTTTTCAAACTGTTTGCTATCGTCCTTTATTTTATGACTGGTCTCAACTCCCATTGCCTGGGGGAGGAGAGAATGGAAGAAAAGTTCCCAGTGTGGTTTGAAATTTCTAAAGTAACGCATGTGCGTAAATTGCGGTTAGCTTAGTCTTTAGTATCCCCCAGCCAGTTTAGAATTCGCTGCAATCGCAGGTGGTGATTATGTAATTATGATATGTAAAATTTAGAAAATAAATAAAATTAAGGGTTTTTTCCTTCTTTGATCCCCGACAGTGGTACAAAATGCTTCAGCCGCTGAAATGTCACAAATTTTTATACCGATTTAGCTTTAATTTTGTATGAAAATCAAAAGTTTGTAAAAAAGGGTTTTTTCTCAACTGAATGGACCTATGCGGCCCATTAGAAAAGGGTTTTTTCTCAACTAAATGGACCTATGCGGCCCATTAGCAATCCAAACGACCTATGCTAATATGAAGTATTTGTGAAAAATTTGAAGCGCTTAGCTTTATTCCATCGAGAGTTAGCGTACTTTCGACAGCCGGACGGGTATGGCTAGATCGACCTAAAATGGCATGATGATTAAAAAGATATATACTTCATGGGGTTCTAGATGAATATTTCAAGGTGTCACAAACGGAACTTAGTATACCCCCATCCTATGGTGGAGGATATAAAAAGTACTAAGTTCGGCCGGGCCACCGTCATAATACAATGAACAAGTAAAAAGGCGTTAAGTTCGACCGGGCCGAACTTTGGATGCCCACCACCTCGGGTATATATGTAAACCACATGTCATCAAAATCCTGTGAAAAGTGCATACGTTATGTCCCATAGCAGTTATATCGAAATACGATCCTATTTGGACCAAATACTAATAAGTACACGTCATTGTTCAATAGTGTATAACAAAATATTGGTCTTTTAAGTAGCTTTATCTAAAAATAAACCGATCTGAACCATATACAACATGGATGTTGAAAAGCTTAACATAAGTCAATGTGTCAAATTTCCGTTAAATCGGATTATAAATGCCTCTATTTTGGGGCCAAGACTTTAAATCAAGATATCGGTCTATATGCCAGCTATATGCAAATCTTCAACGATCTAGACCAAATTGCGGAAACATGTGGAGGGGCTTAACTTAACTCTCTGTCCCAAATTTCGGCAACATCGGAAAATAAATGCGCCTTTTATGGGCCCAAAATATTAAATTGAGAGAGACTGATCTCTCTATGGCAGCTATATCCAAATCTGGACCGATCTGTGCCATAATGCAGAAGTATGTCAAGGGGCTTTACTTAACTCGCTGTCCCAAATTTCAGCAAAATCGGATAATAAATGTGGCTTTTATGGGCCTAAGACCCTAAATCGGAGGATCGGTCTATATGGCAGCTATATCCAAATCTAGACCGATCTGGGCCAAATTGACGAATGATATCGAAGGGCGTAACACAACTCACTGTCCCAAATTTCAGAAAAATCGGATAATAAATGTGGCTTTTATGGGTCTAAGACTCTAAATAGGAGGATCGGTCTATATGGCAGCTATATCCAAATCTGGACCGATCTGAGCCAAATTGACGAATGATGTCGAAGGGCCTAAGACTACTCACTGTCCCAAATTTCAGCAAAATCGGATAATAAATGTGGCTTTTATGGGCCTAAGACCCTAAATCGGAGGATCGGTCTATATGGCAGCTATATCCAAATCTAGACCGATCTGGGCCAAATTGACGAAGGATGTCGAAGGGCCTAACACAACTCACTGTCCCAAATTTCACCAAAAACGGATAATAAATGTGGCTTTCTATGGCCTAAAACCTTAAATCGATAGATCGGCCTATATGGCAGCTACATCCAAATCTGGACCAGTATGGCCCGTGTTGAACAGAGATATCGTGAGTCTTAATACAACGCATTGTCTCAACTGTGAACAAAATCCGATCATTTGTGTGCCTTTAATTGGTCCAAGACCTTAAAAAGAGAGATCGGCCTAAATGGCAGCTATATCCAAACCGGAACCTATCTAGGCCATGTTGAACAGGGATATCGAGAGCACTTACACAACTCACTGTCCCAAATTTAAGCGAAATCGGATAATAAATGTAGCCTAAATGGACCTATGACCTTAAATCGGCAGATCGGTCTATGCGGGGGCTTTATCGAGATTTAGTCCCATATAGCCCATTGCCCCCAAGTAGTCTGTAATTGCATGCAAAAAATTGTTACGCCATGCAAGCTTTGGGTGTTTAATGATATTTTATTAAAAAATTCCAATTTTTCAAAAAATTTTTCCCCATTATGGGGATTTTGGGTATCTTCGTCAAGAAATGTGAGTAAAATTTATATTCTTTTTTTCGGAGAAATTTGTGTACAAAAGGATGTGAAAACTAGTAAGGAAAGGCAAAAGTCGGGCGGTGCCGACTTTATAATACCCTGCACCTACCCTATAAGTACAAAGTGCGAGCTATACCTATTTCTGAACCAATTTTTATGGAAAAATTACTAAAAATCTGACGAACATATATGTTGGAGTTATATATAATTCTGAACCAATTTCGAGCAAGCTTCTCATATAACGTGGTAGTCGTCAAGGAAAGCGTTGTGCACAATTTTGGCAATATTGGTCGGTAAATGCGCTTGTAGTTGCTCTAAAAGTGTAAATCGGGCTATATACATATATGTCAGATATAGCTCCCATATATATGTTTGTCAGATTTTTGGTAATTTGCAATAATTTTGTCATTTGTCAACCGTAGTTATTACAGTTTGAACATATCTGCTCCAAATTTGATACGGATCGTTTAATAACACATAGGAAAACATCCGCCAAGATCCACCAAATTTGGTTAAGAATTGTATATAGCTTCCAAATTGTACTTATAGGGAAGATGTAGGAATTATACAGTCGGCACCGCCCGCCTTTTGCCCTTCCTTACTAGTTTTTCGTTTATTTCGCTATCGAGACGAGTTGAATGATTGAATATGTTTTGCAATGGAAAATGAAAGGCAGAGGTCACAACAAACCAACCACTGTGAGACGCGTTACGTCTTAGGTGGGCACTTATTAATAACATTGGGCGCCCAAGCTTCGTGTTTTGTTTGTGAGTATAATACTACCCAGGTTCGACACCTTGTTACACCAGCTGTTCTTCCAATGCTGGAAGCTGTTCTTCCAATGCATAATTAAGTGGAATTTCTTTTTTTGCTAGTACCACTGTTCATTGGCCAATTTGGTGGGCGAATTAGTTGGCAATTTATAACTTTGGGCTGACATATGCCACTGCCATATCACACCACTCATCGTTCTATGCCTGGTTGTGACGTGAGATTCTAATTTACCAGCACCATCGTGTCCCCGACCACCATTCATCAATCGGCCGGTAGTATATATAGCAAAGGAAAAAGTGCGTGTGAGTCAATGCATGTGTGTACGAAGTCAACATCCTGTGCATGGTGCATATAATGGGTGAAGAAAGTTCTGTTCACTCTATTCATGATATACATGGTAGCTGCCGCGTATTGGCCTAACATTTATCGATAATTTATCAAATATAAAAATTTCTCTATTACACCACAACCATCACCTCACATTTCGGTCACACCAAAGGAATCAATGAACTTTTCAAAACCCCTGCCACACAGACAAAAAAGACTTTTGCAGAAGGCAAGTGGAACAGAATCGATGCCTATTTTATGCCCACATGCAAAGAATTTCATTGGTGGAATGATGACTTTAGTAAGGGTGTGTGTTTGGTGCCTAAGCACACACACACACACACACAGTAGCATACATACAGACACTCACGCAAGCGTCCTTTTTGTTTGAGGTCATGCTTGGGGGGCACACAAACAACTTGCATTAATGTACGCATCATAACCAGCCAACTCACGCACTTTTACAGTTTTTTAAGCCATGCCACTTTTCCCCCACCACTTGCAGTTATTGACCTCCCTTTCCAGCAACCAGGCATCAATAGCCTTTCTCATGCCGTCCTTGCCAGTGTTTTATATCGACCAAAAGCGTTGCAGCAATCGGTGCTTGGTCTGGGGCAAAGTGGCTGCTATCAATGTAGGGGATCGTTTTTCGTTATTTATGTGAAAGTTTTCTAAAATTTTTGTTAGAGGGTTAGTTATTCTACCATGAGGACAATGCCGGAACTTAAAATAAGTGCACTTGTTGAAATAAAAATCGCAAAGAAATTCTCATTTTTGCTACCGCAGAGCCTCATACTCAATGGAACAGGAAAATAAAAAAATGAACCGATAGAGATATCTTTACAAAATTTGGGCTGGAAATAGCTGGCGTGTTACGTAGGATCAACTTATGTGTCGTTTCAGCCTTACGCAGAATAAATAAAGTCCTATATTTGACCGATTAAATATGTTATTGACCTGTAAACAACTTTTCAAACAAGTTATTAATTGCTTCAATAATTTTTACATAGAAATTTGATTGGTAAAGAAGGCATGCGCAGAACATCTTTTTAATTATACGAATTAACTCAGAAACGGCTGAACCGATTTTCTTGAAATTTTCATATATGGTGCATAATGACCCCATGGTGAAAATAGGGTACTAAATTTTTGATATCTGAAGGTGGGGGCGGCGGACCCTCCCCCTTACTCTAATTTTCAGAAACGCCTGATCTCGGAGATGGGTGGTGCGATTTAAGCGAAATTTTGTATGCTCTTATATAGCACCCTAAAAATAACAATTTTGTATCCAAATTTCAGATAGGGTACCTAGGGGGGCCGCCCCACCCTAAAACCTACCAAATATATATTTAGGCCAATCACGACAATATGGGACTCAAATGAAAGGCTTGTCGGATAAGAAAACGTATCTGATACCCAATTGGCGGACCAAGTGCTAGGGGGACCACCCCAAGCCCCAAAACACCCCTAAATCGGACATACTTACCGACCATGGCAATATGGGACTCAAATGAAAGGTTTTTGCGAGTAAAATACGAATCTGATATCCAAATGTGAGACCATGTTTCTGGGGGTCCACCCCTTCCCCAAAACACCCCCCAAACTGGACATATTTTCTGACCATAGGAATATGGGGCTTAAATAAAAGGTATTTGAATGTTGAATACGAATCTGATATCCAAATATGGGACCAAGAGTTTGGGGGGCCGCCTCTCACCAAAAACATCCCCCAAAGGGGATAAATTTACGACCATAACAATATGTGGCCCAAATGAAAGGTCTTTGGGAGTAAAGCACCTATTGGATATCAATATTCGGGAATGTATCTATGGGGCCATCCCACAACACCACCCAAATAGTAAGTATTTTCTGACTATTGCAATATGAGGCTCAAATAAGAGGGTTTTTAAAGTGGAACGCGAATCCCATATATATTTTCAAGGCCAACTCACTAAGTGGCCGCCCATCCCACAAAACACCCCCAAGCCGGACATATTTGCCGTCTAGGGAAATATGGGGCTCAAATTAAAGGTATGTGGGAGTAGACCACGTATCTGATATCAAAATTAGGGGCCAAATGTCTAGCGGACGTCCCACCACCATAACAACCCCCAAATAGGACGTATTTGCTCACCAAGACAATTTGGGTCTTAAAGAAATTAAATAATATTCATAGTTTTTAGGGCCAATACCCCAAACCGGACATATTTGTTGACTTTTGCAATAAATAAGGAGTTTAAATGAGATTAGAAAACGAATTTGATATCCAATTTTGAGGGTAATGGCAATATGGGGTTCAAATAAATGATATATAGATAATGAGAATAGAGCACGTTGCTGATATATTTTCGGGGCTTAGTGTTTGGGCGACCACCCCAATCCCCAAAACACTCCTAAATCGGGCATATTTACCGACCATGTCAATGTGGAGCTTAAATGAATGGTATTGGGGGGTAGAGCAAGAATTGATTCCCATTTTCGGGACCAATTTTCTGGGGTCTACCCCTTTCCCAAAATACCATCCAAACTTAAATTCGTAGACCAATAAAGATCATATGGGATTTAGATGAAGGTACTTATATGGTTAAACTGTTGGTCAAGTTAGCATGGTATTTCACTAAAAGATCTTTAATTGTCGAAAATCAATATTCCAATGAAACTTTTGTTCCATAAAAAGTAAAAGAAGGCGCAGCGGAGCGGGTCCGCGTCAGCTAGTAATAGAATAAAATAAATAAAATAAAATAAAATAAATTAAAATAAAATAAAATAAAATAAAATAAAATAAAATAAAATAAAATAAAATAAAATAAAATAAAATAAAATAAAATAAAATAAAATAAAATAAAATAAAATAAAATAAAATAAAATAAAATAAAATAAAATAAAATAAAATAAAATAAAATAAAATAAAATAAAATAAAATAAAATAAAATAAAGTAAAATAAAATAAAATAAAACAAATGTTTATTTATGTATAAGTATAAGTAAATATAAGTATAATAAAATAGGATGACATAATGTTATATGCAAAGATTCATGCAGACCCTCCTCCTTGCCCTAATTTTCAAAAGCACCATATCGCGGAGGACAGAATGAGGATATTTAAGATCTGGGGCGGTTTTAGTTATTTTTTTTTTAACTAGCGATAAAAAAATGTAACGTTTTCCTTGTTTTCTTTTCAAAAATATGTGATTGGGAGCGATAACGATAGTATCTGTACTATTGATATTTATTTTAAAAATTTCGTTTCAGTTGAGTAACGCATGTAATAGGCGCTAACATAACGCACTGTTCTAATTCCATTGGAAAATATATTCCATGAGAAATATGCGTTTGTTGCCCTCGGGTTTCGTTCGAAATCCAAATAGGCCATATCGACTTATGCACTTACCTGTCTACCATACTAGGGACTCAGTGGAAACGCATTTCATGGAAATAAAAAAAAGTGTCATTCTATCTTAATATCTTAAATTGGAAAATAGGGTTTAATGGGAACTTCATTGAAATATTATCGGATACAGGTTGCTCATCTTAAGCGTTATTACAATAGACAGACAAAAGCGCAGAGTTGATTTAAAAGTTTATGACGATCAGGATTATACGTAATGAAGAAGAATTTTTGAATGTCTTGCAAACGGACGATACTAATGGTGGTAGGTGTCTAATGATGTCTTTATATTTCAACACATGTAGGTAGACTTATTCATATTTTGCAGACTGTTAGTAAGTAGTTGTCTATCGCATTTGCTGTTATGTTGCATTAACCAAATCATCCATAGTAGTGCTGTTAATGCAAAACCTTGCGTATATTGCCATCAGCAGATGTGCATGTGTTTGTGGTGGTTCGTCGACATATTGGTTAAAAATTGTTTGAACGCATAATTTTCGTTTCGTTAGGTACACTACAACCCTTTTTACGTGCAAACTTTTAGGGGTTTAGACGCAAATGCCACAAATCCATTTTCATTAAAAGGTATGCATCTTCTATGAGTGCTGCCTTTGGACACCGACGATTAGACTTTTGAAGGTGTGCATATTTTCTCAACTCAAAACTTCAATGGATTGATGACTGGAATAACTAACATTTTGCTGTAATTGGGCTACGTCGGAGTTTATTATAAGGGCGAAATATTTTAGTAGCCTGCGATGCCTTCCGTCTGTCTGTCAGGGCAGGAACACCAGTACAAAAATATTAATCTGTATTGATTTGTAAGACTTTGTGTCTGTAAAATTTAGTTTAGGTGCAGGCGCCTCGATGTTCACCACAAAGGTTGTTTTTTCGTAGTTTATGGTACAAAACATAATAATGGTTCGAAATGTAAGGTAAAACCAATTCAACTATATTATAGCCTGTTGCTTTGCAAGCAGATATCATAACAAGTAAAAAGGCGTTAAGTTCGGTCGGCTCGAAATTTGGATTACCACCTCCTCGGGTATAAATGTAAACCAATTTTCGTCATAAACCGGTGAAATATGCATAATTTATTCCCCCATAGCAGCTATATCGAAATATTTTCCGATTTGGACCAATTTTGGCATGGACATTGAGTGGTCTAATAAATACAAGTCATTGTTAAATTTTGTAAAGCAAAATATTGGTCTTTTGGTAGCTATATCCAAATATAGACCGATCGTGTCAAACGTCAGCGAAATCGGATTATAAATGCGCTTTTTTGGGCCAAATTTTATGAAGATGTTGAGGGGCCTGACACATCTCACTGTCCCAAATTTCCGCGACATCGGACAATAAATGCGCCATTTATGGGTCCAAGGCCTCAAATCGAGAGATCGGTCTATATGGCAGACATATCCAAATCTGGACCGATCTAAGTCAAAGTGAAGAAGGATATCGAAGGGCCTAACATAATTCACTATTCCAATTTTTTTTTTGGAACAGTGAGTTGGGCCTAAGAGCCTTAATCGGCGGATCGGTCTATATGAGGGCTATATGAAGATATAGTCCGATATAGACCATCTTCTAACTTAACCTGTTAATAGACAAAGAAAGAATTTTGCAAAGTTTCAGCTCAATATCTCTATTTTTAAAGACTGTAGCGTGATTTCAACAGACAGACGGACGGACATGGCTAGATGGTCTTAGATTTTTACGCTGATCAAGAATAATTATAGTTTATTGGGTCGGAAATGGATATTTCGATGTGTTGCAAACAGAATGACAAAATGTATATACCCCCATCCTTTGGTGGTGGGTATAAAAACTAAATAAAAACCAGTTAGGAAGGGCAAAAGTCGGGCGGTGCTGATTGTATAATACCTTACACCTCCCTTTTAAGTACAATGTGGGAGCTACATCCGATTCTGAACCAATTTTGATGGACCTTGACGGATGTTTTCAGATGGGTTGTTAGATAATTCGTATCAAATTACTACGGTTCACAAATGACAACATTATTGCAAGTTACCCAAAATCTGACGAACATATATATGGGAGCTATATCTTATTCTGAACCGAGCAAACATCTCTGATATTGTGGTAGTCGTTGAGGAAAGCGTTGTGCAAAATTTTGACAATATTGGTAGAGGAGTGAAAATCGATCGTTATATATTTCTAAGAGTTATATCTAAATCTGAACCGATTTCTATGAAATTCAACAGTAATGTCGAGAGTCAAGAAAAAATCGTTCTTGTTTAATTTCGAGAGAATCGGTTAACAAATTACATTTTTTTTGCATTATTACTGCTAATCGGACGAACATATCCAAATCTGAACTGATTTTTTTCAACTTCAATTGGCTTTGCATCTAGGCCAAAAACATGCCTGTACCAAATTTTAAGATGATCGGATGAAAACTGCGACCTATACTTTGCACACAAACTAACATGGACAGACAGACAGACAGACGGTATCTCTTTATAGGCAAACAAAGGATAACGGATAAAAAATTACTGTTTTTGGAGCAATATCATGTTATGAACCGATTCGGCCCATTTGGTAGGAATGTTGAAGGTGATAGGAGAAATCGTTGTTCCAAATTTCAGTTAAGGTTAGGTTAGGTTTAGGTGGCAGTTTGCCATCAGACTCACTTTGACGTTTTCGTCCATTGTGATACCACAGGAACAGAAGAAGGAAGATGCCTTCTAGTTCCTACCGTTGAACCATCCAGATCGCTTTAAAAAACCCAATAACTTGCGAATGTTCACATCCGCTAAATCAGAAAAGTTCTCAAAGAAATGCGAACCCAAAGTGGAACACTTTCTGACTGCCAGAGCGGGACTCACACACAGAAGGTGTTCTATAGTCTCTTCTTCTTCGATGTTCTCACAGCTTCTGCAAAAGCCGTTACTGGCAACCTTCAGTCTGTCAGCATGTTTTCCGCTTAGACAGTGAACTGTCATGATAGAAACAATGGCTGAGAACCTGTTCTAGACAGTGACAGCAAAGCGGTAGACCTCTTCGAGTCTAGATAAGGCCACATAGTTTTGGAATGCATAGAGCCCCCTCTTTATAATCATTCGTTGTCCTTCGGGCCTGGTCCTGAAAACATAGCTTTCCACTGATTCCAGTTGCCCTGGTATGTGTGACGTAGTTCCAAGTCTCGCAAGCCCGGCACCCAGAACAGGTGCATTTTGAACTGTTCAGCCATCTCGTTAAGAGATCTGCTACAGTCGAGGGCGGTATATGAAATACACGGATTCAATGGCTGCCTGGCTGTCTGAGAAGATATTTATGTCAATTGTAGAAATTTCAGCCAAATCGAATTAGAATTGTGTTATTTAGAGGCTCAATGAATAAAATCTAGAGATCGGTTTATATGGTAGCTATATCAGGTTATGAACCGCTTTAGACCTTACTTGGCATAGTTGTTGCAAGTTAAAAAAACCATTCATGCTTAATTTAAGCTAATTTGGGAAAGAAGTGATGCAATTCTAGAGGATAAAGAAGTCGAGATCCAAAATCGGTTTACATGGCAGCTATATCACAACATGGACCGTAGTGGCCCATTTGCATCCCAACCGACTTACACTAATAGGAAGTAGTTTTACTACCGAGTGATGGGTCAGCAGAGAAATACCTCAAGGAGGCGTACTGTCTACTGTATCCTAGAATATAGGCATTAACAGCTTATTATTGTCCCTGGAAGAAAAATGTGTAAAATTGTTCGCCTATGCTGATGATGGCAATTGTGATCAGAGGAAAGTTACTTCATGACATCGAAGTGGGCTACCGAAAGTGGTCTTGGCGTAAATCCGTGCAAGACAGAAGTATTTTTTTCTGCAGGAGATAAAAGTTACCTGGAGTGGCACTGGTCTTCTTGGGAGGAGATAATGTTCCATTTACTGAAAGCGCAAAATACCTGGGTGTTTTGCTATACAGGAAATTGAACTTCAAATCAAACATTTTTGAAAGGGCGAGAAAGGCCACTCTTGCCTATACACCTGGAAAGTAAGGTTGTTGTGGATTGGTAGACAGTGCTTCAGAAATCTACCCACTGTTCAATACTCAGCCGTATCCAAAGCATGGTGGCTTGTTGGTGTATCACACCGCACTGAGGACGACAAAATCTGATGCACTGAAATTTACCCATTGTAGACCAATACATCTGCTTGTGGTGCAATGGGTTTGTAACTTTCCATGTAACAAACTTTCGGTTCCCTGATAAATAAAAGGCTCTATTTAGAAGTTACATAGATTTCTATACTGATGATTCCAAACTGTTCTAGCAGGTGGGCTTTCGGGTGTACTCTGAAGAAAAAGAGCGGCAATAACGAGAAGGTTGCCCGACCACTGTAGTGTGTATCAAGCAGAGATCCTTGCATTTTAAAGAAGTGGTGGAATGGCTTAGATATAATATCATATAGACGATTGGCATAAATATCTTTTCAGACAGCCAGGCAGCTCTTAAATCGCGGAAGAACGTATTTCTTATTCCACAAAGTCTTCAGGATCTGACCCGAAAGGCAGCGAAAGATAGATGGTCACAGAGGAGGGGTTGTGAAGACTTTAAAATTATGTGGACCAATCTATACTTTGAGAGGTCTACCGCTTTCCTGTCGTTGGCTAGAAGAGACGTCTCAGTAATTGGGTCCGTTATGACAGGTCACTGTCTAATCGGAAAACATATTGACAGATTGATAGTTGAAAGTAACGGCTTTTGCAGAAGGTGTGGGAACGTCGAAGAAAAGGAGACTATGGAACATCTGCTGTGAGTGTCCCGCACTGGTAGTCAGAAGAAGTTCCACTTTTTGTTCTTATTTTTTGATAGTTTGTCTGATTCAGCGAATTAACAAACAAAGCGATCTCTATGCTTCAGCGGTAGGAACTGGAAGGCATATTCCTTCTTCTGTTCCTGTGGTATCACAATGGATGAAAACGTCTAAGTAAGTCTTATAACGCACATTATGAGATGGCTTTATTTTCCATGCATATCACAACATAATTTTTTGCATTGCAAAATAATAAAATAACAAATTAACTTTACTTTATCCACTCTAAAACAAAACCACGCCAAATTGGCTTGAGGTGTTAACTTCTGTGTTATAGAACAGTATTTGGAAAATGGTAACCAATATGGCAATCTAAAGATATTGCAGGGAATTAGTTTGGTTCATTTTGTTTTCGTATGGTATGGTATGAATCTTCTTCTTCTATTATTATGTAAAAATGAAATTGTTCGGCCATGCTTGTTTGTCTGTTCCGTATAGACTCATAAACGTCTGAACCGGGCGTCTCCAACCCCCAAAAAAGCCCCAAGATGACACTTTCACCACTTTGGGCAATATGGGTATCAAATGAAAGGTATTTAAGAGTAGAGTACGAACTTGGCATTAAAATGTTACCCTAAGTGTCGGGGGCCCCCCAACCCAAAAACACCACCCAACAGGACACTTTCACCGCTTTGAGCAATATGGCTATGAAATGAAAAGTATTCAAGTAGAATACAAATCTGACACAAAAATTTATTTTTTGGTGTTTGAGGGCCCTCCCCACCTCCAAAACCCCCCATCAGGACAAATTTACCGATTGGGACAATATGGATATCAAATGAAAGCTATTTAAAGGTAGAGTCCAATGCTGATATAAAAATTTATTCCTCGGTGTCTGAGGTGCCTCCCCACACCCCTCAACAGGACATATATACCGATTAAGACAATATGGATATCAAACGAAAGATATTTGGAAACTGAGTACACATCAGCTAAAAGAATTTGGTCTAAGGTGTCTACGGGGCCTCCCCAACCCCAAAAACCTTCAAAACGGGCATTAATGTTCAACTTCACAAAATGGGTATCAAATGAAAGATCTTTGGGAGTTGACTACGAATTTGGTATGCACAATTAGGACAGAGAACGTGTAGTTCAATCGGGATAATATGTCAATTAAAAGAAAGGTCTATGACAATATATTTCGAATCTAATGTTGGTATAAGGATTCAAGTATCTGGGTCACGTCCTACCGTTCCGCAGGACAGTAGATAGCGACAATAAAATAAACAAATAAATTGTCGTTTGGTTCATAGCGTCGGGGGGAGCGACCTTCTCCTCCCAAAAAATGCAACGCCAAACTCTCATGCAGGATGACCGATAATATATTGTACTCAAATGAAAGGACGTGTTAGAGGGCAATGCCCCTACCCAAAAAAAGGAATTAAAAATAATATATGAATAACATGAAATAATATATGAAGGCCGATCGGGATAGAATACGACAGAAATAAAAGGTCTTTGGTACCCTCAAATTGGATCCATCCCAAAGGAGGACCTGCGGATCTTTAAGAATATGATATTCCAAGTGGTCGCTTTATAATATGATTTTGAATCTAGATAACCAATACAAAACAAGTAAAAAGGCGTTAAGTTCGGCCGGGCCGAACTTTGGATACCCACCACCTCGGGTATATATGTAAACCACCTTTCATCAAAATTCGGTGAAAATTTCATACCTTATACTCATATACCTCATACCGATCTGAACTATATACGACACGGATGTCGAAAAGCCGAACATAAGTCGCTGTGTCAAATTTCAGTGAAATCGGATTATAAATGCGCCTTTTATGGAGCCAAGACTTTAAATCGAGATATTGGTCTACATGGCAGCTATATCCAAATCTGAAACGATTTGGGTCAAGTTGCATAAACATGTCGAAAAGCCTAACACAAAGCACCGTCCCAAATTTCTGCGAAATCCCGACAATAAATGCCTCTTTTATGGGCCCTAAACCTTAAATCGAGAGATCGGTCTATATGGCAACTATATGCAAATCTGGACTGATCTGGGCAAAATTTAAGAAGGACGTCGAAGAGCCTAACTAAACTCACTATGCCAAATTTCAGCGACATCGGACAATAAATGCGTCTTTTATGGCCCCAAAACCTAAAACCTAGATATCGGTATATATGGCAGCTATATCCAAATCTGGACCGATCTGTGTGATATTGCAGAAGTATGTCAAGGGGCTTAACTTAACTCACTGTTCCAAATTTCGGCGACATCTGACAATAAATGAGCATTTTATGGGCAATCAAGAAATCGGTCTATATGGCAGCTATATCTAAATCTGAAGCGATCTGGACCAAATTGAAGAAATATGTCAACGGGCCTAACACAACTCACTGTCCCAAATTTCAGCAAAATCGGATAATGCATGTGGCTTTTATGGGCCTTACACCATAAATCAGAGGATCGATCTATATGGCAGCTATATCCAAATCTGGACCGATCTGAGCCAAATTAACGAAGGATGTCGACGGGCCTTACACAACTCACTGTCCCGAATTTCATCAAAATCGGATAATAAATGTGGCTTTTGTGGGCCTAAGACCCTTAACCGGAGGATCGGTCTATATGGCAGCTATATCCAAATCTGGACCGATCTAGGCCAATTCAACGAAGGAAGTCGAAGGGCCTAAGACAACTCACTGTCCCAAATTTCAGCGAAATCGGATAATAAATGTGGCTTTTATGGGCCTTAGACCCTAAATCGGAGGATCGGTCTATATGGCAGCTATATCCAAATCTAGACCGATCTGAGTCAAATTGACGAAGGATGTCGAAGGGCCTAACACAACTCACTGCCCTAAATTTCAACAAAATTGGATAATAAATGTGGCTTTTATGGGCCTAAGACCCTAAATCGGCAGATCCGTCTATATGGGGACTACATCAAGATATAGTCCGATATAGCCCATCTTCGAATTTAACCTGCTTATGGACAAAAAAAGAATCTGTGCAAAATTTCAGCTCAATATCTCTATTTTTAAAGACTGTAGCGTGATTTCAACAGACAGACGGACGGACGTGTCTAGATCGACTTAGATTTTTACGCTGATCAAGAATATATATACTTTATAGGGTCGGAAATGGATATTTCGATGTGTTGCAAACGGAATGACAAAATGAATATACCCCCATCCTTCGGTGGTGGGTATAAAAATATATTAGTGTGAATCTGCCTCTAAACTCCCTTCAAACCGGTCAATTATGACCGGTTTACTATGCCTACTATGGCGATAAATAATAAGTATTTGGCAGTTGAAAGCGAATTTGATATCCAATTTTGAGGCCAAATATTTAGGGGTCGTGTCATTCTCCCTAAACCAATGGCAGTTGGGGCTCAAATTAAAGAAATTTGAGAGTAGAGAACTCTTTGTTATATGTGAGACAATCCGGGTTTCGTCCTAACCACAGCTGCGTAACTGCCTTGGTAGAGGTCACTGAGAGGATCAGGGTCAATTTGGAGAATGGCAAGATAAATTTCCTTGTTTTACTTGACCATTCTAAGGCATTTTACACAGTGGATCATTCCTTGTTATGTGATAAGAAGAGACATCTTAACAATTTTTCTTCTACGTCCGTTCGTCTTATTTTATCGTACCTGTCACACCGCACACTCCGTTATAAGTCTTCTGTATCGTCGCCTCTGCTTGTTTTAAAAGGTGTTCTTGAGGGATCAATTCTTGGTCCTCTTCTCTTTTCATTGCACAGTAACGGCTTGGCGAGTCAATTGTCTTATTGTGAGGTACATATGTACGCTGACGATGCACAGATATATATCGGCAGTCCGAGAGATAAAATTGCTGAAAACACACGTCTGCTTAATCATAATCTGTCAAGAGTCAGCACGTGGGCGAAAGCCAATGACCTGTGTCTCAACCCTGCAACCCTGTCGGTATATTCATTAACGACGCTAGATTGGAAATCGTGGTTATTAATAACACTCTGACTTGGCGTAATCATATTGACTCTGTCGTTGGTCAGGGATATTAAAAATAGCGTGCTCTCTGGGCCACTCAGTCCGTTACTCCGCTGCGGGTTAGGTCTCTCTTGGCAAAGACTTATCTTGTTCCTGGCTTTCTCTACGGCTGTGACTTGTTTGTTAATTGCGACTCGGTAAGTAGACGTAAGCTAAACACCTTTTTTATTAGCGTTACTCATTATGTATTTGGCTTGAAACGGCGCGATACCATCTCTGAATACTTTTTATCCCTGTATGGCGTCTCCTTACAGCACTTGTTGTACCTGAGGTCGCTTACTTTCCTGCATAAACTGATCTACACACAGGCACCACAATATCTGTATGGATTCATTGATTTCGCCAGATCGATTAGAGGTAAAAAAATCATTCCGAAAATTCATCGGAGGCTTGTTTCTGAATGGCTTATGTTCATATTCGTTGTACGTCTCTCACTTCCTCATTACTCAGTAACTCGGCAACATTTAAAACCAGACTTTGGAAACATTTAACTGCATTAAGTTGGTGAATGTAAAGACTCATTTATTTATTCATTATACCCTCCACCATAGGATGTGTGTATACTAATTTCGTCATTCTGTTTGTAACTTCTCGAAATATTCGTCTAAGACCCCATAGAGTATATATATTCTTGATCGTCATGACATTTTAAGTCGAACTAGCCATGACCGTCCGTCCGTCCGTCTGTCGAAAGCACGCTAACTTTCGAAGTAGTAAAGCTAGCCGCTTGCAATTTTGCAAAAATCCTTCCTATTAGTGTAGGTCGGTTGGGATTGTAAATGGGCTATATCGGTCCACGTTTTGATATAGCTGCCATACAAACCGATCTTGGGTCTTGACTTATTGAGCCTCTAGTGTGCGCAATTCTTATCCGATTGGAATGAAATTTTGCACGACGTGTTTTGTTATGATATCCAACAACTGTGCCAAGTATGGCACTGTTTATATGACAGCTATATCGGTTCATAACCTGATATAGCTGTCATATAAACAGATCTGGGGATTTGACTTCTTGAGCGCAATTCCAATCTGATTTGGCTGAAATTTTGCATGACGTATTTTATTTTTACTTTCAACAACTGTGTCAAATAAGGTTCAAATCGGATTTTATTAATAAAATCGTCATTTGAATTTTAATCAAAAAATGTTTTCAAAAATTTAGTCGAAGGTAAACCCGACTGCAGTTTCTACGATTCCATCCCTTCTTCGACGATTTATTGGAATCGGTTCGTAACCTGATATAGCTCCAATAGCATGGCAATTCTTATCCATTATCCTTTCTTTGTCTATAATGAGATACCAGGCAAAGAACTTGACAAATGCGATTTATTTTGGTATATGAGATTCGGGCCGGCCGAATTTAGCACGTTTTTATTTGTTTTTGTATTTCAGAACGTTTAATCATATGTTGTGTTCTTTCTCTTTTAATAATTGTCAATCAGATTGAATGATGACACTATATTACACGCTTACCAACAACATCATTGGACGGGACGATAATGGATAGGGATAAGATAAGCCGCTTAGAAAGCATTTTTTTCCATACAAAGGATAGGGGGGTGGCAGTCTGCCATCAGACTCACTTAGACGTTTTCATCTATTGTGATACAACAGGAACAGAAGAAGGAAGATGCCTTCTAGTTCCTACCGTTGAACCATCTAGATCGCTTTAAAAAAACCCAATAACTTGCGAATGTTCACATCCGCTAAATCAGAGACGTTCTCAAAGAAATGAGAACAAAGTGGAACTTTTTAGTAAGTAAGTTATTAATGAACTTTCTGACGGCAGAGTTGATGCCTAGAAACTACAACTCCTTTATGATTGACGTCGGTTTTACATTATTGAAAGCACCTTCAATTTCAAGAAATACTACCATTGCATATTTCTTCACAGTGAAGGCTGTTTCAACGGATTTTTCCTTACTATATAAATGCTGCTGTCGTGACATGCGACAAAATAAGCAGGAAAATCCGCTCAAGGGGTAAATAAAAGAAGCAGAAGCAGAGGTGGAAAGGGTTTTCGGCCTTGCGAATATACGTTTAAGGGATCTTCCAAAATACATCGCCGGTATGGGATGGTACCGACTGGGAAAGTGATGAGATACTTCATACCGACTTACGCTTAAGCTGTAGAAACAACTATGTCGACGCTTTGGACGTTGACTATTCTGCGGCTTAGTGGTTTATTCAACAACTTGGTTTGATTTAAGGGTGATAGTGCATCACCAAACATCACCACTGTAAATCGTGTATATCACAAGTATACTACGTATTCAGTTATAGGTCCTTAATAAACCGATATTCCGATTTGCCAGTCTGAACAACTTATACAGGTTATTTACTAGGGTTTATGGACACTGTGTTCGCCATCCATTTGCACTCATGTGTTTGAAGTAAAGTTCTTTGCCACAAAGTAAAACTGAACGTATTTTGCTCACTTTTAATTTATAACTTACGCACTATTTTTTATGGAGCACTTGCGTAATTTGCAAATGGAATAGCGCAAAGTTCTCTAAATTTGATGGTGGTGGCGGTAGTTGTGAGCTGGTTTGTTATGTGCTATTTTATAGTGTGCGGAGTGGAAGTTTCCTTAGTTCACATACAAGAAGTAGAACAGAAGAAGAAGACAAAGGTATAATAGAATTGAGTATGGCAAAAAGCATTCCCAGCCTACTTAGCTGGCTGGCTGTGCTGCGCTGCTAGTTTGCTGCCCTGCCGTACCTATTTGCCTCATTGCTACTTATTATCATTGCCATTTTCTGTTGTTGCACTCGTAGTCTCAATAACAAATGTCTTTGCATTTCCGTATCCGGTTTTAGTACAATGCAACTGCCGATGTTGTTATTGTTGCTGCTGCCCCCTCTCTCACTCTCACTCTCTCTCTCTCTGTGTCGGTTCATTTCTATTTTTTGTCTATCCAAAGCATTTTTGATTTCACCCAAAGCCAAAGCTCACGCACCGGAAAAAGGAAATAAAGGCTGTTTAAATGCGATTAGAATAAAACAAAGCACCGTTAAATTTGTGATGATTTGGAATTAAGATTGTGTTCAAACTTAAATGCCTAATTTATGGCTTTTAAAGAGAGTGACTAACGAAATGACTTCACATATTGAGGTTCAAACAATGTGAAGTATAATTTACAATTGCAGGTGATAGCGTCAATAAATTTTGCAATATTCAAATCTGAAATTTCAACTATTTAAGAAATTCTTACCTGGCGTTATACAAGAAAAAGGAGAGAAAAGCTATTTTCTTTGAACCACTCGCCAAAGTATATATGTGCGAAATGCGGATGATATCAAGACATGTCTTTTAACCTTATATCTGAAGGTTGTCAGATGTATTTGCAGAAGCTGTGAGGACATCGAAGAAGAAGAGACAATAAAACACCTTCTGTGTGTGTGTCCCGCACTAGCAGCCAGAAACAGTTCCACTTTAGATTCTCATTTCTTTGAGAACTGAATTAGAGCGATATCAAGTTATGGTCCGGGTTGGACGACAATCAAATTATATGCTGGAGACCTGTTTAAAATGTCAGCCAATTCGAATAAGAATTGCGGCCTTTGGGGGCTCAAGAAGTAAAATAGAGAGATCGATTTATATGGGAGCTGTATCGGGCTATAGACCGATTCAGACTATAATAAAAACGTATGTTGATGGTCATGAGAGATCCGTCGTACAAAATTTCAGGCAAATCGGATAATAAATGCGACCTCTAGAGGCTCAAGAAGTCAAGATCCCAGATCGGTTTATATGGCAGCTATATCAGGTTATGGACCGATTTGAACCCTATTTAACACAGTTGTTGAAGTAAGAATAAAATACGTCATGCAAAATTTCAGCCAAATCGGATAGGAATTGCGTCCTCTAGAAGCTCAAGAAGTCAAGTCCCCAGATCTGTTTATATGACAGCTATATCAAGTTATGGACCGATTTGAACTATACTTGGCACAGTTGTTGGATATCATAATAAAATACTTCGTGCAAAAATTCATTCAAATCGGATAAGAAGTGCGCACTCTAGAGGCTCAAGAAATCAAGGTCCGAGATCGGTTTAAATGACAGCTATATCAGGTCATGGACCGATATGGCCCATTTACAATACCAACCGACCTACACTTAGTTTTCGGATGGGTAAAATCAGACCATATTTGCATATAGCCGCCATTCAAACCAATTTGCCAATTTACGATCGTAGGCCCACAATGGGAGCATTTATTATCCAATTTCGCTGAAATTTAGGTCATATTTACGTCTAGCTGCCATATAGACCGATATGCCGATTCTGTGCCTTAACCCATAACAAACGTATTTACGACCCGATTTCGCTGAAATTTGCTGCAGTGAATTTTATTAGGCCCGCTTGAACAGAATGTTTATGTCCTCCGAAGTTTTTACTTACTTTTCTGGTCTAGAAGGGATAGTCGTGCAGAATGTGGGCCGTAATTTACTCTAATCCGCCTTTCTTCTGTTTAGACGAGGGACTACCTCAGTATTATCTTCGCCATATAAACCGATTTTGGATGTTGACTTCTACAGCCTCTAGAAGGCGACATTTTTTTTTCGAAATTAGCTGAAATTTAACATGAAAAGTTTTTTTTCTTTAACTTGCAACGGCCCATAACCAGATATTTGATTTGGCTGAAATTTGGAACAACGATTTCTCCTATGAACTTCAACATTCCTGCCAAATGGACAGAATCGGTCCATAAGATGATAAAGCTCCAATTGCATAGTAATTTTTATTTATAATCCTTTGTTTGTTTCTAAAGGGATACCGGACAAAGAACTGCTTGAGGGACTTCTGCTCACGAGACTTATTGCTGAGCAGAAGCACGGACTCCGTAGATTGTACAGCACGACGACGGCTTTGCTCGCCATCATTTATCATGGTCGAAATCCTCGTGGCTCTGGACCTCTCTAAACCTTCGATATGGACATTTATATCACAGGACATCAGCAGGTAGTCTCCAGCTGTGCCAAAATCTGTGCCACACTGTCTATACTGTTCACTCCATTGTCAGCAGAGATGAATGTGATAGTCGAAGGCGTAAGAATTCCGACCACCAACTATCTGAAAATACTTGGTGTCACATTTAAAAGCCTTTGGCACTTGCCACTACAATTTGTGACAACGTCAGGAGTAGAAACTAGATCTTCAAGGTGTGTTGAAAAACAAATTTTGTTGACTATAAACTATGCAGCGCCGGCATGGACTTGCCAGGTGAGCGGCAGTGGAATTACATGCAGATCTATCAGAAAGCTGCCTACGTACTACGGCGGCATGTGGGCCACTTCCATCAGGAGACAAAGACCTACCCCTGCGAACGCACAGCGATATGATGCCGAAGCAGTATATACTAGGTTGCTATTGCAGGGACCATCCCAATTTCTATCTTGTAGATAGACATTCATCTCCCAAAGATATCAGGGTGGATCTAGTAATATAGAGCATGAGGTTAAGAGGTACAAGAGAGAACCTCTAGATCAGGCGTTTAAAGCAGGACTATATATCATTCACGTAGACACAGTAGCGGAGGCGTCGAATAGCCACCCAGTGAATACAGGCCTTGGAGATCGATCGCCTCGGTAAATCAGAGTAGTTCTAGCTTAATTACGTTCCAGCAGATGCAGCCGCCTTAACTTCTAGAGAGCAAGCATTGATGCCAGCATGTTGGAAGTATGTCCTGATTGCAACATTGGACCACAAGACACATACCACCTGTTTAACTACCCAGTCAGTTGAAATCGTCTTAAGAAATACAAGTTCCTTTTGGACGTACCCCAACTTAGGTTAAGTTTAATTAGCAATCGGCCATCAGACTCTTCCATTGTGATACCACAGGAACAGAAAAATTAAAATGCCTTCTTGTTCATACCATTGAACCATTCAGATCGTTTTAAAAAGACCAACAACTTGCGAATGATCACATCCGATAAATCAGAAAAGTTCTCAAAGAAATGCTAACTTAAAGAGGAACTCCTTCTGACTGCCAGTGCGGGACACACACACAGAAGGTGTTCTATAGTCTCTTCTTCATCGATGTCCTCACAGCTTCTGCAAAAAATCGTTACTGGAAACCTTTAGTCTGTCAGCAGGCTTCCAATTAGACAGTGACCTATCATGAAGGACACAATGACTGAGACGTCTGTGCTAGCTAATGACAGCAAAGCGGTAGACCTCTTCAAGTCTAGATAAGGCCACATAGTTTTTGAATGCCCATTGTCCCCTCTTTGTGATCATTCGTTGTCCTTCGGGCCTGGTCCTGAAAACTTAGCTTACATGTCGTCAGAGGCATACCCACAGATTCCAGTATACCTGGAATGTGTATGGTAGTTCCTGGTCTCGCAAACTCGTCCGCTTTACAATTCCCAGGGATATCTCTATGGCCCGGCACCCAGAACAGGTGAATTTCGAACTGTTCAGTCATCTCGTTGAGAGATCTGCGACAGTCGAGGGCTGTTTTTGTGTTCAGATATACTTTCTCCAGGTATAATGAGAAGATATTAATACCAATCGCCGTAATGACATTATACCTTAGCCATTAAACCACTTCCTTAATCGCAAGGATCTCCGCTTGATACACACTGCTGTGGTCAGGTAATGATCATGATCAGTTCTAGATCTGGGCTTTAGGGTGTATTCTAAACCCCAAAGCTCACCTGATCGTTTAGTTTGGAATCATCCGCTTTAAATTCAGTGCATCAGATGGTGTCATCCTCAGAGCGGCTGTGATGCACAAACAAGCCATCCAAAGGACCCTGTTAATTATTTAGTAGTAGGACTTTTAAAGCGCCGTCCACCAGACCACAACACCATATAGAATTATAGGTCTGCAGTATATACTCAATGTATGACACGCGTAAATAAAACATTCACTCCTCCCAAGGAGACAAGTGCCACTCTAGGTAACTTTTATCTACTGCAGAAAAGAACTACTTCTGTCTTGTAGAGCTTGCTAAGGTATATCTCTTAGTTGCTGGGAAACTTTTCCCTAACCACATTTGCCACGTCATCAGCATATGCGACCACTTTTACACCTTTTTCTTCCAGAGACAATAATATTGGGTTGCCTAAAAAGTAATTGCGGATTTTTTAAAAGAAAGTAAATGCATTTTTAATAAAACTTAGAATGAACTTGAATCATATATACTTTTTTTACACTTTTTTTTCTAAAGCAAGCTAAAAGTAACAGCTGATAACTGACAGAAGAAAGAATGCAATTATAGAGTCACAAGCTGTGAAAAAATTTGTCAACGCCGACTATATGAAAAATACTTTTTGGGCAACCCAATATATTGTTAAGGGCTATATTCAAAAATAGAGGAAACAGTACACCTCCTAGAGGAGTTCCTCTGCTGATCCATCTTTTTAGGTCCACAGATCCTAAAACTGCCGTAATGACATACTGATACAAAAAGAGTATATCTCCCTAAGCCAGGGAACCAGTCTATCAGATACAGCTTTTAAATTAACCGCTGATACATCATCAAGGCCTGGCGACTTAAAGGTTCTCAAACTTCATATCGCCCAGAGGATTTTCGGCTCAAACACAATTTCCCTAATACCCTTCGACGAATGCATACCAGTGACAACCTCCTCTGGCGTCACGTTGTCCGTTGGAGAATTTCCCGGGAAATGTTTATTAACGAGTTGTTCTAGTGTTTCCTCACTAGAAATTGTCCATACGTTGTCTGACTTCGGAATATATCGTTAAAGGTCTCGAGGACAGAATCTTCCTTAGTCTAGAGGCCTCAGATGTATCCTCCACGGAGCTGTAGAATTCTACCCAAGAGTTGTTCTGAGCCTTTCTCAGCTTGCCCTTATATTTTGTTGGCTCAGCCTTATAGATGTCCCAATCGTGTGGTGCTCTTGTGACTTTTGCTCTGTTGAAGGGTTTTCTGCAGTCCTTCCTTAGACCAACCAGTTCTGGGATTTACCATGGCGGTCGCTGTTTGCCGCTTGGAATGGCACTCGGACTGGCTGACACAAGTGAGTCATTCAGGGCCTTCGTGATCAGTTTGACCACTATGTCTATATGTAGCTTCCGTACAGGTGGCAGGTGAGAAAGCTGTGGGACCACTCTTCCTCAGGACACTGGACACTTGCGGTATGGACGATTCCTACTTAGATGCTGCACTAGCTGCTGCTGTCGAAGTACTTTTTGAGTTCCGTGCTTCCTCGCTGGCGCACACCTTGAGCCCAGTCCAACTGGGTGACCCACCCACACAGGGCTTTTCGGGTTCCGTGTCGATGCCATCCCCTCCTGTTTCGATTGAGGGAGGAGAATTTTCAGTCTTCTGCAATCCGCCAGACTTTAGCGATAGTTCCTCAGACAAGTGTTCAGCAACAACTGCTGAGTCGTCTCCTAATTCTCCAACCCCACCGATTCTATAGACCTTCAATTTCAACTTTTTGAATCCGTAGGATACAACCCCTTCAGACTTGTTGAGGTCTGCGAGAGAGCCGGAGTTTAGTACGAATACTATAGCTCTCCGGTCACCATCAGCCTTATCCAATCTACCAATCTTCCGGTCGGTGGTTGAAAGATTGGGATTACATAACCTTAGTCTTCCAAGTATCGATGCAGGATCTGAGAGAATTATTGGTATCCAAGCATGCGCCATTGGTCGAGAAAGAATATCTTCCTTCTTGGGTTAATCTAGTGCTGCACCTGGCCAGATTTCCTCAATCTTTTTTGGCGCTCAACAATGCATTTCAATTGGGCGTTGATCCCCGAAAGGCAATTAGTCCGTAACAGCCTCGATACCAACCTGCATCGTCACAAACTGGAGGAGACCCAGGAAATTCCGCAAGGACATCGGAGTACACTGAAGATAGTCCATTGACTATCCCACTCCAATTATTCCCAGGTATGCAGCCCTGTTCTTCTCCCTTGTCCCAATAATAAGCCTGAGAGCGATGCGTCTTCCATTATTCCAACCTCTTAAAGAGTATGTTGGTTTGCCGGGGAAGGCCGATGGCCTAGGCAAATTATGGGCATGCGAACAAAGAATAGGTTCGGCCTTGTCCTTAAGACTCGAACCAGGCGTCTTCGTCAAAAGCCCCTGCTGACTAGTCGTCTGCCGGCTAGTGGAGCCTGGAGCAGCCGCTCCACCAGTCGAGGTTTCAGTAGCAGACAACATGCTACGGCCTGATACCACCACATCAGCTGTTGGGTCTTTGGAGTCCATTCTTAGCCTACTCCCGGGCTTTAGATCTGACGCACCACGGGTAACAGACGCAGATCATCAACCGACTAATGGATATCTCTATTGAATCTATCCCTGAGTGACTGTGAGTTTTCTTTCAAAAATAATGACCTATTAGGAGTTACAGGAAAATTCTTGCAGAGTGAATTTACAAAACGTCGGCTCTACCCAACGGTTCAAACAAGTATTCGTACCCCAAATTAGTACACACAGAGTTCCTAGGTTAGGATACTTAAAAGAACACAACACACTGCTTAAGCAATAAAAACAACGGTATACGACAACTCAGTATTCTGCGTGTTCCAAATTTTAGCGAAATCGAGTAAAAATTTTGCCTTTTATAAGCCCAAGAACCAAAGTCGGGAGAGTAGCAGCTGAACATATTCGATACGATGTCGAGGGGCTTATACCTACTTATCGGCTTACTCAAACTTACTAAACCGTCTTAGAATTTAATGACGATCAATAATATAGTTATATATGGGCAATATATTTTGTAGGGACTCTTTTTAGGCAAACAAAGGATAAACAAGTAAGAGCGTGCTCAGATCGGCCGGACCTAATCTTATATACCCTAAACCATGGATCGCATTTGTCGAGTTCTTTGCGCAATATCTCTTTTTAGGCAAACAAAGAATAATGAATAAGGACGGAGGAGTAGGAGGAGCTAAATCAAGTTATAGTCCGAATCGGGGGCTCAAGAGATAAAATCGGGAGATCGGTTTAAACGGGAGCTGTATCAAGCTATAGATCGATTCAGACCATATTGCACACTTATGTTGAAGGCCATGGGAGAAACCGTTGTACAAAATGTTTGCTAAATCGGATGAGAATTGCGCTTTCTAGAGGCTCAAGAAGTTAAGATCCCAGATCGGTTTATATGGCAGCTATATCAGATTATGGATCGATTTATACCATACTTCGGTCAAATGTTGAAAATGATACCAAAACACCACTTGCAAAATTACAGCCAAATCGGATAAGAATTTCGCTTTCTAAAAGCCAAGACCCAAGAGCGGTTTGTATGGCAGCTATATCTGGTTATGAACCGATTTGAACCATACTTAGCACAGTTGTTGGAAGTGATATCAAAACAATACTTGCAATACTTCAGTCAAATCGGATGAGAATTGCGCCCTCTAGAGGCTCAAGAAGTCAAGACCCAAGATCGGTTTATATGGCAGTTATATCAAAACACGGATCGATTTGGCCCATTTACAATCCCAACCGATCTACGCTAATAAAAAGTATTTATGCAAAATTTCAAGCGGCTAGCTTTACTCCATCAAAAGTTAGCGTGATTTCGACAGACAGGCGAACGGACATGGCTAGATAGACTTAAAATGTGGGGTTTTAGACGTATATTTCCAGGAGTTACTAACAGAATGAAAGGGTCTTCCATATGGCATATGACTGGGCTAGACCCAGAGGTCTCAGAGAAGACTGAAATATGCCTGTTCACGAAGAAGACGACGGTGGGCGAATTTAACGCACCACGTTTCCTCAATAAGACAATTTCAATATCTGACAAAGTCAAATACTTAAGTGTGATCTTGGACAGGAAACTGAATTGGAAGTGTCAAATTCAGGAGCGTACTGAGAAGGTTTACAGATGTTGGGCCGTATGCTCGAAATGGGGCCTGAATCCGAGTATAGTCCACTGGATATACAGGAGCGTGATTAGACCAATACTTACTTACGCCTCGGTAGTTTGGTGGACTGCTATGGGGAAAAAGTGCAACATAAGGACCATACAACTGGTTCAGAGAACATGTTGTCTTGGCTTAGACGGAGCGATGAGGACCACGCCCAATAGGGCACTGGAGACTATTCTAGATATCCGACCCATTGACATACAGATTAAGTGTGAGGCAAGACGGCGGCTATGTGACTTAAGGCGATGGGATAATGAATTGAAGATGGGAGCAGCTCACATCATCGCGGTATAATCGAGGCGATGATAGGAAACCTGGAAGGAAGGGAAGAGGTTTCCGATCGGATACCTGAGATGAACCTTGAAGTCGAGTGCGAGGCACTGCTGCCATCGGCACAGTCTTGGATTGACGGAACCCTAGTATAGTCATCTGGAAGAGCATGTTACACGGATGGATCAAAGCTAGAGGACAGAGTGGGCCTGGGGGCTTACATTGAGAACCCAGGGACTGAAATCTGTTTTAGACTGCCTGACCATAATACGGTCTGCAGGCGGAGATCCGGGCGATCACGGAATGCGTGAAGTGGTGAGGTGCTAACGCGAGGACGTCGAGTGTGAACATCTTTACCGACAGTAAATTGCCATAAGGGCAATAACAACCAGGACGGTAAGGTCACGAAGAGTCTTGCAGTGTAAGAAGGAGATTACCGCCATTTTCTGAGGATGGCAAAATCCGCATCGTTTGGGTGCCGGGCCATAATGGAGTAAGGGGAAATGAAAGGGCAGATGATTTGACGGTGAAGGCCAGAGGACTGCCGTCAATAAACTTGGTTAACCCGAAGCATTTCGGGTCGACGTAGACCAAGTTAAGGGAGTGGACGACGAATGCGCATGCAACATTGTGGAACAGCGAAACGGTCGGTAGGACGGCGAAAATCCTATGGGGGGATCCAGATCGTGAGAAGACGAGGCTATTACTGAACGCATGCAATAAGGAGGTCAGTAAAGCTATTGGTATCATAACGGGACACATAGGACTACGTGCTCACTTATGTAAAATCGGTGCGACAAGTGATTGCATGTGAAGGCATGTCATTGCACGCATTTCGCGTCCAATAAATACCAGCACTAAGGTGGAGACGCAATACCAGACATAAACCAACTTAGGGAGTGGTATTGAAAACAATTAAGGATTTTGTAAGTAGCACGGAATTCCTAACTTAAAATTTTCTATTTATACCCACCACCGATGGATGGGGGTAAATTCATTTTGTCATTCCGTTTGCAACACATCGAAATATCAATAAAAGCCACATTTAGTATCTGATTTAGCTGAAATTTGGGACAGTGATTGTGTTAGGCCCTTCAACATCCTCCGTCAATTTGGCTCAGATCGGTCCAGATTTGGATATAGCTGCCATATAGACCGATCCTCCCATTAAGGGTCTTAGGCCCATAAAAGGCGCATTTATTGTCCGATGTCGGCGAAATTTGGGACAGTGAGTTAAGTTAAGCCCCTCCTCATATAACTGCAATTTGGTCTAAATCGATGAAGATTTGTGCATAGCTGCCATATAGACCGATATCTCGATTTAAAGTCTTGGCCCCATAAAAGGCGCATTTTTATTCCGATTTCACTGAAATTTGACATACTGACTTATGTTATGCTTTTCGATATCCGTTTTGTGTTTAGTTCAGATCGGTTAATTTTTAGATATAACTACTAAAAGAAACCAATATTTTGTTATATACAATTGAACAATGACTTTTACTTATTAGTATTTGGTCCAAATCGGAACATATAGTGTTATAGCTGCTATGGTGCTTAAGGTATGAATTTTGCACCGGTTTTTGACGAAAAATGGTTTACATATATACCCGAGGTGGTGGGTATCAAAAGTTCGGCCCGGCCGAGCTTAACGCCTTTTTACTTGTTAGAGGTTACTTTATAGTTTTTAGAGCGCACAACAAGCCGATTACTGGCTTAGGTGTATGTCCATAGTGGCATGGCGCGGATTAATATCTGCACCCTCTTTTCAACCTAACCTAACTTACTAATAGAATGACAATATTAGTATATCCCCATTATATGGTAAAGGGTTTAAAAATATATACATATACACTAGTCTTAGTTTTTGCCTTAAAACAAATCCAAAGAACTTCATATATGCGAGCCATGAAGGATGATGCGCTAAAATTCGCTTCAGCCAAATTCAACGTGTTTTCACAAGTGTGTTTTCTAAATTATTAAATATTGACTCGGTGTTACGTTTTAATCACCAGGGAACAATCTGTCATTCTGTTTAGCTGCTTGTCGTCTGTCTGATATTAACCAGCTTGGATAACGCAAAAAGTTTAATTTAACCAAAAAGGGACTAACACGAGATCTGAAAACAATGGTTTTATAAACAAAAATGCGTTTAATTACAAAAAAAAAAAAAAAAAAAAATACAGAAAAAAGAAAAACAAAAAGGAGTGCGTGTATGCATTTCTCCATGGATAACATACGCATGAATAAATATACAAATTATTCTCATTTCTACTTGACAGGACATACGGTGGGCCAGAGCATGTTTCGTCACATCGAAAACTTACAAACCCCCAAGTGGAAACGTAATTTTTAGAGAGCGTCTTTTATAAAGGACGACATTGCGGGAAATGCCCCTAACACAGGTCAATATGCTTCATTTTCATCATAACTTGAACGCGCATGTTGTTAGAATTTGTTGTAAAAGTAAAAATATTGGTCCCATTAATTTCAAGTTAGTTTTCCTTGCTTTCATTTATATGCCAACCTTGCTCTTTTAGAGGCCTTTAAAATATTTCCACTTTATTAGTTAACAAGAACTTGAAAGTTGAAACTTGCACAAAATTTTAGAACAACTTACAATAAACGAAGTAAGCAATGTTCAGTAATACAATGTTTATGGCTACCGTTTGATATGTTGAAGCGAAACGTTACAGAATTACAAAAAAAAAAAAAACATAAAACTTTGTAATAAACGTATTTTGTTTGTAACTTTGTATTTTGTTTGTCGTAAAAATTAGCCAAACTTTTTTAAAATTTTTGGGGGTAAAGACCATGATGCCTCAATGAATCGGGGGATATACATTTTTCGCATATGAGACTTTTCATACTTTTTGAGTGCACACTTTATGAACCATATACCAGTTTTATACCCACCACCGAAGGATGGGGGTACATTCATTTTGTCATTCCGTTTGCAATACATCGAAATATCCATTTCCGACCCTATTAGGTATATATATATTCTTGATCAGCGTAAACATCTAAGACGATCTAGCCATGTCCGTCCGTCTGTCTGTTGAAATCACGACACAGTCTTTAAAAATTGAGATATTAAGCTGAAATTTTGCTCAGATTCTTATTTGTTCATAAGCAGGTTAAGTTCGAAGATGGGCTATACCGGAATATATCTTGATATAGCCCCCATATAGACCGATCCGCCGATTTAGAGTCTTAGGCCCATAAAAGCCACATTTATTATCCGATTTTGCTGAAATTTGTGATATTGAATTATGTTACGCCCTTCGACATCCTTCGTCAATTTGGTCCAGATCGATTCAGATTTGGATATAGCTGCCATATAGACCGATATTACGATTTAGGGTCTTAGGCCCATAAAAGGCGCATTTATTGCCCAATGTCGTCGAAATTTGGGACAGTGAGTTATATTAAGCCCCTCGACATACTTCTGCAATATGGCACAGATCGGCCCAGATTTGGATAAAGCTGCCATAGAGACCGATCTCTCGGTTTAAGGTTTTGAGACTATAAAAGGCGCATTTATTGTCCGATGTCGCCGAAATTTAGGACAGTGAGTTGTGTTAGGCCCCTCGACATACTTGTGAAATATCGCACAGATCGGTCCAGATTTGGATATAACTGCCATATAGACCGATCTCTCGATTTAAGGTTTTGAGCCCATAAAAGGCTCATTTATTGTCCAATGTCGCTGAAATTTGGGTCAGTGAGTTAAGTCAAGCCTCTCGACATACTTGTGAAATATCGCACAGATCGGTCCAGATTTGGATATAGCTGCCTTATAGACCGATCTCACGATTTAAGGTTTTGGACACAAAAAAATCTCATTTATTGTCCGATGTCGCCGAAATTTGGGACAGTAAGTCAGGTAAAGCCCTTCGACTTCCTTCTTCAATTTGGCTCAGATCGGTCCAAGTTTGGATATAGCTGCCATAGAGACCGATCCGCCGATTTAGGGTCTTATGTCCATAAAAGCCACATTAATTATCCGATTTTGCTGAAATTTGGGACAGTGAATTGTGTTAGGCCCTTCGATATCCTTCTTCAATTTAAGTTTTAAGTTAAGCCCATCGACAAACTTGTGAAATATCGCCCAGATCGGTCCAAATTTGGATATAAAAAAAGGCGCATTTATTGTCTGATGTCGCCGAAATTCGTGACAGTGAGTTGAGTTAAGCCCCTCGATATACTTCTTCAATTTGGCTCAGATCGGTCCAGATTTAAATATAGCTGCTATATAGACCGATCTCTCGATATAAGGTTTTGGGGCCATAAAAGCACATTTATTGCCCGATTTCGCCAAAATTTGAGACAGTGAGTTGTGTTAGGCTTTTCGACATTTTTCTACAACTTGGCCCAAATCGGTCCAGATTGGGATATATCTGCCATGTAGACAGATATCTCGATTTAAAGTCGTGGCGCATTTATAATCCGATTTCACTGAAATTTGACACAGTGACTTATATTAGGCTTTTCGACATCCGTCTGGTGTATGGTTCAGATCGGTTTATTTTTAGATATAGCTACTAAAAAGACCAATATTTTGTTATACACAATTGAACAATGACTTGTATTTATTGGTATTTGGTCCAAATCGGAACATATTTCGATATAGCTGCTATGGGACATAAGGTATGCAATTTTCAAAGGATTTTGATGAAAGGTGGTTTACATATATACCCGAGGTGGTGGGTATCCAAAGTTCAGCCCTGCCGAACTTGACGCCTTATTACTTGTTTTTACCTAAATTTGTTCCAATATGTGTTGAAGCCTGATTTTTTCGTAGAAGGTCTTTGCATGTTTTAAAGCAAAACTATTTTTTACTGTTGGTAGAAAAGATTTATTGCAACTAGTCAATCAATGGAAGGTAGTTATTTTCGTATAGTAATGATTGTGCCTTTGGGCTACTGTGCTTCAATGTACGCATACTTCTATGCGGCGTGGAGCGAGTCTTTGTTAGTCAGAAATAGATTGATTGAGGAACGGACAGACGCACATGGGGATGGACTGCCCTGATGAATGGACGACGGACTTACACACCAATAAATTGGTTGCATTCCCAAGTCAGAATGCAGTATGTGAATGATAGACCATGCACTTCTAAGTCAGTGCGTGAGTGGAGCAGAACGAAGGGGTTGGGTTTCATGCTTTGGTTGGAACATAGAAGAGGGAAAAAAATCTAAAAACAGCAGCAACAAAATATTAAAAAATGAACCGCTTCGAAGGCAAAACAAAAAAATCCTAAGCAAACTAAACCAAAACTCAACAACAATATCAACATAAATATGTCTACGAAATGTTTGAAAATTCAAACACATGCGTATGGATAAATGGGCAGGGACGGGCTTATTAGGGTGGGACTGTAGAAGAGTTAATATTAAAATGCTAGATTTTCTCTAACATGTTAGGATTGTATGGTTGCTTGACTAGTTTTCCACAACAACCAGCACATAAAGCACCATCTAAAGCTGCTGCCGAAAATATCGCAAAGTACCAGAAGTCCCAAAAATTGAGATAATACTCAAGCTATAACACATTAGACCTGCCATCAAGGCTAGCTGCTCTAGGATAGAATTTCGTAGGCAGTTCTAATTCTTTGAGAGGAAAAAAGATATATCATATCTGTGAGAATGCAGTGCAATGAAATTTGTATGAAAATTACATCTATCCAGGATAACAAAGTTCTGAATAAATTACCATTGCAGGCTTATGTAGGGCATCTGTTGTCAAGATTGTCAGCGTGGCGCGTATATAGATTCGAATCATTACCATGTTGCAGCAAAGGTTCGCACCCGTTTGAGCATGGCGAGAAAAGTACGATCTGAGACTGCACGAAAGCTTTACATTGAGCAGCTACAACACACAACAACCCAACTGCTTGCTGAAATACACCTTCTCCCGATGATAGAACGGCGCAGCCCACTCCATGGAAAATGCGGCGAAATCAGTACTTGGGTACCGGAGAGACCCATGGTACGACCAAGAGTATCGAAATGCTACTGAAGCCAAGAATGCGGCACACAGAGCACCTCTCCAAACAGTAGCAACGCGCCAGATTAAGGAGGGGTATCGGGAGAAAAGGAGAGAAGAGAAATGGAAAAACGCGAGTGTGAGCGAAATGAGATGTGAATGAAGTCCAGAATTTTACTAAAGAATCAATCATAAAACTGATGGCTTTGGTTCAGGCACATCCTCCTGCAGACACGAAGAAGGAAATCTTTTAGCTGATAGAGTTAGTGTGCTTGTGATATGGAAAGAACATTATACACAGCTGCTAGTGTCCGACGAGTGATCTGGCTAAAAGAACGCATACCCGATGATTGGAACCTTTGCATACTATGTCCCGTACACAAGAAAGGAGACAAGATGGAATATGCCAACTGCAGAATAAGTTTCCTCCCCATAGCAAACACGATAATCTTGAGTGTACTCTGTGAACGTTTGAAACCTACAGTTAAGAAGATAAATGGACCCTATCAATGCGGCTTTAGACCTGGTAAATCCACAAATGACCAAATATTCACACTGCGCCAAATCCTGGAAAAGACCCGAGAAGCACAGGTCAACTCTTAATGTCTCTTCGTTGACTACAATGCAGCCTTTGAATTCCTTTGAAGATATAGTTCAAAGGATTTTCAAGCCATGTCTGAGTTAAATATTCCTCCAAAATTCATAATACTCTGCAATTTGACACTTACTGATACACATTCCTGAGTTAGAATAGAAAAGAATCTGTCCGAATCATTTAATACCAAACGAGGTTTCAGACAAGGAAATAGCTTATCGTGTGATCTCTTTAATGTCTTGCTGGAGAAGATTATATACAACGACGACTACACGAAAAATCCGCAATTACTTTTTGGGGAACCCAATAGATGCAGATGTGAAGATAATTGGCACACTACTCACAGGGGAATACATGCTGCTCGTTTATACCGACGACATTAATATCATGGATCAGTTAACTCTAGTAGTAATTGCAGCCTTTGAAAGAATGGAAAGAGAATTAGTGAAAGTGGGTCTGGAGATAAGACAAACTCCTTCAACGCCTTGTACACCCGAGCAGATAAAAATGGAGAAAGTTGGCAACTAAAACTTTGAGGCAGTGAGCTCACTGCCTCTCTTCCTCGGCAAATGTTCAGTCATATCCAATTTAAGGGAGTAAAGAATCATAAGTTACAGCTGTAAGATTGGATTTCCGATCGTCATACTGTCTTCCATTCGGTTAGGTTAGGTTGAAAAGAGGTAGTTTTAATTCGTCCGCCCGTCTCAAGCAAAAAACAAGTTAAAGCGTGATAACAAAACAAGTAAAAAGGCGTTAAGTTCGGTCGGGCAAAACTTTGGATACCCAACACCTCGGGTATATATGTAAACCACCTTTCGTCAAATCCGGGGAAAAATGCATACCTTATGACACATAGCAGATATAGGGAAATATGTTCCGATTTGGACCAAATACTAATAAATAAAAGTCATTGTTCAACTGTATAAAACAAAATTTTGCTCTTTTTAGTAGCTATATCGAAAAACAAACCGCTCTGAACCATAAACGACACGGATGTCGAAAAGCCTGACATACATCACTGTGTCAAATTTCAGTGAAATCGGATTATAAATGCGCCTTTTATTGGGCCAAGGCTTTTCATCAAGATATATGTCTATATGGCAGCTATATCCAAATCTGGACCGATTTCGACCAAGTTTCAGATAAATGTCGAGGAGCTTAACACAACTCACTCTCCCAAATTTCAGCGAAATCGGGCAATAAATGCGCCTTTTATGGCCCCAAAACCTTAAATCAAGAGATTGGTCTATATTGCAGCTATATCCAAATCTGGACCGATCTGAGCCAAATTGAAAAATAATATCGAAAGTTTCATCACAACTCACTGTCCCAAATTTCGGCGACATCGGACAGTAAATGCGCCTTTTATGGGCTCAAAACCTCAAATTGAGAGATCGGTCTATATGGCAGCTATATCCAAATCTGAACCAATCTGAGCCAAATTGGTAAAGGATGTCGAAGGGCCTTAGACAACTCACTGTCCAAAATTTCAGCAAAATCGGATAATAAATGTGGCTTTTATAGGTCTAAGACCCTAAATCGGAGGATCGGTCTATATGGCAGCCATATTCAAATCTGTACCGATCTGGACCAAATTAACGAAGGATGTCGAAGGGGCAAAGACAACTCACTGTCCCAAATTTCAGCAGAATCAGATAATAAATGTGGCTTTTATGGGCTTAAGACCCCAAATCGGAGGATCAGTCTATATGGCAGCTATATCCAAATCTGCACCGATCTGAACCAAATTGACGGAAGATGTCGAAGGGCCTAACACAACTCATTGTCCCAAATTTCAGCAAAATCGGATAATAAATGTGGCTTTTATGGGCTTAAGACCCCAAATCGGAGGATCAGTCTATATGGCAGCTGTATCCAAATCTGGACCGATCTGAACCAAATTGACGAAGGATGTCGAAGGGCCTAACACAACTCACTGTCCCAAATTTCAGCAAAATCGGATAATAAATGTGGCTTTTATGGGCCTAAGACCCTAAATCGGCGGATCGGTCTATATGGGGGCTATATCAAGATATAGTTCGATATAGCCCATCTTCGAACTTAAAAAAGAATCTGTGCAAAATTTCAGCTCAATATCTCTATTTTTAAAGACTGTAGCGTGATTTCAACAGACAGACGGACAGACGGACGGACATGTCTAGATCGTCTTAGATTTTTACGCTGATCAAGAATATATATACTTTATAGGGTCGGAAATGGATATTTCGATGTGTTGCAAACGGAACGACAAAATGAATGGTGGGTATAATAAAATTAGTAGAAGGCCATAATTTTATTATACATACCAAACTTCTGTTAAAACCAGCAAAAATTAAAGCTTCTAGGAACCGAATAAGGAAAATCAATAGACCGGTTTATATGGGAGCTATATCAGGTTATAGATTTGGACCATACTTGGCACATTTGTTGAAAGTTGTAACAGAACACCGGATGCAAAGTGTTCGCCAAATCGGACAAAAATTGCTGCTTGTAAGGACTCAAGAAGTCAAATCGGGAGATCGGTTTACATGGGAGCCGTATCAGGTTACAGACCGATTTAAACGGTAATTGGCAAATTATGTGCAAAATTTTAGCAAAATCGGACAAAAATTGCGTCTTTCAGGAGCTAACGATGCCAAATCGGAAGTTCGGTTTATTCGGAAGTTCGGTATTGCAAAAATTGTGGCTTCCAAGGGCTAAAGAAATCAAAGCGGGAGATCGGTTTATATGGGACCCCAAAGACCTATTTCAGTAGTAAGTATCTGTGCAAAATTTCAAGACGCTAGCTTTACGCGTTCGACTGCTATCGGGTTTTCGACAGACGTCCGTCTCAGAATGTCGAGTCTATCAACAACATAATTTCTTTTTGGGATCTTAGACGAATATTTTGAGGTGTTACAAACGGAATGACTTGATTAGTATGCCCCAATACTATGCTGGTGCGTATAAAAAGTGAAAGCGCCTTAATTTCGGTCGGTTCGAATCTTATAAGCCATCCACCATGGATCCCAATTGACAAGTTCTTTGAATAAATTTTTTTATATGGAGATTGGTTTGAGTAGAAGCGTGATGAACCGATCTCAAATCGTTACATTGGTTTGTATTGGAGCTATATCAAGCTATTGACCGATTTGGATCATGCCGTTGGAAATTATAGTCTCTATAGGCTAAAGTATTATCATCGTAAGATCAGTTTATATGGGAGCTATATCTAAACATTGCACGATTTGGCCCATCGACAATCCCAACCATCTTACACCGATAAGAAAAAAATTCTGAAGATTTTCACACACATAACTTTACTCCTTCAAAAGTTAGCGTGCGGAGGGACGGACATGGATCGATAGACTTGAAATCGAATAAGATTTGCATCATGTAGGTTCTCAGGTAGTCAAATTGGAGATTGGTAGATAGGGGACCATGCTTTTTATGGATTTCGGATGTAAAAATAGAAGTGATATCAGCTAAATCCATGATCAAAAAGCCAAATCGCAAACTTTGTACCGTTATGGATTAATTATGACCATAAAATTTGCCGTATTTGAAAATCAATAGCTCTTATTTTGTGATTATTGTGAATATCGTGTATCGTTTGTATTCAGAAGTGACCTACACGACATGTTCACCCTAATAAACGGTTGCACACAAATTCATTTGTTTGAAATGCATATGCGTGCATATTACTACTCAACTCTCTATTGCGAGCCACTGACTGACTATCCCATCAAAGTAAAAGTACGCTAAGCAGTAGTAAGGAATTAAGTCCTGCGATTGCTAAACAATGGCAGGAAAAAAATGCTGCAACAACAAATAAGAACCAAATTGTATGCAGTGCACACATAAAAAACAATTCAAAAGTTGAGAGCATTTCAAACAACAAAAACGCACCAAATCAGAGGCATACGCACACAAAGACAAATACGCACACACACCCTTGCATATTTAAACACCCCCAATAGAGGAGAGAGATAGGGAAATAGAAAATTACGCTCAAATGTATTCTAAATGCAAAATCCTAGAAAATTAAAACAAACCAAAATGCTTGGTAATTTAGAGAGTTTTCTTAAATACGCTGAAACATCCATGATTATACCTCCGGCATGTGCTGAATAAGTCAAATCCAGGGCTTTGGAAATATATCAGGTTATGGATCGATTCTTTGTTTGGGGCGGTGCCAAAAGAAGTCTCCCTAAGAAGAAAAGAAAAAACGATTTTGGGAAAATTTTTCTTTATTTCTTGATTTCCTTTTAGCTCGATAACATTTTTCGAGCAATCATAATAGTTTCGATACCATGTTTCAAGTAAGAACTTTAAAGGTCTTCAAAATAGCCATTAACCGCAATTGCCACTTCATCAATACTGTCAAATATTTTTCCGCTGCGTCATTTTTTTTAAGTATGGAAACAAAAAATAATCCGACGGAGATAAATCTGACGAATAGGTTAGGTTAGGTTGAAAAGAGGGTGCAGATATTAATCCACCCCATCCCACTATGGACATACACCTAAGCCAGTAATCGGTTTGTTGTGCGCTCTAAATACAAACAAGTCAGAGCGTGCCAAGTTCGGCCCGGCCGAATCTTGGGAACCCACCACCATGGGTTTATGCTAAAAATTTATACAAAATAAATTAAGTTGTAGAGTATAATTTTATTCTACATACCAAACTTCTATCAATCCAACAAAAATTAAAGGTTCCACGAAACGAACAAGGATGATCGAGAGACCGGTTTACATGGGAGTTATATCAGGTTATAAACCGATTTGGACCGCAGTTGACACAGTTGGTGGAAGTCATAAAACAATAACACGTGCACAATTTCAGCCAAATTAGACTAAAATTGCGGCTTCCTGAGGCTTAAGAAGTCAAATCGGCATCGACTCCCTTAAGTTGGTTCATATCTGATATTGTGTCCCCACCTATCTGTTAAACCCGATAGCCGGGCAATGACAAAGTAAATGCTCCAATGTCTCATCATCGTTCCCGCATGCCTTATGCATGGTATCACTTGCATGCACCGATTTTACATAAGTTAGTTCATAGTCCAATGTGGCCCGTGGTATTATAATACCGAGAGCTATACTGACCTCCTTCTTACTTCCCTTTAGTAATAACCTCGTCTTCTCACGATCTGGATCCCCCCATTGGATTTTCGTCGTCTTGCCGACCGTTTCGCTGTTCCACAGGGTTGCATGGCCATTCGTCGCCCACGCCATTAACTCGGACTGCGTCGACCCGAAAGGCTTCGGGTTAACCAAGTTTATTGATGGCAGTCCTCTGGTCTTTACCGCCAAATCGTCTGCCCTTTCATTCCCCCTTGCTCCGTTATGGCCCGGCACCCAAACGATGCGGATTTTGCCATCCTCAGAGAAGGCGTTAAGCTCCTTCTTACACTGCCAGACTGTTCGTGACCTTACCGTCATGGTTTTTACTGCCCTTATGGCAATATCTGACTAAATGTGTGCTGAATCAATCCAATCCCGAATCAATTCGTTATGGGTCATGGAAGAATTCAGAGTAAAAATTTTACAAAATAACATTTGCGCTCTCTAGAGGCTCAAGAAGTCAAATTGGGAGATCGGTTTATATGACAGATATATCAGAGTTTGGAACGTTTTAGACCATACTTACAACATATGTTGAATGTCATAGAAAATGTCATATACAAAATTGCAACCAAATCAAATGATAATTGCGCCCTCTAGAAGCTGAAAAAGTCAAGACCCAAAATCGGTTTATATGGCAGCTATATTAAAATATAGACCGATTTGGCCCATGTACAATCCTAACCGACCTACACTAATAGGAAGTATTTTTGCAATTTTTCAAGCGCCTATCTTTACTCCTTCCAAAGTTATCGTGCTTTCGACACGCGGACGGACGGACAGATGGGCAGACGGACGGACATGGCTAGATCTATTTAAAATGTCTTGACGACCACGAATATATATACTTTATGGGGTCTTTAATGAATATTTTGAGGAGTTACAAACGGAATGACGAAATTAGTATACTCCCATCCTATGTTGGGTAGCATAAAAAGGCATAAAGTTCGGTGGGGACGAACATTGGATACTCACCACCTCGTGTGTATATGCGAATCATCTTTCGTCATAATCCGGTGAAAAATTCATTATTTTTGCACCCATAGCATCTATATCCAAACGTGGTCCAACTTGGGAAAAATTCGGTATGTACATTGAGAGGTCTGGAGGAGGCCACCGTAGCGCAGAGGGTGGGCATATCCGCCTATGACGCTGAACGCCTGGGTTCGAATCCTGGCGAGACCTTCCGATTTTTCAGCGGTGGTTTTTCCCTGGCAACATTGGTGAGGTACTATGCCATGTAAAACTTCTCTCCAAAGAGGTTATGCCAAATTTTCTAAAATAAGTTTAATGAACAAAAAAAAAAAAAAGAAATATTTTTTTGGCCGACCGAGGGACTTGAACCTGGGTTTGCAAGTCATGAATGGCATGGGAGTTTTGTGCTCTACATGGTTGTACGACTATTTTTACAACTACCTCAACTAAAGGATTTGTTGAAAGTCAACAAAATTTCAACAATTTCGTCTGTCAAGTCTCTTGTAGAGCCTTGCTTACATACTTCAACAACGAATGTCATCGATTCAATGCTAAAATTCGTTGAGAATTTAAAGTTTCACATACAAGTTCGGTAGGTTTTTCCTACGAGATACTTTTTTCTGTGTACTCAGAAGAAGGCTTGTGTAAAATAATTTGGATTGTCCATGCATAGAAGACATTGACGACAATGTCTGCAGGAATACGGCTGTAGATGGTCGTCCTCTTCGAGAAAGGAAATCAGCCCACTAAAAACCCTAGATGACCGGGAAATTCGCAGCATTGAGAAAGAGCGGAAGTTTTTTGGGATGTGTATTACACTCAAGGCTCAAGGAATATAATAACCAGTTAGGAAAGGTAAAAGTCGGGCGGTGCCGACTTTATAATACCTTGCACCTACCCTATAGGTAAAAAGTGGGAGCTATGTCTAACTCTGAACCAATTTGGATGGACCTCGCCGGATGTTTTCAGATGGGTTATTAAACAATCCATATCACATTTCGAGCAAATATGTTCAAACTGTAATAACTATGGTTCACAAATGACACATTATTGCAAATTACCGAAAATTTGAGATAATGTGGTACTCGTCGAGAAAATCGTTATGCAAATTTTTTGCAAGATTGGTAAAAAAATGCTCTTGCAGTGGCTTTAGAAGAGAAAATCGGGCGATATACATGTATGACAGCTTTATCTAAATCTGAACCGATTTCTATAAAGTTTATATATAATGCCAAAAAGCAAGAGGAAATCCTTCCTGCCTTATTTCGAGAGAATCGATTATCAAATGACCATTTTATTGCATTGTTACTACAAATCTGACGAACATATATATATAGGAGCTATATCCAATTCTGATCTGATTTGTATGAAATAAACCCGTCATGTCAAAAGTCATAAGAAAACTCTTTCTGTCAAATTTCGAGAAAATCGGTTAACAAATTACCATTTTATTGCAGTATTACTGCAAATCGGACGAACATATATATGGGAACTATACCCAAATCTGAACCGATTTTTTCCAATTTCAATAGGCTTCGTCTCTAGACAGAAAAATGTGCTGATACCAAATTTGAAGACAATCAGATGAAAATTGCGGCCTGCAGTTTGTACATAAATTAACATGTACAGACGGACATAGCTAAATCGAATCAGAAAGTGAATCTGAATCGATCGGTATACTTATCAATGGGTCTATCTCTCTTCCTTGTGGATGTTACAAACTAATTCACAAAGTTATAATACCCTGTACCACAGTAGTGGTGTAGGTTATAATGAGCGTCCACTGTGGCGTATGATACATGGCGTTCATAATTAGCAAATAGTAGTCATACGCACTCATATCCAATAAATTTTATAAAGATATTGTTTCAATTATTGGGTTGCCCAAAAAGTAATTGCGGATTTTTTAAAAGAAAGTAAATGCATTTTTCATGAAACTTAGAATGAACTTTAATCAAATATACTTTTTTTACACTTTTTTTCTAAAGCAAGCTAAAAGTAACAACTGATAACTGACAGAAGAAAGAATGCAATTACAGAGTCACAAGCTGTGAAAAAATTTGTCAACGCCGACTATATGAAAAATCCGCAATTACTTTTTGGGCAACCCAATAATTTGGGATGTGTCGGCGGATTATGGCTTTTACGATTTGTATACCTTAGTGAATTTGTTTGTAACACCCAGAAGGAAGCGAGATAGACCTATTAATAAGTATACCGATCGTCTCAGAATCACTTTCTGATTCGATTTAGCTTTGTCCGTTTGTCCATGTTAATTTGAGTACAAAGTACACGTCGCCATTTTCATCCTATTGTCTTCAAATTTGATACAATAATTGTTTGGGCCTAGAGACGAAGCCTACTGGAATTGGAAAAAACGGTTCAAATTTGCATATAGCTGCCATATATATGTTCGTCCGATTTGACCTACAATTGCAATTATATCGTCACTTGTAAACCGATTCCCACGAAATTTTTTATAAGAGTTTCTCTTATATATCTCAACATTATTGGTGAATTTCATAGAAATCGAATTCATATTGAACAAGGTAAAAGGTTTTAAGTGCGGCCGGTCCAAACTTTGGATACCCACCACCGCGAATATATATGTAAACCACATCTCGCATAGTACGATAAAAAAATGCATCATTTATGAACCCATAGCAGCCATATCCACTCAAGAAAAGTATTTCATGCCAAAATTTAAGAAAAATCCCACTAAACCCGTCCAAAACATACCAAATGTTCTGCAAGCCAAATATGCGGCATATGTTTTTATACGCACCACCGAAGAATTGGCCATTTTGCAGTACCATTTGGAACACATCAATCATACGTTTTTTATTCGTTATTTTTAGAGAATTTAGATGTGGCCTACTGTCTGTTTGTTGAAATCACTTTGCAGTCTTATGCTCAAAGATGACGTACATATTGATATTGCACCCTTTATACCGATCTCCCGAGAAGACCTATTGAGTTCAAATTGTTGTATTTTTGTCCCTACTTCATGGTATAACTGTGCCGAGTTTGGATAAAGCGATCTCCCAATTTACGTGTTTGAGCCCAGAAATGCTCTTTTTCTACCCATTTTAGACGTTAAGGGCAGTATACAAAATTTTATTGGGATGTCTATTACACATGGCTCAAGGAATACAAGAAGATTACCAGAGCGGCAAAAACGTGCCTCCTGGAAGTTTTTCTGCGAACAGGTCGATAGCGTTAATGACTCCGCCAAGATAAAAAAGTTTCTCTCAAAAACCCATGTACAAACTGAAACTTTAGTAGACGACATGGGAGGGGAGCAGAGACAACGGAGGACATGTTGAGGCTTTTGATGAAAACCCATTTTTCCATAGGATACCAGACACCGGAATCATGCAATTATGACCTTGATCGAAGGTTTTTAATTACGGAATTTGTGGTGAAGGAATCGTTAAGGAACTTCAAACCATTTAAGTCACCCGAACCTGATGGAATATTTCCGCTGTTACTACAGAAGAAGGCAGACTATCTGGCGCCTCGTCTGGCTAAAATGTTCACAGCGTGCCTAGGGCTTGCATATACTCCGAAAGCCTGGCATGAGGCAAAGGTGGTGTTTATAGCCAAGCCCGGCAAGGCAAGTTATGCGACACCAAAGGCTTACAGACCCATAAGCCTTACGTCCTTTCTACTCAAAACCATGCAACGTATTGTGGACACCATGATAGAGAGTAGGACATCCAGCGAACTGCTCAAATACAAACAGCATGTCTTTGTCAAGGGAAGGTCGGTGGGGACTGCCCTGCACGAAGAATCGTTCGATGCCAAAACGTACACACTGGCGGTATGTAGTATCGAGGGGACTTTTAACAATGTGCGGACCGATACACTGATCCAATCCTTAGACCAGCACCGGGTGGACCGCATCCTTAGAGACTGGATAAACCAAATGCTGAGGAACAGGTGGACAAATTGTGGATCAGATGACATACATATAATTGAGACATTAGCATAGGCCACGCCACAGAGGGGTATTTTATTGTCACTCCTATAGCTGGCAACCATAAATGACATATTACGGATGCTGCCTGAGGAGGGATTTCAACCCGTCTGCTCAACGTAGACCATGATATAATATTTCTTGGCGGTAACGATCCGAATGAGCTATGGAGATGGCATACAACTGGGCTGGGCACACAACTGGACTGGACTAGAGGTCCCAATGTTAATACAGAAAAGACTGTTATATGTCTGCTCACGAGGAAGATGAAGTTGGACCAAATTCAATTTAATAATTTCTCAATAGAAAGATTTTGTATGTGACAATGGCAAATACTTAGGAGTTATGTTGGACTGGAAACTCAATTGGAAGTGCCACTTTCAGGAGCGAACCGAGAAGGCACACTGATGTTGGGCACTATGTAGACGGGCCGTAGGCTCGAAATGGGGCCTGAATCCGAAGATAGTCCACTGGCTCTATAGGAGCGTGATTAGACCAATACTTACTTACGCCTCAGTAGTTTAGTGGACTGCTATGGAGAAAAAGTGCAACATAAGGACCGTACAACAGGTTCAGAGAACAGGTTGTCTTGACATAGGCAGAGCGATGAGGACCACGCCCAGTAGGGCACTGGAGACTATTCTAGATATCCGATCCATAGACATACAGATTAAGTGTGAGGCAGCCACTGCAGCTATGGAACTTAAGGCGATGGGAGAATTGATTGAGGACGGGAGCAGCTCATACCATCGCGGTATAATCGAGGCGACGATGGGAAACCTGGAAGGAAGGGAAGAGATTTCCGATCGGATACTTGAGATGAACCTTGAAGTCGAGTGCGAGGCACTGCTGCCATCGGCGCAGTCTTGGATTGACGGAACCCTAGAATTGCCATCTGGAAGATCATGTTACACAGATGGATCGAAGCTAGAGGACAGAGTGTGCCTGGGGGTTTACATTGAGAACCCAGGGACTGAGATCTGTTTTAGACTGCATGACCATAATACGGTCCTGCAGGCGGATATCTGGGCGAACACGGAATGCGTGAAGTGGTGAGGTGCTAACGCGAGGACGTCGAGTGTGAACATCTTTACCGACAGTAAAATTGCCACAAGGGCAATAATAACCAGGACGCTAAGGTCACGAACAGCCTTGCGGTGTAAGAAGGAGATTAACGCCTGAGTATGGGAAAATCCGCATCGTTTGGGTGCCGGGCCATAACGTAGTAAGGGGAAATGAAAGGGCAGACGGAATGCGCATGCAACATTGTGGAACAGCGAAACGGTTGGTAAGACGGCGAAAATCCTATGGGGGGATTCAGATCGTGAGAAGACGACGCTATTACTGAAAGGAAGCAAGAAGGAGGTCAGTAAAGCTATTGATATCATAACGGGACACAAAGGACTACGAGCTCACTTATGTAAAATCGGTGTGGCAAGTGATAGCATGTATAGGGCATGCGGGGAAGATGATGAAACCTTTGTCATTGCCCGGAGTTCGCGTCTAACAGATACCGGCACACCACCGTAAAGTGGTGGTACACCCATAGCAAATACCAAGCACGACGTTGAAAAATTGACCACAGTGATCGACCACAAATGTTGTTATATCAACAAAAGTTTTTTGAACAAAACGTCCAACGAAGTTCATATTCTGTCAACATGTAGTTCAGAGTTTCTGTTGCTGAGAATAGAACTTGTGTCCCATCCAGCCTATTTATAACATTGCACCAGAGCCGCCTATATACAAACAATTAAGTTACACACAAATTTTGTAGGATACGGTTCCCATTGAAATCGGCGCATGGAACAACAACCCGCATTCACAAAATCATCCCCACATGTTGACAATATTTTCAACAACGCTTGTGTATGATAATGACACCATTGGTGCATAAATTTGCAACGGCAATAAAAAAATGGTTAAAGTCCTTTAACCTGGGAGAGTTAAAACCGAAATTCAGTGAAATTTATCACAAGTGATAACTTATACACAGAAACAACAAGTATGTCCATATTGGCGTATAGATTTATTAATCCTGCCAAGGAATATGCTTTACAACAAAGCGTTCAGGCCTGGGCTGTACTTAGAGCAGCGTATATTAGTGCTTGCCAACACTCATTGCTTTCAACATCAACAACTATGATGTCACCGTCAGTCAACGAATATAAAAGCTGGACTGTTGCCTTCCTACATACTCAGACGGAATGCATATGAATGGAGGTATACAGTCGGTCAAATAAATTGACGTGCACATCGTTTTTTCAAAAATGCTTATGTTGTAAAATTTTTTAATATGATTCTCCCAACTTTGCTCAAAGCAGATCAATTCTTAGTCGGATGGACCAATTAAATGTGGGAACAACCAATGAGGCTTTGAAAGAAAACATGGCTAGATCGATTCAAAGCGTCAAGACGATCAAGAATATATATACTTTATGGGGTTCTAGATCAATATTTCGAGGTGTTACAAACGGAATGTCTAGATAAGTATACTCCAATCCTATGGTGGTGGATATAAAAATATTATTTCATAGACCATGACTTTACCTCCATATGGTTCGGGGGTGCCCAGGCTTTAGAAAAAACTAGTTTTACCGTGCAAAAATTGGATAAACATATTTATGTAAACATAATCTGGTTCATTCAATAATTATTTGGAACCAAGTGTGGAAAAAATGTGGCATAACTTGATCAAATTTTATTTTCAACCAACCGTTGACCTTAACCAGTAAGGAAAGGCAAAAGTCGGGCGGAGCCGAGTATATAATACCCTACACCTACCCTAGAATTATAAATTCGGGCAATATATAAATATATATGTATATGAGAGCTATATCTAACTCCGAACCGACTATTAAACAGATCGTTTGAAAATTGTTGTTACTACGACCATATAAGTGCAAATCCGGCGATAAATATGTATGGTGCTACATCCAAATCTGAACCGATTTTAATAAAATCTCGCACATATGTTAAGATCAGTAATAAAACAATCTGTGCCAAATTTTGTGCAGATCGGTTACAAATTGTGTTTATTACAGCCTTATAAGTGTAAATCGGGCGATAAATATATATATATGGGAGCTATATCTAAATCTGAACCGATTTTGATGAAATCTCGCACATATGTTAAGATCAGTAACAAAACAATCCGTGCCAAATTTTGTGCAGATCGGTTGAAAATTTTAGCTACTACGGCCATTTAAGTGCAAATCGGGCGATACATATATATGGGAGCTATATCTAAATCTGAACCGATTTTATTGAAACCTCGCACATATGTTAAGATAAGTAACAAAACAATCTGTGCCAAATTTTGTGCAGATCGGTTACAAATTGTGTTTATTACAGCCTTATAAGTGTAAATCGGGCGATACATATATATTGGAGCTATATCTAAATCTGACTCGACTTTGATGAAATCTCGCGCATATGTTAAGATCAGTAACAAAACAATCTGTGCCAAATTTTGTGCAGATCGGTTAAAAATTGTGTTTATTACAGCCTTATAAGTGTAAATCGGGCGATACATATATATTGGAGCTATATAAAAATCTGAGCCGATTTTGATGAAATCTCGCACATATGTTAAGATCAGTAACAAAACAATCCGTGCCAAATTTTGTGCAGATCGGTTGAAAATTTTAGCTACTACGGCCATTTAAGTGCAAATCGGGCGATACATATATATGGGAGCTATATCTAAATCTGAACCGAATTTTTATCAATAGCGTTTGTCCTTTGGCCAAAGAAGTGATATGTGCAAAATTTCTTGATGATTGAACAACAAATACGTTGCAAACAAATGCAATAACTTATAATACCCTGTACCACAATGGTGGTTTAGGGTTAAAAATAAAACTTATAGAGTTGCAGAACTTGTTAGAGTATTGGTAGTTAGTAAAAGTATCTGGCATGAATCAAATAGCAAAAATTGAAGAATTGCTCGAACAAAGTATCCAAAACTCACGATTTCATCAAAAGAAGGCCTACTTTAAAAGAAGAGTGAGAGAAACTCTCAAATGGACAATGTGGTGCTAGTAGAGGTTGTCACTGGCATGCATGCGCAGGAGGTTATTGGAAAAATTGTGTCGGAGTCAAAAATCCTTTGGTCGGTGAAAAGTTTCGACTCCTTCAAGTCCCCAAGCCCTGATAATATACCACCGGTTGAATTACAAGCTATGTCCGATAGACTGGCTCCTTCGCTTAGGGAGATATACTTTGTTTGTGTCTGCATGTCATATATACCTATGGGATGGAGGGATACAAAAGTCATTTTCAAACGCAGGTTTACCTGCTTTTGAAATGAAGGTGAAGGCGAAAGCGAATAATTTTCATCCTATCAGTCTGTCCTCCTCTATGGTCAAGGCTCTAAAGAGGTTAATGAAAACATATCTTAGGGCACAGATCTCTGGGGAGCACCTGTCTCGGCAACAGCATGCATATAGTAAGGGCAAGTCAAAACCGACGTCGAGGTCGTAAGATTTTGGTCCTATCAGTCTGTCCTCCTCTATGGTCAAGGCTCTACAGAGGTTGATAAAAACATATCTTAGGGTACAGATCCCTGGGGAGCACCTGTCTCGGCAACAGCATGTATATGGTAAGGACAAGTCAAAACTGACGTCAATCATGAAGGAGCTGGAGTTTCTAGTTTCTTAAAGATAGATTACGGCAGACTTGGGATCTGTAGATCTGTCCACCACCCCTTCGGATATAAATATTAACCACCTTTCGTCACAATACAAAAAAAAAAAAAAGTAAAAAGGCGAAGGATACCCACCACCTCGAGTATATATGTAAACCACCTTTCACCAAAATTGCATATATTATGTCCCATAGCATTTATATCGAAATATGTTCCGATTTGGACCAAATATTAATAAGTACTTTAGCTACATTTTAAAATAAACCGATTTGAACCATATACGACACGGATGTCGGAAAGCCTAATATAAGTCACTGTGTCAAATTTCAGTGAAATCGGATTATAAATGCGCCGTTTATTGGGCCAAGGCTTTAAATCGAGATATCGATCTACATGGCAGCAATATCCAAATCTGGACCGATTTGGACCTAATTGAAGAAGGACGTCGAAGAGCCTAGCTAAACTCTCTGTCCCAAATTTCAGCGACATCGAACAATAAATGCGCCTTTCATGGGCCCAAACCTAAAACTGAGAGATCGGTCTATATGACAGCTATATCCAACCCTGGACCGATCTGTGTCAAGGGGCTTAACTTAACTCTCTGTTCCAAATTTCGGGACATCGGACAATAAATCCGCCTTTTATTGGCCCAAAACCTTATGTCGAGAAATCGGTCTATATGGCAGCTATATCCATATCTGAACCGTTCAGGGCCAAATTAAAGAAAGATGTCGATGGGCCTAACACAACTCACTGTACCAAATTTCAGCAAAATCGGATAATAAATGTGACTTTTATGGGCCTAAGACCCTAAATCGGAGGATCGGTTTATATGGCAGCTATATCCAAATCTGTGCCGATTTAGGCCAAATTGCAGAAATATGTCGATGGGCCTAACACAACTTACTGTACCGAATTTCATCAAAATCGGACAATAAATGTGACTTTTATGGGCCTAAGACCCTAAATCGGAGGACCGGTCTATATGGCAGCTATATCCAAATCTGTACCGATCTAGGCCAAATTGACGAAGGATGTCGAAGGGCATAACACAACCCACTACTTCAATTTTCAGCAAAATCGGATAATAAATGTGGCTTTTATGGGCCTAAGACCCTAAATCGGCGGATCGGTCTATATGGGGGCTATATCAAGATATAGTCCGATATAGCCCATCTTCAAACTTAACCTGCTAATGAACAAAAATAGAATCTGTGCAAAGTTTCAGCTCAATATCTCTATTTTTAAAGACTGTAGCGTGATTTCAACAGACAGACCGACAGACTGACGGACATAGCTAGATCGTCTTAGATTTTTACGCTGACCAAGAATATATATATTTTATAGGGTCGGAAATGGATATTTCGATGTGTTGCAAACGGAATGAGAAAATGAATATACCCCCATCCTTCGGTGGTGGGCATAATAATCTGTGCAAAGTTTCAGCTCAATATCTCTATTTTTAAAAACTGTAGTGTGATTTCAACAGACAGATTGACGGACATGGCTAGATTATCTTAGATTTCTACGACGATCAAGAATATATATAATTTATATAGTCAGATATGGATATTTCGATGTGTCGCCTGTTTTATGGCGAGTTCGAACGGCGTTCTCTACTACTACCTGGTAGAGAACTTTTTAAATGCAGGATACCTCCCAAATGTAACCAGCATAAGTAAGCGGATAGCCACCGCTGAAAATTTTTCTGATGTTCACACCGGGATTTGAACCCAGGAGTTCGGCGTCATAGGCGAACCTGAAAACCTCTGCGCCACGGTGGCACAGAGATATCTCAGGGAATTGTAAAGCGGATGAGCTTTAGGTACTAGGAACTACCTTACATAATCTAGGGGAACTTATATATGAGGATATGCCTCTAGCGACTGTAAGCTATGTTTTCAGGATCACTGCCGAACGGCAATGAATGATACATGGGCACAAAGGACATTCCAAATTTAGACTTGAAGAGGTCTACCGCTTTGCTGTCACTGGCAGGTCACTGTTTGATCTCAAAAAACATGCTGACAGACTGATGGTTGTCAGTAACGACTTATGTAGAAGCTGTGAAGACGTCGTCGAAGAAGAGATTATTGGCCATATGATGTGTGTGTGTCCCGCATTGGCAGTCAGAAGGTGTTCCACTTTAGGTTCTCATTTCTTTGAGAACTTGTCTGATTTAGCGGATGTGAACATCGGCAAGCTGTTGGCCTTTTTAATGGTGCTAGAAACATGTGTACGTAAACTTTATTGAACCACTGTATGAGCATCTCATACCGGGCTCGTTTTTTTATCAGTCCAACATCATCGTCAACATCTGAATCAACGAAGCGTTCGAAATCTTTTGATGGACAGCAATGATGGTAACCCAAAACATTCACCCAAACTCAAAGGCATCTATTGAAATGAAACGGCGGCCACACTCATCCAAACATCAATCCAGCCAGCCAGTCAGTTAGTCAGCCAACCAATCTACCAACCGACCGACAATCACGAGTTTTTTACGCAGTTTTAATATTTGAATTGTTCGTCATTATTTCCCAGTTTTTTGTTGTGTGTTTCGTCAGTTTTATTTTTCTCTTTTTGTTTGTTTTCTAGTCCTGCGTTTTTAACTGAATCTGTGCGTAAGTGAATGCGTTTGTTTGCATGAATGCATACAAAATAAAATGAAAATGTGGCTGCCGCCGTGAATGATGAAAATGATGAGTTGTTGCCATGAACCAACAACACCAAGCTTCCATCATCCAATATGGTTGGTCGTCCTATTTGCAATATTTTTGCCAATTCAGTCTGAACGCAAATGCTTTGTGCATACACAGGGCTGAAATATTTAAGCATAGTCGGGCGCATTTCAGTGTGTGTGTGTGTGTGCGAGGAATATCCTGTTTGCCAACGCACAGAAATCCTGATGACAATTAAATGCAAGGCATGACTATATTGTAAATATCCACAACTTACTTGAATGCATCACTACATTAGTGGACCACTTGCCACCACTCACCGCCAAATGTCAAACTAAATCCTACCCACTCCCACCCCTTTACACTGGCTTTTTGTAAAAGATTGTCCTTTAGGACTTTGGGTGACATTTTCTTGGGGAAAATAACTAACTAAATATTTAGAAGAGAAGAGGGTTTAGCAAAACTTGCAAATGCAAGTTTGGGATCAAAGTGCCAAATTTCTGGTTAAAAGTTCCTCAAAAATTGGTGTTCCATACATATAGACATAACAGATTTTTCAATGGCTGGGCAAGCAATGATGTTCCGATAACCCTCGATGAGGTTTGTCTGTTATTTTTCTTATTAGGGTACCCACATTTGATTTCAGACGGCATTTTTGGCAGGGGTTCCTATTGCTCTTCTATGTCATGTTCACATTTGGGCGGAATGGCCCTTTTGGAGCATTCGGTTCATGCAACGCCGAAAGTCCTAAATGCGCTGTATTCCTATTGCAACTCGATATGTAGTTGCGGCTTAGGTTGGGAACGGTTCATTGGATGTTTACGGAGGTTGTTCATGCATGGATATCTGGTGTGGAATTGGAATGCTGTCAAACTCCATATAAAAAGTTGGGTAATGTTGATACCTTCTAAGGAGGGGTGCGCCGGTGCCTGGGTTGCAGGGTTTCAAAGGCCCTGCGCCCGAGAAATTGGGGCAACATGATGTGGCGTAAACTGGAGCTGAGAAACCACGAATTCAGACAGCAGTCATTGCAATGTCAGGTGCTTGGCGTCGATGACGAGGAGAAGTTGGGGACAATTCCCTTGCCTAGATTTCCTCCATGCATTTAGGAGTACCATATGACTATCAGAGTGGCAAAACGTGTCTCCTAGTAGCTTTTCCGCGAACAGGTCGATTGCATTGATGACCCCGCCACCATAAATATAATAATGCCCATAAAATCATTATGCCCAAGGTCGCCATGGTCCCCTAGGTGAATGCAGTGGCTTCGGATTCAACCTGAACTAAAAGTTATCCTAAAAAAACCAAACATAAGTGATAATATTATGTGTGAATGGATGTGAATATTAAGATGATTAATATTATGTGTGAATGGTCTTTCCCGCCCAAGAAGACGACGACACCCAGGGTACTAGGGGCATGGGCTGTCTGAAGCTAGTGCAGAATAACCTGCACTACTCGGAGGCAGTCACGGATGACTTGAGAAGCTTCAAACAATTTAAGTCACCCGGTCCTGATGGAATATTTCCGACGTTACTACAGAATGAGGCGAACCCCATATGGCCTGCATTTTCACAGCTTGCATAAGATTTGTCTGTCAGGCAAGGGTGGTATTTATTCCCAAGCCCGGCAAGACTATTGTAGTTATACCACACCAAAGGTCTACAGACCTATAAGCCTTACGTTACAAGAGCGTTCGTCCCATACGCTCTTAACTCGGACAGCGTCGACGCGAAAGGCTTCGGGTTAACCAAGTTTATTGACGGCAGTCCGTTGGCCTTCATTGCCAAAACGTCTCCTTTTTATACCCTTCACCATAGGATAGGGGGTATACAAATTTCGTTATTCTGTTTGTAACTATTCGAAATATTCGTCTGAGACCCTATAAAGTATAAATATACTTGATCGTCGTGACATTTTATGTGGATCTAGCTATGTCTGTCCGTCCGTCTGTCTGTCGAAACCACACTAACTTCCGAAGGAGTAAAGCTAGTCGCTTGAAATTTTCCACAAATACTTCTTATTAGCGTAGGTCAGTTGGTATTGTAAATGGGCCATATCGGTTAATGTTTTGATATAGCTGCCATATAAACCGATCTTGGGTCTTGACTTCTTGAGCCTCTAGAGTGCGCAATTCTTATCCGATTGGAATGAAATTTTGCGCGACGTGTTTTGTAATGATATCCAACAATTGCGCCAAGTATGGTTTAAATCGGTCCATGTTTTGATATAGCTGTCATATAAACCGATCTTGGGTCTTGACTTCTTGAGCCTCTAGAGAGCGCAATTCTTATCCGATTGGAATGAAATTTTGCACCACGTGTTTTGTTATGATATCCAACAACTTTGCCAAGTATGGTTCAAATCGGTCTATAACCTGATATAGCTGCCATATAAACCGATCTTGGGTCTTGACTTCTTGAGCCTCTAGATGGTGCAATTCTTATCCGATTGGAATAAAATTTTGCACGTAGTATTTTGTTATACTATCTAACAACTGTACCAAGTATGGTTCAAATCGGACCATAACCTCATATAGCTGTAATATAAACAGATCTGGGGACTTGATTTCTTGAGCTTCTAGAGGGCGCAATTCCTATCCGATTTGGCTGAAATTTTGCATGACGTATTTTATTCTTACTTTCAAGACCTGTGTCAAATAAGGTTCAATAAGGTTCAACCGATCTGGTATCTTGACTTTTTGAGCCTCTAGAGGTCGCAAATTATTATCCGATTTGCATCAAATTTTGTTCGACTGATCCTCTCATGACCATCAATATACGTGTTTATTATAGTTTTAATCGGTCTATAGCCTGATACAGCTCCCATATAAATCGATCTCTCTATTTTACTTCTTGAGCCCCCAAAGGGCGCAATTCTTATTCGAATTGGCTGACAGTTTACACAGGTCTCCAACATATAATTTAATTGTGGTCCAAACCGGACCCTATCTTGATATCGCTCTAATAGCAGAGCAAATTTTTTCTTATATCCTTTTTTTGCCTAAGAAGAGATGCCGTGAAAAGAACTCGACAAATGCGATCCATGTTGGAGGGTAGCACGCTTTTACTTGTTTTTTTTCGATTTTCTCTCACTATGCGTTGCACCTTTTATTCGTCGCAGTCCACTAAACTACTGAGGCGTAAGTAAGTATTGGTCTAATCACACTCCTAAAGAGCCAATGGACGATCCTCGGATTCATACCATATTTATTTCCTATGGCTCGTCTTCATAATGCCCGACATCTGTGAGCCTTCTCGGTACGCTCCTGAATATGACACTTCCAGTTTTGATTTCTGTCCAAGATCAATCCTAATATTTGACCTAGTCAGATATCGAAATCGTTCTTTTGAGGAAACGCGATGTGTCAAATTGGTCCAGCTTTGTCTTTCTCGTAAACACGAGGACTTCAGTCTTCTCTGGGTAAACCTTGAGACTCCGAAGTTAAGCCCAGTTAAGCTGCATAGCTGATTCGGATCCTTACTCCTTAGGAGTATAATGGCATCGTCCGCATAGCAGACGGGCTCAAATTCCTCCTCATTCAGAATCCTTTATAGGTTATTAATGGTGGTCATCAATAGGAGCAGCGATAAAATGCCCTCTGATGCGTGATCTGTTCCTTCGCTTTCTGCCTTATATTTATGTTATGGGAATCACAACATATCCAAAAAGTACTTGTCTTGGATCAGTGTGTCGGTCCGCACATTGTTCAAAGTCCCCTAGATCTCGATGCATAAAGCCAATGTGTGTATGAAAGATGGTAAGTAAATCAGTAAGTTGGCCCCAAATGCAATGCCTGTTGTTGGAAAACTAAGCTTGGTTTTTTAACACGCATAGGCAAACAAAATATAAAACTTTAGGGTTTTACTCCTACATGCAATAATGTGACTTAGATTATAGCTTATTTCGTATTCAGAATACATTCGAATTTACAGTTGGGTGTGTGTACGTCACAAGGAAACCACTGTGCTCCTGCCGTGTTCCAAATTGATGGGGAGAAAAAATAGCTAACTACGTTTTATATGATGCGGTTGTTAACTGGCATCCGTTGCGTAATTTTTTGTTGTTACTGGGATTTGTTTTTGTTGATCATAATCCTTATGATTATTTAACCAGTCAGTCAGTCATATGAGTCTGTCTGCACACCCCCGCATAGCTCGCCGCCGATGCAGCCAACCCTCCATACATGGCTTCATCAGCAGTAGTTGCGGAATCCTTTATTCCGCGGATAAATTGAGTGGTTATTGCGTATGGCGAGAGATTGTATGTGATAGCATCTGTTTAGAAGTATGGGTGCTCTGGAGGACTCGCATTTACTGTGCTCATTACAATGATGATGCGGTTGATTATGATGATGACGATGATAATTACTTTGATTTGTTTTGTTTTGACGCTTATGTTTCAAATTGCACTTGTGCGGTTGAATTGGTCTTTCACAGATGCTGCTACAAATAGAAGCACAGCATCTATGTATGTACATTAGAGTATCCCAAAAACGCATAACCTGATTACTTTCCTTTGCACGTAGTGTTTTGGTGGCACTTCCAACAACTACGCTAAGTAAGGTTTAAACAGGTCCATATTTTGATGTAGCTGCGATATAAACCGATCTTGGGTCTTGACTTCTTGAGCCTCTAGAGGGCGCAATACTCGTCCGATTTAACTGAAATTTTGCACGTAGTGTTCTGGTAGAACTTTCAACAACTGTTTTAAGTATGATTCAAATCGGTTCATAATCTGGTATAGCTGTCATATAAACCGATCTTGGATCTTGATTTCTTGAGCCAATAGAGCGCGCAATTTTCATCCGATTTGGCTGAAATTTTGCATGAGGTGTTTTGTTATGACTTCCAATGACTGTGCTAAGTATGGCGTAAGTCGGTATAGAACCTAATATTACTACCATATAAACCGATGTGGGACCTTGACTTCTTGAACCTCTAGAGGGCGCAATTCTCATCCGATTTGGCAGAAATTTTGTACAACGGCTTCTCTCATGACCTTCAACATACGTGTGTAATATAGTCTGAATCGATCAATAGCTTGATACAGCTCCCATATAAACCTATATCCCGATTATGCTTCTTGAGCCCATACACGGCGAAATTCTTATCCGAATGAACTGAAATATTACACAATGACAATGTTCAGCAAACATTTATGGTCCTAATCGGGCTATTACTTGATATAGCTCCAATAGCAATACAGTTCGTATTCAATATTCTATGTTTGTCTAAAAAGAGATACCGCGCATAGAACTCGACAAATGCGATCAATGGTGGAGGGTATATAAGATTCGGCCCAGCCGAACTTAGCACGCTCTTACTTGTCTTTAATCAAGGTGGAGATAGCATACAACTTTTTTTTTTGGCTTAATGACAACTGCTGTGAGATTCGACAAAAGTTGTTTCAGATTAAGATAAAGCTCCCATATATCTGCCTGATTTACATTTATAGAGAGTAGTTACAGTTTTCAGCCGATTGCCTTTTGGAATTCGCATATGTTCAGATTCTTCTTATTTTTATACCCACCACCATAGGTTGGGGTATGCTAATCTAGTCATTCCGTTTGTAACACCTCGAAATATTAGTTTGCGACCCCATATCTTATTGTATATATAACAAGTAAAAGCGTGCTAAGTTCGGCCGGGCCGAATCTTTTATACCCTCCACCATGGATCGTATTTGTCGAGTTCTTTTACCGGCATCTCTTCTTAGGCAAAAAAGGATATAAGAAAAGATTTGCTCTGCTATTAGAGCGATAACAAGATATAGTCCGGTTTGGACCACAATTATATAATTAAAATAAGAATTGCGCCCTTTGGGGGCTCAAGAAGTAAAATAGAGAGATCGATTTACATGGGAGCTGTATCGGGCTATAGACAGATTCAGACCATAATAAACACGCATGTCGATGGTCATGAGAGGATCTGTCGTACAAAATTTCAGACATCTCAGATAATAATTGCGCACTCTAGAGGCGCAAGAAGTCAATATCCCAGATCGGTTTATATGGCAGCTATATCAGGTTATGAACCGATTTGAACCTTATTTGACACAGTTGTTGAGAGTAAGAATAAAATACGTTACGCAAAATTTCAGCCAAATCCAATAGGAATTGCGCCCTCTAAAAGCTCAAGAAGTCAAGACCCAAGATCTGTTTATATGACAGCTATAACAGGCTATGGTCCAATTTGAACCATACTTGGCACAATTGTTGGATATCATAACAAAATACGTCGCGCAAAATTTCATTTCAATCGGATAGGAATTGCGCACTCTAGAGGCTCAAGAAGTCAAAACCCAAGATCGGTTTATATGGCAGCTATATCGGGTTATGGACCGATTTGAGCCATACTTTCCACAGTTGTTGGATATCATAACAAAACATGTCGTGCAAAATTTCATTCAAATCGGATAAGAACTGCGCCCTCTAGAGGCTCAAGAAGTCAAGACCCAAGATCGGTTTATATGGCAGCTATATCAAAGCATGGACCGATATGGCCCATTTACAATACCAACCGACCTACACTAATAAGAAGTATTTGTGCAAAATTTCAAGCGGCTAGCTTTACTCCTTCGGAAGTTAGCGTGGTTTCGACAGACAGACGGACGGACGGACTGACAGACGGACGGACATGGCTAGATCGACATAAAATGTTTCGACGATCAAGAATATATATACTTTATGGGGTCTTAGACGAATATTTCGAGTAGTTACAAACAGATTGACGAAATTAGTATACCCCCATCCTATGGTGGAGTGTATAAAAATAAACCGATCTGAACCATATAAAGGGTGATTTTTTGAGGTTAGGATTTTCATGCATTAGTATTTGACAGATCACGTGGGATTTCAGACATGGTGTCAAAGAGAAAGATGCTCAGTATGCTTTGACATTTCATCATGAATAGACTTACTAACGAGCAACGCTTGCAAATCATTGAATTTTATTACCAAAATCAGTGTTCGGTTCGAAATGTGTTCAAATTTTGACAAATTTTGTTCAGCGATGAGGCTCATTTCTGGTTGAATGGCTACGTAAATAAGCAAAATTACCGCATTTGGAGTGAAGAGCAACCAGAAGCCGTTCAAGAACTGCCCATGCATCCCGAAAAATGCACTGTTTGGTGTGGTTTGTACGCTGGTGGAATCATTGGACCGTATTTTTTCAAAGATGCTGTTGGACGCAACGTTACGGTGAATGAACACATTTCGAACCGAACACTGATTTTGGTAATAAAATTCAATGATTTGCAAGCGTTGCTCGTTAGTAAGTCTATTCATGATGAAATGTCAAAGCATACTGAGCATCTTTCTCTTTGACACCATGTCTGAAATCCCACGTGATCTGTCAAATACTAATGCATGAAAATCCTAACCTCAAAAAAATCACCCTTTACAACATGGATGTCGAAAAGCTTAACATAAGTCAATGTGTCAAATTTTATTTAAATCGGATTATAAATGCGCCTTTTTTTGGGGCCAAGACTTTAAATCGAAATATCGGACTATATGGCAGCTATATGCAAATCTTGATCGATCTGGACCAAATTGCAGATATATGTGGAGGGGCTTAACTTAACTATCCGTCCCAAATTTCGGCGACATCGGTCAATAAATGCGACTTTTATGGGCCTAAAACATTAAATCGAGAGATCGGTCCATATGGCTGCTATATCCAAATCTGGACCGATCTGAGTGAAATTGAAGAAGAATGTCGAAGGGCCTAACACAACTCACTGTCCCAAATTGCGGCGACATCGGACAATAAATGCGCTTTTTATGGCCCCAAAACCAAATCTGGACCGATCTGTCCCATAATGCAGAAGTATGTGAAGGGGCTTAACTTAACACACTGTTCCAAATTTCGGCGAAATCGAACAATAAATGCTCCCTTAATGGGCCTAAGACCCTAAATCAGAGGATCGGTCTATATGGCAGCGTTATCCAAATCTGGACCGATCTGAGCCAAATTGACGAAGGATGTCGATGTACCAAACACAACTCACTGTCCCAAATTTTAGCAAAATCGGATTATAAATGTGTCTTTTATGGGCCTAAGTCACTATATTGGAGGATCGCTCTATATGACAGCTATATCCAAATTTGTACCGATCTGAGCCAAATTGACGGAGAATGTTGAAGGGCCTAACACAACTCACTGCCTCAAATTTCAGCAAAATCGGATAATAAATGTGGCTTTACACAATTTAAGGTATCTTTATCAATTTTACAGAACCAGAACAATTTTGGCAATTTTAGATTTTGATAGTTTGTCCCCCAAAATAACGTCCTGGCTACGCCCCTAACCCCTATATAAACCGATCATCCGATTTGACTTCTTGAGTCCCTGGAAGCCTCAATTCTCATCCGATTTGGCTGAAATTTTGCACATGATGTTCTGTTAGGACTTTAAACTACTGTCTACCTACTACCTACTACCCAAATCGGCCCATTACCTGCTGAAAATCCCATATAAGCCGATCTCCCGTTTTGAGTTCTTGAGCTGCTGGAAGACACAATTTTTGTCCGATTTGGTTTAAATTTTGCACTCAGTGTTCCGTTATAACTTCCAATTGCTGTGCCTAGTACGGTCCAAATCGGTCCACAATCTGATATATGGTTGCCCAAAAAGTAAATGCGGATTTTTTAAAAGAAAGTAAATGCATTTTTAATAAAACTTAGAATGAACTTTAATCAAATATACTTTTTTTACACTTTTTTTCTAAAGCAAGCTAAAAGTAACAGCTGATAACTGACAGAAGAATGAATGCAATTACAGAGTCACAAGTTGTGAAAAAATTTGTCAACGCCGACTATATAAAAAATTCCGCAATTACTTTTTGGGCAACCCAATATATATAAACATGATTTTGTGTTTGTTTGTTTGTTAATCTGTTTGTTCCGCATAGACTCAAAAACGGCTAAACCAATTTCTTTTGAAATGTTCACAAATTATGGGAAGTGGTCCGGATATATAAATTTTTGATATCGCAAGTACCACCCAAAAATAACAGTGGACGGATCGGGACAATATCGGACTCAAATGAAAGGTATTCGGGGGTTGAATACAAATTTCATATCAAAAGTTGGGTCCAAGAACCTAGGGGGCCGCCCCGACCCCAAAACCCCTTCAAATAGGCATATTGGACAATAATAACCATATGGGACTCAACTGAAAGCTATTTGGAAGTAGATTACATAGATGGTCTGGAAAGAGCAAAAGGCTATATAATTTGTTGATATCGGAAGGTGGCAGAACCTTCTTCGTTACCCCGATCGGTACAATATGGGTATCAGGTATTGGAGAGTAAAATACGAATAACATACAAATAACCAGGGGACAACCTGATCAGCAAAACTCCACCAAACAGACATATTAGACGTACATATTAACATGGGACTCAAAGGAAAAGTATTCGGGAGTATATTAGGAGGAAACGCCAACACGAACAAAGATGGGGCAGAGTGGCCAAAGTTGATGACAATTATGGCTTTCTGAATAAAGAATAAGTAAAAGCGTGCTAAGTTCGCCGGGCCAAATCTTGGGAACCCGCCAGCCATAGATTCTGCTAAAAAGGAATACAAACTAAATTCAGTTAAAGGGGATAATTTTATTCTACATACCAAACTTCTGTCAAAGCAGCAAAAATTAAAGCTTGTATGACCCGAACAAGATTAATCGAGAGACCGGTTTATATGGAAGCTATTGGGTTGCCTAAAATGTAATTGCGGATTTTTTAAAAGATAGTTAATGCATTTTTAATAAAACTTAGAATGAACTTTAATCAAATATATAATTGCCATTTTGTTCGATAACCTTTTGCTATCTTTCTGGCAAATTTAGTATTCCACGTTCATAGAACTTCTGGCCTTTATCTGCAAAAAACTGAACATAGTGCCATTTTATAGCCTCATCATTGCCGAAAGTTTTACCATTTAAGGAGTTCTGCAAAGATCGAAATAAATGGTAGTCTGATGGTGCAAGGTCAGGGCTATATGGTGGATGCATCAAAAGTTCCCAGCCAAGCTCACTCAGTTTTTGGCGAGTGACCAAAGATGTGTGCGGTCTAGCGTTGTCCTGGTGGAATATGACACCTTTACGATTGACCAATTCTGGTCGCTTCTCCTTGATGGCTGTATTCAATTTGTCCAATTGTTGACAGTAAACATCCAAATTAATCGTTTGGTTCCTTGGAAGCAGCACAAAATATACCACACCCTTTCAATCCCACCAAACAGACAGCATAACCTTCTTTTGGTGGATATCAGCCTTTGAAGTGGTTTGAGCTGGTTCACCATGCTTGGACCATGATCGTTTTCGACTAACGTTGTTGTAAACAATCCATTTTTCATCTCCAGTTATGATTCGTTTTAAAAACGGATCGAATTCATTGCGTTTAAGGTGCATATCACAAGCGTTGATTCGGTTTGTTAAATGAATTTCTTTCAATACATGTGGTACCCATATTAAAATTGATGCCAAACAAACAAATGTAAACAAAATTTCGCGCACTTTTTTTCTAAAGCAAGCTAAAAGTAACAGCTGATAACTGACAGAAGAAAGAATGCAATTACAGAGTCACAAGCCGTTGAAAAAATTTGTCAACGCCGACTATATGAAAAATCCGCAATTACTTTTTGGGCAACCCAATAGCTTCCATATAAACCGATCTCTCAATTTGACTTCTAGAGCCCTTACAACCGCAATTTTTGCCCGATTTGGCTCAAATTTTGCATGCGATGTTCCGTTACGACTTCTAACCACTGTTCGTAGTAGGGTTCAAATCAGTCTATAACCTAATATAGCTCCCATATAAAACTATCTCTGTATTATGGTTGTTCGGTTCCTAGAAGCATTAATTTGCAGGTTTGACAGAAGTTTGGTATATAGAATACAATTATGCCCCTCAACTTAAGTATTCTAATTGTAAGCAGAATCCATGGTGGTGGCTTACAAAGATTCGGCCCGGCCGAACTTAGCATGCTTTTACTTGTTTTAGCTCACGAAAGCCAAAATGCAAGTGAGCGTATTTAACACTTGTTTGTCTTCTTACAATTGACTCCAATACACCCAAAGTGAAACCCGATAACAAGGCAAATTGCTTCTTTCCCATTGTCGCTCATCTGATCAGTCTTTTTATACCCACCACCACAGGATGGGGGTATACTAATCTAGTCATTCCGTTGGCTACACCTCGAAATATTGATCTGGGACCCCATAAAGTATAAGTATTTTTGATCGTCTCGACATTCCGAGTCGATCGAAATCACGATAGCGGTCGAACGTGTAAAACTAGCCGCAATTTGCATAGATACCTAATATTGATGTAGGTCATTGGGGATTGCAAATGGACCATAGCGGATCAGATTTGGATATAGCTCCCACATAAACCGATCTCCCGATTTGACTTCTTGAGCCCTTAAAAGCCGCAATTTCTGTCGGATTTGGCTGAAATTTTGCACACAGTGTTCTTTCAACAACCATATACCGTCCGAATAGGTCTTTGATCTGTGTAGCTCCCATATAAACCGATCTCTCGATTTGTTTTCTTGAGCCCCTGGAAGCTTCAATTTTCACCTGATTTGGCTGAAATTTCGAACTTAGTGTTCTGTTATGACTTTCAAGAACTGTGGCAAGTACAGTCCAAATCGATCCATAACTTGATATAGCTCCCATATAATCCTATCTCCCGATTTGACGTCTTGAGCCCCGATTTGTCTAAAATTTTGCAAATATTATTCTGTTATGATTCGTAACAACTGTGCCAAGTACTGTCTAAATCGGTCAAGAACATCATATAGCCTCCATATAAACCGATCTCCCGATTGGACTTCTTAAGCCCTTGCAAGCTTCAATCTTTATCCAATTTGGTTGAAATTTTGTTCTGTGAAATTAGTGTTCTGTTATGACTTCCACGTACCATTTAAATCGGTCTATAACCTGATATAGCTCCCATATAAACCGATTTCCCGATTCTACTTCCTGTTCCCTTACAAAACGCAATTTTTGTCCGATTTAGATGAAATTTTGCATATAGTGTTCTATTAGGACTTCCAAGAACTGTGGCAAGTACAGTCCAAATCGATCCATAACTTGATATAGCTCCCATATATTCCTATCTTCCGATTTTACTTCTTAAGCCCCGATTTGTTTGAAATGTTGCACATAGCGTTCTGTTATGACTTCCAAGAACTGTGCCGCATACGGCCCAAATCGGTCTGTAACCTGATATATCTCCCATATTGTAGCTGAATCCATGGTGGTGGGTTCCCAAGATTCTGCCCGACCGAACTTAGCACGCTTTTACTTGTTTCTGTTTCTTATTCGTACGGAAATCAGCTGTTTGTCTGTTAGTATGCGAGAGAGCGGAACATAAAAGTATTTGAACAACACGTGCAAATGTAAATTTTCTCCATGAACATTTCACTAAAAAATAACGCATACGATAAACAAATAAAGTAAAGTAGATCTGAGAAGACCCATGGCTCTGGCCACCAGCTGATATGTGAGCTAAATAAGTGTTCGTGATGAATGGATAGCAATTGAGATCTACACCTTGATTATCAAACAAGACGCGGACAAACAGGAAGCCACCATAGCGCAGAGGTTAGCATTTCCACCTACGACGTTAAACGCCTGGGTTCGAATCCGGGCGCGACCATAAGAAAAAAATTTCAGCGGTGGTTTTCCCCTTTTAATGCACGCAACGTTTGTGAGTTACTATGCCATGTAAAACTTTTCTCCAAAGAGGTGTCGCACTGCGGCACGCCGTTCGGACTCGGCTATATCATTGAGCTTAAAACTTTAATGGGACTGCACTCATTGATATGTGAGAAGTTTGCCACTGTTCCTTAGTGGAATGGGCACAATTTGCAATTTGAGGCCGACGAACTAACGGTACAGGGAGGATATGCGGACAGACGGACATGGGTAAGCCAAATCAGGAAGAAGTTCTGAATAGAATGCGGACAGACGGACATGGGTAAGCCAAATCAGGAAGAAGTTCTGAATAGGCACCTTACCATAAATTCCATATTAACATATTTCTTGCTTACGTATTTAAAGCTAGGACCGAAAATTCACTACTGGTTTAGAACAATTAGTACATCCAATTTTGGACGTAGTTCCCTAACAAAAAAAAAAAAAAAACAGAAATTTCCCCTATAGCGTAGGACGCTCTAATGTACATATATCTGGGTCTCTTCATGTTATTGTTTATTTTGCAACTTGTGGCATTTCTAAAGTGTTCTCAAAATAATGCGTACTTTTATCAATTCAGAGTTTGTTTTTTGTTTTTAATTCTCTTAATGTTATTTCACATAACCGCATTGCATACATAGGCTTATCCAAATGGAAAATTCGTTACGAATTTTTAGGTGCTTCCTTTCTAGCCACTTAGTCGTGATTTCTCATTAATCGAAAAGTTTTTACCAGAGTTTAATTAATTGACAAATATACTAAAATATTGAAAACCTTTTGATATGAAATAATAAAATATCTCTCGATATGGAGTGCATCAAAGGGCACTGTGCACTTCTCTTACTGCACTATTCACTAAAAGTTAGTAGGTGGAGGTAATAAAGTCCATTTGGCTAGTATGACTGATGGTGTGGGTAGCTCCACAAATTTGTCTTACTTGGGTTAGGTTAGGTCCAAAAGTGGGTGCAGATATTAATCTGCCCCATGCCACTATGGACGTACACCTAAGCCAGTGATCGGCTTGATGTGCGCTCTAAAAACTATAAAATAACCTCTAAAACAGAAAATTATAAGTTGGGAACTCCTTAATTGTTTTCAATACCACCCCCTAAGTTGGTTTATGCATGGTATTGTGTCTCCAACTAAGTGCCGGTATCTGTTAGACGCGAACTCCGGGCAATAACAAAGCAAATGCTCCAACCTCTCATCATCTTTCCCGCATGCTCTACACATGCTCTCACTTGTCGCACCGATTTTACATAAGTAGTCCTTGTGTCCCGTTATGACACCAATAGCTTTACTGACCTCCTTTTTGCTTCCTTTCAGTAATAACCTCGTCTTCTCACTATCAGGATCCCCCCATAGGATTTTCACCGTCCTACCGACCGTTTCGCTATTCCACAATGTTTTATGCGCATTCGTCGCCCATTCCCTTAACTAGGACAGTGTCGACCGGAAAGGCTTCGGGTTAGCCAAGTTAATTGTCTTACTTAAAAGGTAAGACACAAGCAAAAAATAAGCCCATAGAACAGAGAACCGCGCTCGCTGCACATGACACCTTACCAGGGCACACGCCGAATTTGAAATACGTTGATATATTAGCCCAAGAATTTAATCACAAAAGACGCTATACTCTAGAAATGTTTTGGTTAATTAACACCCGGGTGAACAATAGCATGCATTTTAAGGCTAATACCGACCTTTATGCTCAAATGTACACAAATTTGATACAGACACAACAGAGAAAGCTATAAGTCGAAATTTTCGCTGCAGGAAAGAACTCAAAGTGATTTCTTTTAAATATAAATATTTTGTCTGGTGATCGAAATAGCTTTAAGAATAAAAACAAGTAAAAACGTGTTAAGTTCGGCCGTGCCGAACTTTGGAAACCCACCATCATGGATAAATTAACCATCCTCTTTTATAACAACTCCACTACCATATCCAGTGTGATGGACAAATCGGGGCTCGCCTGGATCATATTTAACTGAGGTCCCGAGAACTCTTATGCAAGTCATAGTATCAGCGAAATCGCACAATAAATCCGCTTTTTATTGAATTAAGACCCTTAATTGGAAGATCGGATTATATTGCAGCTATATCTATATGAGTCTGATCTGGACCATGTGCTGGTCAGACGAAAGGAGGTTTAATACAAGTCACTGTGTCAAATTTCAGCTAAATCGGGTAAAAAATGCGGTTTTTATAGGCCCAAGACCCTTTATCGACAGAAACGACCAAATGGCAGCGGAATCTGGTAATAATTGCGTCTTTTATGGGCTTTAGAACCTCAATCGGTAAATCAGTGTATATGGCAGCTATATCTAAATATAGCCCATTCTGAACCATATTTGAGGCGGATAGCAAAAGGCTTGAAAAAAATCACTGTTTCCAATTTCAGCAACAAATGCGCCTTTACCGGCATATCGGTCTATATGGCAGTCATATGTAAATATGGTCTGATATGAGCCATATTCTGTTTGAATAGCGGGCCCCTAGTGTAACTTCCTGTTTCAAATTTCAGCGAAATCGGACAAGAACTGCAGCTTTAATGGGTTGAAGACCCTTAATGATCAGATCGGTCTAAATGGGAGTGACAATGGCACAGATATGTCTATTCCCTTTTCAAAAATAGCAGAAATATATATCAGAAATATATATTCTTTAAAGGGTCGGAAATGGATATTTCGAGGTATTGCAAACGGAATGACAAAATGAAAATTCCCCCATTCTTCGGTGGTGGGTATAACAAAAAGATCAATTAAAGCAACAACATCTGCTTTTATACCAACCAGCAGAGAAAGAGGGTATATTCATTTTGTCATTCTGTTTGCAACACAATATAGGCCGCCATATAGACCGATCTCTCGATTTTAGGTCGTGGGCCCATAAAAGGGGCATTTATTGTCCGATTTCGCTGAAATTTGTGACAGTGAGTTGTGTTAGGCTCTTTGACATCTTTATTTCAATTTGGCCCAAATCGGTGGAGATTTGGATATAGCTGCCATATAATAGACCACCGTAGCGCAGAGGTTAACATGTCCGCCTATGACGCTGAACGCCTGGGTTCGAATCTTGGCGAGACAATCGGAAAAAAAATTCAGCGGTGGTTTTCCCCTCCTAATGCTGGCAACATTTGTGAGGTACTATGCTGTGTAAAAACTTCTCTCCAAAGAGGTGTCGCACTGCGGCTCGCCGTTCGGATTCGGCTATAAAAAGGAGGCCCCTTTTTATTGAGCTTAAAAAATCTTAAATCGGACTGCACTCATTGATATGTGATAAGTTTGCCCCTGTTCCTTAGTGGAATATTCATGGGCAAAAAATTTGCAAAAAAAATTTTAAAAAAGTCCGATTTTTCGGTTGAAGGTCTTGGGCCCATAAAGGCGCATTTTTTGTCCTATTTCGCCGAAATTTAAGACAATGAGTTGTGTTAGGCCCGCCTATATCCATCTTGAAGAAGGTTCAGATCGGTCCCGATTTGGATATAGCTGGCATATAGACCATTATCTCGATATAAGGTTTTGCCCCCTAGAAAATCGAATTTATCATCCGATTTCGCTGAAATTTGACACGGTGACTTATGTTAGGCTTTTCGATATCCTTGTTCTATATGGTTCAGATCGGTCTATATTTATATTTAGCTGTAAAAAGACTAATATTGAACCAAATTTGAACAAATTTGACTTGTAGATGTGTTTTGTTGCGACTTTAACAACACTGCTAAGTATGTTTCAAATCGATCCATAACCTGATATACCTGCCATATATACCGATCTGGGACCTTGAATTCTTGAGCCACTAGAGGGCGCAATTCTTATCCGGTTTGTCTGAATTTTTGCATGACATATTTCGCTATGACTTCGAACAACTGTACTAACTATGGTTTAAGTCGTTTTATAACCTGATATAGCTGCCATATAAACCGATCTTGAATCTAGATTTCTTGAACCTCTAAATGTGTTTTGTTATGACTTCAACAACTCTGCTAAGTATAGTTCAAATCGGTCCATAACCTGATATACCTGCCATATAAACCGATCTGGGACCTTGACTTCTTCAGCCTCAAGAGGTCGCAATTTTTATCCGATTTGGCTGAAATTTCGCACGGCGTTTTGTTTTATGACTTCTAACAACTGTACCAAATATGGTTCAAATCGTTCTATAACCTGATATAGTGTCCATATAAACCGATCTGGACCTTGACGTCTTGAGCCTCTAGAGGGCGCAATTATTATCCGATGTACAACGGCTTCTCCCATGACCTTCAACATACGTGTCAAATATGGTCTGAATCGGTCTTTAGCCTGATACAGCTCCCATATAAACTGATCTCCCTATTTTACTTCTTGAGCCCCTAAAGGGCGCAATTCCTATTCGAATTGGGTTAAATTTTACACAATGACTTCTAATTTGGTTTTCAATTTTCAATTCAATTATGGTTTGAATCGGTCCATAACTTGATATAGCTCCAATAGCATAGCAAATCTTTTCTTATATCCTCTGTTTGCATAAAGAGAGATACCGGGAAAAGAACTCGACAAATGCGATCCATGGTGGAGGGTATATAAGATTCGGCCCGGCCGAACTTAGCACGCTTTTACTTGTTGCCATAGACGTTGGATACTATAACATAAGACTTCATTCAAAATCGGATAAATATGGCGCCCTATGCGGGTTCAATAAGTCAATAATCAGTAGCAACTACACTTGCGGTGGAGATTGAAAATCATAAAACAATTAATCGTATAAAATATCGGCCAAATCGGTGAAGAACTGCGGATTATGCATTATAAACCGATATCCCATAATATCACATATGCCAGGTTTTAAACCGATTTGGATCATTTATGGCAAGCACGATGAAAATCGCAGTGAAAGGCATCATGCACAATTTTAGCCAATTCAGATAACTATTGCGTTAGAGATCGCATTCGAGAATTCCAGTTGGGACATCGGCTTATATGATAGTTATATCCAAATAGGGAACGATTTGCCCCATTTAAAATTCCTAGCTTTACTAATTCGACAGTTTGCGTGTCGTCCAGCAGCACAGTGACCAGACCCTTTTAACAAATCTGGGGATCTGTACGCGAAATGGAGTGTCATTGCCTTATCTGCGTTTATGTTGTTCGGCCAAAAAACAATCGTTTTGTTTTCGTGTGAGTTTAAGTCGAACAGTGCGTTTATGTATGTGTATGTGTGTGTGCGCATGAGTGTGAGTAGTTTTTGGCCAAACTGCAGTGACATTACGATAACTACGGTTACCACCGATGAATATGGAACTTGGCTTTGACTTTGAGACATGACTTTGGCCACTCTCAACGGCATTACATCACGAATACATCACCGTCATCATCATGAATGCCATTAGCATCATTATTATGATCTATAAGCCAATATTGGCCACGTTGCAGTCGGCCGTAGCGCTGTTGCCACCATTGTTGGTCTGTTGGTTACACAATCTCTTGGCCACAGAAGATCATCAGATTGTGGCGGCCAATGACTCAGTCTGAGGATGGTGGTAGTTTAGATGCTACGTATTCTTTTCTTGGCCAGGGTACAAAAAGTAATTGTAGCATAAATTGACGCTCGCACAAAAAAATGTCATAAATAAATAGGCAACACAAAAAACGATTAAAACAGAAGTCATGCGAGTTTTTGTCAAAGAAAAGTCCATTTGCAACATTTTCAGCCGCTAAATAAAACGCCATAAATGATCGACTTGATTTCAGCTGTAAGTGCAGCCACATACAAATGTTTGTTACGCATGCGCGTCTTGCCTACGGCTCGTCGCAGCACAATTGGCAGCAATGATGTCTCTGGCTTAGCCTATTTCAGTGCTGTTCAAACTTGTGCATTTTGAAGAAGTTTTGATGCCACCTAATCTATCGAAAAGGGATCCCCGGCTCATGGGTCGAAACTCTGAGCTCCCATTAGAGTGCAGTTCATCGAGAAGCTCAGTTAAAAGCGTTCAAAGGTTGTGGACAGTGAAGTGATCCATATCTGTAGAATGGTGCCGTCGCGGACAATCAGTAGTATCGAGGGGAGAGTCACAGTGAGAGGTCGGGCGGCACCGGCTCTTGCTTAAATACAGAGTGCCTATGATGCTGAGGTGAGTTTTTTTTGAGCCTTTAAATAACCAATCACGTTTCGGCGGCGATCAGACTAAGGTCCAGAACGAGCATTCTATGGAGCTTGACGAGGGAAGCTACCTTCATATATAGACATGTGGTAACAACAATAACAACAACAAAATTTTTAGGATTGAAGGGGTCTTGTCCCAATCTTTGCTCATAGTGATTAAGGGACAAAAATTCTCGTAGAAATTTGTCAGTTGGCTTTGACCGTAGATTTGAGCACGGTGAAATGTTATTTAAAACATTTTAAATTTTACTTTTTGAATTTTTGATTTACTTCCAAGAAATTCGCGCCAGATTTAGCCAGGATTTTATTTTGGAGGGGGCCCAACCCACGAAGGCTTAAGAAGTCAAGATCCCACCACGGTTTATATGGCAGCAATTTCAGGTTATGTACTGATATTTAGGCACAGTTATTTAGCACAGTTATTGGAAGTCAAAACAAAACACCTCTTGCAAAACACCTTAAGCCAAATCGGATAAGAATGGCGTTCTCTATTGGCTCAAGAAGTCAAGATTCCAGATCGGTTTGTATGACAGCTATACCAGATTATGAACCGATTTGAACCATTCAAAACACTGTTGTTGGAAGTGATACCGAAACACTACGTGCAAAATTTCATTCCAATCGGGCGAGAATTGCGCCCTCTAGAGGCTCAAGAAGTCAAGACCCATGATCGGTTTATATGACAGCTATATCAAAACATGGACCGATTTGAGCCATACTTGGCACAGTTGTTGGATATCATAACAAAATACTTCGTGCAAAATGTCATTCAAATCGGATAAGAATTACGCCCTCTAGAGGCTCAAGAAGTCAAGACCCAAGATCGGTTTATATGGCAGCTATATCAGGTTATGAGCAGGTTGGACCATACTTGGCACGGTTGTTGAATATCATAACATAACACGCCGTGCAAAATTTCATTCCAATCGGATAAGAATTGCCAACTCTAGAGGTTCAAGAAGTCAAGACCCATGATCGGTTTATATAGCAGCTATATCAAAACATGGACCGATATGGTCCATTTATAATCTCAACCGACCTACACTAATAAGAAGTATTTGTGCAACATTTCAAGCGGCTAGCTTTAGTTTTTCGTTAGCGTGCTTTCGACAGACAGACGGATGGACGTGGCTAGATCGACATAAAATGTCACGACGCTCAAGAATATATATACTTTATGGGGTTTCAAACGAATATTTCGAGTAGTTACAAACAGAATGACGAAATAAGTATACCCCCATCCTATGAAGGAGGGTATAAAAAACTCTAATCGGCCTTCAAGGTGTAACTGTATCGAAATTTTGAGATCTTTAGCCCAATCTGTAAATAAAGTACCATTTTGTACGTTTTAGTACCTAAATTTACAAATTTCAAAACAATTTTCATGTCATCCGTTACATACTGTTAAGATGTACCTGCATCTCTAATGTCACAGGTGTAGTTCAGTCTTTAAATAAAGTTCCACTTTGTGCGTTTTAGTACCAAAATGAATCAATATCTAAAAAATCTTCTAGTCGTCCGGTACATACTGCCTAGATGTAACTGTATTCCAAATTTCAGCGTTGTAGCTCAATCTTTAAAAAAGTACTAAATAGTACCAATTACAGCACTTAAGTACTTGTTATTTCACTCCTTGTACGATTTAAACATTTCATATTTGGTGCAAGCAATCTATACGTTTGTCAAGACATCGATAATTTTTACTAAATTTTTTTAATTTTACACTTTTCCGTTCACTGTAAAAGTAAATAAGCTATTTCTTTTTGGTACTAAAACGTAAAAGTATGAAATGGTACCAAATACGGTACGGTACTTCCTCCGTTTTCATTACTATTTATCATATTTTTTCTATCTATCCCCTTTATTTCGCAACATCAATCATTTAAGCCAAATTTCGAAGTTCTAGCTCTACTCGTTCGCGCTGTGCAAAGTTCACCTATTTCGTACCATTTTTGGTACTTTTTGGTTCTAAATGTCCAAAAACTCTTTTGACATAGCAATTTAGTATGCCATAGAGTACCCAAATTTCAAAATTCAAAGCTCTAGCTCAGTTAACAAATGAGGTTCCAAAAAGTACCAATTGCGGTACTAAACGTACCATTTTCCCCCTTCCAGTACTATTAAATCTTTAAATAGAGCCTAAAATCATAATTCTACTTCCATCCGTTAGCGCCGGGTAAAAGTTGTCATTTCTTACTTTTTAGTTCCTAAACATACATATATCACAAAACCCAGTCTTATCTTAAGACCCACATTCGTGCCAAATTTCGTGACTCCAGCCTGATGATATTGGTCGAGTTTTATAGGAGTGTTTAGTCTATTGGTGCACTTTAAATATCGCCTCTTCAGCTTGAGGTAGTTTATTCGCAGTGTTGCTATTTCGCTATTGCGCCAGTAGTTTTCTTTTCTATTTGCATTCGATCGTTTCCTTGGCATTTTCGCATTTTAAGGTTTTCTGCTACTTATTCTGCCATAATTGTTATTTCTTCTTCAATTGGGTAGTTGCAAAAAAATTCTTCGAAGGATTCCAGGTCGAACTTTTCTTCCGCCCATCCCTTAAATGTTGTTCTGAGTGTAGTTGTCTTCTTTTGATTTCGAATATTCTGTGCATGGCAAAGTACCTCACAAATCTCGCCAGGATTCGAACCCTTGCGTTCAGCATCATAGGGGGACATGCTAACCTCTGTGTTACTATGGCCTCCGTACTGCTCCATTAAGGATTAATAGCTAGCCTTGTCAGAACGCTGCTCTATCAACTCATTGTCTCCTTCCCATGCGAAGAAATATATTTTCCCAACAGTATCTCCTGAACAGAAAAGAGTACAACAGAGTTAATACGCTGCAGGTTATCGTGATGCACAGGTTAGCATGTTCCACCATGATGCTGAATGCCCTGGTTCGATATCTGGCGAGAACGTCCTCTAGGCAATATTACCAACACAAGATAACATTTCAATGTCATTCGTCTTCAGAGAAATGTTCACTAAAGTTGCCTCTATATGCATGGCTTTATAACTTCATATGATCTTAGACATATTGTCAAAGCTTTGTCACCTCTGGCATCTATCGTTTGGCTGCAGAATATCCAAAAGATGTTTTTCTACTACGAAAAATGTGCATTTGAGAATGTTTTTCTCGGTAAATTAACTAAAAATGCTAAAAACGCTTTTGCTCCGTTTTTTCTCTCTTTACTTGAGTCTTAGTAGTTTCTTTACCAAACCAAACTAAACCAAACTGACCAAATAGAAAAAGGTATTTTCATTATTGTTGGCAACATCATCATCACCATCATCATCAGCTACATTGCAGATGCTGCCTTCATCGTTCTATATCACGATTGGTGTTGATGCTGCTATTAGTAGTGGCCAGGGGGGAATGGGATGCTTTTGTATCCGTTGATGATGCTTTTTGAGCGACAACTATTTGTCTGAAGATCAACAACAAAAAGTCAACAGCGACAGTGACAAAAAAGCACAGAACAAAAGAACAGCAACAACTATTGGCAATTTTTCCTATTTCACTAATGTCGCCACATTAATGAGTCTTAAATGTGCGAGTTTGGATGCTATGCTGCATGCTGCTCTCCTACAGTGGATGCATTTGGACTAAAAACATTCCATCGAGATTGAAAGAAAAGCTCGTCTCTTATAAAGGGGACATGGGTAACAGACAAAAAAAAACATACAATTCTGAAAAAATCATGTGAATTTAATGTTTGAAGGTTATTTCATGCAAATGTTGAATGTGACTGCGCCGCTTAGTCCAATTTTGGCATACTCTTTCCAACATTTCGGCTGGTATCTCACGAATAAGTGCTTCAATGTTGTCTTCCAAAGAAGAAGTACGGTCCAATGATACCACCAGCCGTACCCATTGAGCCAAAAATGAGAAAAAATGAGCAATAATGAGCGCGCGATGAACTTTCTTAACAGAGCAGGTATTTTGGTAATAAAAAAAATTGTAAAATTTAATAATCTTAGCCCTAACAAGCAAAAAACTTGAAAAATGAACCGAACCTGGGCACACGGAGAAATAGCGAGAGCCGTTGCCGTTGTCTAGCATTCCAAGCCATCAATACAACTTCCAATAGATGTACAAAATCATGTGTAATTTGCCACAGAAAGAATGTCTGTCATTACAAAAAAATACATGCATTGGGAAAAAGTACAGCTAATAGACAGGGTTGTCGAGCGTGGTAATTGTACCATAGATGCGTTTTCGCTATCAATACGATTCAAATACAAGATACCAATGCACGGCCCTTGAAGTCATCACACCTAATATGGTTGAAAAGTCTTCTAACCAAAGACCAAACGCGTCCCATAGTGGTTGGTGTGTATTGCTATCGTTGGGTTTCCTTTTCCATTTGCATCTCCGATCATTGAGCTCGCCCTAACATTCAAAAAACTTGAAATATGAAAAAAATTCAATAATTTCCGAGCGTTGTTCGTTTGTAAGACGATTTAATTTAAATTATAGACCAAACTGAAGACTTTTGACAGTGAAACAAAACACGAAACGTGCATGAGCTGTTTAAACCAGTGTTGCCAAAATGATAATATCTAAAACAAGTAAGAGCGTGCTAAGTTCGGCCGGGCCGAATCTTATATACCCTCCGCCATGGATCGCATTTGTCGAGTTCTATGCGAAGTATCTCTTTTTACTCAAACAAATAATATTGAATAAGAGTTGTTATGCTATTGGAGCTATATCAAGTTATAGTCCGATTCGGACGGTAAATAAATGCTGAACATTGTAGAAGTCATTGTGTAATATTTCAGTTCATTCGGATAAGAATTGCGCCTTGTAGAGGCTCAAGAAACAAAATCGGCTCAAGAAACAAAATGCCTATGGGCAAAAAAAGGAATCTGTGCAAAGATTCATCTCAATATCTCTTTTTTTTAAGACTATAGAGTGATTTCAACAGACAGACGGACGGACGGTCGTGGCTAGATCGTCTTAGATTTTTACGCTATATAGGGTCGGAAATGGATATTTCGATGTGTTGCAAACGGAATAACAAAATGAATATACCCCCATCCTTCAGTGGTGGTAATCCCTAGTCGGGATAACGTGATCAAGTGTTATAATCTCTCTTGCTACACTTGCCCCCACTGTGTCTGGTTATTGGTTTAACTAAACGAAATGTTTTGAGGACAAGTTAAATTGTGTCTTATTATGGCTTAAACCACACATTCATAATTATTCTCAAGTTTAACAAGTTGTCCGATGTTTTCATAATTAGGAGTTCTTAAGAAATTCTAACTTAACTCATGTCCGTCCGTCCGTCCGTTCGACTACATAGTTTTGTTCGTTTGTGGTACAGCTGTTTGTGGGGTGGTGTGTGCGAAACATACATAACTTGGAGTAGACATGGACGACGCATGCTGGTTGTACTTACAAGTGTTTAAGTGATCCTTCCTCACTGCCACTGCCACTGCCATGGCAACGGCTAGGCCACAGCCATTGCATCCAATATGGCCAAGTTTGAGAGTTTCAGCGTAAAAATCTTGGTATTCATTGGTGGTTGGAGCTATGCTGGCTGTCGAAGCCAGAATTTATTCGATTTGGGTTGGTTTTGTCTGGTATTTGTGGACATTTGTTCAATTGTTGTGTTCAGTTGGCTAGACTTCCTTTTATGCCACAATTAAATGTATTTGTTCGATAATTTTTGCCAATTATTTGGTATTAAATCATGAATATGTATGTCTCTTAACATGCCTTCTTGCGTGTTCGCCATGCCTTGCTGCTGCTTCTGTATGTTGTGGTTGGAAGGTTGGTTGGTCGGTCGGTTGTTTGTTTGGCTGGTCGCTCTATGTCTAATCGGGAGCATAGGTAGGCCATGTTGGAGCATAAATAGCTGGCAATGCCATGAATTATTAATTAGCTCTGCGTGTACTGGGAAAAGACAAACGAATTTGAAACAGAACGCTTTCGTCCGTCCCAAAAAAAAAAAAAATCCCAGCTTCTTGTCGATCTCTTAACTGAATTTAGTTTGACTATCAACCCCGCACTTGACAATTGAGGCAATGCAACATTTATCTAATTTGAAAAGTAAATTTTGAGGCTTATATGTCCGCCTATGATGCCGAACGATTGGGTTCAAATCCCAGCAAGAACATCCGAAAACACTTAACGAAAGGCAAAAGTCTTGCGGTGCCGACTAAATAATACCCTATAAATAGCCTATAAGCGGAAATTTGGGCAATACCACTGAATGGATCGTATATCTAGTTCTGATCCATCAAAAGGGGTTTTATGTTGGGAAAAAAATCAATCCGTATCAAATTTCGAGCAAATTTTTTCAAATTTTAATAACTCAGACATTATAAGGGCAAAGAGGACAATGCATATATATATATATATGAGAGCTACACCCAGAAAAATTTTTTAGTAAAAACAACATAAATGTTTCCTGTAACAGAAGAAGATCCGCTGAAAATTGCACAGCAGTAATTGTTTGCTAAAACAGCAAACATTATCGTCACTCCGTGACCGGTGACCACCATAAATGACCTATTAAGGATGCTGACTGAATAGGGTTTAGATCCCGTCTGCCGCGCAGACGATGTTATAATACTTCTAAGGTGTAAGGGTCCCAACGAGCTATACAGAAGGGCTGAATGGATCTTGCATATGGCATATGACTGGGCTAGACCCAGAGGTCTCTATGTTAACCCAGAGAAGACTGAAATATGCCTGTACGAGGAAAGCGAATTTGGGCCAATTTAACGCACCACGTTTCCTCAATAAGACGATTTCGATGTCTGATAAGGTCAAATACTTAGGTGTGATCTTGGACAGGAAACTGAATTGGAAGTGTCACATTTAGGAGCGTACCAAGAAGGCTCACAGATGTTGGGCACTATGTAGACGGGCCGTAGGCTCGAAATGGGGCCTGAATCCGAGGATAGTCCAATGGCTCTACAGGAGCGTGATTAGATCAATACTTACTTACACCTCAGTAGTTTGGTGGACTGCTATGGAGAAAAAGTGCAACATCAGGACCATACAACAGGTTCAGAGAACATGTTGTCTTGGCATAGGCGGAGCGATGAGGACTACGCCCACTAGGGCACTGGAGACTATTCTAGATATCAGACCCATTGACATACAGATTAAGTGTGAGGCAGACACTGCGGCTATGAGACTTAAAGCAATGGGAGAATGGATTGATGATGGCAGCTTATGCCATCACTGTATAATCGAGGCGATGATAGGCGAAACCTGGAAGGAAGGGAAGAGGTTTCCGATCGGATACCTGAGATGAACCTCGAAGTCGAGTACGAGGCACTGCTGCCATCGGCACAGTCTTGGATTGACGGAACCCTAGTATTGCCATCTGGAAGATCATGTAACACGGATGGATCAAAGCTAGAGGACAGAGTGGGTCTGGGGGTTTACATTGAAAACGTTTCCAAGGGACTGACATCTGTTTTAGACTGCCTGACGATAATACGGTCCTGCAGGGGGAGATCCGGGCGATAACGGAATGCGTGAAGTGGTGTGGTGCTAACGCGAGGACGTCGAGTGTGAACATCTTTACCGACAGTAAAATTGGCATAAGGGCAATAATAACCAGGACGGTAAGGTCACGAACAGTCTTGCAGTGTAAGAAGGAGATTACCGCCATTTTCTGAGGATGGCAAAATCCGCATCGTTTGGGTGCCGGGCCATAATGGAGTAAGGGGAAATGAAAGGGCAGACGATTTGGCGGTGAAGGTCAGAGGACCGCCGTCAATAAACTTGGTTAAGCCGAAGCCTTTCGGGTCGACTCAGTCCGAGTAAAGGGAGTGGGCGATGAATGCACATGCAACATTGTGGAACAGCGAAACGGTCCTATCCTATGGGGGTATCCAGGTCATGAGTCGAGGCTATTACTGAAAGGAAGTTAGAAGGAGGTCAATATAGCTATTGGTATCATAACGGGAGACATAGGAGTATGAGGTCACTTATGTAAAATCGGTGCAGCAAGTGTTAGCATGTGTAGGGCATGCGGGGAAGATGATGAGATGTTGGAGCATTTCCTTTGTCATTGCCCCGCTTTTGCGTATTTAAGTGGAGACACAATATCAGACATAAACCAACTAAGGGGAGTGGTATGTAAAACAATTAAGGATTTTGTAAGTAGCACGGAATTCCTAACTTAAAATTTTCTTTTTAGAGGTTACTTTATAGTTTTAGAGCGCACAACAAGGCGATTACTGGCTTAGGTGTATGTCCAATACCGTGGTAGATTACGTACTGACATGTCCTTAAGATCAATTGTAATAAGCTATAGTAAAAATTTATTTTGGTATTTCATAGATTACATTCAAAGATGTTATTTTCCCTTCCGGGAGTATTTTTGATCGTGAATTAAATTTTTTTAAACTGGTTAAAAAGAAAAATTTTCTGGAAATTTCCATACTGTCTTTAAATATATAAACTAATTGCAATTTTTTGCAAAATAGGATATGTTTCCGTAGTTTAGCAAATTTTCATAGCAAATGAGAAAATTTTCATAAAGTATAATAAAATTTGTATACCAATTTTGGGTAAATTTTGTACTACATAATATGATACCCTTTTTTTGGTTTTTATAAGGTTATATACCGATTTGGACTATGTTTGCGAACTCGGCTCAATCCGATGAAAATTGCGGTTTCTAGGAGCTAAAGAAATCAAATCGTTGGATCGGTATATATGAGAGCTAAAAAGTGAATTCGCAAGTTTATTCACTTTGCATTTAGGACCGCCTTTGCATAATTATCTCCAAAGTTTGCGCCTATTTGCCGCCACGCATTGTCCAAAGTAGCTTGTTGTGGTATCCTTCACTTCCAGCATTCCACAGGCAAGCTTATGCTTTCTTCGCTTATTTGTCGCCCAGCACTCCCCAAAGTAGTTTTTTGTGGTATACAAGAACAGGGGCAAACTTCAATGAGTGCTGTCCAATTCAATTTAAGCTGAATGATAAAGGGTCTCCTTTTTATAGCAGAGTCAGAACGGCGTGACGCAGTGTGATACCTCCTTGGGTAGAATTTTTAAAATGACAAAGTGCCTCACAAATATCGCCAGCATTAGGTGGGGATAACCATCGATGATATTTTTTATGTTCTCGCTAGGATTCGAACCTAGGCGGACATTCTAACGTCTGCGGTACGGTAGCCTCGGGTGGAAGGAACAATAGGCTTTATAATTTTTAATAACGGAAGTGGGACGGACATCCCCATTACCCCAAAAACACCACCCAAAACCGGACCGATAAAAGCAATATGAGTATCTAATTAAAGGTATTGGATAGTAGAATACGATTATCGTGTTAAAAATCGGTTCCAAGTTCCCAGGGGGCTCCGAATGCCATAACTCATCCAAGCATACACATTGGACGTACATGTCAATATAGCATGGACTGGCGTCCTTGTAATGAGGGCAGTGTTACGCCTAAGAATTTTGAAATAGTCTTTTTTAAACCCACCAACATATGATGCGGGTATACTTATCTAGTCATTCCGTTCCGAATCGATCTTGCATGAAGCATGAATTTTGCACATGCATTTAATAGTGAAGTAGGTCATTGGGGATTTCGCTGTTTTAAATTTTAGTGAAATCGGTTAAAAAATAAAGCTTTCATGGGCTTCACACCCTTTATCGGCAGATCGGTCTATATGACAGCTGTATCTAAATATAGCCCGTTCTGAACCATATTTAGGTCGGATGGTGGGAGGTCTAAACCTACTCACTGTTGCAAATTTCAGCGAAATCGGGTAATAAATAAAGCTTTTATGGACTTCAGACCCTATATCGGGAGATCGGTCTATATGGTAGCTATATCTAAATATAGTCGGATATGAACCATATTAAGGTCAGTTGTCGGGAAGCCTTATACAATACTACTCCGTATTTCAAATTTCAACAAATTCGGATGAAAAATAATGTTTTTATGAGAATTAGACCCTTAATCGGAAAATTGGTCTATATACAATAGTAGCTATATCCAAATATGTTCCGATTTGGCCCGTTCAAGAACTTAACCAGCATGCATCAAAAACACGTATGTGCCAAATTTCATCTCAATACCTCAATTTTGGACGGCTCTAGAGTGATTACAACAGACGAACGGATAGACGGACAGACACACGGACATCGTTAAATCGTCTTAGAATTTTACGACGATCCGAAATATATATACTTTGTAGGGTCGAAAATAGATATTTCGATGTGTTGCGAATGGAATGACTAAATGAATATACCCCCTATCCTACGGTGGTGGGTATAAAAAACAAAAACAAGTAAAAGCGTGCTAAGTTCAGCCGGGCCGAATCATAGTAACCCACCACCATGGATTCTGCTAAATAAAATATGTAATCTATATCTATAGACCGATTTGGATCGTACTTGGCACAGTTGTTGGAAGTCACGACAAAACTCTATGTGCAAAATGTCAGCCAAATCGGACAAAAATTGCGGCTTCCAGCGCCAAAAGAAAACAAATCGGGAGATCCCTTTATATGGAAGCTATATCAGGTCACTGAACGATTAGCCATAAGCCATAACATAACACCGCATGCAAAATATCAGTTAGATCGGACAAAAATTTCGGCTTCCAGGGGCTCAAGTAGACAAATCGGGAGATCGGTTTATATGGGTGATATATCCAAATCTCAACCGATATGGCCCATTTGCAATACTCAATGGCCTACATCAGTATTAGGTTAGGTTAAAAAGGTTGTGCAGATATCAATCCGCCCCATGCCTCTATGGACATACACCTAAGCTAGTAATCGGCTTGTTGTGCGCTCTAAAAACTATAAAGTAACCTCTAAAAAGAAATTTTTAAGTTAGGAATTCCGTGCAACATACAAAATCCTTAATTGTTTTCAATACCACCCCCTAAGTTGGTTTATGCATGGTATTGTGTCTCCAATTAAGTACCGGTATCTGTTGGACGCGAAAGCCGGGCAATGGCAAAGGAAATGCTCCAACGTCTCATCATCTTCCCCGCATGCCCTACACATGCTATCACTTGCCGCACCGATTTTACATAAGTGAGCTCGTACTCCTATGTGTCCCGCTATGACACCAATAGCCATACTGACCTCCTTCTTGCTTCCTTTCAGTAATAGCCTCGTCTTCTCACGATCTGGATCCCCGATAGGATTTTCGCCGTCTTACCGACCGTTTCGCTGTTCCACAATGTTGCATGGGCATTCGTCGCCCACTCCCTTAACTCGGACTGCGTCGACCCGAAAGGCTTCGGGTTAACCAAGTTTATTGACAGCAGTCCTCTGGCATTCACCGCCAAATCGCCTGCTCTTTCATTTCCCCTTACTCCGTTATGGCCTGGCACCCAAACGATGCGGATTTTGCCATCCTCAGAAAATGGCGGTAATCTCCTTCTTACACTGCAAGACTGTTCGTGACCTTACCGTCCTGGTTGTTATTGCCCTTATGGCAATTTTACTGTCGGTAAAGATGTTCACACTCGACGTCCTCGCGTTAGCACCACACCACTTCACGCATTCCGTTATCGCCCGGATCTCCCCCTGGTCAGGCGGTCTAAAACAGATTTCAGTCCCTTGGTTTTCAATGTATACCCCCAGGCCCACTCTGTCCTCTAGCTTTGATCCATCCGTGTAACATGATCTTCCAGATGACAATACTAGGGTTCCGTCAATCCAAGACTGTACCGATGGCAGCAGTGCGTCGCACTCCACTTCAAGGTTCATCTCAGGTATCCGATCGAAAACCTCTTCCCTTCCTTCCAGGTTTCCTACCGTTGTCTCGATTATACCGCGATGGTATGAGCTGCTTCCATTTTCATTTCATTCTCCCATCGCCTTAAGTCTCATAGCCGCAGTGGCTGCCTCACACTTAATCTGTATGTCAATGGGTAGGATATCTAGAATAGTCTCCAGTGTCCTAGTGGGAGTGGTCCTCATCGCTCCGTCTATGCCAAGACAACATGTTCTCTGAACCTGTTGTAGGGTCCTTATGTTGCACTTTTTCTCCGTTCCCCTAACTACTGAGGCGTTAGCAAGTATTGGTCTAATCACGCTCCTGTAGAGCCAGTGGACTATCCTCGGATTCAGGCCCCATTTCGAGCCTACGGCCCGTCTACATAGTGTCCAACATCTGTGAGCCTTCTTCGTACGCTTCTGAATGTGACACTTCCAATTCAGTTTCCTGACCAAGATCACTCCTATGTATTTGACCTTGTCAGACATCGAAATCGTCTTATTGAGGAAACGTGGTGCGTTAAATTGGCCCACCTTCGTCTTCCTCGTGAACACGCATATTTCAGTCTTCTCTGGGCTAACATTGAGAACTCGGGGTCTAGCCCATTCATATGCCATATGCAAGACCCTTTCGTCGCTTTAGCTCGTTCGGATCCTTACCCCTTAGAAGTATTTTAACATCGTCTGCATAGCAGACGGGTTCAAATTCCGCCTCAGTCAGCTTTGGTAATAGGTTATTTATAGTTGTCACCCAAATGAGTGGCGATGTATTGCCCCCCTGTCGCGTTCCCCGTGCCACTTTCTCCCTTATACTCATATTAATGTCATGGGACCCGCAATTTATATACATGTTCATATATCATATCGCTTATCCAGTCTCTAAGGACCTTGTCCACCAAGTACTGGTGTAAGGATTCTATCAGAGTGTCGCTCCGCACATTGTTAGAAGCCCCCTCGATGTCAATGCATACCGCCAGTGTGTACGTTTTGGCATCGATGGATTCTTCTATTTTATGCACAACCTCATGCAGGGCAGTCTCTACCGATCTTCTATAGGCATGCTATTTGTATTTGAGCAGTTCGCTGGATGTCATACCCTTTTTCATTGTGTCCACAATACGTTCCATGGTTTTGAGAAGTATTAAGTGTTTGTGCAGAACTTCCAGCGGCTAGCTTTACGCTTTCGACCGCAGTCGTGAATTAGACAGACGGACGAACGGACGGATGGACAGAAATGGCTAAATCGAATCAGGGTGTCGAGACGATCAAGAATATATATATGGGGTCCTAGATCATTATTTCAAGGTGTTAAAAACGGTATGACTAGATTAGTATAACGACATCCTATGGTGGTGGGTATAAAAGCGAGGTTTCGACAGAAAGTGGAGGATATAATTAAGTACAATAATACAATAAACATTAAGGCCTAATTATATGGAGCTTCTGCAAACGCATATTGTAATACAGCGCATCAAAATATTATCAAAAATATTGCCGGTCTGCTCCCTTTGCATAAGAGCACTGGTGCATAAATATGACGACGAGACACTGATCAAAAAGCTGGTATGGTGCTACAAAGTCACATGTGAATGTATCTGAATTAAGTCAGTGGTAAACCATTAAACCATTTCTCTTAATCAATAAGACTAAATGTTTGTATAGTGATTTGGTATTGGATGAAAGATTCATTCATTCGTCCTTCCAACGTGGCCTACGGATTTCTATAATCTTACTCCAATACATGTCCTATTCATGTATGAAAGAGTTGTTGTACAAGCTACCTTATGCTACTGTTTAAGAGAATTTACTTGCTAACGTTGCAACTGTTGATATAAGGTGGTATAATAGGGCGTACCAAATATATGCGAAATGCTACATTGTAGCCGCTTTATATACCACCAAGAGCCAAAGGGAAAGCTGTTTTATAAACAAGTAAAAGTGTGCTAAGTTCAGCCCGCCGAATCCTTGGGACCCACCACCATGGATTCTGCTATAAATTTATACGAAATAAATTTAGTTGAAGAGCATTATTTAATTTTATTCTATTGGGTTGCCCAAAAAGTAATTGCGGATTTTTTAAAAGAAAGTAAATGCAACCCAATACATACTTCTGGGAACCGAACAAGGATGATCAAGAGACCGGTTTACAATTTTTGATGATTTCGTATTCTTTGTATATAAACCTAATCTTCTGATCTCATAAAATGGGATTTAAGTTATATATAGCCGCTATATAGGCCGATCTATAGACTCAAAGTCTGGAGGTCATTTTCATCCGATTTCGATGAAATTTGTCACTGTGAGTTCTGGTAGTCCCCTTCTCATTTCTGTGAAGTGTGGTTCAGATCGGACTATATTTGGATATAGCTGCCTATAGACCGACCGCCCGATCTCCAGATATAGGGTATCGAGGCCATAAGAGATCCATTTACTACCTTAATTAGATGAAATTTGGCACAGTGTGTTCTGGTGGTCCCTTCCCAATCCTGTCAAATTGTGGTCCAGATCGGACCATATTTGGATATAGCTGCCATATAGACCGATCTCCCGATATAGGCTATTGAGACCATATATGGTGAATTTTTCATCCGATTTGTATGAAATTCGAAACAATGAGCTTTGGTACGTCTTTACATCTTTTTGTTGAATATCGTTCAAATCGGACCATATTTGGATATAGCTGCCATATAGACCGATCTCCCGATATAGAGTATTGAGCCCATTAAAGGAGCATTTTTCATCCGGTTTGGATGAAATTTGAAACAATAAGCTTTGGTACGCCTCTAACCTTTTTATTGAATGTCATCCAGATCGGACCATATTTGGATATAGCTCCCATATGGACCGATCTCCCGATATAGAGTATTGAGCATTGAAGCATTTTTCATCCGATTTTGATGAGGTTTGAAACAGTGAACATCGTTCAGATTGGGCCATATAGGGAATGTGGAGCAGATTGGACTATATTTAAATATAGCCCCAAGTTCATCCATTAAAGGCAAAAAGCAAACAAACTAATGACATATTTTATCGATTAATCAACCATTAACAACTATATCCACCCAGTAAATATTTCATAAGCTCAAGAATTGCAATTGTAAAATCAAAACGGTAATTCTGAATTAAGTTTCATCCGAATCGAATGAAAAATGCTCCTTTTATAGGCTCAATACTCTATGTCGGAAGATCGGTCTATATGTCAGCAATATCCAAATATATTCCGATCTGGACGATATTCAATAGAAAGATGTAAAGACGTACCAAAGCTCATTGTTTCAAATTTCATACAAATCGGATAAAAAAAGTACCTTTTATGGATTCTATACTTTATATCGGGAGATAGGTCTATATGGCTGCTATATCCAAATATATTCCAATTTGAACCACACTTCACAGAGATGGGTAGGGGTCTACCAGAACTCACTGTGCCAAATTTCATCGAAATCGGATGAAAAATTACCAATTTATTACCTCCAGACTTTAAGTCTGTAGATCGGTCTATATAGCGGCTATATTTGACTAAAAGCAGATTTTATGAGATCAGCCTGAACCTGTTGTATTATGATTATTTCACACTTTTTCTCCATCGCAGTCCACCAAACTACTGAGGCGTAAATAGGTAAGGTTGAAAAGAGGGTGCAGATATTATTCCGCGCCATATCACTATGGACGTACACCTAAGTCAGTAATTGGCTTTTTTGCGCTCTAAGAACTAAAAAGTAACCTCGAAAAAGCAAATTTAAAGTTAGGAATTTCGTGCTACTTACAAAATCCTTAATTGTTTTGCATACACCTCCCCTAAGTTGGATCATGTCTGCTATCGTGTCCTCACTTGAATACCGGTGTCTGTTAGCCGCGAAAGCCGAACAATGACATAGGAAATGATCCAACGTCTCATCAGCTTCCCCACATGCCCTAAACATGCCATCACTTGTGGCACCGATTTTGCATAAGTGAGCTCGTTGTCCTAGGTGTCCCGTTATGACATCAAAATAACCTCATAGGATTTTCGCCGTCCTACCGACTGTTTCGCTGTTCCACCACGCCACGCCCTTATATCGGACTGCGCCGACCAGAAAGGTCTAAAACAGATCTCAGTATCTGGGTTCTCAATGTAGACCCCTGTGCCCACTCTGTCCCCTAGCTTTTATCCATCCGTGTAACATGAACTTCTAGACGGCAATACTAGGGTTCCGTCTGTCTAATACTGTGCCGCTGGCAGCAGTGTCTCGCACTCGACCTCACATTTAATCTGAGTGTCAATGGGTCGAATATCTAGAATGGTCTCCATTGACCTAGTGGGCACAGAAGAAGTTCTCTCTGGAAACCCTCCAATCCTGAAACTCATGGATTTGGTTTCCCGAACATATTGCAAAGGTAGCTGCATTACCAATATAAAGTGTTATTGGGTCGTTAGTATTCAAGGATTCTGCAAGGTCTTGGCCTCGCTTATTAGTGTTGGTACTACCCCACGAAATGTGATGAAAATTCGCATCGCACCCTATAAGTACCTCGTTCTCTGTCTGTTTTGCCTTCCTCCTCTACAGATGCAGCTCTGACATGGGTGGCGGTGTCGGAGAGTCGAGAGAGGCAGATAAAGTGATGCCAGGTATGCCCCACCGTCTCCCTGTCTCATCACTGTTGAAGAAATATATAGCTTAATTTTTAAAAACAAATAACGCAGGACCACGTAATATTACCATTGTCAGCATAGAATAATGGGTAGTTGATATGGTTCATTCAAGAAATTTTGTTCCGGGTCGTCCATGGCTACTGAATTCAGGTAATATGAATTATTATTTCTCTGCTTTTCTTCATCAGAGTGTGTGAAGCTGTCTCGCGTCGGTGGATGTTTATCTGGATAACCTCAATCATTGGTTCTCCAATAAAAGGATTTCTTGGGAGTGGGTGATGATCTCATCTTCTTCCACCTCTTTTTTAGGCTGCATAGAGTTTCCTGTCACTGCCTGGTGTTTTAATATTAGGATCATGCCTATTCTAGTCTTCCGGATCATGACAAGGTCGACAATGGATTCATCTTCGGGTCCCTGTTCGTTAGTCTGTATAGGATTTCCAGTCCCTTCACTGCCTGATGTTCCAATATTAGGATCTTTGACTATTCTAGTCTTCCAAATCTTAAGTAAATGAGCTTCTTGGGAGTAGATGATGGTCTCATCGTCGTCTCCCTGACCCCGTCACTGCAATGCGTGTCGTTTCAACATTAGGATCTTTGCCTATCCAAGTCTTCCAAATATTGTGAAATTCGGTGATAGCTCCATCGCCGGGTGCCTGTCTGTTAGTCTGTGTTGAGTATCTCGCCCCTGCACTATCTGATATTTTAATAATGGTATCCTTGCTTATTCTAGTATTCCCAATATTAGGAGAATCGGCGATGGTCTCGTCGTTGACGCTCTGTACGTAAGCGGTATTGAGTCTCCTGCCAGTGCATGGCCTGATAGCTCTATATGAGGATCCTCACCTATCCTAGTCTTCCCAATCTCGAAAAAGTCAGCCTTGCACCCGTAGAAGGCCACGCCTTTATTCTTAGCCAAACTTGTCGCAGAGGCTTGATCAATGCCCGCCACAAGGAGAGTTCTTTCCTCCTTCACCTAGGTTTTGCTTGCCAAGAATCTCAACATGCGTTCCGTCGCGAGTTTACTCTCCCATCTCTTGATGAAGACCGTCGCCTTTGTCAGCTGGGGGATGTCATCTTTCTCATCACGTCGAGCTTTGCGCCCCAGGCAGTACGGATACATCCAACGAGCTTTTGACGTTATCATGATATGTGCTGACGAAAAACGCAGCATACAGATGTTCCCTATATACTTGCAGTCTATCATTTGTATGGGTGGATCCTTACCAAAGTTCCACACATGTTGAACAATTTGTTCGTTAACCAGATGCTCCACTTGAGACCGATGATCTGGTGGAATCCTACCGAATACACTCCTGATATTAATGACTGCATAGGTCAGCTCATCTCTGTTGTGCTTTCTTGCCTCACTGGCTTAAGAGGGCGGATCCTTATCTTTTTCATCGACCATTTTCCCCTTCCGTTATGTCTGTGGTGTCCTTTTTGGAAGTCACAGTCCTTCATGAAGACTCAGAAGCCGCTTCTTTCGATCCTGCTCCGACTTTATCTTCCTCCGCAGGACATTGTCTGGAAGAGCGCACAACAAGCCGATTACTGCCTTAGGTGTGTGTCCATAGTGCTCCATGTCACTATGGACACACACCTAAGTCAGAAATCGGCTTGTTGTGGGCTCTCCTAGACAATTTCCTGCAAATATTCGCACCTTCTTTTCAAGCTGACCTTATCTAACCTAAGACTTCTGCAATTGGTCCTGGAAGACTCATTGCCTTGTGAAAAGGCGATGTAGCATGAAAGCAGATTTTAGAATTATGCTATATTTCATACTAAAAGATTAATTTTTCAAAGATTTTCTTTACAGGGTAGTAAAAAATTTTGGCATTTAAAAAAAACTACATACATGAATATGTGAAAAATATTTTATTTTCTTCGAAGGGACGACCTGGAATTTTCACATTCAATTGGTTTTTTAATCAAAATTCGGGCTATTACACGTACTTCATGTACGAAGCTCTTGGTATTAACATTTTATTTTGAACCTTAGATTTGGTGCATTGGTGCATTTCACGGGATACCCTAATAGCTTTATGGTATATCTTAATCATAGGCTGACGCCTATTTACAGATACCATCTCACCTTGGCGACCTTGCTTTCTTTATGGTGTGGTAGGCGACGAAAGACACAGGTGTTGGTGCTACTGAAGTTGCTGCGTTCTCCATTGTTTGTATTTGTATGATGTTGGTGGCGTTGCATCTTTAGTTAGTTATACCTCTTCTCTAAGGCCCATTCTTCTTTAATTTCCTTAGTCCAAGACTAGATATTGAATACCATCAACCATACGAACCTGACCCCATCCCCGTCCCGTTCGGGTACATCAATGTCCGTCCATCGCTCTGGACGATTGGCCATATGCGAATGCCAGCAAGTGGCAGTTTGCCTGCATGGCTTTAACCCATTCATCCGTCGTCAGCTAGCACTTACTATTACTTGAGTCATTTGCCGGAGCTGGGCCGTTTGGTGTTTCCATTGTATCTTCACAGCTCGCTGTTCAATGCTGCCTTTGAGTCTACTCCGTTCGTTGTGGCTCGTGCCTCAGACCATGCAACATTTGTTATTTTACAATTTGTTAACAATGGCAATAAATCCATTTGTAGCCGCTGCAATTTACCATATTCAATGTGAATAGTTGTTGTGTCTTATTCAGGACACTTTATGGTACCATGCTCATACATGGCCATATAGATTCCAAGAATATTTGGATTATGGACTACAACCTAATCTCCGCTCATCATCCACGATGGAATTGAATGGTAATAAAACATTTTATCTGTCGAATTATTACTTTACTCTTGAACTACTGACATACTTCAAAATAGCAGTTGCTTTGTGTATTTATCCGAGCATATTGTTGTTGTCCTTGTCATAGAATCGATATTATTTGTTTTGTCTATGACGTCTTAAGATACGGAAAATCACCAACTAGCTCAAAGTTATAGTTGTCAACGTTCTTCGTCTGAACAAGTCACATGAGTCCGTATTATCTTCATTTACAATGAGTCATCTTCCCGAACGTAGAGAGTGGGACTATGGACTAGGCTAGAGTATTTGAGGTTTAAAATGAAATTCACGAACCAAATTTTAACCAAATGGAATAACAAGTAAACTTTCATCACATACAAAATATATACCGCACGGTTATTGGGACTCAAATCAAAACACGGACAACATATCGGCCAAATTGTAGAACAATCATACAATAGCTTCTAAGTGTTCAAGAAGACAAATGGCTCATATGCAATCCCCAACAACCTACATCTTTATTCGTACGAACGCTATATTTTTATACCCTACACCACTACTGCGGTACAGGGTATTATAACTTTGTGCATTCTTGAGGGTAGTTTACAGGATGAGGCGTCCCCCAAACACATGACCCCAAGATTATTTATCAAATTCGTTTTCTAATCTCAAATACCTTTCATTTGAGCCACATATTGGCATGGTCGAAAAATTTTTACCTATTGGGGGGTGTTTGGGGAAGGGGTGATGCTTAAAATACATGGTCCCACATTTGGATATCAAATTCGTATTCCACTCCCAAATGCTTGCTTTACCCCTCAGTTCCTTCATGTAAGCCCCACATTGACATGGTTGGTAATTATGCCCGATTTAGGGGTATTTTGGGGAGTGAGGTGGTCCGTCAAACATTAAGCCTGTGAAAATATATCAGCAACGTACTCTGTTCTCATATATTTGAACCCCATACTGCCATTGGCCTCAAAATTGAATATCAAATTTGTTTTCAAATCTCAAATACCATTCACTAAAACCCCTTATTGAAAAGCCAACAAATATGTCCGGTTTGGGGTATGGGCCCTAAAAACCAAATACGTCCTACTTGGGGGTTGTTATTGTGGTGGGATGTCCCCTAGATAGTTGGTCCCGAATATTGATATCAGATTCATGGTCTACTCCCAAATACCCTTTATTTGAGGTTTTGGATAGTGTTTTGGGGGGATGGGGCGGCCACTCAGTGACTTGGCTTTGAAAATATATATCAGATTTGTGTTCTACTCTAAAATCCCTCTTATTTGAGCCTAAAATTGGAACATCAGCAAATACTTCCTATTTGGGTGGTGTTATGGGGGTGGGGTGGCCCTATAGACACTTTTCCCGAACATTGATATTAGATTCGTGCTTTGCTTCCAAAGACCTTTCATTTGGGTCCCATATTGCAATGGTCGTAAATTTGTCTTCTTTGGGATATGTCCCCCAAACACTTGGTCCCACATCTAGATATCAGATTCGTATTCTACACTCAAATATTGCCAGGGTCAGTAAAGAAGTCCTGTTTGGGGAGGCGAGGACCCCCAGAAACGTTGTCCCAAATTTGGATAGCAGATTCGTATTTTACTCGCAAATACCTTTCATTTGATTCCCATATTGCCATGGTCGATAAACATGTCCGATTTATGGGTGTTTTGGGGTTTGGGGTGGTCCCCCCATTACTTAGTTCGACATGTAGGTAGGTGGTAGGTTTTGGGGTGGGGCAAAAGAAGCAGGCAAAATTTTGCTTAAATCGCACCACCCATATCCAAGATCTGGCGTTTCTGAAAATTAGGGTAAGGGGGAGGGTCCGCTGCCCCTTCAGATATCAAACAAGTAAAAAGGCGTTAAGCTCGGCCGGGCCGAACTTTGGATACCCACCATCTCGAGTATATATGTAAACCACCGCTCATCAAAATTCCGTGAAAATTGCATACCTTATGTCCCATAGCAGTTATATCGAAATATGATCCGATTTGGACCAAATACTTATAAGTGCAAGTCATTGTTCAATTGTGTATAACAAAATATTTGTCTTTTAAGTAGCTATATCTAAAAATAAACCGATCTAAATCACATACAACATGGATGTCGACAAGCCTAACATAAGTCAATGTGTCAAATTTCAGTTAAATCGGATTATAAATGCGCCTTTTTTGAGGCCAAGACTTTAAATTTAAATATCGGTCTATATGGCAGATATATGCAAATCTCGATCGATCTAGACCAAATTGCAGAAATATTTTGGCAACATCGGACAATAAATGCGCCTTTTATAGGCCCATAATATTAAATCGGGAGATCGGTCTATATGGCAGCTATATCCAAACCTGTACCGATTTGAGTGAAATTGAAGAAGGATGTGGAAGGGACTTACACAACTCACCAAATTGCGGCGACATCGGATAATAAATGCGCTTTTTATGGCCCCAAAACCTAAAACCGAGAGATAGGTCTATATGGCAGCTATATCCAAATCTGGACCGATCAAATTTCGTCGACATCGGAGAATAAATGCGCCTTTTATGGGCCCAAAACCTTAAATCGAGGGATCGGTGTTTATGGAAGAAATATCCAAATCTGATCCGTCAGGGACAAATTAAAGAAAGATGTCGACGGGCCTAAGACAACTCACTGTCCCAAATTTCGGCACAATCGGATAATAAATGTGGCTTTTAGAGGCCCAAGACCGCAAATCGGAAGGCCGGTCTATATGGCAGCTATATCCAAATCTGGACCGATCTGGACAAAATTAACGAAGGATATTGAAGGACCTAACACAACTCACTGTCCCAAATTTCAGCAATATCGGATAATAAATGCGGCTTTTATGGGCACAAAATATTAAATCGATAGTTCGGTCTATATGGTAGCTATATCCAAAACTAGATCGATCTGAGTGAAATTGAAGAAGCATGTCGAAGGGCCTTACACAACTCGGTTTTAGGTTTTGGGGCCATAAAAAGCCCCAAATTGCAGAAATATTTTGGCAACATCGGACAATAAATGCGCCTTTTATAGGCCCATAATATTAAATCGGGAGATCGGTCTATATGGCAGCTATATCCAAACCTGTACCGATTTGAGTGAAATTGAAGAAGGATGTGGAAGGGACTTACACAACTCACCAAATTGCGGCGACATCGGATAATAAATGCGCTTTTTATGGCCCCAAAACCTAAAACCGAGAGATAGGTCTATATGGCAGCTATATTCAAATCTGGATCGATCAGTGCCACAATACAAAAGTATGTTAAGGGGCTTAACTTAACTCACTATCCCAAATTTCGGCGACATCGGACAATAAATGCGCCTTTTATTGGCCCAAAACCTTAAATCGAGGGATCGGTGTATATGGAAGCTATATCCAAATCTGATCCGATTAGGGCCAAATTAAAGGTAGATGTCGACAGGTCTAAGAAAACTCACTGTCCCAAATTTCAGCACAATTGGATAATAAATGTGGCTTTTATGGGTCTAAGACCCTTAATCGGAGGATCGGTCTATATGGCAGCTATATCCAAATCTGGACCGATCTGAGCTAAATTAACGAAAGATGTCGAAGGGCCTAACGCAACTCACTGTACCAAATTTCAGCATAATCGGATAATAAATGTGGCTTTTATGGGCCTAAGACCCTAAATCGGAGGATCGGTCTATATGGCAACTATATCCAAATCTAGACCGATCTGTGCTAATTTAACGAAGGATGTCGAAGGTCCTAATGTAACTCACTGTACCAAAATTTCAGCAAAATCGGATAATAAATGTGGCTTTTATGAGCCTAAGACCCTAAATCGGAAGATCGGTCTAAATAGCAGCTATATTCGAATCTAGACCGATCCGCGCCAAATTAGCGAGGGATGTCGAAAGGCCTAACACAACCCGCAGTCCCAAATTTCAGCAAAATCGGATAATAAATGTGGTTTTTATTGGCCTAAGACCCTAAATCGGCGGATCGGTCTATGTGGGGGCTATATCAAGATATAGTCCGATATAGCCCATCTTCGAAGTTAACCTGCTTATGGACAAAAAAAAAAGAGTCTGTGCAAAGTTTCAGCTCTATAGCTCTGTTTTTGAAGACTGTAGCGCGATTTCGACAGACAGACGGACGGACATGGCTAGATCGTCTTAGAATTTTACCCTGATCAAAGAATACTTTATAGGGTCGGAAATGGATATTTCGATGTGTCGTAAACGGAATGACAAAATTAATTTACCCTCATCCTCCGGGGGTGGGTATAGAAATGTAGTATCCTATTTTCACCACGGGATCATAATACACCATGAGTGAAAATTTCAAGAAAATCGGTTCAGCTATTTCTGAGTCTATAAGGAACACACAAGCAAACCTACACAAATTGATTTATTGATTTGTCGTGATCGTTTCAAATTTTATATATAGCTTCCAGGGAGGATTTTCTCTTGACTCCCGACATTACTGGTGAATTTCATAGAAATCAGTTCAAATTTAGATATAGCTGCCATATATGAGTATCGCCCGATTTTCACTTCTATGGTGACTGCAAGCGCATTTGTTGACCAATCTTGCCAAAACTTTGTACAACGCTTTCACAACTATCACTATCACAATATCTGAGAAGTTTGGTCCTAATCGGTTCAGATTCATGTATGGCTGTCATATATGTATATCGCCCGATTTTCACTTCGAAAACCACTGCAAGCGTATTTATTGACCAATCTTGCCAAAATTTTTCACAACGCTTTCCTCGACGACTTCCACAATATCCATAAAGTTTGATCGAAATCGGTTAAGATTTAGATATAGCTCCCATATAGACCGATCTCTCGATTTTAGGTTTTGGGGCCACAAAAGGCGCATTTATTGTGAGTGAGTTGTGTTAGTTCTTCAATTTGGCCCAGATTTGAATATATATAAAAGGCGAATTTATTGTCCTATTGCGCCGAAATTTGAGACAGTGCGTTGTGTTAGGCTCTTTAACATTTTTCTGCAATTTGGCCCGAATCGGTCCAGATTTGGATATAGCTGCAATGTAGACTGATATCTCGATTTAAAGTCTTGGCCCCATAAAAGGCATATTTAAAATCCGATTTCACTAAAATTTGACACAATGACTTGTGTTATGGCTTTTCGACATCCGTGTCGTATATGGTTCAGATCAGTTTATTTTTAGATATAGCTACTAAAAAAACCAATATTTTGTTATACACCATTGAACAATGACATGTACTTATTAGTATTTGGTCCAAATCGGAACATATTTCGATACAATTACTATGGGACATAAGGTATGCAATTTTCACCGGATTTTGATGAAAGGGGTTTACATATATAACCGAGGTGATGGGTATCCAAAGTTTGGCCTAGCCGAACTTAACGCCTATTTACTTGTTTAAGGCTGTAGAGTGATTAAAACAGACGGACGGATAGACGGACAGACACACGGACATCATCTTAGAATTTTAAGACGATCCGAAATATATATGCTTTGTAGGATCTGAAATTGATATTTCAATGTGTTGTGACTAAAAACTAAATGAATATACCCCCTATCCTACGATGGTGGGTATAAAAATGTATCCACCTTGGCTACGTCTCTGGTCACCATATAAATCGATTATCTAATTTGACTTATTCAGTCCTAGATGGCGCAATTCTTATCCAATTTGGCTGAAATTTTGCATATGTCGTTTTGGCATGACTTCCAATAACTGTGCCAAGTATGATCTAAATCGGTTTTTGAAGGTGATATTTTTATATGACTTGTACGACATAACAAGTACGGTTCATATCGGTCAATAACTTGATATAGCCCATATATATTTGAAAAAGTAATTCAAACAACTTTACAAATGAGATCCATGATGGAGGGTATATACGATTGGAGCCAGCTGAACACGTTTAACTTGTTTTTATACCATACACTACTTCTGTGGTACAGGGTATTCTAAGTTAGTGAATTTGTTTGTAACACCCAAAAGGAAGAGAGATAGACCCATTTATAAGTATGCCGATCGGCTCAGAATCACTTAGCTACATCTGTTTGTCTGTTTGTCTGTCTGTCCATGTTAATTTGTGTACAAACTACAGGTCGCAATATTCATCCGATCTTCTTCGAATTTGGTACAGGCATGTTTTTTTGGCCTAGAGACGAGGCCTATTGAAATTGAAAAAAAAAATCGGTTCAGATTTAGATATAGGTCTCATATATATGTTTGTCCGATTTGCAGTAATAATGCAATAAAATAGTCTTTTGTTAATCGATTCTCTCAAAGTTTGGCAGGAAGGATTTTCTCTTGACTCTTGAAATTATTGGTGAATATGTTATCCTGGCGAGACCATCAGAAAAAATTTTCAGCGTTGGTTTTCCCGTCCTAATGCTGCCAACATTTGTAAGGTACTATGCCATGTAAAACTTCACTCTAAAGAGGTAAAGAGAAGTTTGCCCCTCTTCCTTAGTGGTCATTTCCTAACCGATTTTCTCGAATCTAGCAGCAAAGATTTTCCTATGACTCTTAATGTTACTGGTGAATTTCTTAGAAATCGGTCTAGGTTTAGATATAGCTGCCCTATATGTATATCGCTCGATTTTCACTTCTAGAGCCACTGCAGTGCATTTATTGACCAATATTGCCAAAATTGGGTATAACGCTTTTCTCGATGCCTACCACAATATCTAAGAAGTATGAGCAAAATCGGTGCAGATTTAGACGTGGCTCCCATATATATGTTCTTCACATTTTGGGTTATTTGCAATTATGTTGTCATTTGTCAACCGTATTTGTTACAGTTTGAACCTCATTGCCGGAAATTTGATACGGATTGTTTAATAACTCATCTGAAAACATCTACCGATTTCCATCAAAATTGGTTCAGAATTAGATATAGCTCCCACTTTGTACCTATAGGATAGTTGTAGGGTATAATAAAGTCGGCACCGACCGACTTTTGCCTTGCCTTCCTGTTTTTTTTTTCATTTCTTTTTATTTTAGACATCTATGCGGTAGATCAAAACTACAAGAAACCATGGCTTTTTGCAGAAAGTATATACCCAAGTTGGCTAGAAGAATGGCAAGAACGACTCGAGGGGTACGGATAATAAGTTAACTTTAAAAAAATTAATGTTTTAGATAGTTAATTTGTAAATATGAATGAAACGTGGAATACAAGTGTAACTGTATTTGCATTTTTAACTTGACTGAAAATTACAAAATTACTTACTTAATTTCATTGGCTATGACAGATTATTTGTTCCACTAGCCGAATGTAGAATAGCGTTTCAAGCGCCTCGATCATTTGCGCTCATTCTAAAATCTCTGACACCAAGTTTCGAGGTGTCTCCCACCACACGATCTTTCCATCGGGCTTTTGGTCTTCCCAGTTTGCGTGTACCACCGTGTTTGCCTTCAAAAGACTTCTTTGCAGGAGCTTCTTCATCCATTCTGTCAACATGACCTAGCCAACGCAGCCATTGTATTTTGATGCGCGTAGCTATGCTATCTTACGAAGAATCTTTCTCTCAACTACTCCAAGCACTGCCTCATCTGCTTTCACAACTATCCATGCTTCAGAACCATATAACAGCACGAGCAGTATCAGTGTCTTGTATAGTTTAATCTTCGTCTGTCGAGAGGTGGCCTTGTTTCTAAACTGCATACTTAGTACAAAGTGGCATCTGTTTGCCAATATTATTCTTCGCTTAATCTCAAAAGTGGTGTCATTCGTTTTGGTTACGGTGGTGCCGAGGTAGCTAAAGTTACTGACTGTCTCAAAGTTGTGGTTCCCAACTTTCTCCATTTTCTTTATCTGCTCGGTTGTTCAAAGCATTTTGGGAGTTGAAACCATCCATTTCGTATTATATCCATTTACTGCCAGAGCCATTTTCACTGATTCTCTTTCGATTCTTTCAAAGGCTGCAGTTACTACTTCCGGTGACCGACCTATGATATAGATGTCGTCGGCATAGGCGAGTAGCATGTGTTCTCTTGTGATTAGTGTACCATATCTATTCACATCTGCATCTCGTATAATCTACTCCAGCAGTACATTAAAGAGATCACACGATAGGCTGTCTCCTTGTCTGAAACCTCGTTTGGTATTAAATGGTTCGGAAAGATTTTTTCCTATTCTTACTGAGGACCGGCTATCAGTAAGTGTCATCCTGCAGAGTCTTATTATTTTGCAGGGATACCAAACTTAGACATGGCTTGAAAGAACTTTGATACTCTTTTAGGAGTAGCGAAGGCAATTTTGTAGTCAGCAAAGTGATGGTGGGTGTTGATTTGTCGTTCTCGGGTCTTTTTACCAGGTCTAAAGTCGCATTGATAGGGCCAATTATCTCATTGACTTTAGATTTTAATCTTTCACACAGTACGCTCCAGAGTATCTTGTATGCGATGGGGAGGAGACTTATTCCTCTGTTGTTGGCACATTCCGTCTTGTCTCCTTTCTTGTGTACGGGAAATAGTATGCTGAGGTTCCAATCATCGGGTATGCGTTCTTCTAGCCAGATTGCGCAGATAAGCTGATGCATACGCCTTATCAGCGTGTCGTCTCCAGTCTTAAACATTTCAGCGGGTAACCCGTCGGCTCCTGCTGCTTGTTGTTCTTTAGTCGGGTCACTGCTATTTGGAACTCATTCTGAGTAGGAGTTAAACATTCTATACCATCATCAGACACTAGCAGTTGGGTAAAATGTTCTTTTCATATCCTCAGCATATTATCTGTGTCAGTTACCAGATTTCCTTCTTTTTCTCTGCAGTAGGATGTGCCTGCACCAAAGCCATCGGTTTGATGTTTAATTCTTTGATAGAATTTCCGGACTTCATTCTGGCTCCGGTACATCTCAATTCGCTCATACTCACGTCTTTCCATATCCTTTTTCTTTCTGCGGAATAGACGATCCTCCTCTCTCCTTTTCTCCCGATGCCTCTCCGTTGCTTTTGATTGATACTCTATATGCCGCATTCTTAGCTTCAGTAGCATCTCGACACTCTTGGTACCTTGGAGGAGCCTTCCGGTCCGAGGACTTCGCAGCATTTTCCATGTGGACAATATTTTGCCTCTGCGCCATTATATCATCGGAACAAGGAATGCCTTCATCAAGCAGTTGGGTCAGTCGAGTGGAGTATGCCGCAGCCATCTGTTATGTTTGCAGCTTTTCAATGTCCAGCTTCCGTGCAGTGTCAGATCGTACTCTCCTCGTCATGTTCAAACGGGTGTGAACCTTTGCTGCATCCGAATCTATATTCGCTCCACGGATCGATCGTTCATCTACCACGCTAGATGAATGCCTTCCATCTATCACAACGTGATCAATTTGGTTTCTCGTGTTTTGATCGGATGACAGCCATGTGGCTTTGTGAATATTTTTATGATGAAATCTGGTGCTATTAACTATCACGTTATTAGCACGCGGCAAGGCGAAATCAATCAGCCCCAACCGATTACTAGACGTCATCTCGTGGAGGCTAAACTTTCCGACTGTTGCTCGTTTTTGTCTTCCGTCGGGGCATGGGCACTAATAAGGCTGATGTTGAAGAATTTGGCTTTTATGGGGATTGTGGCTAGCCTCTCATGCACCGGAGTAAAGCTGGAGACAAGGTATTTCAGTCTCCGACCGTGTTATGCCAGCTATGGTATAGTTCGTCACCGTTTGGTGTTGTAGTGACGCCATTCCCAGTCCATCGCACTTCCTGTAAGGCGGTAATATCTGCCTTGTACTACTCTAATACATCCGTCAGCGCGTATACTTCTCTATAAAGAGTGCGGACATTCCAGCTGCAGATCCGCAAATCATGGTCTTTTTTTCGTTTGCGTGTGTTGTCAACGTTGGGGGGTCCGTTTTTACTATTCCTTTGTTTCTCCTAGTTTTCCGGGGCGGGTTACTGGCCCAGCGCCCCAACCACATGGGTTTTGTGGGATTGCACATGTATCCCTCGAATATTAAAAATTAATAATCATTATTCCAAGACCACTTCTTATGCCCTCCACCATAGGATGGGGGGTGTACTAATTTCGTCATTCTGTTTGTAACTACTCGAAATATTCGTCTGAGACCCCATAAAGTATGTATATTCTTGATCGTCGCGACATTTTATGTCGATCTAGCCATGTCCGTCCGTCTGTCCGTCCGTCCGTCTGTCTGTCGAAAGCACGCTAACTTCCGAAGGAGTAAAGCTAGCCGCTTGAAATTTTGCACAAATACTTCTTATTAGTGTAGGTCGGTTGGTATTGTAAATGGGCCATATCAGTTCATGTTTTGATATAGCTGCCATATAAACCGATCTTGGGTCTTGACTTCTTGAGCCTCTAGAGTGTGCAATTCTTATCCGATTGGGATGGCATTTCGCACGACGTGTTTTGTTAAGATATCAAATAATTGTGCCAAGTATGGTTCAAATCGGTCTATAACCTGATATAGCTGTCATATAAACCGATCTTGGGTCTTGACTTCTTCAGCCTCTAGAGTGCGCAATTATTATCCGATTTGGCTCAAATTTTGCAAGACGTTTTTTATTCCTACTTTCAACAACTGTGTCAAATAAGGTTTAAATCAGTTCATTACCTGATTTAGCTGCCATATAAACCGATCTGGGATCTTGACTTCTTGAGCCTCTAGAAGGCGCAATTCTTATTCGATTGGAATGAATTTTTGCACGTAGTATTTTGTTATAATACCCAACAACTGCGATAAGTATGGTTCAAATCGGTTAATAACCTGATATAGCTGCCATATGAACCGATCTGGGATTTTGACTTCTTGAGCCTCTAGAGGCCGCAATTCTGATCTGATTTGCCTGAAATTTTGTACGACGGATTCTCTCATGACAATCAACATACGTGTTTATTATGGTCTGAATCGGTCTATAGCCCGATATAGCTCCCGTATAAATCTATTTCTCTATTTTATTTCTTAAGCCCCCAAAGTGCGCAATTTTTATTCGAATTGGCTGACAATTTACACAGGTCTGCAACATATAATTTAATTTTGGTCTAAACCGGACCATATCTTGATATCGCTCTTATAGCAGATCAAATTTTTTCTTATATCATTTTTTGCCCAAGAGGAGATGCCGGGAAAAGAACTTGACAAATGCGATCCATGGTGGAGGGTATATAAGATTCGGCCCGGCCGAACTTTGCACGCTTTTACTTGTTTTCCTTATATCTGTTATATAACAGATATAAGGATTATGTTTTCATAAAAAAACATAAAACATTTTACTACCATTCAGTTCAATTTTCGGCGGAAAATTTTGCGTCTTTAACTTAGTTGCAATATTGCCTTTTCCCAAAGTCATTTTCCTACCTTTAACTTTGTTTTTTACCTTCATTTTTAAACATTTCTATCCATTAACTTACCATTTAACATCTACAAACTTACCATTTAACATAAAAATATCCTTAGCACCAAGGAAAATATCTTTCACCAAAGGAAATGTTTCCTTAAAAGTTGGAAAATGTATCATCTCTAAATTAATTTGATTATCTTTGGCTTGAATCTTTAAACAACCACTTTTACGGAGCATATATACCGATCCCCCAATCAGACATATTGAGCCCCTGGAAGCCGTAACTTACGACTTACAACTTACTTGGTAAGTCTTGTCCAAATCGGCCCATAACCTGACTCAGCTTTCATATAAACCGATCACCCGTAAAGTCTACGGCTTCATGGTAGTGGGTTCCCAAGATTCGGTCCGGTCGAACTTAGCACATTTTCACAGGTTTCAACCTAACCCATACAGTGGCAGAAGGTATTAAAAATTAGGTGTCAAAGTTTTTCAGACATTTTGCTCATGTTACCTGTTCTTGTTGCTGGAGCCATCTCTTAAAAACAACCTAACAGACTTGTTCGCAGTTTTCTTCTTTAATTCCAAAGAACACGTCCAAATGATTTTTTAACAGGGCATTGGCAATAGCCAATCATAGACACATAATAACACCAACAATTTTATAGCTGTTGCAATGTGGACCATTGGACGCTAAACTATATAACGTTGGTGGTGCTGATTGTAATGATGATGTTTAGAACCCAAAAACAGTTGCCAAATGATTGATGTTTGGTGGCTACCAATTTTTAACTCCGCAACTTGTTGCAAAGGTCGTGGCCATTTTGTTTTATTAGACTTGAATTTTTTCTATAATTTTTCCCTTATCTTTTTATCTCACCTTTCTATAGCGAGAACCTACCTCATCAAGTCGAGAACATGAGCAGCTTTTTTTGCATTATTTTGTGGAACATTTTTTTTGTGGATTTCAATAATTTTAGTTGTTTTACTACTTTGCCGTCAACTACCAGCGCTGCTGGTTTTATTTGGCTTAGCCATTCAGACTCTTGTTTTTGTGCTCGGTCCTTTGGTTCTCGTCTCACGTCAGAAACCTTTCGGCATTTGCGTAAGCACATACAAAACCAATAACGGGCTGCCAAAGGGGAAGCCCGAACCATTGCCAAGTACTACCACAAATTGTCTATAAGACCAGAGCTACTTCAGCCATTAGCAGGGTGCGCAAGCAGCAACTGTGAGTCGCTGCAGTTCAATATGGGCAGCTGTAAAAGGATTTTGTCTATGTGGCAGCATCAGAATGCATTTTATTCAGAATCGCATGCGTTCCTTTGAGTCCACTCACAGTGTTTTAATTCAAGTCAACGTTTATAGTTTAACATAAAATTGTGCATTTCTATTGACATAAAGGGTTTTCCAATAGGGACTTGACAATTTAGAATTTAATTTGAGAACGCACTCTTACACTAATCATCGAACTGTCACTGTCAATTTATTCAACATTGTCATCATGGTGAAACACACGAACGAACAACGTCTGCAAATCATAAAAATTTACTACCGAAATTCAGAGTCGGTGACAGCTAATTTAAGATCAAAATCATCTAAAGTGACCAAGATGATTTTGATTAATGGCTTCGTCAAGAAGCAAAATATGCGTTATTGATCAAGTGAAAGTCCAAGTGCTTCACGAATCAATACTTCATCCACAAAAAATAACTGTTTAGTGTGGTTTGCATGCCGGCGACGTCATTGGGCCATAGTTTTTCGTCGACGACGCCAATCGTCACGTTACCGTGAATGGATAACGTTGCCACGATATGTACCCGGACGACATGTGGTTTCAATAGGGCGGTGCCACAAGCAACACAGCATACGTTACAATCGATTTATTGTAACCATCACCGATGGATAGGCGTTTTCCAAAAAATATAGGACAGCCACTTGTGCCCTACATTTCTTACATTTGGCCCAGATCGGTCAAGATTTAAGGATATAGGATATAGCTGCCATATAGACCGATCTCTCGATTTAAGGTCTTGCGCCCATAAAAGTCGCATTTATTGTCCGATTTTGCCAAAATTTGAGACAGTGAGTTGGCTAAGACCTTTCGGCATCCTTCTTCAATTTGGCCCAGATAGGTCCATCTTTGAATATAGCTGCCATATAGACCGATCTCTCGATTTGAAGTTTTGGGCCCATAAAAGGTGCATTTATTGTCCGATGTCGCCGAAATTTTGGACAGTGAGTACAGTTAAGCCCCTTGACGCACTTCTGCAATACGCTACAGATCGGTTCAGATTTGGATATAGCTGCCATATAGACCGATCTCCCTATTTAAGGTTTTGGGCCCATAAAAGGCGCATTTATTGTCCGATATCGCCGAAATTTGGGACAGTGAGTAAGGTTAAGTCCCTCGACATACTTCTGCAATATGGCTCAGATCGCCCTCAAGCCTTTGCCCCAATAAAAGCATATTCATTGCCCGATTTTGCTGAAGTTTGACACAGTGACATATATTAGGCTTTTCGACATCCTTGTCGTATATGGTTCAGATCGGTCAATATTTGGATATAGCTACCAAAAATACCAATATTTTGTTCTACAAAATAGATCAGCGACTTCTTCGTAGATCAGTGACCATCTTCGAATTTAAAAAAATTGTTCACCGAACTCGCCTCTAAGTTAGTCCATTGTTACGCGTACTGTGTTGCATGTGGCACCGTCTCGTTATGGAAGTCAAGCTCTTGCATTTTGGGGCAAAAAAAAGTTGGATATCATCTCACGGTAGTGCTCACTATTCACCGTTACGTTACGATTCGCATCATCTTTGAAGAAGTACATTCCAATGATGCCATCAGCCTATAAACCGCACCAAACTGTGACTTTTTCTGGATGCTTTGGTAGCTATTGCAATGCTTCTGGCTGATCTTCACAACAAAATCGCTTATTTACGTCCCCATTGAACCAAAAATGAGTTTCGTCGTTAAATGGAATAAGCGAGCGATGAACTTCTTCACGGAGCACGCATTTTGATAAATAATAAAATTCAATAATTTGCAAGCATTGTTCGTTCATGGCTAAATTATAGACCAAACTGAAGATGTTTGACAGTGAAACCAAACACGAAACATGCGTGAGATGCTTAAACCAGGGTTGCCAGAAAGATAATAGCTAAACAATCACCCTTTATGTTCGTCCTATTTTGAGTAATATTGCAATAATAGGGCCATTTGTTAACTGATTCTCTCGAAATTTGGCAGGAAGGATTTTCTGGTGACTCTCGATATTAATTCATTGAAATCTGCTCATGTTTAGATATATTTCTCTTAGATATATTTCGCCCGAATTTTACTTCTAGAGCCACTGCAAGCCCATTTATTCACCAATTTTTCCAAAGTTTTTTCTCGTCGACTACTAAAATGTCTAAAGAGTTTGTTCCAAATCATTTCAGATTTAGATATAGCTCCCTTATATATGTTCGTCCGACTTTGAGTAATATTGCAATAGTGAGGTAGTTTGTCATCCGATTGTCACTAAATTTGGCGTATATAAATCTCTTATGACTGTTGATATTTTTGTTAAATTTTATCCAAATCGGTTTAGATTTATGTTTAGCTTCCATAAACATATATATCGACCTATTTGCACAATTTGAACACATTTGCTTGAATCTGAAAACCTCCAGCGAATTTCATTAAATACAGGTCATAGTAAGATATAGCTCCCAATATCTATGTATAGGGCAGGTGTAGGGTATAGTATAGTCGTCACCACCTTTCTTTGCTAGTTATACCCTCCACCATAAGATGGGGGGTATACTAATTTCGTCATTCTGTTTGTAACTACTCGAAATATTCATCTGAGACCCCATAAAGTATATATATTCTTGATCGTCGTGACATTTTATGTCGATCTAGCCAAGTCCGTCCGTCTGTCCGTCCGTCCGTCTGTCTGTCGAAAACACGCTAACTTCCGAAGGAGTAAAGCTAGCCGCTTGAAATCTTGCACAAATACTTCTTATTAGTGTAGGTCGGTTGGGATTGTAAATGGGCCATATCGGTCCATGCTTTGATATAGCTGCCATATAAACCGATCTTGGGTCTTGACTTCTAGAGCCTCTAGAGTGCGCAATTCTTATCCGATTGGAATGAAATTTTGCACAACGTGTTTTGTCATGATATCCAACAACTATGCCGAGAATGGTTCAAATCGGTCTATAACCTGATATAGCTGTCATATAAACCGATCTTGGGTCTTGACTTCTTGAGCCTCTAGAGGGCGCAATTCTTATCCGATTGGAATGAAATTTGGTACGACGTGTTTTGTTATGATATCCAACAACTGTGCCAAGTATGGTTCTAATCGGTTCATAACCTGATATAGCTGTCATATAAACCGATCTGGGATCTTGACTTCTTGAGCCTCTAGAGGTCGCAATTATTATCCGATTTGCCTGAAATTTTGTACGACGGATTCTCTCATGACCATCAACGTACGTGTTCATTATGGTCTGAATCGGTCTATAGCCCGATACAGCTCCCATATAAATCGATCTCTCTTTTTTACTTCTTGAGCCTCCAAAGGGCGGAATTCTTATTCGAATTGGCTGACATTTTACACAGGCCTCCAACATATAATTTAATTGTGGTCCAAACCGGACCATATCTTGATATCGCTCTAATAGCAGAGCAAATCTTTTCTTATATCCTTTTTTTTGCCTAAGAAGAGATGCCGGGAAAAGAACTCGACAAATGCGATCCATGGTGGAGGGTAAGATTCGGCCCGGCCGAACTTAGCACGCTTTTACTTGTTTTCAAATGCTAATTTTCCCTTTGCCCGTTTTTTTTCGAAAACACTGTGAATTCTTATGAGTTAGTGCTGCTAAATACTGCAGTGGAGGAACCGCAGCAACTACTCTCGTGGCTATTGTTGGTCGGTCAGTCACATTGTCGGATGGTCGTCAGATGGATGACTGTTGATGGTTTATATTGAAGTTTTTCGTCGGCGCTGTTGTTTTCCAAGATGTTCTGTTTTTCACATGTTGGTGCAAATTTGTTTTTTGCCATCGTTATTTTTGGGGTGAGTAACAACAACGAAAGAACGAAAACGAAAAGAGAAGACAAGTCTAAGCTGCAGTAGATGTAGCACTGGTGCACATCTCTATCTTCATCAGTGGGCACATGTAGTGTTTGTTGCTGCTACTGCTGATGCAGCGCAGTCATTTTTGTGAAAACAAAATATTTAGAAAAACAGATAAATCGGATGGCGGCCGGACCAAGCCGGGCAGGGCTGGGCTGTGACGGACGACAGTGCTGTTTGCTTCATCGGTGGTACGGCCGGCCGGCCGGCCGGTTTGAAGGGATGGCTGCACGTAGTCAAAGACGTTGATGATGATCGTTGATTGCATAGATGTGCACTACTCATATCGCATCCCATCGTATCGCACAACTACTGCAAGTACATGGAGGTCACTGAACGTACATTCTGGCCGTTTCAACCGCTTCTCATATCCCATACCGTCCCGGTCTGGTCCGGGTGGATGCATTGAATTTGATGTACAAATTGCAGTTGCAGCTGCAGCTGCGGCTGCAGTTTTGGCAGCCAGCAGTTGTTGCAGCAAAAACAGTTGCTGTTGCACCATCAACAAACAAACATCGTTTAAACGTGGTGGCGTCGTTTAAGTTTTTAATTTTTTTTCGACAACATAATTGCAATGCATCATCGTCATCAACAGCATGATGGACCTCTTGATAGCTTTGTGTGTTGCAGGCAGTTTGGTGTGGTGGTGCTTTTCCCCCTCTTTGCATTAATTTAAGTTTTTTGGCCTGCTGATATTTTTCTTTATTTTTCGTTTTGTTTTTTTTTTTTTTTTTTGCGCCAAGGAATGAACGATGAGTGTTTGCCTCCCAATAAATGCAATTGACTTTCTTTGTTCTAGGCTCGAGCAATAGCCGCAGCGTTTATGTGATCATTTGACCAAACAACTCGAACCAAATAACCAACCATCCATCCATCTATCCATCCATCCGTCCGTCCGTCCGTCCTGTCCTTCCATCTCATCAATGCATGCACTTGCTTCTCCAGCCTCATCGGGAATTTTTGCCGCTTGATGCGTTGTTCATTTTTTGTGTGGAAATCCAAAGATGACATTTAACTTATTTTTGTCCACTTTTTTGTGAGTTATTTATTTATTGGCCTTTTTTGTATATTTATCAGCAAATCACATTCTTTTCGAGTTGATGTGAACATAATCATGAAAGTCGGAAGGTATTCACACGAACAAAAGTAGATGAGATGTTGTGGCTTATACCCGCCCCATGTATGAAAGTTTTTAGCAGAGCCAAAACTTAAAAATTTTTAATAAAGCCAAAAATTTGATATCACGTACCCGTTCTCTTTTCTTCTCCTAAAGTTTTGTGGATGATGGTCAGATAACACTTTAATTAAGTGCGTAATAGTAACGGTTAAACCGATTAGTACGCATATCGCTAGGGAATTAGTCTCTGAGCCCCAATCTCCAAATATTTTTATAACCACCAGCATAGTAGGGAGCATGGAAGAAGCCAGGTGTGAAGGGGGCTATCGGTGCCGATCCTTCCGCACACACATACCAAATCCCCCCACAAACAGCTAAGCAGATTATGCTCTTTCTGTGCGTATAAGCACTTTTTACACAAGCACCCAGTGGGAAAATGGCGAATGTATTACATTTGTAATACGTAATATAATTTGTTAAAGGATTGACGGATTCGGCCGGGACGAACTTTGGAAACCCACCACCTCGCGTGTATATGTAACCCACTTTTCAACAAAATCCGTTAAAAATTTCATACCTATGTCCCATAGCAGTTATATCGAAATATGTTCCGATTTGGACCAAATACTAATAAGTACAAGTCATTGTTCAATTGTGTATAATAAAATATTGTTCTTTTTAGTAGGTATATCTAAAAATAAACCGATCTGAGCCAATATCAGTAAAATCGGATTATAAATGCGCCTTTTATGGGGCTAAGATTTTAAATCGAGAGATCGATCTATATAACAGCTATACCCAAATCTGAACCGATCTGGGCCATATTATAGAAATATGTCGAAGAGCCTAACACAAGTCACTGTCTCAAATTTCGGCGAAATCGACAATATCATGCAATGGAATCTCAATAAGTTTTTAAGACTGAACAAGTAAAAGCGTGCTAAGGGCCGAATTTTATATACCCTCCACCATGGATCGCATTTGTCGAGTTCTTTTCCCGGCATCTCTTCTTAGGCAAAAAAAGGATATATGAAAAGATTTGCTCTGCTATTAGACCGATATCAAAATATGGTCCGCATTTAAATTATATGTTGGAGACCTGTGTAAAATGTCAGCCAATTCGAATAAGAATTCCACCCATTGGGGGCTCAAGAATTAAAATAGAGAGATCGATTTATATGGGAGCTGTATCGGGCTATAGACCGATTCAGACGATAATAAACACGTATGTTGATGGTCGTGAAATAATCCGTTGCACGAAATTTCAGGCAAATCGGATAATAATTGCGACCTCTAGAGGCTGAAGAAGTCAAGATCCCAGATCGGTTTATATGACAGCTATATCAGGTTATGGACCGATTTGAACTATACTGGGCACTGTTATTGGACATCATAACAAAACACGTCGTGTGAAATTTCATTCCAATCGGATAAGAATTGCGCACTCTAGAGGCTCAAGAAGTCAAGACCCAAGATCGGTTTATATGGCAGAATTGAACCCTTTTGGGGGCTCAAGAAGTAAAATAGAGAGATCGATTTATATGGGAGCTATATCGGGCTATAGAGCGATTCAGACCATAATAAACACGTATGTTAATGGTCATGAGAGAATCCGTCGTACAAAATTTCAGGCAAATCGGATAATAATTGCGACCTCTAGAGGCTGAAGAAGTCAAGATCCCAGATCGGTTTGTATGGCAGCTATATCAGGTTATGAACCTTATATGATACAGTTGTTGAAAGTAAGAATAAAATACGTCATGCAAAATGTCAGCTAAATCGGATAAGAATTGCGCACTCCAGAAGCTCAAGAAGTCAAGACCCAAGTTCGGTTTATATGGCAGCTATATCAGGTTATAAACCGATTTGAACCATACTTGGCACAGTTGTTGGATATCATAACAAAACACGTCGTGCAAAATTTCATTCCAATCGGATAAGAATTGCGCACTCTAGAGGCTCAAGAAGTCAAGACCCAAGATCGGTTTATATGACAGCTATATCAAAACATGGACCGATATGGCCCATTTACAATACCAACCGACCTACACTAATAAAAAGTATTTGTGCAAAATTTCGGAAGTTAGCGTGCTTTCGACAGACGGACGGACATGGCTAGATCGACATAAAATGTCGCAACGATCAAGAATATATATACTTTATGGGGTCTCAGACGAATATTTCGAGTAGTTACAAACAGAATGTCGAAATTAGTATACCCCCCATCCTATGGTGGAGGGTATAAAAAGAAAGCGAAACAGACAAACCAAATCACTGCCTATACACAAAACAGTACAGGCAGCATAAACCGTTCGGCGATCGCCGTGCGAAGAACAAAAGAGCTTTGCAAAAGATGTTTATGTTTGATGCCATTGGCATCGTTGGGTAAGTTAGATTTGAATAAGGGAAGTTAGATTTAATTTATTTTATATTGCGCTTATGAATCAAGTCGACTGAAAGAGCCCTGTTCAAAATCAGATGTGTGCTTTGCAATCTACTCTAGTTGGGATGGTTGTAAATCACCATGATCCATTTGACATCGCCCGCTGATGATATTTGTTGGTCAAAATTGAAATCGCAATACAGAATGCTTCTAGCAACAATACACTTTTGCTGACTTTTAAATGTCTTTTGCTTTACTATTATTTGAAAAGAAAGCATTAAACAAGGGTCTGTAGCCGGACAAGATTTTGCCAAAATTTTGTTTAGATGTATTACTACACAGTAAATACTAGTATTAGGATGGGAAAACTACCGCTGACAATTTTTTCTGATGGTCTCGCCTGGATTCGAACCCAGGCGTTCAGCGTTATAGGCGGCCATGCTAACCTCTGCGCTACGGTGGCCTCAATAATGGTATTATATAATTTAGTTCCTCTTATTTAACCTTGAACTATAACGAAGTTCATTTGATGTAATTATATTTTAGATCTACATTAACTAAAAACGAATTAAAAATGCCTTTAACGCTATATGAAGTTCAACTTTATTCGAAAATAGTTTGTTTAACTCAACCTTTCTGTCACTTTTTTTTGAGTGTACCTTCTTGGTTTTTAGGCCGTCAGATGTTATACTTATCTCAGCAAATCTGCAGAATACTGACCCTTAAATTACCTCGACATCAATTGAAGAACTTGGTGTGTCCACTTCAAAATTAAAGTTGCCTAATGGTTTAACTTTATTCGCATTTGCGTTATTAACGAAGCCTACCAAATGAAAGTTTGATTGAAACAATTTCTGTTTACCCAAACAATTATAAACGGTTTCGGGATTAATATTAAATCTACTTCCTGTGTCGAAGAATGCCAGTAAATCGTGTTTCACGTTCTTTCTCATAATGTCGTCAGATATTAATCGAACATTAGATTTATCAGTTTTCTCGATTCTCACAGGTCAGTCTCTCGATATATGTCCGAATTTCTCTCAACTAAAACACTTGAGTCCTCTCTGTTTGCCTTTACAAGTTTTCGATGAATGTCCTTTCATACCGCAGCCGAACACAAAATCTTTTTATCAACTTTAACGCTTGATTTGTCCGTGGAACCTTTCCCATCGCTATTGTTTCTGTATTTTAGCCACATCATCTCATAACATTTAAGCTTTTCTTTAGGTTAGGTAAGGTTGAAAAAGGGGTGCGGATATTAATCCGCCCCATACCACTAAGCCAGTAATCGGCTTGTTGTGCTCCAACGTCTCCTCCTCCTCCCCGCATGCCCAGCACATGCTATCACTTGGCGCACCGATTTTACAAAAGTGAGCTCGAAAGCTATACGAACCTCCTTCTTACTTCCTTTCAGTAATAGCCTCATCTGCTCACGATCTGGGTGTCTCCATAGGATTTTCGCCGTCCTACCGACCGTTTCGTTGTTCCACAGGGTTGCATGCGCATTCGTCGAGGAGACGATAGGAAAACTGGAAGGAAAGGAGGAGGTTTTCTATCGGATACCTGAGATGCACCTTGAGGTCGAGTGCGAGGCACTGCTGCCAGTGGCACAGTCTTGGATTTACAGAATCGTAGTATTGCCATCTGAAAGATGTTGTTGTTGTTGTAGCAGTTTATTGTGTACTATCTTTCGTCTGCTTGATTCTGTTGAGTGTCAAGACCCAGGAACTCCGCGACTAAGATGGGATGCGTCCACAGGGATCTGGGTCTGAGTCGAGTGGGTCTGGCCGGGCAGTTAAACAGGTGACGTGTGTCGTGCGGTCCCTGGTTACAATCGGGACATACATCTTGCACGTCGGCATCAATCCTAGCTCTGTGGGAATTGAGGCGGCTGCATCTGCCGGAATGTAATTGAGCCAGAACCACTCTGGTTTGCCGGGGGAGGTCGATTTCTTCGGGTGCAATGGGTGGCGGTCGTTCTCCAAGGACTACATTCACCCGGTAGCCAATTAACGCGTCTGCTACCGTGTCTGCATGAATGTTGTTCAAACCCGCTTGATATGCCGCTTGATCTAGAGGTTCTCTCTTGTAGCGCTGGACTTCACGCTCTAGATCGTGTAGATCAACCTTAAGGCTTCTGGGAGGTGGGTATCTATCCACAAGATGATGATTTGGATGATTTCTGCGATAACAGCCCAAAAGGTATTGCTTAGACAGCATGTAGTTATGTCTTCGCACTTGTAGGATCTTTGTCTCCTGATGGAGGTGGTCCACATGAGAACTAAGGAGACAGCCCGTCGCAGTTCGGAGGGCGGCATTCTGACAGATCTGAATATTATTCAACTGCGTGTCACAAAGTTGACGTGACCACACTGGCGCTGCATAACTTACCACAGACCGGCCAATTGCTTTGTACGTGGTCAACAAGGTTTCTTTGTCTGCACCCCAAGTGCTGCCAGCGAGTGATTTGAGGACCTTGTTCGTACTTTTGACTTTATTGCAGATTGCTGTGGCATGTGGGGAGAAAGTGTAGGAGCTGTCAAATGTGACGCCAAGTATTTTGGGACACTTGATGGTCGGAATCATTTCTCCATCGACCATCACAGTCAGCTCAGAATTCACCTCACGCGTATTTGTAGTGAACAGTGTGGCTGAAGATTTGGTGGCGGATATCTTCAGATTTCTTGCAGCGAAATATGAGGCAAGCTCGTTGAGGTAGACGTTCAACCTATCGCAGATGTCATTAATGGGTGGGGGGCCTGATGCCATGATCGTACAGTCGTCCGCATATGATACGATCTCTATGCCGTCTGGAGGAGGTGGGATGGAGGATAGGTAGAGGTTAAACAGAGCCGGAGATATCACCCCACCTTGGGGAACTTCCTGTTTCACTCTACGGTGTTTTGACTTCTTATCCCTAAATTCCACAAATGACTGGCGGCCACACAGATAATTCGCGACCCAACGTTTCAGGCCTGGCTGGAGGGACGTGTTGGCGATGTCCTCAAATAATTTGGCATGGCTGACCGTGTCGAATGCCTTCGATAGGTCCAGTGCCACGAGGACCGTCCTATCACATGGCCTGGGTTGATTGAAGCCACGGCAAATGTGTGTGGTGATGGCATGCAAAGCTGTTGTTGTGCTGTGCAGTCTCCGAAATCCGTGTTGATGCTCGGCGAATGGAAATTCTCCTACGAGGCTCGGGAGGAGTAATGCCTCAAGCGTCTTAGCCACTGGTGAGAGAAGGGAGATCGGTCTGTACGACTCCCCCAAACTCGGGTCTTTACCAGGCTTCAGTAGCGGGATCACTCTGCCCATTTTCCAGACATCGGGAACTATAAGAGTGTTCAATGACAGGTTAAGGACAGTGGTAAGGTACTCAACTCCAGGTAAATCCAGATTCTTCAGCATCAATGTAGAGATTCCGTCGGGGCCCAACGGCTTGGAAGGTTTGGCGCCACGGATGACATTCGTAACTTCGCCCACGGTAAATTGTGATGGCTGTTCACCGGCTCGGAGACCACGAATACGGCGAATGGCTCTCCTCCTTGCCCTGTCTCTCTCGGGATGCACAATAAATTGACGGTTGAACAACCTGGCGCATCTCTTCGGATCAGTCACGGTTATCTCGCCAAAAGTGACTGAGGTCCTGTCGTCCCGTCTACTGGGGTTCGAGAGAGACTTAACAGTGGCCCACAATTTGCCTGCACCGGTGCCTAAGTTACATTGCTCCAAGTGTTCCAGCCACAAATTCCGCTTATGTTCGTTGACTACCCTGTTTATTTCCAGATTCAGCTCGCTGATTCTGGGGTTAGCGGGGTCCATAGCACGAATCCCATCACGCTCGTCTGCGAGTACCACTGCTTGCGCCGGGAAATTGGGTCGCACTTGCGGTATTCGACCGGCTGGTATAAAGCGAGCGGCTGCTGCGTTGATGATGTCTCGGAATTTCCTCTCGGCCACAGGCACATCAGAGGGGGGTGGCAGTTCATTGAAGCGGCGATTGGTATACTCTCTGAAGCCAGTCCAATTGGCCTTCTTGTAATTGATGAACGTCCGGCGCTCAGAGGTTATGAAGTCGGGTGGTCGGTCGATGGTGAGGATTATGGGGAGGTGGTCTGACCCCAAAGAGATGACGGCTTGCCAGGATACGTCACTCAGGAGATCAGGGGATGCGATTGAGATATCTGGCGAGCTGCTGCACCTCCTCGTAATCCTAGTGGAGGCATCCTCATTCACCGTGCAAAACGTGGAGCTATCTATCTGCTCTGCCAAAGCTATGCCACGCTGGTCGTTACCAAGGGGAGAATGCCATGACGAGTGATGTGCATTAAAATCCCCCAGAACCAGACGACTATGGCCAGATAGCAACCCACTTATGTCGGGGCTGTAGGCCTGGCCATTAATCGGGACACAGCTACCAACCGGCGGTATATACACGTTGTATATCTCTATCTCGGCAGTACCAGACCTGACTGCTACCCCCATACATTCCATGTATGGGTCACTAGCGTCAAGCGCAGGCGAGATAGGTCTATACTGCACGGAATGGTGTATAACGAAGGCCAATCCCCCACCTCCGTTCCTTGAGCGATCCTTACGTAGCACATTGGTGCCGTGACAACTGTGCAAGCTGCAGGTGTTAGTCAGCTTTGTCTCCTGGATCGCTGCGACCGATATGCTCTTCCGACTCATAAAATCTACAATCTCATCAATCTTGCCTCGCAGTCCATTGCAGTTTAACTGCAAGAACGATACATTTCCCGACACTGGCCTGGCAATAGTAGGGCTAGGGTGCTGTCGTTGCATAAATTGCCGTACGGGAGAGGTCGGGGGGGTCACATAGTCCGACGACGAGGACGCCGAAGGCGACGACGGCGACGCTTGTGACCCACTGCTGGCTATGTTCGCACAGCACCTAGCGACATAGCCAGTATGACTATACTCCCGTAGCGAAGTTAGGCCAGAGCAAGAACGGAAATGTACCCACTCCAAGCACCGGTTACACCTCACCGACACTGACCGATGATGAAGGCGGTTCTGGCAAACGGAACAGAACCAGGGTCCGGGGTTCTTTTCAATCCCGGCACGGATCAGAAGCATACGGAGAAGGCACTCCGGGATGTGCCTCTCCCATGAAGAAAGAATATGGTACACGGATGGATCAAAGCTAGAGGGACTGAGATCTATGTTATAGATTGCCTGATGGTAATACGGTCCTGCAGGTCGAGATCGGCGCGATCACGTAATGCGTGATGCGTGCGAACTTCTTTACGAACAGTAAACAGGTCATAAGGGCATTAACAACCAGGACGGTATGATCACGAACAGTCTTGGAATGTATGAAGTAGATTAATACCTTCTGGCAGATCCGCATCGTTTGGGTGTCGTGCCATAGCGGAGTAGCTGGGAATGAGAAAGCAGAAGGCCAGAGAACTGTCGTCAATAAACTTGGCTAACCCGAAGCCTTTCGGGTCGACGCAGTATGAATTAAGGGCGTGGGTGACGAATGCGTATGTAACTCTGTGAAATATCGACACGTTCAGTAGGACGGCGAAAATCCTATGGGGAGATCCAGATCATGAGAAGAAAGAAAGTAAGATGAGGCTCAGTATAGCTTTTGGTATCACTACGGGTCACATAGGACAACGAGCTTATTTATGTAAAATCGGTGCGGCAAGTGTTGGATGTGTCGGGCATGCGGGGAAAATGATAAGACGTTGGAGCATTTCCTATGTCATTGCTCAGCTTTCGCTGCTAATTGATACCGGCACTTAGGTGGGAATTCCTAACTTAAATTTTCTTTTTCGAGGTTCCGTTTTAGTATTTAGAGCGCACAAAATGCCGATTAATGGCTTAGGTGTATGTCCAAAGCGGCATGGGGTGGATTAATATCCGCAACCTCTTTTCAACCTAATCTTTAATTTAATTGGCTATGTCAGAACGTTTGTCCCATTAGCCGAACTAAGAATATCGTTCCAAGCACCTCGACCTTCTGCGCTCCTTCTATAATCTATGACACCAATTTCGAGGTGTTTCCCACCACTTGAGCTTTATATCGGACCTTTGGTCGTCCCGAGTTGCGGGTACCATCGTGTTTGCCTTCAAAAGACTTCTTTGCTGGAGCTTCTTCATTCATTCTGACTACATGACCTAGCCAACGCAGCCGTTGTATTTTGATACGTGTAAATATGCTATCGTCGCCATGCAGCTTATATAGCTCGTGGTTTATACGACGCCTATATTCGCCATTAACGCAAACTGGTCCATATATTTTACAAATAATCTTTCTCTCAAACACTCCAAGCACTGCAACGTATGCTTTCACAAGAACACATGCCTCAGAACCATATAACAACACTGGTAGTATTAGTGTCTTGCACAGAGTAATTTTCGTCTGTAGAGGCCTCGTTTCTCAACTGCCTTCTCAATCAAAAGTAGCATCTGTTTGCCAGTATTATTCTTCGCTTCATTTCAAAACTGGTATCATTCGATTCGGTTAAGGCGGTGACGAGGTAGATAAAGTTGCTATAGGGCTGTCGAAAGCAGCTTTGAGTCAACAAAGAGAGGTAGGTGTTGATTTGTCCTTCTCGGGTTTTTTCCAGGATTTGACGCAGTGTGAATATCTGGTCTATGGTGGATTTACCAGATCTAAAGCCGCATTGATAGGGCCCAATTATCGCATTGACTTGTATCATTGAGTGTATAGTTGGCACATTCCGTCCTGTCTCCTTTCTTGTATACGGGACATAGTATGCTGAGGTTCCAATCATCGGGTATGCGTTCTTCTAGCCAGATTGGGCAGATAAGCTGATGCATATGCCTTATCATCGTGTCGCCTCCGGTCTTAAACAGTTCAGCGGGTAACCCGTCGGCTCCTGCTGCCTTGTTGTTCTTTAGTCGGGTCACTACTAATTGCACCTCATTCTGACTAGGAGGTAAACATTCTATACCATCATCAAAGATTGGTTCTGCGGTATCCTCTACGCCGCCAACGTCGGACACTAGCAGTTGGGTAAAATGTTCTTTCCATATCCTCACCATGTTATCTGTGTCAGTTACGAGATTTCTTTCTTTATCTCTGCAGTAGGATGTGCCTGCACCAAAGCCATCGGTTTGATGTTTAATTCTGACTCCTGTACACCTCAAATCGCTCACACTCACGTCTTTCTATTTGCTTTTTTTTCTGCGGTGTAGACGTGTCTCCTCTCTCCTCTTCTCCCGATACCTCTCCTTCATCTGGCGCGTTGCTACTGATTGCTCTATATGCCGCATTCTTGGCTTCAGTAGCATCTCGACACTCTTGGCCGTACCATGGGTTTCTTGGAGGAGGCTTCCGGTACCCAAGTACGAATTTCGCGGCATTTTCCATGGAGTGGGCAATAGTTTGCAACGGCGCCATTATATCATCGGAACAAGGAATGCTTTCATCAAGCAGTTGGGTCAATCGAGTGAAGTATGCCGTTGCCATTTGTTGTGTTTGCAGCTTTTCAATGTCCAGCTTTCGTGCAGTATCAGATCGTACTTTTCTCGCCATCCTCAGATGGGTGCGAACCTTTGCTGCCACAAAGTAATGATCCGAATCTATATTCGCTCCTCGAATCGATAGTACATCTAATACGCTGGATGAATGGTTTCCATCTGTTACAACATGATCAATTTGGTTTCATGTGTTTTTATCGGGTGACAACCATGTGGCCGTGTGAATCCTTCGATGTTTAAATCTGGTGCTGCTAACCACCATGTTCTTTGTAGGGGCGAAATCTATTAGCCTCGATCCATTATGGGAAGTTTCTTCGTGTTGGCAAAATTTTCTGACTGTTGGACCAAAGATATTTTCCTTCCCTATCCTTGCATAAAAATCTCCCAGAACAATTTTCAAATTATGGGCGGCGCAGTGGACATATTCTTTCTCTAGGAGCTCATAGATAATATCCTTGTTCTCCTCGTCCTTGTTTTCCGTCGGGACATGGGCACAAATAAGGCTAATGTTGAACCATTTGGCTTTTATGCGGATTGTGACAGCCTCCCATCTACCGGGGTTAAGCTGGAGACAAGATGTTTCAGTCTCCGACTTACCACAAATCCACAGCCAAATTCATGCCTCGTATTATGGCAGCCATTGTATAGTTCGTCAACATTTGGTGTTGTTGTGACGCCATTCTCGGCCAATTGCACTTCCTGTAAGGCAGTAATATCTGCCTTGTACTTCGGCAATACATACTGCATTTTCTCTGTAGACAGTACTGACATTTCAGGTGCAGATCCGCAAATCATGGTCCTTTTTTCGTTTGCGTGGGTGGTCAACGTAAGAGGGGTTCATTTTTTCAATTCTTTTGTTGCTCAGAGTAATTGTAATTTCAAGAGGGCGGGTAACTGGCCCAGCGCCCCGACCGCATGGGTTTTAAGGGATCGCACATCTATCCCTGGGTGTCGTGAGCCGCTGGCTCCAAAATCCGACGCTCGCTTCCAGCCGCTCCTAGCATGGGATTAGCTGCTCCTATTGGCCGTTGGTTGTTTAAAGGCGCCAATAACTCGCCTTGTCATCTAGAGTATCATTGGCACTCAGTATTTAAGGAAGAGTCAGTGCCACCTGACCCTTCACTGAGACCTTCCTCTCGAAATTGCTGACTCCCCGAGGCCGCATTTGCAGCTATTCCGCATAAAAATCTAAGTTTTCCACTATCCGCTAGCTATTGACGCGACAGGTAGATCTCAGCTAAGCTTCCCATGATAACGATGAAAACAACACAAGTCGGAGCTCAAAGTTCCAGCCTGTGTGTTGCTAATAGTTATCGCATGTCGGCCTCTCCATAAGTTCTTATAATGCTCTCTATTCTCTAAATTTCGAAAAAGAAACATAAAATAAAAACAAGTATAAAGTTTGGCTGGACAGAATCTTCGAAACCACCACCATGGATTCTGTTAAAAATTGACACAATTGAAGGTCATAATTTTACTCTACGAACCAAATTTCTTCCAAACCAGGCAAAAATGAAGGATTCTATTAATCGAACAAGGATAAACGAGAGATCGGTTTATATGGGAGCTACAATATATCAGATTAAAGACCGATTTGGACTGTACTTGGCACAGTTGTTGAAAGTCGTAAAAGAACACTACATGCAAAATTTCAGCTAAATCGGCCAAAAATTGCACCTTCCAGGGGGCTCATGAATTCAAATAGGGAGATCGGTTAATATGGGAGCTATGTATGTAAAACTGAGCCGATATGGCCCATTGGCAATCCCCAATGACTATCAATATTTAGTAAACAATTTTTGCAAATTTTGCCCATGAACATCCCACTAGGATCAGGGGCTAAGTTTTCACTTATCAATGGGTGCAATCCGATTTAAGTTTAAGCTCCATGATAAGGGGCCTCCTATTTATAGCCGATTCCGAACGGCGTGCCGAAGTGCGACACCTCTTTGGAGAGAAGTTTTACAAGGCATAGTACCTCATTAATGTTACCAGCATTAGGAGACGAAACCCACCGCTAAAAATTTTTCTGATGGTCTCGCCAGGATTCGAACTTAGGCGTTCAGCGTCATAGGCGGAAATGCTTAGCTCTGCGCTACGGTGGCCTCCATTATCAATATCTGGTATTTATGCAAAATTTCAAACGTCTAACTATACGCGCTCAGGTGTTGTATACGGAATGACTAGATTGGTATACCCCCATTCTATGATGGTGGGTATAAAAACACTGCGTACCCCCTTGCACATTTGTCGCTGTCTCAACAAAGCCTGAATCCAAGAGAATAAGAATACATTTGAACTGAGCATTAACGCTAGCGTAAGGAAATTTTAATTTTTTTACACCACTGATTTAAACCCACTGTGGCGGCACTTGATTGTGCTCATGTTTGTTGTAATAAGCTCGGTAAAAGCAGTCATCCAAAAAAGAGGGGACTTCATAAATGACGATTTTGTTGCTTTTGCAGGCAACTAATTGCCGCCCGTCTGTCCTGTTTATTAACTCTGAAAGTCGAAGACGCACACACACACATACACACTGCGATGGACAAAGAGACAGATCATAAACAAATAACCCAAACTTATGACTCGCAGTAAATTTGTGAAAATCCTTGAGGACGGTCAGTGACCACGAAACAGAGAGCACAATAAAAGTGGCAAAAATATGCCATCAGATGAATGTTTATTTATAGTATAAGCACAGAAGATGCAAACGACGAATCAGACTTAAAATATTTGAATATTTCGTCATATTTATTTCTTTGTTTGATTTTGTTTGCTTGTGGTTGTATTCTTCAATTTGTATGTCCTCTACCATAGAAAGGTGAGTATTAGAGCTGGCAGAGTACGGATATTCGCTCCCATATTAGATAGTTTCGATACTTTTTTTAAATGGGTTATATCGGTTCATGTTTTGATATAGCTCCCAATTTCGGATCTTGACTTCTTGAGCCGCTAGAGGGCGCAATTATTATCCGATTTAAATGAAAATTTGCATGGAGTGTTTTGTTTCGACTTCCAACAACTGTGTCAAATATGTTTAAAATCGGTTGATAGCCCACTATAGCTGTCATATAAACTGATTTCCGATCATGACTTCTTGAGCCGTTAGAGAGCGCAAGTATTGCCCGATTTTTTTGAAGTTTCGCATCAAGTAGTTTGTTTTGATTTCCAACAACTTTGCCAAATATGGTCTAAATCGGTTCATAAGGTGGTATAGCGGCCATATAAACCCATCACCCGTTTATAGTCCTTGAGCCTCTAGAGGTAGCAAAATTTGGCACAACTACTTCTTCTGTGACCTTTAACTTACGTGTTAAATATGGTCTGAGTCGATTTAAAATCTGTTATAACTCCCATATAAATGGTCTCCCAATTTTATTTCTTGAGCCACTATAGAACGCATTTCTTATACGATTTGGCTGAAATTTTGAACAATAACTTCCACTTTGGTCTCCAAGAGCCACCGAGTATGGTTCAAATTGGTTCATAACATGGTATAGCTCCAATAGCATAGCAATTCTTATCCATTATTCTTTGTTTGCCTATAAAGAAATATCAAACTAAGAAATTGACAAATGAGATCCATGGGTATATACGATTCGGCCCTGCCGAACTTAGCACGATTTTACTTATTTACCCACCACCGCAGGATAGGTGTAATATTCATTTAGTCATTCCGTTTGCAACATATCGAAATATCAATTTCCGATCCTACAAAGTTTATATATTCTTGAGCAGCGTAAAAATCTAAGACGATCTAGCCATGTCCGTCCGTCTGCCTGTTGAAATCAGTCTTCAGTCTTCAAACTTTGCGCAGATTTTTTTTTGTCCAGGATAAGTTCGAAGATGGGCTATGTCGGACTATATAGGGGCTTAACTTAACTCACTGTCCCAAATTTCGACGACATCGGACAATAAATGCGCCTTTTAAGGACACAAAACCTTAAATCGAGAGATCGGTCTATATGGCAGCTCTTTTCAAATCTGAACCTATCTGGGCTAAATTGAAGAAGGACGTCGAAGAGCCTAACATGACTCACTGTCTCAAATTTCAGCGACATCGGACAAAAAATTCGCCTCTTATGGACCCAAAACCTAAAACCGAGAGATCGGTCTATATGGTAGCTATATCCAAATCAGGACCGATCTGTACCATATTGCAGAACTATGTCAAGGAGCTAAATTTAACTCACTTTCCCAAATTTCGGCGACATCGGACAATAAGTGCGCCTTTTATGGACCAAAACATTAAATCGAGAGATCGGTCTATATGTAAGCTATATCGAAATCTGATCCGATCAGGGCCAAATTGAGAAAGATGTCGAAGGGCATAAACTAACTCACTGTCCCAAATTTCAGCAAAATCGGATAATAAATGTGGCTTTTATGGGCTTAAGACCCTAAATCGGAGGATCCGTCTCTATGGCTGCTATATCCAAATCTGGACCGATCTGGGCCAAATTGACGAAAAATGTCGAGTGGCTTAACACAACTCACTGTCCCAAATTACAACAAAATCGGATAATAAATGTGGCTTTTATTGGCCTAAGACCCTAAATCTGAGGATCGGTTTATATGGCAGCTATATCCAAATCTGGACCGATCTGAGCCAAATTGACGAAGGTTGTTTTCATTTTTCATTTGTTTCAATTTCAGTAAAATCGGCTAATAAATGTGGCTTTTATGGGCTTCGGAGATTATTCTTTCAATGATTTGTTATTTTAATGAGTTTTTTATACCCAACACCATTACTGTGGTGCAGGGTATTATAACTTAGTGCATTTGTTTGTAACACCCAAAAGAAAGAGAGATAGACCCATTGATAAGTATACCGGTCGACTCAGAATTACTTTCGATTTAGCAATATCCGTCTGTCTGTCTGTCCGTGTGTCCGTCTGTTTGTCCGGATTTACTAAAACATCCGCCGAGGTCCATCAAAATTGGTTTACTATTAGATATAGCTCCCACTTTGTATTTGTAGGGTAGGTGTAGGGTATTATAAACCTTTCCTTATTGGTTTAATAATCTTCAAAGGTCCTAAATCTGGTAGCTTACAGCTTAGCAACCCTTTAATTTGGGACCCCAATTTGGGATTTTATCTCGTTGCATACTTTGTTTGTTGTTCTTTTTTTCTTGGAGCAGGTTCAAGTACATATCAGCTTGGAATTGCATTAGTGTCTTCTTCTTCTTCCTTCAGGGCACATTGTTTTGACTTGTGGTAGGTTATTTGTCGGTTGCTTATGTCGCCTGGGCAGCGTTTTTGTTGTTCTCATTTAACTTTTGGCAAAAATGTTCCTAACTTATACTGTTGCATGGCCATTTAGTACGGGTGTGTGTGTGTGTGTTTTATTCTGTTGCCAAAAACTTGTTTAATGAGAATTTATTGATGGTTCTGGGAACTTCCTCTGGGTTTCTTTTCGCCTCCTCTTGCCATTGATGTGCGTTTTTGTGCTCTTACCAGTTTTTCGGCACTGCTTCTGTGGCTGTTTGTCTTTCAGGCCTCTTTCGGAGTTCTGAAGATCCTCCAGTCGGTCGTCGGACGTCGGCATACAGTACTGCTGATGTGGAGTTTATTTTTAAACTAACCCTTCCCCCTACTATTACCAGAAATTTCAGTTTCATTTTTGAGGCAGTGCCTTTTTTGGCAGCGATTTTTTGGCCATTCGTCTGCGAAAAAATCACACAACCAGAACGAGGTTGAATTGGGGAAATATGGTACGAATTGGTCTCGTTTCACTTAGGCGCATGCGTGCGTTGTGCGTTCGCTGCGGTGAATCTACTCTGCTTCTGTATATATGTGTGTGTGTGTTTGGGTTAAAGTCCCATAAATCTACTCCACTGCCATAATTTTGTGTGATTCGTTTTGTTGTTGTTGTTGTCTTTCTTTCTCTGTTTATGGGATCTTGGAGCAAGACATTGCCCCTCTTGTTTTGGTTAAATCAATGGCTGTTGCTGGATTTTGTTTATTTTGGCATTTCTGCGGACTCCGAATGTTTCTCTAAACTGGCACTGGCACTGGCTGGAACAGTTGCTCTGGCTGCTGCATCCATCTGGTTTGCGTGGTGGCTGCATTTTGTGGATTTATGAGTTTTGTGTGTTATTTTCATTTTCGTTTCGTATTTTGGCTGGAGATTTTAGAGTGTGTGTGTGTTTTTTTCGTTTTTATTTTTGTTGATATTGAATTTTTCGTTGCTCAAGGCCAAACGTCCATTGAACCGGCATTGGTGGAGCGGTGCTGCGCGCCAAATTATATTGACGGACGTGGTTTGCATCGTGTTGTAGTGGCCCCTGTTGTAACTGCATTTCATTCAAAATGTTTACGATGTGTTGCTTCTATGCTGTTTTGAATGCGTTCTCGTCCGTGGTATTCGTTGGATTGGTGCCTTTTTTAGTGTGGCTGCTGCAGCCATAATGTAATTAATAATGAAAATGAAAATAAGACTGTCACGTGCAAAATTGCGAATATAAATCAAATATTACTTGCTGTTCATAGCATCATAGAGGGAGAGAGTTATTAAAACTCTCCACCTCCGCCATAGAATAGGGGTACTAAAACCTGATCATTCTGCACCCGAAGTATTGGATTTACAATAAGAGGTGTTATTGGCCACCACGACCACGCTAACATATCCATACCTGGTGATTGAAAATCACACCTCTTGATAGAAAGCCCTATATATGCTTAATCATCATCATATTTTAAGCCCATTTAGCCGATCTTCTCTCTCTCTAAATTTTAAATGAGTAAGGCTAGCCGCTTAAAATTTTGCACAAATACTTCTTATTGAGCAGATCGGTTGAAAATCGACCAAAACGACATGAGCCGTTTCGGCACATAAACCTGTCATATAATCGAATCTTGCGATTAGACTTCTTGGGCCTCTGGAGAGTGCAATTCTAATCCGATTTGGCCAAAAGGATTTCTCGTATGCACTTCAACAGATATACCAAGTATAGTCCAAATAGGTCGATAACCTGATTTAGCTCCCATATAAACCGATTTTATTTCTTGAGCCTGCAGACAGCTCAAATTTTGTACGATTTGACTAAAATTTTGACCTATGATGTCTTATATGGCTTTCAACAGCTGTACCGAGCTTGGTTTGGCCAATAACTTCATATAACTCGCTTTTGAACTGATCTCTCGATTTGACTCTCTTGAACACCGTGGGGATTTCTTGTTATGGCCCTCCAATATCCTTTCTAAGTATCTGTCGATAAAGATCAACCTTGCAAGGAACTTGTCTCAATCGGTCGATGTTTGGCTGCCATACGAATCCGGCAATGTGATGTCTAGATCATCTGACATTGATATGAATGGGAACCGGTGACATGCAGTACACATTCTAAACACCGGCTACCTCATAGACCTCACCAAGTCTAACTAGTTGTTTCCTACTGACTTCTCGAGGTGATGCTAAAGTTGTAGAGTAAAGTTGAGGACCCCAGAGACACGAAGAGGAAATATTCGAACCCTACAAGTCCTGTGTGAATGGGTCTTACGGTTGGATTGAACTTAAGGTAAGCGCTTGTCGTAAATAAGGGAACACAGAAGATGCAGCAGCAGCTGGGAGAGCATATAAGGTGAACTCGTCAACAGCGCTGGTGTCCAGCGTCCTAGGGAATATTGGTGTCAAGCTATCACAACAGCAATAGACAATGAACTCCTACCGGGCACAGACGATGAAGCTAACGCAACAGTGGTGGAGAATATAAACCTTTTAGATAAATATCCACTATTGACGTTGTTCTTATCACGGAACCATGGATGAATGGCGACATGGTTCGTGGACTAAGACTTCCTGAATTTAAACTGCACTGAAACAATGCTTGTCCTAATTTTAAGGATTCGATCCATAGATTGGCAAACTTAATAAAAAGATGATCAAAGATGACCAACTTTTAAAAGAAACTTTTCTTTTGGTGAAGAATATTATCCTTCATTTTAGGATACTTTTTTATACCCACTACCGTTTGCAACAAATCGAATATCCATTTGCAACCTTATAAAATATATATATTCGTGATCAAAGTAAAAATCTAAGAAGATCTAGCCGTGACCGTCCGTCTGTCCGTCTGTCTGTTGAAATCATGCTACGGTCTTCAAAAATAGAGATATTGAGATGAAACTTTGCACAGATTCCTTTTTTGTCCATAAGTTCGAAGATGGGCTATATCGGACTATATCTTGATATAGCCCCCATATAGACCGATCCGCCGATTTAGGGTCTTAGGCCCTCAAAAGCCCTTCGATATCCTTCGTTAATTTCGCATAGATCGGTTCAGATTTGGATATAGCTGCCATATAGACCGATCCTCCGATTTAGGGTCTTAGGCCCATAAAAGACACCTTTACTATCCAATTTTGCTGAAATTTGGGGCAGTGAGTTGCGTTAGGCCCTTCAATAAAAGGCGCCTTTATTGTCCGATGGCACCGAAATTTTGGATAGTGAATTGTGTTAGGCCCTTCGACATCCTTCTTCAATTTAGCCCAGATCGGTCCAGATTTGAATATAGCTGCCATATAGACCGATCTCTGGATTTAAGGTTTTGGGCCCATAAAAGGCGCATTTATTGTCCGATTTTACCAAAATTTAGGAGACTGAGTTGTGTTAGTCCCTTCGACATCCTTCTTCAATTTGGCTCAGATCGGTTCAGATTTGAATATAGTTGCCATATTTAAGGTTTGAGCCCATAAAATGCGCATTTATTGTCCGATGTTGCCGAAATTTGGAATAGTGTGTTGTGTTAGGCCCTTCGACATCCATCTTCAATTTGGCCCAGAGCGGTCCAGATTTGAATATAGCTGCCATATAGACAGATCTCCATTTAAAGTTTTGGGTCCATAAAAAGCGTATTTATTGTCCGATGTCGCTGAAATTTGTTACAGCGAGTTAGGTTATTTGCCTTGACATATTTCTGCAATTTGGCCTAGATCGATCAAGATTTGCATGTAGCTGCCATATAGACCGATCTCTCGATTTAAGGTTTTGGGCCCATAAAAAGCGCATTTATTGCCCGATGTCGCCGAAATTGGGAACAGTGAGTTGTGTTAAGCCCTTCGACATTCTTCTTCAATTTGGCACAGATCGGTCCAGATATATCCATATCTGCCATATAGACCGATAACTCGATTTAAAGTCTTGGCCCCATAAAAAGCGCATTTATTTATTTTAGACTTTTCGACATCAGTGTCGTATATGGTTCCGATCGGTTTATTTTTAGATAAAGCTACCAAAAAAGCCAATATTTTGTTATACACAATTGAACAATGGCTTGTACTTACTAGTATTTGGTCCAAATCGGAACTTATTTCAATATAGCTGATATAGGTATGCATTTTGCACCGGATTTTGACTAAAGGTGGTTTACATATATACCCGAGGTGGTGGGTATCCAAAGTTCGGCCCGGCCGAACTTAACGCCTTTTTACCTGTTAAATGGTGGGTCGGTTAACAAATCTTTAACTTAACGTCTTGCAAAAGTGCTCTAAATGTTTTTCTTCTTCCATCGCTAAGCACTGAAGATTCAGTATTAGCCAGCCTTGAAATTAATAAGTCTCACTACTGGCTGACTTCCCTATGTATGGCACACGATTCGGAGATGCCGCCCTTAAGTTGCTGGTTAAAGCCGCTTCTGTAGGGAAGAAGAGCCTCATTGTAGGAAATGATGCTAATGCACATCACCAGATATGGGGAACAAAAGACGTGAGCTGCTTATCGAATATTTTACAAGTTGTAATCTGGCGATTTGTAATGAAGGGAATAAATCGACTTTTATTACCAGGAACAGGCAAGAGTTACTGGATATTACCTTTGTATCGGAAGATATAAGAGCAAGAATATGCGACTGAGAAGTGCTGGATGACCACAGCTTCTCTGATCATCGTTATATTAGTTTCAGCCTTGAAAAGAATACTGCAGAAGTGCTCCCTCGACTAAACTGAAGAAAGGTGGATTGGGATAAAATTCGGCACAAATTGTGAACGTCTATCCCTTCTAGGCTAGAAAAAAAGTGGCAGTGCACAGGATATAGACATAATGGTAACGCGGATCACGAAGGCTCTGAATGACTAGCTTCTGTCAGCATGTCCCAGTGCCAAGCCAAGGGGCAAATAGCGACCCCCATGGACTGCAGAAAACTCTTCAACAGAGCGAAAGCCACAAGAGCACCACACGATTAGGGCATCTGTAAGGCTAAGCTAAGTAAATATAAGGTCGATCTGTGAAAGACTCAGAAAAAAACATGGGTACAATTATGTAGCTCCGTGATGGATACATCTGAGGTCTCTGGGCTAAGGAAGATTCTGTCCTCGAGACCTATTACGGTGGGGTATATACAGAAGTCTGAGAATGAATGGGCAATGTCTAGTGAGAAAACACTAGAACCAAGAAATTCTCTAACGGGCAACGTGGCGCCAGAAGAGATTGTCACTGGTATGCATTCGTCGGAGGTTATTAGGGAAATTGTGTCTAAGCCGAAAATACTTTGGGCGATACGAAGTTTCCACTCCTTTAAGTCGCCAGGCGCTGATGATGTATCACCGTTTAAAAAAAACAAGCTATGTCTGATAGACTGGTTCGTTGGCTTAGGGAGATATACTCTGCTTGTATCAGAATGTCATATATACCTATGGGATGGAGGGACACGAAGGTCGTCTTCTTTCCGAAAGCAGGAAAACTTTATCACACGAAGGCGAAAGATTTTTGTCCTATTAGATTGTCATCCTTTATGCTGAATACTCTTGAGAGGTTGAGAGAAACATATTTTAGGGCAAAGATCCCTGTATATAGTAAAGGCAAATCCACTGAAACAGCCCTTCACGACCTAGTCGGCTACATAGAGATGGGTCAGCAGAGGGACACCTCAAAGAGGTTTGCTGTTTCTGAAAGAATAAGGCGTAAAAGTGGTCGCGTATGCTGATGACGTGGCAATTGCGGTTAGGGAAAGGTTTCCTTGCTCTATAAGAGGAATCAGGAATCTCTACGTGCAACAGAGAAGTGGGCTACCGAAAGTGGTCTAGGTATAAATCCGTGCAAGACAGAAGAAGTTCTTTTCAGCAGGAGATACAAGTTGCCTACAGTGGAATCTGTCTCCTTGGGAGGAGAGAATGTAGAAATCGCCAAATACCTGGGCGTTCTGCTGGACAGGAAATTGAACTTCAAATCTAACATTTTGGAAAGGACAAGAAAGGCCCTATACACCTGCAAGTGATCCATTGGCAAAAGTAGGGGGCACTAGGTATTTACTGTCAGGCACTGGGTATATACTGCAATTGTCAGACCTATAATGCTATATGGTGTTGTGGTCTGTTGGACGGCGCTTCGTACTTAGTACTGTTTAATACTTAACCGAATCCAAAGGATGGCTTGTTTGTGCATCATAGCCGCACTGTGGACGACACCATATGATGCACTAAATTTAATGCTATATCTCATGCCTCTGTGGCTAGACGAATTGCAGCGGCGACTGCCGTGAGGTTAAGGAAGCTTCCTCGTTGGTTAAGTGGCGGTATCTCTGGTAACAGAAGTTACATAGACTTCTTTCCGAATAGTTTCAAACTAAACTACCTGGTGGACTCTGGGGCATACTCTAAAGATCTAGAACTGGTCATATCGAAAAGATTATCCGACCACTGCAGAGTGAATCAAGAAGAGATCCTTGCAATTAAGGAAGTGTTGGAATAGCTAAGATGTAATGACATAACGACGATTGGCATAAATATCTTCTTAGACAACCATTTAATCCGTGGAGAACGTATTTCTGAACACAAAAACCGCCCTCGACTGTCGCAGATCTCTCAATGAGATGGCTGAACAGTTCAAAATTCACTTGCTCTGGGTGCCGGGCCACAGTGATATGCCAGGAATTGTAAAGCCGACGAGCTTGTAAAGCGGATGAGGCATACCCTAGATTCCAGGGAAACTGGAATCTGTGGGTATCCCTCTAGCGACATGTAAGCTAAGTTTTCAGGACGAGGCCCAAAGGACAACGAATGATAGATGGTCACAAAGAGGGGGCAGTGAGCATTCCACAACTATGTGGCCTAATCTAAACTTGAAGAGGTCTACCGGTTTGCTGTCATTGGCTAGACAAGACGTATCAGTCATAGTGTGTGTCATGACAGGTCACTATCTAATCGGAAAAAATGCTGACAGGCTGAAGATTGCCAGCCATGACTTTTGCAGGACATTAAAGAAAAAGAGACTATAGAACACCTTCTGTGTGTATGTGTCCCACAATAGCAGTCAGAAGGATTTCCACTTTAGGTTCTCATTTCTTAGAGGACATCAAAGAAGGAGAGACTATAGAACACCTTCTGTGTATGTGTCTCGCACTTGCAGTCAGAAGGAGTTCCACTTTAGGTTCTCATTTCTTTGAGAACCGGTCTAATTTAGCAGATGTAAACATTCGCAAGTTATTGGGCTTTTCAAAGCGATCTGGATGGTTCAGTGGCGGGAACTAGAAGGCATCTTCCCTCATTTGTTCCTGTGGTATCACAATGGACGAAAACGTCTAAGTGAGTCTGATGGCAGACTGCCACTTAAACCTCACCTAACCTAAGTAACGACTTCTGCAGAAGCTGTGATGAAGTCGAAGAAGAAGAGTCTATAGAACATCTGCTGTGCTGCTGTTCTCATTTCTTTGAGAACTTTTCTGATTTATTCGATGTGAACATTCGAAAGTTGTTGGGCTTTTTAAAGCGATGGTGGATGGTTCGACGGCAACAACTAGAAGCCATGAAGGTAATGTGGCCCAATCTCGTGAAATGCCTTTCTTCAGCGCATCCATACTGGCATATTTTTATACCCTACACCGCCACTGTGGTGCAGGGATTGGTGTAGCTAGGGGGCTCTGGGGTGAGTCGGCTTTGCCACACCCATAGAATCTGTAGCCCCCTCCCCCAGAATTTTCGTCAATATCTATTAATGAGAGTGTTCCAAAAAACAAAAAATATTTTTGAAACGCATACCCTCCATTTTTTTCCTTTCGATCCCCATATGCAAAATACGAAAAAATCATGGCGATCGGTTAGCGACAACCTGTGCCGCCACGACGTCCAAAGTAGGATGTAGTGCTTTCCAAAGAAGCCAGTTGAGTATTTTAGGTCCTTGCATGAAATTGGTAAATTAAGTGTACATTTGTATGAAATTGAGTAGAAAATCACAAACTGTACCCTGCACCACTACTGTGGTTGTAACAAAATATGTAGTTCGACTCAGATGTTCCTGTTGATTCGGCTTAGCAATGTCCGTCTGTCCGGATTTCTCTTCTATGCCGATAGTCCGCCTGTTGATTTTTGTAACTAAAGTGGGGGTGTATCTTGGGGTGGGGGCTGCTCCACCCTAAAACCTACCAAATATATATTTAGACCAATCACGACAATATGGGACTCAAATGAAAGGTAGTTAGTATAAGAAAACGTATCTGATATCCAATTGTCGGACCAAGTGCTACGGGGACCACCCCAAACCCCAAAACACCCCTAAATCGGACATATTTACCGTCCATGGCAATATGAGACTCAGATGAAAGGTATTTGCGAGTAGAATACGAATCGGATATCCAAATGTGGCACCACGTTTCTGGGGGCCCACCCCTTCCCCAAAACACCCCCCAAACGGGACTTATTTACTGACCATGAAAATATGGGTATTAAATAAAAGGTATTTGAATGCAGAATACGAATCTGATATCCAAATATGGGACCAAGTATTTGGGGGTCCGCCTCTTACCAAAAACATCCCCAAAGGGGACAAATTTACGACCATACAAATATGGGGCTCAAATGAAAGGTCTTTGGGAGTAAAGCACGAATTTTAGTTCAATATTCGGGAGAAGTGTCTATGGGGCCACGCCACCCCCACAACACCACCCAAATAGTAAGTATTTTCTGACTATTGCAATATGAGGCTCAAATAAGAGGGTTTTTAAAGTGGAACACGAATCCGATATATATTTTCAAGGCCAACTCATTAGTGGCCGCCCATCCCCCAAAACACCCCCCAAGCCGGTCATGTTTGCCGACTAGGAAATATGGGGCTCAAATTAAAGGTATTTGGGAGTAGACCACGTATCTGATATCAACATTAGAGGCCAACTGTCTAGCGGACGTCCCACCACCATAACAACCCCCAAATAGGACGTATTTGCTCACCAAGACAATTTGGGTCTTAAAGAGTGGAACTAAATATTTATAGTTTCTAGGGCCAATACCCCAAACCGGACATATTTGCTGACTTTTGCAATATGGAGTTTAAATGAGATTAGAAAACGAATTTGATATCCAGTTTTGAGGTCAATGGCAATATGGGGTTCAAATAAATGATATATAGATATATGAGAATAGAGCACGTTACTGAAATATTTCCCAGGCTTAGTGTTTGGGCGACTACCCCAATCCCCAAAACACCCCTAAATCGGCCATATTTACCGACCATGTCAATGTGGAGCTTAAATGAAAGGTTTTTGGGGGTCGAGCAAGAATTGATACCCACTTTCCGGACCAATTTCTGGGGTCAACCCCTTTCCCAATATACCCCACAAACAGCAATTTTTTAGTGACCATCACAATATGGGGCTCAAATAAAAGTATTGGGTTGCCCAAAAAGTAATTGTCGGTAATATAGTAGTAACAAAGTCGGCGTTGACAAATTTTTTCAACGGCTTGTGACTCTGTAATTGCATTCTTTCTTCTGTCAGTTATCAGCTGTTACTTTTAGCTTGCTTTAGAAAAAAAGTGCTCGAAATTTTGTTTACATTTGTTTGTTTGGCGTCAATTTTAATATGGGTACCACGTGTATTGAAAGAAATTCATTTAACAAACCGAATCAACGCTTGTGATATGCACCTTAAACGCAATGAATTCGATCCGTTTTTAAAACGAATCATAACTGGAGATGAAAAATGGATTGTTTACAACAACGTTAGTCGAAAACGATCATGGTCCAAGCATGGTGAACCAGCTCAAACCACTTCAAAGGCTGATATCCACCAAAAGAAGGTTATGATGTCTGTTTGGTGGGATTGGAAGGGTGTGGTATATTTTGAGCTGCTTCCAAGGAACCAAACGATTAATTCGGATGTTTACTGTCAACAATTGGACAAATTGAATACAGCCATCAAGGAGAAGCGACCAGAATTGGTCAATCGTAAAGGTGTCATATTCCACCAGGACAACGCTAGACCGCACACATCTTTGGTCACTCGCCAAAAACTGAGTGAGCTTGGCTGGGAACTTTTGACGCATCCACCATATAGCCCTGACCTTGCACCATCAGACTACCATTTATTTCGATCTTTGCAGAACTCCTTAAATGGCAAAACTTTCGGCAATGATGAGGCTATAAAATCGCACTTGGTTCAATTTTTTGCAGATAAAGGCCAGAAGTTCTATGAGCGTGGAAGACTAAAATGCATTTACTTTCTTTTAAAAAATCCGCAATTACTTTTTAGGCATCCCAATATTTGGGAATAGAATACGAATTTGATATCCAAATGTAGAACCATGTATTTAGGTCATCCCCTTTCCCAAAACACCCCCAAAGGGAAAAATTTTTCGACCATGCCAATATGTGGCTCAAATGAAAGGTATTTGAGATAAGAAAAACGAATTTGATAACCTATTTTGGGGCCATGTGTTTGGAGGACGCCGCATCCTGTAAACTCCTCTTAAGCCACTGGCATTATGGGGTTTAAATAAATGGTATTTGAGAGAAGAGCACGATGCTGATATTTTTCAGGGCCAAATCAGACATCATGAGAATATCGGGCTGAAATAAAGTATTTTATGAATGGAGTACACCTTACATCCAAACTTAAATTCGTAGACCAATAAAGATCATATGGGATTCAGATAAAGGCACTTATATTCTTAAACTGTTCGTCAAGTTAGCGTGGAATTTCACTAAAAGACCTTTAATTTTCGAAAATAATTATTCCAAGGAAACTTTTGTTCCATATAAAGTAAAAGAAGGCGCAGCGGAGCGGGCCCAGGTCAGCTAGTTCGATATAAATACGACCTACACTCAGAGAAATTTGTTAGAAAAACAACAAAAATGTTTGTTATAGTAAGTCATTGTTCAATTTTGTAGAACAAAATATTGGTCTTTTTGGTAACCATGTCCAAATATAGACCGATCTGAACCATATACGACACGGATATCAAAAAGCCTAACATAAGTCACTGTGTCAAATTTCAGCGAAATCGGATTATAAATGTGCCTTTTACGGGGCCAAGACTTTTAATCGGGAGACACCTATAGAGGGGTATCTAAGGAAAGGCTTATTGCTGCTGTTGCGCTGTCATCAGCATACACGACCATTTGGAACCTTTTCTGATCACATTCCAAACAATTGTAGCTGATTATCCCTCTTCAGGTTTTCCTTTGCCAAATAACCTCCAATCTGGCTTTAGCATTCCATAGACATATTCATATTATATTTGTAGGGGTTATGAAGTCACAGTAATTAATCTTTTGTAATAAATTTCAAGCAAATCGGCTCGAAATCTCTTACATCATTATCAGACGCATTTTGCACTAAAGTAGACAAATATTTTTCCCTCATTTCCTGCTAGAAATCAGGACTTGAATTTCGATTTTCATTCATGCCATTCAAAAACTCTAAAAATTCTTCCGCAATGGGGCATTGAATCTATAATTATCGGCTATTGCGGTGTTCCTTTGCGTCTTGTGAATATTTCAGGCCCATTATTTGAGTGTTTGGACGCCTGTGTCTATAAATTTTCTCAAAGTCTTTTGAAATGTTCCTGCTTCAATTGACAAACATCAATAGAAAGAGTGAAAAGTGGAAGGGGCAAGGGAGCCGTCCGTTGTTTGTGGCGTTGTTTCAATAATTTTGATAAAGGCTTTGTTGTGGAGCTTTCAGCCGCTCTATGGCAAAAAGACAACAGACCAACCAAACACCACCAATAGTGGCACAATAGAGAAAGAGCGACCCTGCTAATTCCCTGCCAGCCGGCAAGGCAGCCAGCCTGGTTGTGCCTCAAAGTTGCATGTTAATCACTTCAAATGCCGAATGAATACCAAATGCAAACGACCATCACAAAAACAAGAACAACATCGGCAAGTTTTCGTAATCCTTTTTAAGCACTGGCTGGACACAAAAAGAACCGCCGATTTATGGGTGCTTAGAAAGAAGAAGAAGACGTGATTTAATCACTGCACCAACAACTCGAGACTAGTCCCAGCAACAGCGCCGCCCATAACCAAGAACTCCCTCAACCCATGCCACTAAGCAATTGGCTGAAGCGCTAAATCTACGGTTTGGGGGACGTTTTACTCGTACTCCTTCCAAATAGAAAAATGACATTTCCTCTCGTCAGTGTCAAGTGATGATGTCAAATTATGACTTTTTTAAGCAAATATTTGCCGTAGCTATTATGCAATTCTCCAACTTTATAATGAAATTATTGGCACGTCAGCAACACTTATGCAATAACAACAGGATACACGCAGGATGTTTATAGTTATCTCATAACAACAACGGTAAGGGCCAACGGCAGCTTGAAGATGTATTTAACAACTCTCGGTGAGAAAAATTCCGTCGACTGATGAAACAGCAAAAGATAATATATCTTAAATTAACTCCACAGCACTTGAGACCGCAATATCTATAGTGGGGTATTTCCTCATTCCGTTGCGCCTTCTTTCACTCTCTTGTTTTATCTGAGCCCTACACGGTCACGTCAGGAACCTGGTTGCGGGTGCTGGTATGGCCTTTCAGATATTTCGTGTCTATGTGGATATCATATTGGTGCTCTTCTCCCTTTCATTGGAGCCTTATATTGCTATTGTCGGTAAATACGTCCGGTATGATGGTGTTTTTTGGGGTGAGGCGAATCCCCATATATCAGATTAGTGCTCTGGTCTCAAATACCTTTCACTTGAGTCCCATATTGTCATTATTGGTTTATATTTTATTTGGCTGGAGTCTTTGGAGTTGGGGCGGCCCCCTAGATATCCCACCCTAAATAAGGATACAAATTTCTGCATTTAAGTTATTATAAACAAACTAAATTTCGCTTAAATCTCCTCACCCATCTCCGAGATCTGGCGTTTTTGAAAACAGGGTATGGGGATGGTCTGTCCATTAAACTTTCGATGTTAGATCTACACCATTCTCTTGGATTTGATGGTGGATTGGAGTAGCCCAACTCTTTGCTCGAAAGTGGACATCAGATTCATACTCCACTCCCAAAAACCACATTTGAGCTGCATATTGCTATAGTCGGTATGTATGTGTGGATTGGGGGGAGTTTATGAGGTAAGGCGTCCCTGAAACACTTGGGCATGAAACAGATACAGATTTGAGCCCCTTTTTGCCATAAACCACAAATATATCCAGTTTGAGCGGTGTGCAGGATGGGGCGGCCATCCACGTTCTTAGCCCTGGAAAAATATCAGCATCGTGCTCTAGTCTCAAATTTATTTAATTTGAGCCCCAATTGCCATTGGATTAGGGGGAGTTTAAGGGGTGACACGACCCCCAAACATTTGGCCTCAAAATTGGATATCAAATTAGTTTTCTACTATCAAATACTTATTATTTATAGCCATAGTAGGCAATCATGACCTGTTTGAGAGGCGGACGCTGAAGTAATATCAGCATCGTGCACGATTTTGTTTGAGCCCCATAATGTCAAGCATTTTGAAGGAGGCTATCAAGATATTCAGTGCTACAGGTCTCTTTCAGATTCACACTAATTCATTTTTTGAATTGGTTATCTACATTCAAAATCATATTTAAAAGCGACTACTTGGGATACCACATACTTTAAGATCCGCAGGTCCTCCTGTGCCCATCCCAATTTGAGGGTAAACAAGTAAAAGCGTGCAAAATTCGGCCGGGCCGAATCTTATATACCCTCCACCATGGATCGCATTTGTCGAGTTCTTTTCCTGGCATCTCTTCTTAGGCAAAACAAGATGTAAAATAGAGAGATCGATTTATATGGGAGCTGTATCAGGCTATAGACCGATTCAGGTCATAATAAACACATATGTTGAAGCTCATGAGAGGATCCGTTGTGCAAAATTTCATTCCAAACGGATATGAATTACGCCCTCTAGAGGCTCAAGAAGTCAAGAAGTCAAGACCCAAGATCGGTTTATATGGCAGATATATCAGGTTATGAACCGATTTAAACCATACTTGGCACAGTTGTTTGATATTATAACAAAACACGTCGTGCAAAATTTCATTCAAATCGGGTAAGAATTGCGACCTCTAGAAGTCCAGACCCAAGATCGGTTTATATGGCAGCTTTATCAGGTTATTGACCGATTTGAACCTAATTTAGCACAGTTGTTGGAAGTCACAGCAAAACACGTCGTGCAAAATTTAATTTCAATCGGATAACAATTGCGCCCTCTAGAGGCCCAAGAAGTCAAGACCCAAGAACGGTTTATATGGCAGCTATATCAGGTTATTGACCGATTTGAACCTAATATAGCACAATTGTTGGAAGTCACAGCAAAACACGTCGTGCAAAATTGCGTCCTCTAGAGGCTCAAGAAGTCAAGACTCAAGATGGGTTTATATGACAGCTTTATCAGGTTATGGACCGATTTGAACCTAATTAATCACAGTTGTTGGAAGTCACAGCAAAACACGTCGTGCAAAATTTAATTTCAATCGGATAAAAATTGCGCCCTCCAGAGGCTCAAGAAGTCAAGACCCAAGATCGGTTTATATGGCAGCTATGTCAAAACATGGACCGATATAGCCCATTTACAATCCCAACCGACCTACACTAATAAGAATTATTTGTGCAAAATTTCAAGCGGCTATCTTTACTCCATCGGAAGTTAGCGTGCTTTTGACAGACAGACAGACGGACGGACATGGCCAGATCGATATAAAATATCACGACGATCAAGAATATATATACTTTATGGGGTCTCAGACGAATATTTCGAATAGTTACATACAGAGTTTCGAAATTAGTATACCCCCATCCTATGGTGGAGGGTATGAAAGTGTACTCTACTACCAAAGACGTTTTAGTTCTGTCATATTCTATCCTAATCGGCCTTCATATACTATTTCATATTATTCGGTCATCCCACATGACCGTTTGGCGTTGCATTTATTGGGTGGAGAGGGTCGCTCCCACCGACGCTATGAACCAAACAATAATATATTTTAGAATTTTATTCTCGCGGTCTACTTTCCTGCGGAACGGTAGGACGTGACCTAGATACTTGAATCCTTATAGCAACATTAGATTCGAAATATATTGTCATAGACCTTTCTTTTAATTGACTTATTATCCCGATCGAACTACACGTCCTATTGAAGGGTATTTAGTGGGGTCTAGGACCGGCCCTAGACTCTGTCCTAATTGTGCATACCAAATCCTTTCATTCGATACCCATTTCCTGGCGTTGATCATTTCTGTCCGTTTTGAGGGTTTTTGGGGTTGGGGACGTCCCGTTGACATCATGAACCAAATTCTTTTAGCAGATGTGTACTCAGCTTCCAAAAATCTTTCGTTTGATACCCATATCGTCTCAATCGGTAAATATGTCCTGTTGAGGGGTTTTGGGGTGTAGGGAGGCGCCTCAGACACCGAGGAATAAATTTTTATATCAATATTGAACACTACCTTTAAATATTGTCCCAATCGGCAAATTTGTCCTGCTAAGGGGTTTTACGGGTGGGGCGGGCCCACAGACACTCAGAAAAAAGAATTTTTTGTATCAGATTTGTATTCTACTTTTAAATACCTTTTATTTGATACCCATATTGCCCAAAGCGGTGAAAGTGTCCTGTTGCGTGGTGTTTTGGGGAGGTGAGGCCCCCGGCACTTAGGGTTACATACATGGCGGACCCCCCCGAAAATGAAGAGTGGGATTTATATACCAAATTCGTACTCTACTCTTAAATACTTTTCATTTGATACCCATATTGTTCCAATCGGTACACATGTCCGCTCGGGTGGGTTTTGGGATGGGGAGTCCCCCATCTCTGAGATCTGGCGTTTTTGAAAATTGGGGTATGGGATATCAAAAAATGTGGGTCCCTATTTTCATTGGGGCCCAAACTTTACCATCTGAGACAATTTTTCGGTTCAGCCGGTTTTAAGTCCATACTCAACAGACAAATAAACAAACAAAGCGCAACAATTTTTTTTTTATATAATAGGTATATATCGCCCGATTTTTATTATTCCTAGAGCTTTCCTTGACGTTTACCACAATATCTTTAGAGTTTCATCTAAATCGGTTCAGATTTAAATGTACCTCCCATATATATGTACGTCCAATTTTGAGAGATATTGCAATAAAGTGTTCGTTTGTTAACCCATTCTCTCGAATTTTGGCTGGAATGATTTTCTTAGTATAACTTAGAAATCGCTTCAGATTTAGATATAGCTGCCATATATGTATTTCCCCCGATTTTCACTTCTAGAGCCACTGCAAGCGCGTTTCTTGACCATTCTTGCTAAAGTTTTGCACAACGCTCTCCTCTATGACTACTATAAGAAGTTTGGTCGAAATTGGCTCAGGTGTAGATATAGATCTCATAAATATGTTCGTAAGATTTTGGGTAATTCGCAGCAATTTTGTCATTTGTCAACCGTACTTATTACAATTAGGACACATTTGGAACCCTTCTGGAAACAACCGCCGATGTCCATGAAAATTGGTGCAGAATTAGATATACCTCCCACTTTGCACTTATAGGGTAGGTGTAGGGTTTTATACTGTCAGCACCGTCCGGCTTTTGCCTTTCCTTACTGGTCGTCTGTCGAGAGTTGGTTTTGCTCTTCAAATGCTTGTTTAGTCTAAAGTACCATTTGTTAGCCAATATTATCCTTCGTTTCACTTCAATAGTGGGTCGTTTGTATCGATTACGTTGGTGCCGCGGTAGATAAAGCTGATGACTATCTGAAGGTTGTGGTTCCCAACTTTTTCCATTTTCTTTACCTGGCTTACAGAGCTTTATGGGAATTGATATCATCCACTTAGTCTCATATCCATTTACTTCCAAACCCACTTTTGTTGATAATTTTGCAATGCTTTCAAAGGCTGCTAGGGCGCCCCTGTAGTAGAGTTGGTAGCGTACTTGGATTACCAGTGCAGGGGTCGTGGGTTCGATTCCCGCCAGAAGTCTTGGTCTGTTGCTACTGTGGTTTCACAATGGACTTAAAATTGTCTAAGTGAGTCTCTAAAGGACAGCCACTCTTGCCTAACCTAACCTAAGGCTGCTATTGCTTTTTCCAGTGACCCACTTATAATATCGATTTATAATAGACTACCTAGGTTAAAAATCACCTTTTTTTAATTATCAAAAATCATTTGAACATATTTGTTCCCTTTTACAAAAAAATTTAAAAATTCGTTGAAAATGGTTTCACTTTCAACAAACAAAAATGTTTCTTGAAAAAAACTTAGATTTTTTCAAAACATTGCCCCATACATCTAAATAGTTTTCGCCAGCAGAGCTTTTTGTTTTTTTCTTTTCAAAAAATTAAAAAAAATATTTTCAAAAATGCTGCGCGATTTTCTCCAGCGTTGCTTTTTGTTTTTCAGAAAAAATTGAAAAAAATTTTGAAAAAACCCCGTTGTTTTTTTTCCCAAAAATTTAAATAATATTTTAAAAAATATTTTAATAAACTTACTGATTTGAATGTTTACTATTGAAAAAATACAGTTGCCTTCGTCTACTACTTCTTTCTTTCGCTAACTCTGGTTAAAACCATTTATGATATTACACCCCAATTGGTTTTATGTATTTACACCCCAAATTGTGTTCTTAATTTAAACCCCAAATGTACACTGCATACAACAACATATTTGGGGAGATTATACGCATTTTGGGGTCTATTTGCATGTGGGTGTTTGAATTATGAAAATGCGCTCAAAATTGTAAATCGCAAGTGAAGCCCAATGAAATGTTAGGGCACAAATCACATACGTTTTGGGGTAATTTTTATACCCTCCACCATAGGATGGGGGGTATACTAATTTCGTCATTCTGTTTGTAACTACTTGAAATATTCTTCTGAGACCCCATAAAGTATATATATTCTTGATCGTCGTGACATTTTATGTCGATCTAGCCATGTCCGTCCGTCCGTCCGTCTGTCCGTCCGTCCGTCTGTCCGTCGAAAGCACGCTAACTTCCGAAGGAGTAAAGCTAGCCGCTTGAAATTTTGCACAAATACTTCTTATTAGTGTAGGTCAGTTGGTATTGTAAATGGGCCATATCGGTCCATGTTTTGATATAGCTGTCATATAAACCGATCTGGGATCTTGACTTCTTGAGCCTCTAGAGGTCGCAATTATTATCCAATTTGCCTGGAATTTTGTACGACGGATCCTCTCTTGACTATCAACATACGTGTTTATTATGGTCTGAATCGGTCTATAGCCCGATAAAGCTCCCATATAAATCGTTCTCTATATTTTACTTCTTGAGCCCCCGGAGGGCGCAATTCTTATTCGAATTGGCTGACATTTTACTCAGGTCTCCAACATTTAATTTAATTGTGGTCTAAACCGGATCATATCTTGATATCGCTCTAATGGCAGAGCAAATCTCTTCTTATATTATTTTTTACCTAAGAAGAGATGCCGGGAAAATAACTCGAAAAATGCGCTCCATGGTGGAGGGTATATAAGATTCGGCCCGGCCGAACTTAGCACGCTTTTACTTGTTATTTATATTGTCGATGCATTGTTGAATATTAGCGTACATTATCTGCGGACATCTGAAGAGTACAAATTTCTAAGCAATCAGGCAAATCGTTGATGTACAAACAAAACAACCAAGGTCCCAGTATTGAACGTTGAGGAACTCCTCCACTAATTGGCAGTGAACACATTGCGACCGTCCATTTAAATATGATTTCATAAGTCTTAGTGAAGAACTAGAGAAATTGAAAAAAATTTCAAATTTCGTTAATAAAATCGAGTGATCCACAATATCGAAAGCCTTGCTATGGTCAAGTAATACTAGTAATGATTCCATCTTGCTATCCACATTCAACCTAAGATCCTCAATCACATCTGTTTAAGCTGAAATACAACTTCTATTTTTCCTGTATACAGATTGCCTTTGCGATAAATAGTCGTTTGTGTGTATAAATTCGTTGATTTGATTATAGATCAGCGTCTCTATTATTTTCGACAAAAAAGATAAAATTGCTATCGGCCTGAAATCATTATTGGATTTAGGAAGTGGTGAAATTTTTGCGTTTTTCCAACAATCAGGAAATATAGACTTTGTGAGGAGTGTATTGTAGACATAAGTTAGATAAGGCAAAATTGCTGGCATCAATAGCCTGACCAGCCGCGATTCTATTTCATACATGCCTATTGCGTTAGAGTGGATTTTTAATACAGTCGAGAGAACTTGATCCTGGGTTACTGTACGAAATGTACAGTAACCCAGGATCCTCCCCCTTACCCTAATTTTCAGAAACGCCAGATCTCGGAGATGGGTTGTGCGATTTAAGCGAAATCTTGTGTGGTCTCTCTTTTAGTAAACTACAAACAAAAATTTGGTATCCAAATTTCGGATGGTAACCCTAGGGGGGACGCCCCACCCCCAAAACCTACATATATACACCAATCACGCCTGGTCTAGACTTGTAGCGGTCTACCTCCTTGTAGTCACTGGCTAGAACAGACGTCTCAGTCAAAGTGTCCGTCATGCTGCCAGACTGGAGATTGTCAGTAACGAGTTTTGCCGATGCTGTGAAACGTCGAAAAGAACAGACTATACAACATCAGCTGTGCGTGTATCCCCTAAGGGTAGTCAGAAGAAATTCCATTTTAGGTTCTGATTTCTTCGAGAGCTTGTCTGATTTAGCGGATGTGAACATTCGCAAGCTGTTGGGCTTTTAAAAGCGAGCTGGATGGTTCAACGGTAGGGACTAGAAGGCATATTCTTTCTGTTACTGTGATATAACAATGGATGAAAACGTCTAAGTGAGACTGCTTGCAGACTGCCGCATAAACCTAACCTAACCTATATCTTAACATGGATCTATCTGAGCGTGGCCAGATGGACACACACACGCCTTGTTTAGAGCCAATAACAATAAAGAAGTTTTATTTTGGAAATTAGCTTTGAGTCTATGAGAACGACTTGACATGACCACCACAATGTGAAAGAACTTTTCAATAGACTTTGCATTGCATGGTAACGAAATATTAAAATCACAAAATTCCAAAAGTGCAAATTTGTGGCAATGTTAACGATTAATGAATGGCGAAACGAGTAGCAAAAAACCGACAGCAAGAGAATATTTTGTTGTTGTTCTTTTTTTTTTGCAAAATAATGTGATGGCGGTTTTCATACGAACGTGAGTGTATATATGGGACCTTTTTGTGTAGCTTTGTTTGGATATCCTGACAATTTTGTTGTTGTTTATGACATACAGGACATGCTTTGTTGCTGTTATTTCGAATATTAGAATTTGAGCGCGCTGCAGTTGTATTTGACGGTTTTTTCTGGTCTTTCTGTTGTTTTTTTTTGTAACATTTTTGTTTGTTTTTTATTCAATCTATGTGGTGGTTTTTGTTGGTGCTTTTCTTTTAGAGGAAAATTAAAAATGAATGCAGAACAACAATTTTTGTAAATGAATGTTTTAGTTTCACGACACATTTCCTTTTTTTTTTGCCAGAACAACCGAGCAGACCCACCAACGGCAGAAGCCAGCGTCAGCGAAACCAAAGCAAATAGAATCCCCATAAGCGTTGCATTAATAATTAATCCATGTTGGTATTGGAGGTCATACAATTCCACACAATGTGCAAATGAACATTGTTGGATTTTTTAGGCCTTATTAATCTCTTTTTGTCATATGATGGATTAACAATTTATTTCTTTTAGCATTGTTTCAACTTTTTCTGGATTGCCTTCTTTCTTTCCGCAGAGAGGCTCTGGCCCATTGGCATGATAATAAATATCATGTAACAAGTAAGAGCGTGCTAAGTTCGGCCGGGCTGTATATTATATACCCTACACCATGGATCGCATTTGGCGAATAATGAATAAGAATAATGAACAAGAACTGTTATGATAATGGAGCTATATCAAGTTATAGTCCGATTCGGACAGTAAATAAATGCTGAACATTGTAGAAGTCATTGTGTAATATATCAGTCCATTCGGATAAGAATTGCGCCTTGTAGGGGCTCAAGAGGCAAAATCGGGAAATCGGTTTATATGGGAACTTTATCGGGTTACATACCGATTCGGGCACTATTTAACACGAATGTTGAAGGTCATGGGAGAAGCCGTTGTAAAAAATTTCAGCCAAATCGCATAATAATTACGCCCTCTGGGGGCTCAAGAAGTCAAGATCCCAGATTGGTTTATATGGCTGCTTTATCAGGTTATGGATCGATTTGAACCATATTTGGCAAAGTTATTAAATATCATGCGAAATTTCAGCCAAATCGGACAAGAATTGCGTACTCTAGATGCTCAAGAAATCAAGAACCCAGATAGGTTCTTGATATCAACCATATTCAGCACAGTTGTTGTAAGTCACACTAAAAAACCTCATGCAAAATTTCGGGGAAATCAGATAAGAATTGTGCCCACTAGTGGCTCAAGAAGTGAAGATCCAAGATCGGTTTATTTGGCAGCTATATCAAAACGTAGACCGATATAGTCCATTTACAATCCCAACCGACCTACACTAATAAGAAGTATTTGTGCAAAATTTCAAGCGCTAGCTTTACTCCTTCGATGATTAGCGTGCTTTCGACAGACAAACGGATGGACGGACGGACATGACTAGTTCGACTTAAAATGTCAAGACGATCAAGAATATATATACTTTGTGGGGTCTTAGACGAATACTTGGAGGAGTTACAAACAGAATGGCGAAATTAGTATACCCCCATCCTATGGTGGAGGGTATAAAAACACAAATAAATTGATTTCAATTAATTATATTCTATTAAAATTCGTTATATTTGAAAAGTAAGTATTACCGAATCGGAGTCATTATTTTGGGTGATTCAGTACATTTGGAAGTAATTCATTATTTTGCAACATTTAGTATGTTTGCGGGTCTGCCATTATTTGAAAGCAATAAGTATTATTAAATCGATGCTTTTATTTTCCATACTTCGTTATGTTTAGAGGTATGTCATTATTTTTAGCACTTCAGTATTTGTACGATGAATTTGTTATTTGTCAGCTGGTGGTATGTTTACTCTGAAGCACTTTCCTTCATGGTCATGGCCATGTTAAAGTATTATTGCTGATATATCTACTAGTAAGTGGTTACAGAGTCTTGTTTCGGGTGCCCACTGATTTACCCGGTGATAATACTTGTTGCTGGGCAACTATAGACCGATCTGAAACATGTTGAATACGAATGTCGAAGAGCTTTATACAGCCCACTGTGTAAAATTTCAGCGAAATTGAGTAATAAATATGATTTTACTATTCCAAGAATTTAGATCAATATATATGACAGCTATATTCAAATTTAGCCCGATCTTTACCATACTCGGTATGCATGTCGAAGAGCCTAACAGAACGCATTGTGCAATTTTAGCGAAATCGGTTAAATTGGGCCAAAAACTGTAAATAGGGAGCTCTGTAAAGATATGGCAGCAACCTCCAAATCTGGACTGATCTGGGATGCATTGAACAGGGATTTTAAGGAGCCTAACATAACTCGCCAAACCATATTTCAGCGAAATCGGACAATAAATAAGTCTATTATGGGCCCAAGACCTTAAATTAAGAGATCGGTCTATATAGCAGTTATATCGAAATATGGAATGATCCAAACTCATTATGCCAAATTTGAGCAAAATCGGTCAATAAATTTAATTTTTATTGGCCTAAAACATAAAATCAGAAGATTAGTATATATATGAGCTTTATCCCAATCTGGATAGATTTGGGCCGCATTGAACTGGAATGTCCAAGAGTCCAACATAACTCTCCATACCGAATTTCAGCAAAATCGCACAATAAATGCGCCTATTATGGACCCGTAACTTTAAATTGAGAAACCGGTCTATATGGCAGCCATACCTAAATCTGGACCAAATTAACAAGGAGCGGACTAACATAACTTACTGTCCCAAATTTCAGCGAAATAGGATAATAAATGCGCCTCTTATGGGTTCAAGACCTTAAATCGAGAGATCGGTCTACATGAGAGCTATATCTAAATATGGACCGATCTAGGCTGTATTGTGCAAGGATATCGAGAGTCCTAATACAACAACATGGGGGCTATATCAATATACAGTACGATATAGGTAATCTTCAACTTTACCTACTTATGATCGAACCAAGAATCTATGCAAAGTTTCAGCTCAATATGTCTATTTTTAAGGACTGTAGCGCGATTTCAAGAGACAGACGATCGGATATGGCTAGATCGTCTAAGATTTTTACGACGATCAAGAATATATGTATCTTATATGATCGCAAATGGATTGCTCGATGTGTTGCAAACAGAAAGATAAAATGAATAGACCCCCATCCTTCGGTGGTGGGTATAAAAAGAAATTTTATCGTATCGTAGAAACGCTCCGCTGCGCCTTCTTTAACTCTCTAATATCTATTTAGGGTGGGGACACTTCGCCCTGAATGTGGATATCGTGCTACTGTAGCCTATGTCCGCCTGTGAAGCTGAACGCCTGCGTTCGAATCCTGGCGGAACTTGGAACAAAATTTAAAGCGGTGGTTATCCCTTCTTAATGCTGGTGACATTTGCGAGGTATCATACCATGCATGGTCATGTAAAAAATTCTGTCAAAGAGGTGTCGCACATTGGCACACCGTACGGACTCGGCTGTTAAAAATGCCCCTTATCGTTGATAAACTCAACTTGAATCGGAAAGCGTTATTTGATGTATGAAAAGTTTGTCCCTGCTCGGTTCCTGGGCAACTTTTTACTCTACTCCCAAATGCCTGCTTTTTTGAGATCTATATTTCTGTATTGGCAAATATTTCCGGTTTAGGGGGTATTTCGGGGGTGGTCACTCAAAGTAAATATAAGATTCGTGCTCTACTTTTAGAAACATTTGGTATGAGTCCCATAATGGCATCATCGGAAAATAAATTGTGTTTGAAGGTGGGGTGAACCCCAATGTCTTTGTCCCGAAAATGAATATGAATTTCCCGAAAATCAATACACTTCCACCCCAAATAGCTTTTATATAATAGGGAGGTATTTTGGGGTGGGCGACTCCCTAAACACATGGCTTTTTATTGCCGTGATTGGTCTATATATCCATTTGGCGGGTTTTGTGCTGTCCCCGCGGCACCCGTCCCCAACAATAGAAACAATGTTTTTTTTTTTTGTAATTGTTAGAGTGCAAAAAATTTCAAACTAATAGCATTACCGAACTCCGAGAAATGGTATTTTTGAAATTGGGGTAATGAGAAGTGCTTTTTAGGGAAGACATTTCGACTCAAATATGGATATCAAATTCCATATTTTACTTTGAACCCCATTTTGTCATTGGCGGTAAATATGAACCGTTTGAAGGGTGTTTTGGGGCTGCGGAGGCCACCGGCGCTTTGCCCTGAAAATAGATATCAAATTCGTTCTTTACTCCCAAATACCGTTGATTTGAGCTCCATATTACTATAGTCGGAAATAAAGTTCATTTTAAGAGGTGATTTAGGGCGTACCCCCAAAATTGGATATCAAATTCATTTTCTACTCTCAAATACCTTTCATTTGAGTCCCATATTGCCATAATGGGTTAATTAATCTATTCGACGTATTTTTAGGAGGAAAAGAGCCACCTCGACTTGAACGAAAATGTTAATGTCATATTATTAATCTACTCCGCTGATATGCCCATTTGGGGGTATTTGGGGGTGAGGCGACCTCCCATTACTTGGACATAACTTTTATGGCATACTTGTAATCTACTGCCGGATACTTTTCATTTGAGTCCCATCTTGATAGGAACGTCGAATATTTCTGTTTAGAGGAGTTTTTGGGTTGGGTCGGCCCGCTGGGTACTTGGACCCAAAATTTAAATTGGTATTAATTTTCTGGTCTCCAATACCTTTCATTTGATACCCATATTGTGTCCATCAGTACACTTTTTGTTTTGGGTGGCATTTTGGTGTAAGGGGGAGGGTCAGCCACCATCCGATATCTAAAAATTATATAACCTATGTTTCCTTTTTTTGATTCCACGGAATAAACAAAACAAACCGAGTCTCATATAGTCATGATGGGTCATATGCCCATTTGGGGAGTTTATAGGGGGTGGGGTGACCCCCTACACTTCGATCTGATTTTGTATGCCAGATTCGTAATCTACTCCCGAATACCTTTCATTTCAGCCCCATATTGATATGGACGACCAATTTGTCAGTTTTTAGACATTTTGGGGTTGGTGCGACTTCCTGGGTACTTGGACACAATTTTTAATACCATATACAGAAAGAAGTCGTTGGGATAACTAATCGAATGCTATCCTTAATAGAGGTTATATAACATTCAGCCAGGCCAAATTTTCACTCAACTACTTTTTTTTGTCATCCCAACGCCATACTCTTTGATACTGAATGCTATATATTTGACAATAGACCATACAATGCAAACAGCGAATTTATGTTAACTGTAAACTTTCGAAGAGGAGCCTAGCCTCACAAGAACAAAGTTTGGGAACAAAAAATGACATTAGTTCATCATTATTGCCAGCAAACATGCTCTTTTGATGTTGCTGTATAAACATTTTAAGCACTTTAGTATTCTTTTTTTTACCCACCGCCATAGGAAGGTAGATATACTAATCTAGTCATTGCGTTTGTTACACCTCGAAATATTGATCTGCGACCCCATAAAGTATATATATTCTGGATCGTCTCGACATTCTGATTCGAACTAGCCATGTCCGTCCGCCCGTCCATCTGTCGAAATTACGATAGCGTCTCGACATTCTGATTCTTACTAGCCATGTCCGTCCGTATGACCGTTCATCTGTCAAAATCACGATAGCGCTTGAACGCGCGAAGCTAGCCTCTTGAAATTTTGCATACATACTTCATAGGTCATTAGGGATTGCAAATGGGCCATATCGGTTCACATTTGCATACAGCCCCCACATAAACAGATCCGCGGATTTGACTTCCTGAGCTCCTGGAAACCGCAATTTTTGTCCGATTAGTGTGAAATTTTGCACGTTGTGTTCTTTTACGACTTCCAACAACTGTGCCGAATACAGTCCAAATCGGTCTTTAACCTGATATAGCTCCCATATAAACCGATCTCCCGATTTGACTTCTTGAGCTCCTGGAAGCCGCAATTTTTGTCCGATTTGGCCGAAATTTTGCATGTAGTGTTCCGTCACAACTCCCAACATTTGTGTTAAAAACGGTTCAAATCGATCAAGAACATGATATAGCTCTTGATCCCTTACAAACCGTGATTTTTATCCAATTTGGCTGAAATGTACTGTTCTGTTATGACTCTCAACAACAGCGCCAAGTATAGTCCAATTCGGTCTATAACTAGATACAGCTCCCATATTTTAGCAGAATCCATGGTGGTGGGTTTCCAAGATTCGGCCCGGCCGAACTTAGCATGCTTTTACGAGTTTGCTATTGATTGATATCAAACGACTTAAACCCGTGTAGGAAAAAATGCTGTCCGAGTTTCCATGTTACAATAGTGTCGTATCATTGGTTTTTGCTTGTAGATGGTCATCATTGATTTTATTGTTTTACTGCTATGATACGTAGAGAACATGTCAAAGTTGGTTCAGCCCTAACAATTCCACTTTTATGTATTTGTATGTCCTCTTTACACCTCTTCACTTAGCAGCCTTTAGATTACATACCCCATTTCATACAATGAATCGTTGGGGCTGTTGCCCTTCTCTTCTATGGTTGTTCTCAGGCTATACATGAGCCCATCGTAAATCGTATTTAATTAGAAAAATCTAAGAATAATTGTAGTAAATTCTGAATTAAGGCTTGTTTTTTGTTAAAATCGATATGTGAAAAGTAAAGGGTGATTTTTTTGAGGTTAGGATTTTTATGCATTAGTATTTGACAGATCACGTGGGATTTCAGACATGGTGTCAAAGAGAAAGATGCTCAGTATGCTTTGACATTTGACCATGAATAGACTTACTAACGAGCAACGCTTGCAAATCATTGAATTTTATTACCAAAATCAGTGTTCGGTTCGAAATGTGTTCATTCACCGTAACGTTGCGTCCAACAGCATCTTTGAAAAAATACGGTCCAATGATTCCACCAGCGTACAAACCACACCAAACAGTGCATTTTTCGGGATGCATGGGCAGTTCTTGAACGGCTTCTGGTTGCTCTTCACTCCAAATGCGGCAATTTTGCTTATTTACGTAGCCATTCAACCAGAAATGAGCCTCATCGCTGAACAAAATTTGTCAAAATTTGAACACATTTCGAACCGAACACTGATTTTGGTAATAAAATTCAATGATTTGCAAGCGTTGCTCGTTAGTAAGTCTATTCATGATGAAATGTCAAAGCATACTGAGCATCTTTCTCTTTGACACCATGTCTGAAATCCCACGTGATCTGTCAAATACTAATGCATGAAAATCCTAACCTCAAAAAAATCACCCTTTATTAGAAAAGTGGATGTGTGTGTATAAATGTTGCTTTTATATTTAGGACCAATGGGGTGGTTTTATATAAATTTTGCCATTTTGTTTGCAAAAAATCGAAATATTTATCCGTTCATCCGAATGTCTGTTGGCCATAGCTTTCAAAATTAAGCTATACTATTGAAATAAGTCTTAAAATAACCCCAATATAAATATATCTATCTCCCGCAAGCTCGTAGAAGGCTAATTTTTAGAAATGTATTTTATTTAAAAATATATGCGTCAAATCGAACAAATTTAGGTGGTTTTAAATGTTTTTTGCTAATTAACCAAACAACTACATCAGATGAGTTTGTGAGAAAAAGACTTTAGAGATTCATTCAATTCTGCTGATGATTTCGAATAGTTTTGAGGTTAAAAACCTTAATGAAATTTAGTGTACTCGATTTCATGGCTCCAGCGAAAACTTCAATAGCCATTCTCACGACAGACGCAATAGCCATTCTCATAGCCAAACAGGGTAATAATTGCGCCCTTGAGAGGCTCAAGAAGTCAAGACGATTTAAACCATACTTAGCACAGTTGTTGGCACTCATAACAAAACACCTCATGCAAAATTCCTGCCAAATTTCGAGAAAAGCGGTCAACAAATGACCATCTTATTGCAGTATAACTGCAAATCAGACGAACATATATATGGGAGCTATATCCAAATTTGAACTGATTCCTATGAAATTCGCCTGTAATGTCGGGAGTCATAAGAAAATCCCTCCTACCTAATTTCGAGAGAACCGGTTAACAAATGACCATTTTATTGCAGTATTACTGCAAATCGGACGAACATATATATTGAAGCTATATCCAAATCTGAACTGATTTTTTCCAATTTCAATAAGCTTTGTCTCTAGTCCAAAAAACATGACCATACCGAATTTCAAGACGATCGGATGAATATTGCGACCTGTAGTTTGTACACAAATTAATATGGACAGACGGACATGGCTAAATCGAATCAGAAAGTGATTCTAAGTCGATCGGTATACTTATCAGTGGGTCTATCTCTCTTCCTTTTGGTGTTACAAACAAATTCACTAAGTTATAATACCCTGTACCACAGTAGTGGTGAAGGGTATACACACAACGAGCTGAGCCATATTGAACGCCAATGTTGAACAATCTGTCGCAGCCCCTTTTTGATAAATTTCATCAAAATTGAATAGTCCCATGAAATTAAATCAGGAGATGGGTATAATGGCAGATGTATCGAAACCTGAATCAATGTAGGCCATATTGAACAGGGATGTCGCGATGCCTAGCACAGCTCATTGTGTTAAATTTCAACGAAATTGGTTAATTAATGCGCCTATTATGGGCCGAAGAACTTAAATCGGGTGATCGGTATATATGGCAGATATAACCAAATCTGGACCGATCTGGGTCGTATTGAACTGGGATATCAATGGGCCTAATGCAACTCATTATGCCTTATTTCACCAAAATCGGATTATAAATTCAACTATTATGGGTCTAAAATCATAAATCGGGAGATCGGTATATATGGCAGCTATATTCGAATCTGGACCGATCAGGGCAATATTAAACAGGGACGTCGGATAGCCTAACATAACTCATAACTTGGTGTCAGAGATTTTAGAATGAGCACAGAAGACCGAGGCGCTTGAAACGCTATTCTATGTTTGGCTAGTGAAACAAATATTCTGTCAAAGCCAATTAAAGAAGAATATTCCGAAGTCGGAGAATGTATGGACAATAACTAGTGAGGAAACACTAGAACTATTCGTTGATACACATTTCGCGGGAACTACCTACAGGACAATGAGACCGTGATGATGTATCACTGGCTGAATTACAAGCTAAATCCGACAGTCTGGCTCCTTGGCTTAGGAAGATATACTTAGTCTGCTGATATCAGCAAACACTGTCTACTGATATTAAATTAAAAGTGTTAAACTTTTGAATAAATCCATTCAGTTTTTTAACTTCTAAGCAACAATTGAGGCGTAAATTTTTGTTTAAAAGCATAAATAAAATAGTAGTAATTATTTGGAAAATTTTTCGTCTTATTAGCCTGTCACCTATTATGCTGAGGACTCTAGAGAGGTGAATAGAAACATAACGTAGGGCAAAGTTCCCTGGAGATCGTCTGTCTTGGCAGCAGCATGCCTATAGCAACGCCAAGTCCACCGAAACAGCCTAAATAGAGTGTTATCTCGCTGTCAAGGAATACACAATGGTAGCATTTTTTGATATTGAAGGTGCTTTCAATAAATGCGCTTGCAGTAACTCTTGGAGTGAAAATCGGCGGATATGCATATATGACAGCTATATGTAAATTTGGGTTTCGATGATATTCACCAGTAAAGTCGAGAGTCATAAGACAATCCTTCCTGCCAAATTTCGAGAGAATCGGTTAACAAATGGACCCTCTATTGCAATATTTCTCAAAATCGGACGAACATATGTATGGGAGCAATGTCTTAATCTGAACCGATGTCGAGCAAACTCATCAGATATTGTGGTAGTCGTCGAGGCAAGCGTTGTAAAAAGTTTGGGCAAGATTGGTCAATAAATACTCTTGCAGAGACCATAGAAGTGAAAATCGGGCGATATATATATACATGACACCTATACAGGTAGAGAAAAAGAAAGCCCTTTTTTAAAGTAATGTGTTTTTGTTTTGTAATAGCATTTGACCGGTTTCCTATATTGCGATTTCGTTGGGACCACACCAGACTCATCAGTAGGATCTTGTCAAAAAGATATTTCTTCTAGGTTGAAACTATGCTCTTTAGGTTGTATTCCTATTGTAGTCCAGCAAAAACAAAAAAAAAAAGAATTCAAATTAGCATTGTTTAAACCTAGAAGACATATATTATTGACACGATCCTACTGATGAGTTTGGTGTGGTGTGGTACCAAACGAAATCACGATCCAGAAAACCAGTTAAATGCTATTACAAAGCAAAAACACATGTTCTGCTTAACTTTAAAAAAGGGTTTTTTGTTTTTCTATTTGTAATAGATACAGAGGCCACGATGTCAATCATGAAGGAGCGTGAATTTTTAGGCATCAAAACTACCGTAAGAAAGTTTATTAATAACTTAAGTAAGTTAAGGTTTGGTTGTAAAGAGAGTGCGGGTATTAATCCTCCTCATGGATAAATTTGAAGACAAGTCAAAAAAAATAAAAAATCAGGAAGTCAAACGTCAGGAATTCCATGCTGATAACAAAAAAATAAACTCGTCTCATTATCACGCTCCTAAGACATGTCCTCACCTAAGTGCCAGCGTGTGTCAGACGCGAAAGCCGAGCAATAACTTAGAAAATGCTCCTACATCTCATCATCTTTCCCACATACCCTACACACGATATCGCTTGCCGCACCTATTCTAATGCTCTCGGTATTTGTGTGTGTTTCAATTTTTTATAACCACCATAGTAGGGGGGTATACTAATCTAGTCATTCCGTTTGTAACACCTCGAAATATTTATCTAGGACCCCATAAAGTGCATATATTCTTGATCGTCTTGAAATTCTGATTCTAACTAGCAATGTCCGTTCGTCTGTCGAAATCATGATAGCGGTCGAAGGCGTAGATTTAGCCGCTTCAAATTTTGCACAAATAATTTATTTTGATGTAGGTCTTTGGAGATTGCAAATGGCCCATATCGGTTCAGATTTAGATGTAGCTCCTATATAAAACGAAATTGCTGAAATTTTGCAAGTGGTGTTCTGTTATAATTTAGGTTCCTAAGATTCGGCCCGGTCGAACTTAGTAAGCTTTTACTTGTTTTTATACCCTCCACCATAGGATGCAAATAGTATACGAAATAGTATACTAATTTCGTCATTCTGTTTGTAACTACTCGAAATATTCGCCTGCCATAAAGTATATATATTCTTGATCGTCGCGACATTTTATGTCGCTATAGCCATGTCCGTCCGTCTGTCTGTCTGTCTGTCGAAAGCACGCTAACTTCTGAAGGAGTAAAGCTAGCTGCTTCAAATTTTGCACAAATACTTCTTATTAGTGTAGGTCAGTTGGTGTTGTAAATGGGCCATACCGGGTCCATAACCTGATATAGCTGTCATATTAACCGATCTTGGGTCTTGACTTCTTGAGCCTCTTGAGTGCGCAATTCTTTTCCGATTGGAATGAAATTTCGCACGAAGTGTTTTGTTATAATATCCAACAATTGTGCTTAGTATGGTTTAAATCGGTCCATAGCCTGATACAGCTGCCATATAAACCGATCTTGGGTCTTGACTTCTTGAGCTTGACGTATTTTATTTTTGAAATTTTGCATGACGTATTTTATTTTTACTTTCAACAACTGTGTCAAGTATGGTTCAAATCGGTTCATAACCGGTTATAGCTGTCATGTAAACAGTTCTGGGAACTTGACTTCTTGAGCTTCTAGAGGGCGCAATTCCTATCCGATTTGGCTGAAATTTTGCATGACGTATTTTATTCTTACTTTCAACAACTTTGTCAAGGTTCAAATCGGTTTATAACCTGATATAGCTGCCATATAAACGGATCTGGGATCTTGATTTCTTGAGCCTCTAGAGTTCGCAATTATTATCCGATTTGCCTGAAATTTTGTACGACAGATTCTCTCATGACCGTCAACATACGTGTTTATTATGGTCTGAATCGGTCTATAGCCCGATGCAGCTCCCATATAAATCGATCTCTCTATTTTACTTCTTGAGCCCCCAAAGGGCGCAATTCTTATTCGAATTGGTCTAAACCGGACCATATCTTGATATCGTTCTAATAGCAGATCAAGTCTTTTCTTATATCCCGTTTTGCCTAAGAAGAGATGCCGGGAAAAGAACTCGACAAATGCGATCCATGGTGGAGGGTATATAAGATTCGGCCCGGCCGAACTTAGCACGCTCTTACTTGTTATTTAGTGTTAAGTTTATCGATAATAAATCGTTAAGGTCTAATATACTATACACGTAAACAATACAAATTATTATTGATTACGATGAGTCATACATTAATTATAAAATCAAATACAAAATCATTTTACTTTTTAGCAAACTTCTATTATTAGACAATATACTTATTGAAAACCCAATAGAGGCGACGAAGAGTATCGTTGAAAATAATGAATGAGAAGCAGCTGGCAATTCGTCGTTTGTCCAGTAGGAACATTTTGATACATACGGCCCATAATAAATTCGGAAAAAATATTGCAATGTAAAACATTCGTTAGAAATCGAATGTCCAACATCTTTCTGCGGCTTAACAGTGTTGGTAACTTCATCAGATTAATCCAAGATTTATTTGAAAGTAATGTACGTCAATTCCATCCATTGCGTCGTATATAGAATAGAAGAAATTGTTTCTGCATAGATTCAATTTTGCCGGAGGGTATAGTATAAACAGGATCCCACATTACCGAACCATGTTCCAGTGTACTACATACTAAAGAAATATATAAATTTTTCGTTATACTACCGACACTTTTAAAATGTTTGTTGTCCAAGCCCAATTAATTTTTAATTGAAAATTAAAAAAAAAATCAATCACGATTGTGATTGAAAATTCTTTCAGATTCAATAAAAAACATAATTGAATCAATTAAGTTTTTAATTGAAAATTGCAAAAATTTCAATCACGACTGTAATTGGGAAATCATATTTAATTCAAAAATTATTGAACGAATTAATTTTTTAATTGAAAACGATTTTATTTTTAATTATATGTTTAATTGACATTTTTTTGGCGATTTTTTTTCTGTGTTGTTGGGCTTTTAAAAGTGAGCTGGATAGTTCAATAGTAGGAACGCGAAGCCATCTTCCTCTTCCTGTGATATCAGAACGGACGAAAATGTTTAAGTGAGTCTGATAATGCCACATAAACCTAACCTAAACCAAGAATCACTAAAAAACCATGTTCGGCACTTCATTTCGTCCACACACACGGCTGTCTAATTTTTAGGCGATTTTTTTCTGTGTAGTTCGGCTTCTTAAAGTGAGCCGGATAGTTCAACGGTAGGAACTCGAAGGCATCTTCCTTCTCCTGTTCCTGTGGTATCAGAACGGAAGACAATGTTTAAGTGAGTCTGATGATGCCACATTAATCTAACCTAACCTAAACCAAGAATCACTAAAAAATCATGTTCCGCACTTCATACCAGCAGATTAGATTCGTGCTCAAGATGTCAAATCGTGATATATGTTTATGAAGGAGATTTATCACGTTTTGGATCGATATATGTAGGTCATACTTGGAATAGATATTATTGGTCGAAGATTATGTCTTCGTGCGAAATTTAAGACACATCAAATAAGAACTGCGCTCTCTAAAGGCTCATTGAGTTAAATCGGAAGATTGGTTTGTATAGGATCTTTCTTAGGTTATAGACTGATTCAGATTATGCTTGGCATAGCTGTTGGAGTTCTAGGAGTAATCATTGTGCAAATATTATAAAAAAAAAAGTTGTAAGAATTCCGCTTTCTAGAGGCTCAACAAGAACAATCGGAAGGTCGGGTTATATGGGAGCTATATCACGGTTTTAGTCGGTTCATCTTTTGGATGTCTTAGGAGTCATTGTGCAAAATTCCAGCCAATTAGAATAGGAATTGCGCCCTCTAGAGGCTCAAGAAGTGTAGTCGGGAGGACGTCTTATATGGGAGCTTTATCTAAATCTCGGCCGATTTGGTCCATTTGCAATCGAAACCGAACTACTTTTTGTAGGATTTTAGATTGTCTGACCATAATACGGTCCTGTAGGCGGATATCCGGGATATCACGGAATGCGTAAAGTGGTGCGGTGCTAACACGAGGACGTCGAGTGTGAACATCTTAACCGACAATAAAATTGCCATAAGGGTAATAACAACCAGGATGGTAAGGTCACGAACAGTCTTGCAGTGTAAGAAGGAGATTAACGCCTTCTCAGAGGATGGCAAAATCCGCATAGTTTGGGTGCTGGGTCATAACGGAGTAAGGGAAAATGAAAGGGCAGACGATTTTACGGTGAAGGCCAGAAAACTGCAGTCAATAAATTTGGTTAACTCGAAGCCTTTTGGGTCGACGCAGTCCGAGTTTAGGGAGTGCGTGATGAATGCGCATGCAGCATTGTGGAACAGCGAAATGGTCGGTAGGACGGCGAAAATCCTATGGGATATCAGACATGAGCCAACTTAGGGGAGTGGTATTGAAAACAATTAAGGATTTTGCAAGTAACACGGGATTCCTAATTTAAAAATTTTCTTTTTAGAGGTTACTTTATAGTTTTTAGAGGGCACAACACGCCGATTACTGGCTTAGGTGTATGTCCATAGTGGCTTTTTCAACCTAACCTAACCTAACTTTTGCAAGATGTATTTGTGCAAAATTTCAAGCGGCTATCTTTACTCCTTCAAAAGTTAGCATGGTTTAGATCGACTTTAAATGTCAAGATAATCAAACTATATATACATACGTTATGGTCTTAGACCAATATTTAGAGTTTTTGCAAATGGAATGTAAAAACCACCGTAGCGCAGAGGTTATTAGCATGCTAGCCTATGACGCTGAACGCCTGGGTTCGTATCCTGGCGAGATCATCAGAAAAAATTTTCAATGGTGGTTCTCTCTCCTAATGCTGGCAACATTTGTAGGGTACTATGTCATGTCAAACTTCTCTCCAAAGAGGTGTTGCACTGTGGCACGCCGTTCGGACTCGGACTCATTGATATGTGAGAAGTTTGCCCCTGTTTCTTAGTGGAATGTTCATGGACAAAATTTGCATTTTTACAAATGGAATGACGAAGTAAGAGCACTCCATCCTTTAGTGGGGGGTATAAAAATCCATGGGGTCTATTGTTTGATCTATCTTTATCATTTTTTTAGCCTTTGTCTTTACTATTAATAATCCATAGTAGCGGCTATGTAGGATTCGCTTCAGCAGAACTTGGGACGCAAGCAAGTTTCTTTCTAAATAGTATCTTCAACTAAACGAAAGTCTGGCCACCCTAAAAACTGACCTAACGCATAACAGAAGACATTGCTCAAATATCAGCTTCGATGATGGGTTTTGTTTTTTAACCAAAAAGTCAAACACCTGCTTAACAAAAGTGAACAAAATACTCCACAGCTTTGACCAAAGCTGTTATGCCAGCCAGACTAACAAAAACTTAATTTGAAATTGTCCAGGCGGCGGAGCCAGAACTGGGAAGAGAGAAGAACCCCGACTGCCATCACCATCAGCGGCGTTGACACTGACTGGCATTGAGGTAGGTGCAATGACCAGAAACCCAAGAAGCAACTGAATGCAGAAGAGCTGCTACCAATCCAACAAATGTGGCCATCACATGCAAATACGGCCAAAGCCAACTGAAGTAAAGCCTCTCCAAAAGGAATGTTCATATGTAAGACTGGCCACAAGCAGAGGCAGCAGCAATGTGATGTTGTTGTTGTTGTTGCTGTTGGCGCTGTCCACTTTGGTTTTTTAACAAAGATATCAAATGCCAAAAAATCTTTTAACAGCAAAAAATGAAACAAAGACAAACAAGTAAGAACGTGTTAAGTTCGGCTGTGCCGAACCTTGGATACCCACCACCAAGGATGTAATAATCATCCTATTTTATTATAACTCCACTACTATATCCATAGTTTTATCTAAATAGGGGCTGGTCTAGATCCTATTTTATTCAGGTCCCGAGTCACAGTTTCAACGAAATCAGTTCAAAGAAATCCGCTTTTTATTTGATTAAGACTCTACATGAGAAAATCGGTATATTTGACAGGTATATCTATATAGACTGATCTGATTCATATTTAGGGCGGATGTCGGGAGACTTTAAATAACTCACTATTTAAATTTCAACGAAATTGGATAATAAATCAAGCTTTTATGGACTTCGGACCCTTTATCGGCTTATCAGTCTATATGACAGCTATTACTAAATATCGTCCGATCTGAACGGTATTTGGTTCAGATGAAGGGAGGCCTAAAACAACTCACTGATTCACATTTCAGTGAAATCGGGTAATAATTAAAGCTTATATGGAATCAGACCCTTAAACTGTCTGTATAACAGCTATATCTAAATATAGCCCAATTTGAACCATATTTAGGTCGGATGTCGGGAGGCTTAAAAGAACTCAGAGTTTAAAATTTCAGCAAAATCGGGTATTAAATGCAGCTTTTATGGGCCTTAGACCCTTAACCGGCAGATCGGTCTATATGGCAGCTATATCAATATATAGTTCGATCTGAAGCATTTTTGTGTCGGATGTCGGGATGCCTAAAGCTACGCACTCTTTCATATTTAATCGAATTCGGACAAAAAAAAAAGAGCTTTCATGGGTTTCAGACCCTTTATCGGGAGATTGGTTTAAATGCAGCTATATCCAAATGTAGTCCGATTTGAACCATATTCAGGTCGGATGTTGGGAGGCTTAAATGCAGGGCCTTAGACCCTTAATCGGGAGATCGGTCTATTTGGTAGCTATATATTCCGATCTAAACTATATTTAGATCAGATGTCGGGAGGCCTAAAACTACTCACGGTTTAAAATTTCAGCGAAACCGGATAAAACAAGTAAAAGCGTGCTCATTTCGGCCTAGCCGAATCTTATATACACTCCACCATGAATCGCATTTGTCGAATTCTTTTCCCGGCATCTCTTCTTAAGCAAAAAAAGGATAAAAGAAAAGATTTGTTCTGCTATTAGAGCGATATCAAGATATGGTTCGGCTCGGACCACAATTAAATTATATGTTGGAAACCTTTGTAAAACGTCAGCCAATTCGAATAAGATTTGCGCTCTTTGGGGGCTCAAGAAGCAAAATAGAGACATCGATTTATATGGGAGCTGTATGAGGCTATAGACCGATTCAGGCCATAATAAACACGTATGTTAATGCTCATGATAGGATCCATCGTATAAAATTTCAGGCAAACCGGATAGTAATTGCGACCTCTAGAAGCTCAAGAAGTCAAGACCCCAGATCGGTTTATATGGCAGTTATATCAGGCTATGAACCGATTTGAACCTTATATGGCACAGTTGTTGAAAGTAAGAATAAAATACGTCATGCAAAATTTCAGCCAAATCGGATAGGAATTGCACGCTCTAGAGACTCAAAAAGTCAAGACCCAAGATCGGTTTATATGACAGCTTTATCATGTTATGAACCGATTTGAACCTTATTTGACACAGTTGTTGAAAGTAAGAATAAAATACGTCATGCAAAATTTCAGCCAAATCGGATAGGAATTGCACGCTCTAGAAGCTCAAGAAGTCAAGTCTCCAGATCCGTTTATATGACAGCTATTTTAGGTTATGGACCGATTTGAACCCAACTTAGCACAGTTATTGGAAGTCATAAAAAAATATGTCATGTAAAATTTCAGCCAAATCGAATAGGAATTGCGCCCTCTAGTGACTCAAGAAGTCAAGACCCAAGATCGGTTTATACGGCAGCTATATCAAAATATGGACCGATATGGCCCATTTACCATCCCAACCGACCTACATTAATAAGAAGTATTTGTGCAAAATTTCAAGCGGCTAGCTTTTTTCCTTCAAAGGTTAGCGTGCTTTCGACTGATATACGGACAGACGGACATGGCAAGATCGACATCAAATGTCACGACGATCAAGAACTTATATATACTTTAAGGGGTCTCAGACGAATATTTCGAGTAGTTACAAACCGAATGACGAAATTAGTATATCTCCATCCTATGGTAAAGGATATAAAAAGAGATTTTATGGGTTTCAGACCCTTTGTCGCCAGATCGGTCTATATAGCAGCTATATTCAAATAAGGTCCGATTTGGCCCGTTCAAGAACTTAAATTTAACCTTCAGAAGACTTATCTGTGCCAAATTTCAGCTCAATATCTCAATTTTTGAAGGCAATATAGTGATTACAACAGACGGACGGACAGACACACGAATATCGTTAAATCGTCTTAGAATTTTAGGACGATTCGAAATATTTATACGTTGTAGGATTGGAAATTAGTATTTCGATGTGTTGCAAACGGAATGACTAAATGAATATACCCCTATCCTAAGGTGGTGGGTATTAAAAAAACTGAAGATGATCAAATGCAGAAGAGAAGAAAGAAGCAAATAGGCAACCATATAATTTGCACCGAGAGTAACATAACAACGAAACAACCAGGGGATGGTTGGCGGCGGCGGTGGCTACAACGACAATGGCAGGTTACCTTTTTTCGGTTCCATATCATATGGTTTTTACCGATGTACTGACTGCCTGGATGACTGGCTTCTTGGTTGCAGCTCCTCCCTCTTTCTCATTCACGTTTGCCGTATGGCTGCAATTTAGAAAAGACCGGTCGGTCGGTCGGACTTTTTTATACACCTCAGTGTGTGATTATGCAGAAATACGCACAACATTGGCAAAGGCCTAATTTTCCATCACTCGAATAAAAATGTCATTTTCAGGTTGATATGCTCGCATAACGTTACTGTGAGTTGTAAAAATCGGGCCATATGGGAGCGATTTCGGTTAAGTCGGTTAGGCTTTTCGACATCTGTGTCGTATATGGTTCAGATCGGTTTATTTTTAGATAAATAGATATTTATAGCTACTAAAAAGATCAATATTTTGTTTTACACTTTTGAACAATGACTTGTACTTATCAATATTTGGTATAAATTGGAACATATTGTATTTCGATATAGCTGCTATGGGACATGCAAATGCAAATTTTGCAAATGAACTTTCCATTAAGTAACAGGGGCAAATATTTTATATATCAATGAGTGCAGTCTGATTCAAGTTTAAACTCAATGATAGGGGGCCTTCTTTTTTTAGCCGAGTCCGAACGGTGTGGCGCTGTGCGACACCTCTTTGGAGAGAAGTTTTACATGGCAGTGTACCTCATAAATGTTCCCAGCATTAGGAGGGGAAAACCACCGCTGAAATTTTTTTCTGATGGTCTCGCCAGGATTCGAACCCAGGCTTTCAGCGTCATAGACGGACATGGAAACCTTTGCGCTACGGTGGCTATGGGGCATAAAGAATGCATTTTTCACCGGATTTAGACGAAAGGTGGTTTACACATATACCCCCGTGGTGGTGGGTATCCAAAGTTGGGCCCGGTCGAACTTAACGCCTTTTTACTTGTTAATTCCCAACAATCATTCCATGGATTAAAATAAAACTACTTGAGACAGGCGACCTAACTTAGCACGCTCTTCCTAAAACTCTTTCACAAGCCTTGATGTGACTATATTCAATCTTAATGCCAGTAAAGCCGCATATGTGATGAAGCTGTAGAGTGATAAAAACCTACTTTGTGATCAATATCTCCGAAATACTCAGGAAGCTTTACAGAGGTTGATATGTTCGCCTTCTTTAAGAAAATTCCACCGAACCGACCCCACAATAAATCTTGGTGTTGTATCCTTTCTCGGAAGTTTTACCTCATTGTCCGGCTTTCGCAGGTAAGAGATACCGGCACTTAGGTGGGGACACAATACCAGACATAACCCAATAAGTGGCGTGGTATGGAAAATAATTAAGGATTTTATAGGTAGATTACATTTTTATACCTTCCACCATAGGATGGGGATATACTAATTTCGTCATTCTGTTTGTAACACATCGAAATATGCGTCTGAGACCCCATAAAGTATATATATTATTGATCGTAATTTTAAGTCGATCTAGCCATGTCTGTCCGTCCGTCCGTCTGCCCGTCCGCACGCTAACTTTCGAAGGAGTAAAGCTAGCTGCTTGAAAATTTGCACAAATACTTTTTATTATTTTAGGTCGGTTGGGATTGTAAATGGGCCAAATCGGTCTATGTTTTGATATAGCTGCCATATAAATGGATCTTGGGCCGTGATTTCTTAAGCCTCTAGAGGGCGCAATTCTCGTCCGATTTGACTGAAATTTTAAACGTGGGTTTTGGTATTATTTCCAACAACTGCGCTAAGTAAAGTTCAAATCGCTCCATGTTTTGACATAGCTGCCATATAAACCGATCTTGGGTCTTGACTTCTTGAGCCTCTAGAAGGCGCAATTCTCGTCTGATTTGACTGAAATTTTTGCGCTTAGTGTTTTGGTATCACTTCCAACAACTGTGTTAAGTATGATTAAAATCGGTTCATAACCTGGTATAGCTGTCATATAGAGCGCGCAATTGTCATCTGATTAGGCTGACATTTAGCATGAATTGTTTTGTTATGATATACAATTACTGTGTGCAAATCGGTACATAGGTGCATAACCTGATGTAGCTGCCATATGAACCGATCTGGGATCTTGACTTCTTAAGCCTCTAGAGTGCGCAATTCTCGTCCGATTTGGCTGAAATTTTTTACAACGGTTTCTTTCATGACCTTCATCATACGTATTTAATATGGTCTGAATCTATCAATAGCTTGATACAGCTGACATATAAACCTATCTCTCGATTTTGCTTCTTGAGCCCCTACAAGGCGCAATTCTTATCCGAATGAACTGAAATATTACACAATGACTTTTACAATGTTCAGCATTCATTTATGATCCGAATTGGACTGTAACTTGATATAGCTTCAATAACATAACAGTTCTTATTCAATATTCTTTGTTTGCCTAAAAAGAGATACCGCGCATAGAACTCGACATATGCGATTCATGGTGGAGGGTATATAAGATTCGGCACCGGCCGAACTTAGCACGCTCTTACTTGTCTTTAATTTAATATTAAGAGCTAATAACAAGCCAATTATTGGCTTAGGTGTGTGTACATGGTGGCATGGGGCGGAATAATATCCGCACCCACTTTTCAACCTGACCTAAGCTAACCTGCCTCAAATGGCTGATCGATACCCAAGGATGCAGGTATGCACATATACTCTGACATTTCCGTCTTACTGTCTGTCTGTGGAAAACACTCTAACTTTCGAAGGATTTGCAGAAATATTTACTATCAGTGTAGGTAAGTTGGGATTGTAAATGAGGCATATCGGTCCATGTTTTGATATGGCTGTCATATTAACTGATCTTGGATCTTGACTTATTCAAGCTATAAACGGCGCAATTATTATCCCAAGAGGCTGACATTTTGTTTGAAGTGTTTTGTTTTGAGATTCCAACAACCATGTTTTGCTTGGACTTCCAACAACCATGCCAAGTATGGTCGAGATCGGTTCATAACCTGATATAGCTCCCATAAAAACTGATCTCCCGATTACACTTCTTGAGCCTGTACATGGCGCAATTCATATCCGATTTGGCTGACATTTTGTACAACGATTTCTCCAATGACCTTCAACATGCGTGCCGAATATGGTCAGAATCAGTCTGTAATCTGATATAGCTCCCATATAAACCACTTGCCTGAATTTATTTCTGGAGCGCCTATAAGGCGCAATTCTTATCCGATTTGGCTGACATATTGCACAATGACTTCTACTATGGTCTCCAATATCCAAACTAAGTAAGGTCCGAAACGGTCCATAACCTGATATAGCTTCAATAGCTTGGCAATTTTATCCATTTTTCGTTGTTTGCCTATAAAGAGATATTGGGCAAGGAACTTGACAAATGCCATCCATGGAGGAGGGTATATAAGATTCGGCCTGACCCAACTTAGCACACTTTTATTTGTAAAGATAGAACTACATTTTGAGATTCTATCTGTATGGAATAATTTTTATACCCTCCACCATAAGATGGGGGGTATACTAATTTCGTCATTCTGTTTGTAACTACTCGAAATATTCGTCTGAGACCCCATAAAGTATATATATTCTTGATCGTCGCGACATTTTATGTCGATCTAGCCATGTCCGTCCGTCTGTCCGTCCGTCCGTCCGTCCGTCCGTCCGTCCGTCCGTCCGTCCGTCCGTCCGTCTGCCTGTCGAAAGCACGCTAACTTCCGAAGGAGTAAAGCTAGCCGCTTGAAATTTTGCACAAATACTTATTATTAGTGTAGGTCGGTTGGTATTGTAAATGGCCCATATCGGTCCATGTTTTGATATAGCTGCCATATAAACCGATCTTGGGTCTTGACTTCTTGAGCCTCTAGAGTGCGCAATTCTTATCCGATTGGGATAAAATTTTGCACGATGTGTTTTTTTATTATATCCAACAACTGTGCCAAGTATAGTTCAAATCGGTCCATAACCTGATATAGCTGCCATATAAACCGATCTTGGGTCTTGACTTCTTGAGCCTCTAGCGTGCGCAATTCTTATCCGAACAGAATGAAATTTTGCACGACGTGTTTTGTTATGATATCCAATAACTTTGCCAAGTATGGTTCAAATCGGTTCATAACCTGATATAGCTGCCATATAAACCGATCTTGGGTCTTGACTTCTTGAGCCTCTAGAGAGCGCAATTCTTATCCGATTAGAATGGAATTTCGCACGACGTGTTTTGTTATAATACCCAATAACTGTGCCAAGTATGGCTTAAATCGGTCCATTAAATGATATAGCTGCCATATAAACCGATCTTGGGTCTTGACTTCTTGAGCCTCTAGAGGGCACAATTCTTATCCGATTTGAATGGAATTTCGCACTACGTGTTTTTGTTATGATACCCAACAACTGTGCCAAGTATGGTTCAAATCGGTCCATAACCTGATATAGCTGCCATATAATCCGATCTTGGGTCTTGACTTCTTGAGCCTCTAGAGAGCGCAATTCTTATCCGATTAGAATGGAATTTCGCACGACGTGTTTTGTTATAATACCCAACAAATGTGCCAAGTATGGCTTAAATCGGTCCATTAAATGATATAGCTGCCATATTAACCGATCTTGGGTCTTGACTTCTTGAGCCGCTAGAGTGCGCAATTTTTATCCGATTTGAATGAAATTTTCCACGATGTGTTTTGTTATAATACCCAACAACTGTGCCAAGTATGGTTCAAATCGGTTCATAACCTGATATAGCTGCCATATAATCCGATCTTGGGTCTTGACTTCTTGAGCCTCTAGAGAGCGCAATTCTTATCCGATTAGAATGGAATTTCGCACGACGTGTTTTGTTATAATACCCAACAACTGTGCCAAGTATGGCTTAAATCGGTCCATTAAATGATATAGCTGCCATAAAAACCGATCTTGGGTCTTGACTTCTTGAGCCTCTAGAGGGCACAATTCTTATCCGATTTGAATGGAATTTCGCACTACGTGTTTTTGTTATGATACCCAACAACTGTGCCAAGTATGGTTCAAATCGGGCCATAACCTGATATAGCAGTCATATAAACAGATCTTGGGACTTGAGCTTCTAGAGGGCGAAATTCCAATCCGATTTGGCTAAAATTTTGCATGACGTATTTTATTTTTACTTTCAACAACTGTGTCAAATAAGGTTCAAATCGGTTCATAACCTGATATAGCTGCCATATAAACCGATCTGGGATCTTGACTTCTTGACCCCTAGAGGAAGCAATTATTATCCCATATGCCTGAAATTTTGTACGACGGATCCTCTCATGAATATCAACAAACGTGTTTATTATGGTCTGAATCGGTCTATAGCCCGATACAGATCCCATATAAATCGTTCTCTCTATTTTACTTCGTGAGCCCCAATGGGCGCAATTCTTATACGAATTGGCTGAAATTTTACACAGGTCTCCAACATATAATTTAATTGTGGTCCGAACCGGACCATATCTTGATATCGTTTTAATAGCAGAGCAACTCTTTTCTTATATCCTTTTTTGCCTAAGAAGAGATGCCGGGAAAAGAACTCGACAAATGCGATCCATGGTGGAGGGTATATAAGATTCGGCCCGGCTGAACTTAGCACGCTTTTACTTGTTTTAATTGACTTTCTGATCTTACGGAAGTCTCGATTTTTAGCAGATTTCTAGAAATTTTGGAAATTTCCATCCATTATGGGTGAAACACTTGAGGAAGACGTCTTGGTCATTAATTCCTTTTGGTGGAATACAAAATTTGGATTGGCCGCATTTCCTGCCATTTTTACTTTTTTTTCCTCTATTCCAAAGAAGAGGCATTTTTTATAACGAATCTGCTTATTGTTGAAATTCTATACCCTGGGAAGACAATTTTCTTCGAGTGTAATGTTCACATTGATTTCAGATTCCTTTAAATATGAAAATTTGTGTGCATTACAAAAACAACATGTGTTTATTTTAGCATGAAAACGATGTCAAAGGAATTAATTCCCAATTCATCAAGTTTCGGTCGTCTATGCCATATGCAGTACAACAAAGTGCTTAAAAATATTCAATAGGATGAGGGAAGACAAAAGCCTAAAAAAAGACTTGAACTAAACACGTAAATGGGCAAAAAGAAAAACGCTGTTCATCCCATCCAATGGAAATGGGGAGAAGTGGGGTAAGAATGGCGAAACGGAACTTGGCAACCCTACGAGGACTGGATGGCTACCGCTAACCGCAGGCTCCTCTAGTAACTCCTTCTGTTTCCCGAGAGGTATATTCCAACAATTGAGTCTTCGACTACAACCATTGCATTATGGTCTCGACATCGTCATCATCATCGCCGTAGACGTCGTCAACGTCATCACCACCGCCACCATCACCATCGTCCTCTCTGCCACATGTAATAAGCCACTTAAGCGAGTGGTGTCTGTTTTTTGTTTTTGTATTCTCGGCTACGGTTTGTGCAGCTTGAACCAAAGTTTCAACAAAAGAAGCCCCCAAAAGTCGGCTCGTCGGTTTAGGTCTTTGAATGATATTTTTGTTGTTGTACTTTACTTTAGTTCTCAAATTACTTAAGTGTATGCTTGACATTGTCAGGCAGAACTTTTTGTTTGTTATCTCCATCGTCTTCGCTCCTTTCGTTTTCCTCCGCCGGTTGTTGGTTGCAGTTGTGGCATATTTATATGGGCCGACGGGCATGAGAACCCACTACTTTAGCACAAAAAGGAACCTAAAAGGACGTGTTTACCGATTGAGACAATGTGAGTATAAAATGAAAAATATTTGGAAGTAGACAAAATATCTGGTATAAAAATTTGGGCCCAAGTGTCTGGGCGGCCAATGTCTATGAAGGCCGCTCAGGACATGTCTTTGAAAGGTCTTTGACAGTAGAGAACGAATTTAATACACAATTTAGTGATGTGTCTTCTGGGGACCACCCAATACCAAAAACAAGTAAAAGCGAGCTATGATCGGCCGGCCGAATATGCCCTCTATCCTGGGCCGCGTCTGTTAAATTCTTTGGCAGGCATTTCTCTATAAAGGAACAAAAGACAATGGGTAAGAATTGTTATGCTGTGGGAACTATATCGGGTTACGAACCGCTTCCTACCATACTTCGTTTGGATATTGGATTTCGGATAAGAATTGCTATCTCTAGAGGCTCTAGAAGTACTATCAAGAGGTCGGTTTATCTCAAACATAGAAGGCGAAGCTCTTATCTGACTTGGCTGAAATCTTGCAGAAAGTCTTCTCCTTCAACTTACGTACCAAAAAGCTCCATATAAACCGATTTCCCGATTATACTTCTTGAGATCCTGGAGGTCGTAAGAGGACATAATTGTTATCAGATTTGGCTGAAATTTTCCAGAATGTCTTTTTCTATGACTTCTTACATACGTGTCAAGTGTGGTGGGGGGGGGGGGGGGGGGTGCAATAGAGTAGGATACCCCACTGTCCCCAGTGGTTTTGAACCTCGAGCATATACATGTGAGTTGTACTACATTTTCGGCCTTATGAAAGTGGTGTAGATGTTAAGAAGATCAGACGGGGTGAAGTAATTCTAACACCGTTTGAGGAAGCCTAAACACTTGAATTCCTTTGACACTTCGAATACATGTTTAGCCCAACGGACATGACTTTGTATTTTCATGCCCAGAACATCAAGAGCTTCTGATTGCTCAACATCTACACCGTTGATAGACAGAGATGGTCGTAATGAGCCAGCGAATCGTTTGTGTGACAACAAGCAGCACTGAGTCTTCCGTGCATTAAAATCTACTCGATTCATTCGACCCCACTCAGAAATGGCTAGCAAATCCTGGCAGAGTGTATCGTCCATAACCCGCCTCTTGTCCTCCACCGTTGATAGACAAAGATGGTCGTAATGGGTCAGTGAATCGTTTGTGTGACAACAAGCACCACTGAGTCTTCCGTGCACTAAAATCTACTCGATTCATTCGACCCCACTCAGAAATGGCTAGCAAATCCTGGCAGAGTGTATCGTCCATAACCCGCCTCTTGTCCTCAATCTCTCCAAGACTTGGCCTATGGTCGAATGAGTACGAATGACAGAGATAACTGTCATCCGCAAATGAGTAGATTGGTTAATTAGAAAAAGAGAAGGAGAAAGAACAGAGCCCTGGGGTACACCTGCGGTCAATTTGTGCTCATTGGATGAGAACCCATCTATAACGACTCGAATAGCGCGATCTCTGAGAAAGCTCGAAATAAATCGAACAAAGCCATTACCGACACTAAATGTGACAAGCTTTGATAGTAGTGCGCCGTGCCAGACCCTATAAAATGCCTTGGAGCTATCCAGAGTCACAACCTTACTCTCACCAAACTGGTGGATTGAGCGACTCCAACGTTCCGACAGAAGTGCCATGAGGTCACCCGTAGAGCGATTTCTGCGGAACCCATACTGTTGGTCGCTAAGAAGGCCATTAGACTCTAAATTCCTCACAAGATGGTGATTAACTATGCTCTCCATGACCTTGGAGAGAGCAGAGCATATCGCAATTGGCCGATAATTCGCAGGGTTGTTTTTCTCACCCTCCTTGGGTATTGGCTGAACGTTCCCAACCTTCCAACGCGCCGGGAAGACTCCCGCACGAATGGCAAGGTTGAAAAGGTTGCGTAGTGGACGAGGGAGCGTCGAAGAACACTTGCGTAAGACAAGTATTGATATGCCATACGGGCCCGGGGATTTATTTACGTCTAGATTTTCAAGAACCCTTTTTACTCCGCGAGTTCGAAAAAATATTTGGGGCATGATGCCAGATACAGATTGATAGAGGGGAGTAATTGATTGCTGGGAAGAGCTCCCTGCAAATATATCAGCCAACACGTTAGCCTTATCAACCGGGTCAGTGAATGTTTGATGGTCCTTAACAAGCGTTGGAATAGATGAAGAACTACCCTTTACTCTTTTCGCGAACGACCAAAAGCTCTTACTTCCTCGTGTAGAAGCAAGAACCTTAGCATGCAGACGTTGTTCGTAAAGAAATTTTTCGCTTCTAAGCACATTGGTACACGAAGATCTTGTTTGTTTGCGCAGTAGTTCAGTATTGGCATTTTTATCCAAGCGCCAGTTCCTGAATGCAATCTCTTTCGATCTGACAGCATCTCTGCATGTCTGGTTAAACCAACTTTTGTCGTCTGATTTAGCCGTTATAGTCTTAACTGGAATAAATGTCTTCATTCCATTTAAAATTATCTTCTCAATTATTTCAGCAGTAGGATTTATATCGTCATCTAGAAAACATAGTTTTCAATTAAAATAAATAAATAAATAATCGAAATAAAATTAGATTAAAGTTATTTTCAATGTTTTTTTTTGGTTCATTAGGAGGTGGAATAATAAATAACGGTTTGGTACTAAAACCAATAACGGTCTGGTACTAAAACCAATAACGGTCTGATACTAAAACCAATAACAGATTGTTATTAAAACCAATACCAGTTCGGTAATAAGGCTAATACCAAACGGCACTAATCATAGTGCCATCCGGTATTGTTTTTGTACCATACGGTATTGCTTTAATATCAATACCGTATGGTGCTGAAATGAGCACGTTTGGTATGAACCGATCTCCCTATTATACTTCTTGAACCTCTAGAGTGCGTAATCTTTATCTGATTTGACTGAAACTTGGCACTCTGACTTTTTCTATTACCGCTAGTATAAGTGCTTAGTATGGCATGAATCGGTTTGCAGTTTGAAACAGCTCCCAGGTAAACCGATCGCTCGATTCTAGAATTCTATTTTTGAACCCCTAAAGGGCGAAATTCTTGCCTGAATTGGCTGAAATCATGCACAATTTCTTCTCCTATTCCTGATATAGCTCCCATATAAACCGATATCTTGATTTTACTATGTGAGCGTCCAGAGGGCGCAATTTTTATCCGATTTGCTACTCCTATTATTATCTCCACCATACGTGCCAAGTATGGTATGAATCGGTTTATTAACTGATATGGCTCCCATGTAAGCCGATTTCCCGATTGCACTTCTTGAGCCCTATAAGGCGCAGTTCTTGCTTGATTAAACTGAACTTTTGCACAACGATTTTGCACAACGAATAGGTCTATAACCTGATATATATCCCACACAAACCGATCTCCCATCATCAGGGCCAATAGGGCGCAATTCTTATCTGATTTTGCTGCAACTTTGCATAATGTCATCTACTGTGGTCTGCAACATCCATGCTGAGAATAGCATAGCAATTCCTATGCATTATCCTATATTTGCCTATAAAGAGATACCAGGCAAAGAACTTGACTTATATTCGCTCCATAGTGGAGGGAATCCTCCCCCATTACTAATTCCTACCTTAGTGAATTAGTTTGTAACACCCACAAGGAAGAGAGATAGACCCATTGATGAGTATACCGATGTACTCAGAATCACTTTCTGATTCGATTTAGCTATGTCCGTCTGTCTGTCTGTCCGTCCATCTGTCCATGTTAAATTGTGTACCAACTGCAGGTGGCAATTTTCTTCCGATCGTCTTCAAATTTGGCATGAGCATGTTTTTCGGTCTAGAGACAAAGCCTATTGAAATTGGAAAAAATCGGTTCAGATTTGGATATAGCTCCCATATATATGATCGTCCAATTTGCAGTAATACCACAATAAAATGGTAATTTGTTAACCAATTTTTCGAAATATGGCAGTAAGGATTTTTTTATTACTCCCAACATTATAGGTGAATTTCAAAGAAATCGGTTCAGATTTAGATATAGCTCTCATATAATTATATCGCTCGATTTTCACTCCTAGAGCCACTGCAAGCGTATTTATTGACCAATCTTCTAAAAATTTTAAACAACGCTTTCTTCGACGACTTCCACAATATCTATCAAGTTTGCACGAAATCGGTTCAGATTTAGACATAGCTTTCATACATATATTCTCGTCCGATTTGCGAAATTTGGGAGGAAGGATTTTCCTACGACTCCTGACATTACCGATTTATTTCATAGAAATCGGTTCAGATTTGAATATAGCTCCCATATATGTGTTCGTGCGATTTGCAGTAACAATGCACTAAAATGGTCATTTGCTAATCGATTCTCTCGAAATATGGCAGGAAGGATCTTCTCTTGCTTTTCCACATTATACATGAATTTTATAGAAATCGGTTCAGATTTAGATATAGCTGTCATATATGTATATCGCCCGATTTTCACTTCTAGAGCCACTGCAAGAGCATTTTTGACCAATCTTGGAAAAATTTTGCATTAACGCTTTTCTCGACAAGTACCACATTTTCGTTCATTTCCCATAATGTGTCATTTGTGAACTGTAGTTATTACAGTTCGAACATATTTGCTCGAAAAATGACACGGATTGTTTTATAACCTATCTGAAAACATCCGAATTAGACATAGCTCCCACTTTGTACCTTTAGGGTAGGTGTAGGGTATTATAAAGTCCGCACCACCCGACTTTTGCCCTTCATTACTGGTTTTTTGTTACGATTTCCAAAAACTGTGCCAAGAACGTCCCAAATCGGATAACATGTGTGCGAAAGAGAACACAATATGGTCTTTCTAATAGTAAATTAATTTAAAGCGTGCTAAGTTCGGCCGGGCTGAATCTTGGGAACCCACCACCATGGATTCTGCTCAAATATGGGAGCTTTATTTATAGACCGATTTGGACTGTGATTGTCACTTTGTTGAGCGTCAGCCAAATTTCAGCCAAATCGGATAAAAATCGCGACTTGTAAGGGCTCACGAAATCAAATCGAGAATTGGTTTGTATGGGAGCTATATCCAAACCTGAACTGATATAGCCCAGTCGAATCCCCAACGTCAATAGTAAGTATCTATGTAAATATTCAAGAGGCTTGCTTAACGCGTTCGACCACTATCATGATTTCGACAGACGGACGGATGGACATGGCTAGATCGACTCAGAACGTTGAGTCGCAGATCAAAATTTCGAGGTGTTACAAACGGAACGAATAGATTAGTATACCCACCCCACTTTAGTGGTGGGTATAAAAAATTAAATTTTGTTTATACTACACTCACAAAAATTTGTTAGTAAAAACATCAATAGCATTGTTACAAATATTTTTTTAATCAATACCGAGGTTGTGCATAAAATAGAAGAATCCTTCGTTGCCAAAACGTACGCACTGGCGGTATGCATCGACATCGAGGGGACTTTTAACAATGTGCCTACCGACGTGCCTGATCCAATCCTTTGAACAGTACCGGGTGGACCCGGTACTTAGAGATTGGATAAACCATATGATAAGGAACAGGTGCAAAATTTTTGGGTCCCATTACATAAATATAAGGGAGAAAGTGGCACAGGGCACGCCACAGGGGGGCATTTTATGGCCACTCCTATGGGTGACTACCATAAATGACCTATTACGGATGCTGACTGAGGAGGGATTTGAACCCGTCTGCTACGCAGACGATGTTATAATACTTCTAAGCAGTAAGGATCCGAACGAGCTATGCAGAAGGGCAGAAAGGGTCTTGCATATGGCATATGACTGGGCTTGATTCAGGGGTCCTAATGTTAACCCAGAGAAGTCTGCAATATGCCTGTTCACGAGGAAGATGAAGGTGGGCCAATTTAACGCACCACGTTTCCTCAATAAGACGTTTTCGATGTCTGACAAGATCAACTACTTAGGTGTGATCTTGCACAGGAAACTGTCACATTCAGGGGCGTACTGAGAAGGCAGAAGGCACAGATGTTGGGCCGTTGGCTCGAATTGTAGCCTGAATCCCAGGATAGTCCACTGGCTCTACAGGAGCGTGGTTAGACCAATCAGTAGTTTGGTGGACTGCTATGGAGGAAAGGTGCAACATAATGACCATACAACAGGTTCAGAGACCATGTTGTCTTGGTAATGGCGGAGCGATGAGGACCACTCCCACTAGGGCACTGGAGACTATTCTAGATATCCGACCCATTGACATACAGATTAAGTGTGAGGCAGCCACTGCGGCCATGGGAGTTAAGGCGATGGGAGAATGGATTGAGGATGGGAGCAGCTCATAACATCGCGATATAATCGCGGCGACGATAGGAAATCTGGAGGGAAGGGAAGAGATTTCCGATCGGATACCTGAGATGAACCTTGACGTCGAGTGCGACGCACTGCTGCCATCGGCATAGTCTTGGATTGACGGAACCCCAGTATTGCCATCTGGATGATCATGTTACACGGATGGATCAAAGCTAGAGGGCAGAGTGGGCCTGGGGGTTTACATTGAGAACCCAGGGACTGACATCTGTTTTAGACTGCCTGACCATAATACGGTCCTGCAGGCGGAGATCCGGCCGATCACGGAATGCGTGAAGTGATGTGGTGCTAACGCGCGTTCACACATCGAGTGTGAACATTTTTATGGACAATAAAATTTAAAATTGACCATAAGGGCAATAACAACCAGGACGGTAAGGCCACGAACAGTCTTGCAGTGTAAGAAAGGGATTAACGCCTTCTCTGAGGATGGTAAATTCCGCATCGTTTGGGTGCCGGGCCATAACGGAGTAAGGGTACATGAAAGGACAGACGATTTGGCGGTGAAGGCCAGAAGACTGGCGTCATAAACTTGGTTAACCCGAAGCCTTTCGGGTCGGCGCAGACCGAGTTAAGGGAGTGGGCGACGAATGCGCATGCAACATTATGAAACAGCGAAATGGTAGGTAGGATGGCGCAAATCCTATGGGGGGATTCAGATCGAGAGAAGACGAGGCTTTTACTGAAAGGAAGCAAGAAGGAGGTCAGTATAGCTATTAGTATCATAACGGGATAAATGTGACTACGAGCTCACTTATGTAAAATCGGTGCAGCAAATGATAGCATGTGTAGGGCATGCGGTGAAGAGGATGAGACGTTGGATCATTTCCTTTGTCATTGCCCGGCTTTCGCGTCTAACAGATACCAGCACTTATATGGAGACACAATACTAGACATGAACCAACTTAGGGGAGTGATATTGAAAACAATTAAGGATTTTGTAAGTATCACGGAATTCCTAACTTAAAAATTTTCTTTTAGAGGTTACTTTATGGCTTTAGAGCGCACAACAAATCTAATACTGGCTTAGGTGTATGTCCATAGTGGTATGGGGCGGATTAATATCTGCCCACACTTTTCAAACTAACCTAACCTAAACTAATCAATACCATGTTTAATGTGTCAATTTTAATTCCATATATAAAAATCTTTAAACATGGCACAAGGCCTCGGCTAATCAAACTCTACATTTAATTCTGTTCAAGATGAACGTTCAAAGGATGTTGGTTGTCTACGTCGTTTCACGATCTTTTTTTAACATAGTTCTGTATACTTTTCTATTCCCACCTTATGTCAGATGACACTAGAAAGGCTTCCCTCAGTTCAATGTGACATGACAAGACTAGCAAAAAAGGGACATGCTTAAGGGCATTCACTTCCATGCGAAATAGTCATAAACCACAATTCTATATTGGATATTTAAATAAACTCACAGATATATAGACCGAAATACATTATTAAAAATAGCTTTTATTGCTTTTTTAGTTAACACGAACAAGATTTTTCTTTTGTGCATTTGTGAACCGAACGATCAAACTCATTTTGTGGTTTTCGCAGACGCTTCAGCATGTTTTTTTTTTAAGGAAAGATTTAAATGTGCAACATGTGGCACTCTCTGACTAAGCTACAACCCTTTTTATACGCATTACCATAGGATATCTATCTTCTATCTATTCTTCTATATATATTGGGTTGCCCAAAAAGTAATTGCGGATTTTTCATATAGTCGGCGTTGAAAAATTTTTTCACAGCTTGTGACTCGATAATTGCATTCTTTCTTCTGTCAGTTATCAGCTGTTACTTTTAGCTTGCTTTAGAAAAAAAGTGTGAAAAAGTATATTTGATTAAAGTTCATTCTAAGTTTTATTAAAAATGCATTTACTTTCTTTTAAGAAATCCACAATTACTTCTTGGGCAACTCAATATATATAAAAGAAAGATCCCAAAAGAAAGACTCAACAAGTAAAAAGGTGTTAAGTCCGGCCGGGCCGAACTTTGGATACCCACCACCTCGGGTATATATGTAAACCACCTTTCATCAAAATCCTGTGGAAATTGCATACATTAAGTCCCACAGAAATTATATCGAAATATGTTCCGATTTGGACCAAATACTAATCGGTACAAGTCATTGTTCAATTGTGTATAACAAAATATTGGTCTTTTTAGAAGCTATAACTAAAAATAAACCGATCTGAACCATATGCGACACGGATGTCGAAAATCCTAACACAACGAACTGTCCCATATCTCGGTGAAATCGGATAATAAATGCGCGTTTTACGGGGCCAAATCTTAAATCGAGAGATCCTCTATATGACAGCTATATTCAAATCTGCACCGATCTGGGCCAAATTGAAGAATGATGTCGATCAGCCTAACGCAACTCACTGTCTCAAATTTCGGCAAATTCGGACAATAAATGCGCCTAATATGGCCCCAAAAACCTAAAACCGAGAGATCGGTCGATATGGCAGCTAAAGGGTGATTTTTTTGAGGTTAGGATTTTCATGCATTAGTATTTGACAGATCACGTGGGATTTCAGACATGGTGTCAAAGAGAAAGATGCTCAGTATGCTTTGACATTTCATCATGAATAGACTTACTAACGAGCAACGCTTGCAAATCATTGAATTTTATTACCAAAATCAGTGTTCGGTTCGAAATGTGTTCATTCACCGTTCAGCGATGAGGCTCATTTCTGGTTGAATGGCTACGTAAATAAGCAAAATTGCCGCATTTGGAGTGAAGAGCAACCAGAAGCCGTTCAAGAACTGCCCATGCATCCCGAAAAATGCACTGTTTGGTGTGGTTTGTACGCTGGTGGAATCATTGGACCGTATTTTTTCAAAGATGCTGTTGGACGCAACGTTACGGTGAATGAACACATTTCGAACCGAACACTGATTTTGGTAATAAAATTCAATGATTTGCAAGCGTTGCTCGTTAGTAAGTCTATTCATGATGAAATGTCAAAGCATACTGAGCATCTTTCTCTTTGACACCATGTCTGAAATCTCACGTGATCTGTCAAATACTAATGCATGAAAATCCTAACCTCAAAAAAATCACCCTTTATATCCAATTCTGGACCGATCTGAGCCAAATTGACGAAGGATGTCGAAGGGCCTAACACAACTCACTGTCCCTAGTTTCAGCAAAATCGGATAATAAATGCGTCTTTTATGGCCCCAAAACCTTAAACCGAGAGATCGGTCCATATGGTAGCTATATTAAAATCTGGACCGATCTGACCCAAATTGACGAAGGATGTCGAAGGCCCTAACACAACTCACTGTCCCAAATTTCAGCAAAATCGGAAATAAATGTGGCTTGTATGGGCCTAAGACCCGAAATCGGCCGATCGGTCTATATAGGGGCTATATCAAGATATAGTCAGATACAGCCCATCTTCGAACTTAACCTGCTTATGAACAAAAAAAAAAAAGAATCTGTGCAAGGTTTCAGCTTAATACCTCTATTTTTAAAGACTGTAACGTGATTTCAACAGACAGACGGACAGACGGACGGTCATGTCTAGAACGTCATAGATTTTTACGCTGATCAAGAATATATATACTTAATAGGGCCAGAAATGGATATTTCGATGTGTTGCAAACGGAATGACAAAATTAATATACCCCCATCCTTCGGAGGTGGGTATAAAAATAAAAGTGGACTCATCGTTACAATATGGATCTCAAATGAAAGGTATTCAGGAGTAGAGTACGAATTTTTGTATCAACAAGTGGGTACATGTAACTGGAAGGCCGCCCAGACCTTAAAACACCCTAAAAGATGTTTATTGGTCAATAATGACAATATGAGATTCGAAGGAAAGGTTTTCCGGAGTAGATTACGAATATGGTCAAGAAGGTGGTATAGGCTTTATAATTTGTTGATACTAGAAGAGTGGACCCTCCTCCGTTGACCCAAAAACACCACCCAAAATCAAAAGTGGGCCGATAGGTACAATATGAAAACTATTGGAGAGTAGAATATGAATATGATATTAAAGATTGGGTTCAAGGGGTCGCCCAACTCCAAAAACTGTACCAAACAGACATATTGGACGTACTTATCAATATAGGACTCGAATGAAAGGTGTTCGGGAGTTGACTTCGAATATGACATACAAAATTAGGTCTAAGTGATTGATGGTTGCCCACCCCCGATAAGCTCTCCAAATGGGAATATTATTCGCTCATAGCTTGATGAAACTCAAATAAGATGCATTTGGGAGCAGATTACGAATATAAGATTCATCTTTGTTTTCAAGAATCTAGGTGAATTTTTACCTCCTTAAATCGTGGCAGATGGGGTGTGGCGCACAACCTTCATATAGACGCCCTCCACCAAACGGCTGTATACACCTATCATGACAATATGGGGTTAAATTATAGGTATAAGATTGTGGACTGTGAATCTGACATCTCTACACTGCTCATATATCTACCGGACCACCTCACCCCAAAACAGTCGATCAATCATAATGACCTAATAGGACACTGTGTGATTTAATTAATGTTTGTGGACACAAATAAATGTAGTCTGCCATACCCCCAAAATTATGACGTTCAGTGTGATAGGAGGAGTTGCAAACCTTAACGTTATGATTGCAACCATTTTTAGCTCATCAATAGACAAGACATTATGGCCATTGGTTATAGCGTAATCTATTGGCTGTTTTCAATTCTATTGATTTGATCCAACAGCCAGTAGATGGCGCTAATTTAAAAAAGCCAACATGAACAGAAAGAGCAGAGCAGAGTGGTTAAAATTGATCATACAGCATTTATTTTTGTTATGACAACCTCTCGGATCTTTGAATAAAGAAAAATAATATATAGGAATTTCGTTGCGGTTGTTTGCGGTATTAGTTTCAAATTTTGCCACCCTCCCCCTAACCATAATTTTCATAAACACCAGATCCTGGCAATGGCTAGGACGATTTAAGCGAAATTTGGCACACTTACAGTAACCAAAAAACAAAAGTTTGGTATCAAAATCCCAAAACCCGCCAAACGGATTTATAGACCAATCACTTCAATATGGGTATCAAATTAAACGTATTTGAGATTAGCAAACGAATCTGATATCCAATTGTGGGACTAAGTGTAAGTAAGCGTGGGTTACCCCACCCCCAAAAAACCTCTCAAATCGGACATATTTACCTACCATGGCAGTATGGATCTAAAATGAAAGATCTTTGGGAGTAGAGCACGAAATTGACTTTCACTTTTTGGACCAAGTATCTAGGGGTTCACAACACTCTCAACCAGAACTGTAACTTACCTGGGGTTTGAGATGTATTTGAGGGTAGAAACAACCACAGGGAAATTGGAATACATTTTTAACTGAAATTAAGCAGAAATTTCAAAATTTAGAGTATTTTTCTCCACCATAGCATTACCGGGCGCAGCAGAGCGAGTCGGTCTATCTAGTCTATCTTATATAAAAAAATCAATTTGTGTTTGTTTGTTTGTTAAACTGTTTGTTCCGCATAGACTCGAAAACGGCTAAACCAATTTATTTTGAAATGTTCACAGATTATGGGGAGTGGTCCGGATATATAAATTTTTGATATCGCAAGTACCACCCAAAAATAATAGTGGACGGATCGGGACAATATCGGACTGAAATGAAAGATATTCGGGGGTTGAATACAAATTTCATATCAAAAGTTGGGTCCAAGTACCTAGGGGGCTGCCCCGACCCCAAAAACCCTTCAAATAGGCGTATTGAACAATAATAACCATAAGGGACTCAACTGAAAGCTATTTGGAAGTAGATTACATATATGGCCTGGAAGGAGCAAAAGGCTATATAATTTGTTAATAACGGAAGGGGGCGGACCCTTGCCCGTTACCCCGATCGGAACAATATGGGTATCAAATGAAAGGTATTGGAGGGTAAAATACGAATATATTATTCAAAATTAGTTCCAAATAACCAGGGGGCAACCTGATCAGCAAAACTCCACCAAAAAGACATATTAGACATACATATTAATATGGGACTCAAAGGAAAAGTATTCGGGAGTATATTAGGAGGAAACACCAAACACGAACAATGATAGGGCAGAGAGGCCAATGTTGATGACAATTATGGCTTTCTGAATAAAGAATAAGTAAAAGCGTGCTAAGTTCGCCGGGAACCCGCCTGCCATAGATTCTGCTAAAAAGAAATACAAACTAAATTCAGTTAAAGGGGATAATTTTATTCTACATACCAAACTTCTGTCAAAGCAGCAAAAATTAAAGCTTGTAGGAGCCGAACAAAATTAATCGAGAGACCGGTTTATATGAAAGCTATATCAGGTTATTGACTGATTTAGACCGTACAAATTGTAGGAGGTCGTAGCAGAATACCGGTTGATTTGGGAGCTACACCAGATTATAGACCGATTTAGACTTTACTTAGTATAGTCACTGAAAGTCATTACAGCACATAATATGCAAAATTTCAACCAAATCGGACAAAAATTGTGGTTTGTAAGAACTTAAGAAGTGTATGGGAGCTATATCAGCTTATTGACCGATTTGGAACGTATCTGGCACAGTTGTTGGAGGTCATAACAGAACACTATGTGCAAAATTGTGGCTAAATCAGACAAAAGGGGCTCAAGAAGCCAATCGAGTGATAGGTTTATATGGGAGCTATATCAGGTTGAAGATCGATTTAGACTATACTCACCAGAGTTGTTAGAAGTCACAAAAGAACACCACGTGTAAAATTTCAGCCAACTCGGACAAAACTTGCGGTTTCTAAGGGCTCAAGAAGTCAAATCGGGATAACGATTTATATGGGAGCTATATCAGGTTATAGACCGATTTGGACCGTACTTGACACAGTTGTTAGTCAAACAGAACATGATGTGCAAAATTATAGCCAATAGGGATGAAAATTGCGGCTTCCAGCGGCTCAAGAAGTAATATCGAGAGATCGGTTTATATGGGTGCTATATATCAAACTCTGAACCGATATGGTCCATTTGCAACACTCAACGACCTAAATCAATACGCGTTCGATCGCTATCGTGGTTTTGACAAACGGTCGGATATGGCTAGTTAGACTCAGAATTTCGAGACGATCCAGAGTATATATACTTCTATGGGGGGTTGCAGATCAATATTTCCAAGTGTTATAAACGGAATGACTAGACTAGTATACCCCCATCTTATGGTGGTGGGTATAAAAATAAAATATTTTTTAACTTTCCTACCCTGTGAAGAGGCTTAACAATATTGATTAAAATAATTTTAGTGCGTTTAATTGTCATACTCTAGATGGAAAAAGAAATATATAAACAAGTAAAAAGGCGTTAAGTTCGGCCGGGCCGAACTTTGGATACCCACCACCTCGGGTACATATGTAAACCACCATTCATTAAAATTCGGTGAAAATTTCATAACTTATATGAAATAACAGTTATATCAAAATATGTTCCGATTTGGACCAAATACTAATAAGTAAAGTAGCTATATCTAAAATGAACCGATCTGAACCATATACGATACGGATGTCGAAAAGCCCAACATAAGTCACTGTGTCAAATTTCAGTGAAATCGGATTATAAAAGAGCCTCTTATGGGGCCAAGACTTTGAATCGAAATATCGGTCTACATAGCAGCTATATCCAAATCTGGATCGATTTGCGCCAAGTTGCATAAAAATGTCGAAGAGCCTAACTCAAAGCACTGTCCCCAATTTCGGCGAAATCGGACAATAAATGTCTCTTTTATGGGCCCAAAGCTTTAAATCGATATCTGGACCGATCTGGGCAAAATTGAAGAAGGACGTCGAAGAGCCTAACTAAACTCACTGTCTCAAAATTTCAGCGACATCGGATAATAAATGCGTCTTTTATGGCCCCAAAACCTAAAACCTAGATATCGATCTATATAGCAGCTATATCCAAATCTGAACCGATCTGTGCAATATTGCAGAAATATGTCAAGGGGCTTAACTTAACTCGCTGTCCCGAATTTCGGCGACATCGGACAATAAATGAGCATTTTATGGGCCCAAAACCTTAAATCAAGAAATCGGCCTATATGGCAGCTATATCCAAATCTGAACCGATCTGGTCTAATTTGAAGAAAGATGTCGAAGGGCCTAACCAAACTCACTGTCTCAAATTTCAGCGACATCGGACAATAAATGCGTCTTTTATGGCCCCAAAACCTAAAACCTAGCTATCGGTCTATATGGCAGCTATATCCAAATCTGGACCGATCGGTGCGATATAGCAGAAGTATGTGAAGGGGCTTAGCTTAACTCACTGTTCCAAATTTCGGCGACATCGGACAATAAATGAGCATTTTATGGGCCCAAAACCATAAATCAAGAAATCGGTCTATATGGCAGCTATATCTAAAACTGGACCGATCTGGGCCAAATTGTAGAAATATGTCAAAGGGCCTAAAACAACGCACTGTCCCAAATTTCAGCGAAATCGGACCATAAATGTGGCTTTTATGGGCCTTACACCATAAATCGGAGGATCGATCTATATGGCAGCTATATCCAAATCTGGACCGATCTGTACCAAATTGATGAAGGATGTCGCTGGTTCTAACACAACTAACTGTCCCGAATTTCATCAAAATCGGATAATAAATGTGGCTTTTGTGGGCCTAAGACCCTTAATCGAAGGATCGGTCTATATGTCAGCTATAACCAAATCTAGACCGATCTGGGCCAAAATAACGAAGGATGTGGAAGGACCTAGCAAAACTCTGTCCTAAATTTTGAGCAAAATCGGATAATTAATGTGGCTTTATGGGCCAAATCGTACCCTTAACCGGCGGATCGGTCCGATATAGACCATCTTCGAATTTAACCTGCTTATGGGCAAAGAAAGAATCTGTGCAAGGTTTCAGCTTAATACCTCTATTTTTAAATACTGTTGCGTGATTTCAACAGGCAGACAGACAGACGGACGGACATGTCTAGATTGTCTTAGCTTTTTACCCTGATCAAGAATTTATATACTTTATAGGGTCGGAAATGGATACTTCGATGTATTGCAAATGACAAAATGAATTTACCCCCGAGCTTCGGTGGTGGGTATAAAAATCATTTAGTCGGGCATCATATATTTCTAAGTTTTACCTACATCATCATTTGGAAGTGGCAATTTTTGTCCAATTTTGTTGAAATTTTGCACAAAGCGTTCGTTTTGACTTCCAACAACTGTCTGTGAACATACGACATCAACCAACCAAAGCCTTAGCTTGATTCCACGATATATGGGCTGACTCCAACTCTCTTTTCGTGCAGCGGATTCATGTGTTTTTCGGGCGTTCCCTCCCTCGCTGTCCTTGCGGGTTTCAGTGTAGGACATTTCTCGTCGTTTTCAGTTTATTCAGTCGTTCCAGTTTTGCCTTCATGTGGTCGAAGCGCAGCGCAAGGAGGCATATATCATCCGGGTTGTCTATGTCTCCGAGGAAGTCGTTAATACCGCAGCGTATGACATAGGGTGCCTCAGCATTAGTTTCTTCTAATATGGAGTCTAATAAAATTAAAAATAGCATCTGTGGCAGGATGCAACTCTGCTTCACTCCTATATCGATCCCGAAAGTTCGGCTCTCTTTTCCATTGAAACGGACTGAAACCTCAGCATTCCAATACAGCTCGCTAACTAGTGCCACGATTTTTTCAGTTATGCCCTTATTCAACAGCGTGCTTCACCTGGAACTTTGCGAAACTGTGTCAAAAGCACGCTCGAAGTCGATGAATAAATGGTATTGGTGTGTATAAGGTTGTGCAGACTGTTCACTGATTATGCGCAGGGAGTTAATGTGGTCGGCACAAGAACGCCCTTGCCGAAAACCTGGCGATTCCTTCCTCAAAATGATGTCAAGTGCAGGCGAAATACGCAGCAGAAGAAGCCTTTCCATTGCTTTATTTATTGCGCTTAGCCATGTTATCCCCCTCCAATTCACCCTTCTTTGGGATTGTGAGGTCACCCTTCTTTGGGATTGTGACCATGATCCCTTTCATTCATACCGTAGGGACAGTGTTTGTGTTCCAGGAGTCCCTGATTATAGCGTGATTGCTTGAGCTATGGGGTATGTTCCATACCGCAACAGTTCAGCAGGTATATTGTCTGGGCCAGCTGATTTGCCGTTTTTGAGTGAGACCAGAACGGCCACAATTTTTTTGCAGGTGGGTGGGACCTTAGATATATCCCTTTGTGGGTGTCGACGCGCAGGGGGATTAAGAAGTTCGGAGAATAATTCCTCGGTTGCTGTTCCTGCGGAGCTGAAGAAACCTCGCCATGGCTCTGATTGCTGTTCGGATGTTGTTAATTCGGATGTTGTTAATTCGGATCCGTCCTCATCTTTTATTATCGCCATTGATCTTGTATTGTTGCCGCTCATTTGTTTTAGTGACTCGTAGACACCACGCATATATCCAATATGAGCTGCATTTTCGGCTTGCTGTGCCAGCATTTTAAAATATATATTCGCTATCTCTGCGAGTTAGGCGCTTCACCAGCTAGGCGTACACTCAACCAAATTTGATATTCAAAATATTTGCTTAAACGGCAGCTTTTGTCTGCTGAAAATGGTAAAGCAGACATTAATGATGTTTCAGCAAACATAGGGCTGCTGTATTAGCAAACATTTCTAACTGCTATTTCAAGTAGCAAAATCTGCAGCAATGAGAACACAAGTCTGCTGAAAAAAATAAAATTGTATGCTTCCTTTTATGGGTGCCTTTTACATGTTTTGATTACTTTGAGCATTTTTATACCCACCACCGAAGGATGGGGGTATATTCATTTTGTCATTCCGTTTGCAACACATCGAAATATCCATTTCCGACCCTATATATTCCTGATCAGCGTAAAAATCTAAGACGATCTAGACATGACCGTCCGTCTGTCCGTCTGTCTGTTGAAATCACGCTACAGTCTTTAAAAATAGAGGTATTGAACTGAAACTTTGCACAGATTCTTTTTTTTTTGTTCATAAGCAGATTAAGTTCGAAGATGGGCTATATCAGACTATATCTTGATATAGCCCCCATATAGACCGATCGGCCGATTTCGGGTCTTAGGCAGGGACAGTGAGTTGTGTTAGGGCCTTCGACATCCCTCGTCAATTTGGCTCAGATCGGTCTAGATTTGGATATAGCTGCCATATAGACCGATCCTCCGAATTAGGGTCTTGGGCCCATAAAAGGCGCATTTTTCTTCCGATTTTGTTAAAATTTTTGACAGTGAGTTGTGTTGTGTTAGGCCCTTTTTATACCTTCCACCATAGGATGGGGGTGTACTAATTTTCTCATTCTGTTCGTAACACATCGAAATATGTGCCTGAGACCCCATAAAGTATTGGGTTGCCCAAAAAGTAATTGCGGATTTTTCATATAGTCGGCGTTGACAAATTTTTTCAACGGCTTGTGACTCTGTAACTGCATTCTTTCTTCTGTCAGTTATCAGCTGTTACTTTTAGCTTGCTTTAGAAAAAAAGTGTAAAAAAGTATATTTGATTAAAGTTCATTCTAAGTTTTATTAAAAATGCATTTACTTTCTTTTAAAAAATCCGCAATTACTTTTTGCGGAACCCAATATATATATATTCTTGATCGTCATAACATTCCAAGTTGATCTAGCCATGCCCGTCCGTCTGTCGCTTTTTGCACAAAATTTTGCACAAATCCTTTTTTTAGTGTCGGTCGGTTGGGATAGTAAATGGGCCAAATCAGTCCATGATATACCTGCCATATAAACCAATCTTGGGTCTTGAATTAGGTCGTAACCTGATATAGCAGCCATATAAACCGATCTTGGGTCTTGACTTCTTGAGCCTCTAGAGGGCACAATTCTCGTCCGATTTGGCACAAATTTTGTACAACGGCTTCTCTCATGACCTTCAACATACGTGTCTAATATGGTCTGAATCGATCTATAGCTTGATACAGCTCACTAATAAACCGATCTGCCGATTTTACTTCTTGTGCCCAAGGCGCAATTTTTATCTGAATGGACTGAATATTTACACAATGACTTTTACAATGTTCAGCATTCAATTCATTTATGACCATAAATTGAATCGAATCGGACTGTAGCTCGATATAGCTTCAATAGCAGAACAGTTCTTATTCGTTATTCTTTGTTTGCCTTAAAAGAGATACCGCGCAAAGAACTCGACAAATGCGATCCATGGTGGAGGGTATATAAGATTGACCCGGCCGAACTTATCACGCTCTAGCTTTTTTGTTATTACTCTACTGATGTGCACATGACTGTCATTGCTTTTGTATCAAAATTTAAAGAGTGATTATAAACATCCACTGAGACACACATTTACATATTTGTTCCATTAATCTTCTGACATTAAGCAGCAGTCATTTTCAGCAAAGCACAGACTTTTAAGCAGTAAGCCTGCTACTATGAAATTGCAGTGCTACTGTTGTAATAGCAGAACTACTGCTACAATAGCAGCAAATTTAACTACCAATATTTAGCAGACAGTGTTTGCTATTTTCAGCAAACTTTCTTCTATGAGTGAAGGCGCGCGCGAAAATTTCATGAAAATAGGTTCATCCGATTTTGAGTCTATAAGTAACGGGCAAACAAACTAACAAACTCCACTACTGTGGTATAGGGTATTGTAACATAAAGCATTCGTTTGTAACACCTTAAAATAGAGAGATAGACTCATTGATATGTATACCAATAGAATCATAATCACATTCGTATTCGATTTAGATATGTCCGTCTGTCTGCCTGTCTGTCCATGTTTGTGTACAAACTACTGGTCGCAATTTTCGTCCGATCGTCTTCAAATTTGGTACAGTCATTTTTTTCGGCGTAGAGACGAAGCCTATTGAAATTCGAAAAAATCGCTTCAGATTTGAATGGAGCTCTCATATATTGGGTTGCTCAAAAAGTAATTGCGGATTTTTTAAAAGAAAGTAAATGCATTTTTAATAAAACTTAGAATGAACTTTACAAATATACTTTTTTTACACTTTTTTTCTAAAGCAAGCTAAAAGTAACAGCTGATAACTAACAGAAGAAAGAATGCAATTACAGAGTCACAAGCTGTGAAAAAATTTGTCAACGCCGACTATATGAAAAATCCGCAATTACTTTTTGGGCAACTCTATATATATTCGTCAGATTTGCAGTAATATTGCAATGAAATGTTAATTTCTTAATTAGGCATGAAGAATTTTCTCTCGACTCTCGATGTTACTGGTCAAATATAAACATCGGCCGATTTTCACTCCTGGAGCCAATACAAGCGCATTTATTGACCAATCTTGCCAAATTCTCCACAACGCTTTCCTCGACGACTGCCACCATATCTATAAAGTTTGGTCGAATTCGGTTCAGATTTAGCTATAGCTCTCATATATAAACATCGGCCGATTTTCGCAAGAGCATTTATTGACCAATCTCGCCAAAATTGGACATACTTATCGAAAAAACGGACATACTTATCGTCCATTGCAATATGGAACTCAAATAAACGGTATTTAAGAGGAGAATACGAATCTGATATCCAAATGTGGGGCCAAGTTTCAGGGGATTACCCCTTCCCCAAAACAGGACTTATTAACTGACCATGGCAATATGGGGATCAAATAATAGGTATTTGACTGTAGTTGAATACGCATCTGACATCCAAATGTGGGATCGTGTGTTTGGGAGCCGCTTCTCTCCAAAAAACACTCCCCAAAGGTGACAAATTTATGACCACAGCAATATGGGGCTCAAATGAAAGGTCTTTGGGAGTAAAGCACGAATTTGATATCAAAACTCGGAAAAAGTGTTTACGGGCCACCCCACCCCCATAACACCACCCAAATAGGACTTGTTTGAGGCTCGAAAAGAACACGAATCTGCTAAATATTTTCAGGGCCGAGTCACTGAGTTGGTGACCGCCAAAAAATCTGATATAAACATTCGGGAACAAATGTCTAGAGTCTAGAGGACGTCCCGCCCCCATAAAAATCCCCAAATAGAACGTATTTGCTCACCATGAGAATTTGTATAAGAGAGTAGAGCCCTATATTGACAGTTTTTAGGGCCCATACACCAAATCGGACATATTTGCTGACTTTTGCCATAAGGGATACAAGACGTTGAAGGTATTTCATCAGATTAGAAAACGCATTTGATACGGGGTTCAAATAAATGATCTATGAGAGCAGAGCACGATGATAATACATTTTCAAGGCAAAGTGTTTGAGGAGCCACACCACTCCCCAAAACGCCCCTAAATCGGTCATATATATCGATCACGTCAATTTGGGGCTCAAGGTTTTGGGGAGTAGAGCACGAAACTGATACGCACTTTCGGGACAAATTTTCTGTTGATCTACCCCTTCTCCAAAACACCCCACAAACAGCAATTATTTACTGATCATAGCAATATTGGGTTCAAATAAAGATGTGGGATAATGTGTTTGGGGCACCAACCCAAACACATATCAATATGTGGCTCAGATGAAAGGTATTTGAGGTTTAGAAAACGAATTTTCATCCAATTTTGGGGCTGAGTGTTTGGGGGATGCCTCATTCCATAAACTCCCCTTAAATCAATGGCTATATATGGTATTAAATAGTAGAGGGCTATGCTGATATTTTATCATGGCTAAGTGTCTGGCGGACCACCTAAACCCCGAAAACACCCCTATATCGGACTTACATGTTTAACGATCATACCTAAACCCACCAACCACCATCCTGGGGACATTCGCACTCCCAAAATCTCCATGGGCTCAAATGAAGTCTTTTAAGAATGGAGTACATCTAACATCCAAACTTAAATGACACTTAACCCTCCGAGCGAATTCATAGACCAATGAAGATCATATGGGATTCAGAAAAAGGCATTTATATTGTTATGCTCTAAGTCAAGCGACATATATATAAATAAACTCTTAAATTGACGAAAATAAATACTCAAAGGATAATATTGTTCCATATAAAGTAAAAGAAGGCACAGCGAAGTGTGTCCCGTTCAGCTAGTTTACTATAAAAATAGTCTTTTTGGCCGAAAGACATTCCAAACATTTTGTTTTAACATCCACTACCATAGAATAGGGGCATACTAATCTAGTCATTCCGTTTGTAACACCTCTAAATATTCTTCTAAGACCCCATAGAATATATATATTCTTGATCGTCTCGACGTCGTCATCCGTTCGACCATCTGTCAAATTCACGATAGCGGTCAAACGCGTAAAGCTAGCCGCTTGAAATTTTGCACAGATACTTAATATTGATGTAGATTGAAGATTGCAGATGGGTCATATCGGTTTAGGTTTAGATATAGCTGTCATATAAACCGATCTTCCGATTTGAATTTTTGAGCCCCTGGTAGCCGAAATTTTGTTCTGTTACGACTATAACCTGATATAGCTCGCATATAAACCGATCTGGCGATTTCACTTCTTGTGCCCTTACAATCCGCAATTTTTGTCCGATTTTGCTAAAACTATGTATGTAGTATTCTGTTATGACTTCCAACAACTGTGCCAAGTATGGTCTAAATCGCTCAAGAACCTTATAAAGCTTCCATATAAACCGATTCCCAGATTTCACTTCTTGAGCCCATACAAGCCGCAATTTTTGTCTGATTTTACTGAAATTTTGCACGTAGTGTGCTGTTACGATTTCCAACAATTGAAACCTGATATAGCTAAACCGGATAAACCAATCTACCGATTTCACTTCTTGAGGCCTTACCAGACGCGATTTTTGTCCGATTTTTCTGAAATTTTGCATGTGGTGTTTTGTTACGACTTCCAACAATTGTGGCAAGTACGGTGCAAATCGATTGTAACGTGATGTAGTTCCCATGGTGGCCACCGTAGCGCAGAGGTCAGCATGACCGCCTATGACGCTGAACGCATGGGTTCGAATCCTGGCGGGACCATCAGAAAAAAATTGTCAGCGGTGATTATCCCCTCCTAATGCTGGCGACATTTGTGCGGTACTATGCCGTGAAAAACTTTTCTCCAAAGAGGTGTCGCACTGCGGCTCGCCGTTCGGACTCGGCTATAAAAAGGAGGCCCCTTATCATTGAGCTTAAACTTGAATCGGACTACACTCATTGATATGTGAGAAGTTTGCCCCTGTTCCTAAGTGGAATGTTCATGGGCAAAATTTGCATTTAGTTCCCATATAAACCGATCTCCCGATCTCACTCCTTGAGTTTTTTGAAGCCGCAATTTTCGCCGGATAATGATTTTGACCTTACAAGCGGTCTCTCGATCATAGTTGCACGGTTCCTAGAATCATTAATGTTTGCTGGTTTGACAGAAGTTTAGTATGTAGAATAAAACAAGTAAAAGCGTGCTAAGTTCGGCCGGGCCGAATTATATATACCCTCCACCATGGATCGCATTTGGATATAAGAAAAGATTTGCTCTGCTATTAGAGTGATATCGAAATATGGTCCACAATTAAATTATATATTGGAGACCTGTATAAAATGTTAGCCAATTCGAATAAAAATTACACCCTTTGGGGGCTCAAAAAGTAAAATAGAGAGACCGATTTATATGGGAGCTGTATCGGGCTATAGACCGATTCAGACCATAATAAACACGTATGTTAATGGTCATGAGAGAATATGTCGTACAAAATTTCATGCAAATCGGATAATAATTGCGACCTCTAGAGGCTGAAGAAGTCAAGATCCCAGATCGGTTTATATGGCAGCTATATGGGGTTATGAACCGATTTGAACCCTATTTGACACAGTTGTTGAAAGTGGGAATAAAATACGTCTTGCAAAATTTCAGCCAAATCGAATAGGAATTGCGCCCTCTAGAAGCTCAAGAATTCAAGTCTCCAGATCTGTTTATATGACAGCTATATCAGGTAATGAACCGATTTGAACCATACTTGGCGCAGTTGTTGGATATCATAACAAAATACTATCTGCAAAATTTCATTCCAATTGGATAAGAATTGCGCACTTTAGAGGCTCAAGAAGTCAAGACCCAAGATCGGTTTATATGGCAGCTATATCAAAACATGGACCGATATGGCCCATTTGCAATACTAACTGACCTATGCTAATAAGAAGTATTTGTGCAAAATTTCAAGCAGCTAGCTTTACTCCTTCGGAAGTTTTCGTGCTTCCAACAGACAGACGGACGGACGGACATGGCATATATGTACTTTATGGGGTCTCAGACGAATATTTCGAGTAGTTACAAACAGAATGAGGAAATTAGTATACCCCCATCCTATGGTGGAGGGTATAATAATGCCCTTCAACTAAATTTATTTTGTATACATTTTTAGAGGAATCCATGGTGGTGGGTTTCAAAGATTCGGCCCCATAGGATGGGGGTGTACTTATATAGTCATTCCGCTTGTAACACCTCCAAATATTCGTCGAAGACCCCATAAAGTATATATGTTCTTGATCGTGTCGACATTCTGCGTCGATTTAGCCTTCTCCGCCCGTCCGTCCGTCCGTCTTGCGAAATCACGATAGCGGTTGAACGCGTTGAGCTAGCCTTTGAAATTTTGCATAGAAACTAAGTATTTATGTAGGTCACTGGGGATTGCAAATGGGCCATATCCCCATATTGCATATTGAGCCCCTGGAAGCCGCAAATTTTTTCCAATTTGGCTGAAATTTTGCATGTGGTGTTCTGTTGTGACTTTCAACAAATGTACCAAATCGGTTGGTCCAAATCGGTTTATAGCCTGATATAGCACCCACATATACACTGATCTCCCGATTTGACTTCTTGGGCCCTTGTCTAAATCAGTCGATAACCTGATATAGCTCCTATATAAACCAATTTCTTGATTATACCTGTTCGGTTCGTAGAATCTTTAATTTTTGATTTGATTTCGTTTGACAGAAGTTTGATGTGCAGATTAAAATTATGCCCTACAACTTAATTTATTTTGTATAAATTCTTAGCAGAATCCATGGTGGTGGGCTCCCAAGATTTGGTCGGGCCGAACTTGGAACGCTTTTACTTGTTTGTGTATAGAATAGGCACAAGCAAAAGCCGCAAAGAAATTAGCCAAAACTGTTGGGTTGCCCAATAGTAATTGCGGATTTTTTGAAAGAAAGTAAATGCATTTTTAATAAAACTTAGAATGAACTTTAATCAAATGTACATTTTTTACACTTTTTTTCTAAAGCAAGCTAAAAGTAACAGCTGATAACTGACAGAAGAAAGAATGCAACTACAGAGTCACAAGCCGTTGAAAAAATTTGTCAACGCCGACTATATGAAAAATCCGCAATTACTTTTTGGGCAACCCAATAATTTATTGATAGAAAAGGTAAAATGTTTTATAAAATAATTTGAAATTTTTATTGTTCTTATTCGTAACGGCAATTTCTTCTGCATACCTCAAGCCAGTCTTCTGTGTCCAAATCACTCTGGTCCGCGTCGTATTTACTGGATAAAAATAGTCAAATTTTTCGGACGCTGGATCAACTTCAATAGAACAGCACAAAGTGAATTGTGGCTTTGCTTGGGTACTGGACGACTCCCCATCCCGATTGAGTGTGGTCAACTCTTCTAAACCACGTACAGTTTTCAACATTAAATCTAATATGGGTTGGGCCTTAAACGGATCCTTATTAATGCGGTGTTCCTTGTTCGAATCCCATGAAACAATTTGGGGAATTTCTTCCCAACCAGCCAGCATCTGATCTTTCAAAGGGTCCTCATTGTTGAGCTTGGTAATCTCGCGACAATCGTCGTTCGTGCGAAGATGTTTGCAGATGCCCATGATATACGGGCAGTCATGTTTCTTGCACCTCAAATTTTGCACACCATCGGGAACACTATACATAACTGCCACATTTGGAGGTAAATCCTTGTCTTGACCATCGAAGTCTTCTAAGACTTCCATATCAAGAAAATCAGCATGCATGGGATTAATGGGTCCACGACAGGCGCACAGCATCATAATGATGTTAGTATTCTTTAACGATGGATTGGATGCAATGGGATTGACAATGTCCCTTCGGAAATCCAGCGGCATGTCTGCTGTTTTAACAACATTATTTTCGTGTCCATGTGTCATCATGATGAAGGAGATACTTTTCTAAAGACTGCAGTCGAGCTCGCTGAGAAACTGTATGATTTGTTGCAATTTCTCTCTATGACAATCCTGAAAGTTCCTTGTGTTTGTAACTACTCGAAATATTAGTATATTAGTATATATATATAAAGTATATATATTCTTGATCGTCGCGACATTTTATGTCGATCTAGCCATGGCCGTCCGTCTGTCCGTCCGTCTGTCCGTCCGTCTGTCCGTCCGTCCGTCTGTCTGTCGAAAGCACGCTAACTTCCGAAGGAATAAAGCTAGCCGCTTGAAATTTTGCACAAATACTTTTTATTAGTGTAGGTCGGTTGGTATTACAAAAGGGCCATATCGGTCCATGTTTTGATATAGCTGCCATATAAATCGATCTTGGGTCTTGACTTCTTAAGCCTCTAGAGTGCGCAATTCTTATCCGATTGGAATGAAATTTTGCACGACGTGTTTTGTTATGATATCTAACAACTGTGCATAATAAGGTTCAAATCGGTCTTAACCTGATATAGCTGCCATATAAACCGATCTTGGGTGTTGAATTCTTGAGCCTCTAGAGGGCGCAATTCTTATCCGATTGGAATGAAATTTGGTACGACGTGTTTTGTTATGATATCCAACAACTGTGCCAAGTATGGTTCTAATCGGTTCATAACCTGATATAGCTGCCATATAAACCGATCTGGGATCTTGACCTCTTGAGCCTCTGGAGGTCGCAATTATTATCCGATTTCCCTCAAATTTTGTACAACGGATTCTCTCATGACCATTAACATACGTGTTTATTATGGTCTGAATCGGTCTATAGCCCGATACAGCTCCCATATAAATCGATCTCTCTATTTTACTTCTTGAGCCCCCAAAGGGCGCAATTCTTATTCGAATTGGCTGACATTTTACACAGGTCTCCAACATATAATTTAATTGTGGTCTAAACCGGATCATATCTTGATATCGCTCTAATAGCAGAGCAAATCTTTTCGTATATCAATTTTTGCCTAAGAAGAGATGTCGGGAAAAGAACTCGACAAATGCGCTCCATGGTGGAGAGTATAAAAGATTCGGCCCTGCCGAACTTAGCACGCTTTTACTTGTTCTATTTCATGCAGTGCGAACTTATCTTTCACCTGAGAATTGTACTGAGCAAAAATCGCATTTTCCATATTGATGCCATTAAATATTCTTAGGTCCCTATATTCATTATTCTCATTGCGTGTATGCCACAGGTCAATACCCAGCAGCAAAGGGACCATTATTAACTTAGACTTATATCGCAGATCTCGATTCGACTTCATGACTATAAGTACGTTCATCAAAATACGGCTATTGGGTTGCCCAAAAAGTAATTGCGGATTTTTTAAAAGAAAGTAAATGCATTTTTAATAAAACTTAGAATGAACTTTAATCAAATATACTTTTTTTACACTTTTTTTCTAAAGCAAGCTAAAAGTAACAGCTGATCGTTCTTCTTCATTGGATTTCGTTGAATGTATGGGACAAATGACTATGTACTGCATGATTCGCAAGCCGAAATTATCCATCACATTATTATTATTATGTTATGTATGAACAATAAGCGAACAATTAGCCTCGAGCGTTGTGTACAACATACTGAAATTAGCCATCCGCTTCGTAGCGCATAGAGTAAGCACGACAAAGCTGGCATGGCTGCCATATTTTCCGATTTTTCCTAATTTGCGGATTTTTTTACCCACCGCCATAGAATATGCGTGTGTGTATTCATTCCGTTTGTAAAATATCAAAATATCCATTTCCGACCCTACAAATGATATATCTGATCATCGTAATATTTTCAGCCGATTTAGCCATGTCCGTCTATCTGTTCGTCTGTTTTAATCACTCTGCAGACTTCACAAGTTGAGACATTGAGTCATTTGGCACACAGAGACGTATTTCTTTCATACACAGGCTAAGTTATTGAATGAGCCCAATCGAACAATATTTGGATTTAGGTGTCATATGCACTGATCTACCGATTTGGGGTCTTAAGCTCATTAAAGCCGCATTGGTTGTCGTATTTTGCTGATATTTGAAACAGCGGTTTCTACCAAGCTCCCCGATACCCGAGCCCAATATAGTCCAAATCGAACCACATGAGAATATAGTTGCCATATAGACCGATCTACCGATTTAGTGTCTTAGCCTCATTAAGGCCGTCGTTATCCGATCTGAATATGGTTCATATCGCGTCATATTTATATATAGCTGCGATATAGTCCGATCTGCCGATTTGGGGTCTTATACCAATAATAACCACATTAGTTACCAGATTTGGATGAAATTTGGATGAGTGAGTGTTATTATGGTACGTCGAAACGAGTATGGTCCATATCAGACCACATTTGGATATATCGGCCAAATGGACTGATCAGTCGATTTAAGTCCATAAGCCTATTTATACCCTACACCACTACTCTGGTACAGGGTATTATAACTTAGTGAATTTGTTTGTAACACCCAAAAGGCAAAGAGATAGACCCATTGATGAGTGTACGGATCGACTCAGAATCACTTTCTGAATCGATTTATTGGGTTGCCCAAAAAGTAATTGTCGGTAATAAAGTAGTAATATAGTCGGCGTTGACAAATTTTTTCAACGGCTTGTGACTCTGTAATTGCATTCTTTCTTCTGTCAGTTATCAGCTGTTACTTTTCGCTTGCTTTAGAAAAAAAGTGCGCGAAATTTTGTTTACATTTGTTTGTTTGGCGTCAATTTTAATATGGGTACCACGTGTATTGAAAGAAATTCATTTAACATGTGATATGCACCTTAAACGCAATGAATTCGATCCGTTTTTAAAACGAATTATAACTGGAGATGAAAAATGGACGAAAACGATCATAGTCCAAGCGTGGTGAACCAGCTCAAACCACTTCAAAGGCTGATATCCACCAAACGAAGGTTATGCTGTCTGTTTGGTGGGTGTGGTATATATTGAGCTGCTTCCAAGGAACCAAACGATTAATTCGGATGTTTACTGTCAACAATTGGACAAATTGAATACAGCCATCAAGGAGAAGCGACCAGAATTGGTCAATCGTAAAGGTGTCATATTCCACCAGGACAACGCTAGACCGCACACATCTTTGGTCACTCGCCAAAAACTCAGTGAGCTTGGCTGGGAACTTTTGATGCATCCACCATATAGCCCTGACCTTGCACCATCAGACTACCATTTATTTCGATCTTTGCAGAACTCCTTAAATGGCAAAACTTTCGGCAATGATGAGGCTATAAAATCGCACTTGGTTCAATTTTTTGCAAATAAAGCCCAGAAGTTCTATGAGCGTGGAATGCTAAATTTGCCAGGAAGATGGCAAAAGGTTATCGAACAAAGTGGCAATTATACATTTGATTAAAGTTCATTCTAAGCTCTATTAAAAATGCATTTACTTTCTTTTAAAAAATCCACAATTACTTTTTAGGCAACTCAATAGCTATGTCCGTTTGTCTGTCTGTCCATGTTAAATTGTGTACAGGTCGCAGTTTCCATCCGATCGTCTTCAAATTCGGTACAGGCATGTTTTTCGACCGAGAAACGAAGCCTATTGAAATTGGGAAAAAAATCGGTTCAGATCTGGATATTGTTCCCATATATATGTTCGTCCGATTTTCAGTAATAATGCAATAATAAGGTCATTTGTTAACCAATTCTTTCGAAATTTGGCAGAAAGGATTTTTTCACAATTTTCGACATTGCTGGTGAATTTCATGGAAATCGGTTCAGATTAAGATATAGCTTTTATATATATATATATATATATCGCCCGATTATCACTCCTTGAGCCACTGCAAGCAAATTTATTGACCAATCTTTCCAAAATATTGCACAACGCTTCCCTCGACAACTACCACAATATACATAAAATCGGTTCAGATTTAGATATAACTCCCATATATATGTTCGTCCGATTTGCAGTAATATTACAATAAAATGGTCTTTTGTTAACCGATTTTCACGAAATTCGGCAGGAGGGATTTTCTCTTCACTCTCAATAGTACTGTTGAACTTCATGGAAATCGGTTCAGATTTAGATAAAGCTCTCATATTTATATATCGCCCGATTTTAACTTCTTAAGTCACAGCAAGCGCATTTATTGATCCTTCTTGCCAAAATTTTGCAAAACGCTTTCATCGACGACTGCCACATTATCTGAGGAGTTCGCTCTAAATCGGTTTAGATTTAGATATAGCTCTCATATATATGTTTGTCCGATTTTGAGAAATATTGTAAAAAATTGATCATTTATTATCCGATAGTGTCGAAATTTTGCAGGAAGGATTTTCTTATGACTCTCAATATTACAGGTGAATTTCATGGAAATCGGCTCAGATTAAGATACAGCTGTCGTATATGTATATCGCCCGATTTTCACCCCAAGAGCCACTGCAAGCGCATTGTTTGACCAATCTTGCCAAAATTTTGCACAACGCTTTCCTCGACTATCGACTATCACATTATCTGAGAAGTTTGCTCGGAATCGGTTCAGAATTAGATATAACTCCCAAATATACGTTCGTCAGATTTTGGGTAATTTGCCATAATGTTGTCATTTGTCAACCGTAGTTTTTACAGTTTGAGCATATTTGCTGGCCGAGGTCCATCAAAATTGGATCAGCATTGGATATAGGTCCCACATTGTACCTATAGGGTAGTTGTAGGGTGTTATACAGTCTCCACCGCCCGACTTTTGCTCTTCCTTACTGGTTTTATTACCCGATTACGCTTATATTTGAAACTGTGACTTGTATAAGGTTTATCGGCACCTTAATCAAATATGGCACAGATCGGTCCATAATTGGATATTAACACACATAGATATAGTAGAGTTTTAAGAACAACGAATAGCAAATATATCCATGGTGGTGGGTATACAAAGTTCAGCACGACCGCACTTAATGCGGTTTTGCTTGTTTGTTCTAAAATATGCAGTGCCGATTTTCCGATTCTTATCGAAAAAAAGGCTTGCATGCTATTCATACCTCCTCACTGAATGGAATGGTGTATATAGACAGACAATTAAAAAATGCAAATATTGTGATTTTTATACCCTACACCACTACTGTTTTTAGTGAATTTATTTGTAACACCCAAAAGGAAAAGAGATAGACCCATTGATAAGCATACCGATCGCCTCAGAATCAATTTCTGATTCGATTTAGCAATGGCCGTCAGTTTGTCTGTCCATATTAATTTGTGTACAAAGTACAGGAAATATCCATTTCCGACCCTATAAAGTATTTATATTCTTGATCAGGGTAAACATCTAAGACGATCTAGCCATGTCCGTCCGTCAGTCTTTAAAAATTGAAATATTGATCTGAAACTTTGCACGGATTCTTTTTGTTTTGCCCATAAGCAGTTTAGTTTGAAGATGGCCTATATCGGACTATATGTTGATATAGCCCCATATAGACCGATCCGCCGATTTAGGGTCTTAGACCTACAAAAACCACATTTATTATCCGACTTTGCTGAAATTTGGGACAGTGAGTTATATAATCTCTTCGACATCCTTCTTCAAATTTGGTCTAGATCGGTCTAGATTTGGATATAGCTGCCATATAGACCGATCCGCCGATTTAGGGTCTTAGGCCCACAAAAGACACATTTATTATCCGATTTTGCTGAAATGGGATAGTGAGTTGTGTTAGGCCCATCGACATCCTAATTCAATTTGGCCCAGATCGGTCCAGATTTAGATAAAGCTGCCATATGGAGTTAGTGAGTTGTGTAAGACCCATCAACATCCATCTTCAATTTGGCCCAGATCGGTCAAGATTTAGATTTGGATATGGCTATGACAACTATAGACCAATCTTTCTATTTAAGGTTTTGGGGTCATAAAAGGAGCATTTATTCTCCGAGTTCGCCGAAAATTGGGACAGTAAGTTGTGTTAGACTCTTCGACATTTTTCTGCAACTTGGCCCAAATTGGCCAAGATTTGGTTATAGTTGCCATATAGACCGCTATCTCGTTTTAAAGTTCTCGCCCCATAAAAGGCACATTAATAATCCGATTTAACTGTAATTTGACACAGCGACTTATGTTAGGCTTTTCGACATCCGTGTCGTGTATGGTTCAGATCGGTTTATTTTTAGATATATTTAGATATTTAGACTAAATCGATCAATATTTTGTTATGCACAATTGAAGAATGACTTGTACTTATTAGTATTTTGTCCAAATCGGAACATATTTCCATATAGCTGCTAGCTTCAGTGACCAACCTATGATATCGATGTCGTCGGCATAGGCGAATAGCATGTGTTGTCATGTGAATAGTGTGCCATATCTATTCACATCTGCATCTCGTATAATCTTCTCCAACAGAATACTAAAAGATCACACGATAGGCTGTCTCCTTGTCTGAAACCTCGTTAGGTATTAAATGGTTCGGAGAGATTCTTTCCTATTCTTACGCGAATCAGCAAGTGGCATCCTGCAGAGTCTTATTAATTTAGCAGGGATACCAAACTCAGACATGGCTTGAAATACCTTTGAACGTAAGGGAGTATCGAAGGCGGCTTTGTAGTCATCAAAGAGATGGTAGATGTTGATTTTTCCTTCTCGGGTTTTTGCCAGGATTTGGCACAGTGTGAATATCTGGTCTAGAGTGGATTTACCAGGTCTAAAGCAGCATTGATAGGGCCCAATTATTTCATTGACTTTAAGTTTGAATCTTTCACACAGTATTCTCGACAGTATCTTGTATGCGATGGGGAGGAGACTTATTCCTCTGTAGTTGGCACATTCCGTCTTGTCTGATTTCTTGTGTACGGGACATAGTATGCTGAGATTCCAATCATCGGGTATGCGTTCTTCTAGCCAGATTGCGCAGATAAGCTGATGCATACGCCTTATCAGCGTGTCGCTTCTGGTCTTAAATAGTTCAGCTGGTAACCCGTCGGCTCCTGCTGCTTGTTCTTCTTTAGTCAGGTCACTGCTACTTGGACCTCATTCTGACTAGGAGGTAAACATTGTATACCATCATCAGGGATTAGTTCTGCGGTATCCTCTTCGCCGCCAACGACGGACACTAGCAGTTGGGTAAAATGTTCTTTCCATATCCTCAGCATGTTATCTGTGTCAGTTACTAGATTTCCTTCCTTGTCTCTGCAGGAGGATGTGTCTGCACCAAAGCCATCGGTTTGATGTTTAATTCTTTGGTAGAATTTCCGGACTTCATTCTGACTCCCTGTGCATCTCAATTCGCTCACACTTATGTCTTTCCATTTCCTTTTTCTTTATGCGGAATAGACGTTTCTCCCCTCTCTCTTTATCTCCCGATATTTCTCCTTCATCTGGCGCGTTGCTACTGATTGCAGGGTTGCTCTATATGCCGCATTCTTGGCTTCAGCAGCATCTCGACGCTCTTGGTCGTACCATGGGTTTCTTGGAAGAGGCTTCCGGTACCCAAGTACGGATTTCGCGGCATTTTCCATGGAGTGGGCAATAGTTTGCCACTGCGCCATTATATCATCGGAACAAGGAGTGCTCTCATCAAGCAGTTGGGTCAGTCGAGTGGAGTATGCCGCTGTCATTTGTTCTTTTAGAAGCTTTTCAATGTCCAATCTGTCCAGATTTTAATATAACTGCTATATAGACCGATCTCTCGATTTAAGGTTTTGGGCATATAAAAGGCGCATTTATTATCCAATTTCACTGAAATTTGACACAGTATCTTATGTTAGGCAGATCGGTTTATTTTTAGATATAGCTACTTAAACTACCAATATTTCCATACACTCCACCATAGGATGGATCTATATTATTGTCGTCATTCTGTTTGTAACACCTCGAAATATGCGTCTAAGACCCCAGAAAGTATATATATTCTTGATCGTCATGTTATTTTAAGTCGATCTAGCCATGTCCGCCGGTCTGTCGAAAGCACGCTTACTTTCGAAGGAGTAAAGTTAGTCGCTTGAAATTTTGCCTTTGTTAAGTATGATTCAAATCGGTTCATAATCTGATATAGCTGCCATATAAGCCGATCTTGAATCTTTTTTCTTAAGCCAATATGGCTCGCAATTTTCATCCGATTTGGCTGAAATTTTGCATGAGGTGTTTTGTTATGATTTTCAACGGTACATAACCTGATATAGCTGCCATATAAACCGATCTGGGATCTTGACTTCTTGAGCCTCTAGAGTGCGCAATTCTCATCCGATTTGGCAGAAATTTTGTTCATGACCTTTAACATACGTGTCTAATATGGTCTGAATCGATCAATAGCTTGATACAGCTCCCATAGAAATCTATCTCACGATTTTGCTTCTTGAGACCCTTTAAGGCGCAATTCTTATCCAAATGAACTGAAATATTACACAATGACTTCTACAATGTTCAGCATTCATTTATGATCCGAGTTGGATTATAACTTGACATAGTTCCAATAGCATAACAGTTCTTATTCAATATTCTTTGTTTGCCTAAAAAGAGATACCGCGCATAGAACTTGACAAATGCGATCCATGGCGGAGGGTATATAAGATTCGGCCCGGCCGAACTTAGCACGCTCATACTTGTTTTATACACAATTGAACAATGACTTGTACTTATTAGTATTTGGTCCAAATCGGAACATATTTCGATATAGCTGCTATGGGTCATAAGGTATGCATTTTTCACCGAATTTTGACGAAAGGTAGTTTCCATATATATACTCGGTGGGTGGTGGGTATCCAAAGTTCGGCGCGTCCGAACTTTTCGCCTTTTTAATTGTTTGGATGTAGTTTACAAGTGACTCAAATTAAAGAATGAATACGGCTATGACAATTTTGTCGTCTGCCGAGGCAAAAATAATTAAAATATATTATATTTTAATATATTGTTTTTGGATTTGTTACATTTGTACATACAAAATTATTGATATTCATGTATGATATATGATCTGGACTTTATTGGTGTTCTCATATATCTTATTAGATTCTCTTAGTCATCATTTCGATGGTCATTTAGTATGTGAATAATTTCATATGGTGGCGGGTAGCCTATTCCAAAGACTTGCCGTCTGATCCCGACTAATATTGAACAATTACCCAGAATTTTGGTTGAATTTTTTCCCTCTCTTGAAGATTCCAGAGTGTGCATGGAGTTTGTCAAGCAGCTCGTCAAAGGTATTCACGCTCCCCTGGGAGGGCGCAAAGCTCGACCTGGTGAGAAAGGTGGATATCCCCCAGCTCACAAAGGCTAGGGTCTTCATCAAGGGATGGGGCAGTAAATTTGCGACGGAACGCATGTTGGAGTTCTTGGGCAAGCAAAACCAAGGTTTGGTCGCAGAGAAGTGGGAGGTCTTCCACAGGGAGGAAAAGGAGGAAGGAACTCTCTTTGTGGTTGGCATTGATCAAGTCTCCGTGACAAGTTTGGCTTAGACTAAAGGCATGGCGCATAACGGGAGCAAAGCTGTCTTTTTTAAGATTGGGAAAATTAGGATAGGCAGAAATTTTCATTCTGCGACATCAGGCCGTGCAGTGGCAGACAAGACAAGGCAAGACAAGGAGAAGCAAAGATCCTTATACTAAAATATCAGGCAGAGCAGTGGCGAGAGACCCAACATACAGGAACCCGACGACAAACCCATCGCCGACTTAAAGATTCGGAATACTGGGATAGGTAAAGATCCTAATATTGAAACATTAGGCAGCGCAGCTACAGGAGACTCAATGCAACCCAAAGAACAGGGAGCCGATGATGGTACCATCACCTACTCCCAAGAAGCCCATCTACTTAAGATTTGGAAGGCTAAGATAGGCAAAGATTCTAGTATTGAAACATCAGGCAGTACAGGGAATGGAAACCCAATACAGCTGAACGAGCAGCAACCCAAGAAGCCCATCTACTTAAGATTTGGAAGGCTAAGATAGGCAAAGATTCTAGTATTGAAACATCAGGCAGTACAGGGAATGGAAACCCAATACAGCTGAACGAGCAGCAACCCGACGATGAAACCATTACCGACTTTATAAAGAGTCGCAAGACTAGACTAGGCAAAGAACCTAAAACGATGACATCAGACAGTGCAGTGACAGGAAAGTCAATGCAGTCTAAAGAAAAGGGAGCCGACGATGAGATCATCACCTACTCCCAAGATGCCCATTTACTGGAGGACCAATGACTGAGGTAATCCAGATGAACCTCCACCGGAGCGAGACTGCTGCAGACGATCTGATGGAGAAAATAAGCAACGCCAAGACTTATATTGCCTTAATTCAGGACCCATGGACAACCCGGAACCAAGTCTCTGGACTAAACCATATCAACTACCAATTATTCTATGCTATCACTGGTACTCGCCCGAGGACCTGCCATATTTGTCATAAAAAATTTAATTATATACTTTTCCCAGAGTTGTCAACGTCGGATGCAGCAGTGGTGAGACAGGGAGACAATGGAGCATACCTGGCATCACTTTATCTGCCTTTCGACTCTCCGACACCGCCAGCAACGTCGGAGCTGCAACGGCTGGTGAGGAAAGCAAAACAAACAGGAAACGAGGTGCTAATAGGATGCGATGCGAATTCTCACTACATTTCGTGGGGTAGCACCAACACTAATAAGCGGGGCCAAGCCCTGGCAGAGTTCTTGAATATTAACGACCTAATAACACTTAATATTGGTAACACAGCTACCTTTGTTGATAGGATTAGGGAGGAGGTATTCGATGTGACGATATGTTCAGAAAATTTGATCGATGAGGTTCAGGATTGGAGGGTCTCCATGGAACACTCTTTCTCTCGCCGAATCCGATAAGCTTCCGGAATAAGTTGAAGACCAACTTCACAAAATTCGGAAGGCTACACAGAAGAAGACTTGGGCAAGATAATTTAGATTGCCCAAGCATTGAAGATATTGACGAAAATGGCAACAGGATTAGGACTGCACTGGTGGGGTCCTTCGAAGATAGTTGTCCTCTTCGGGAAAGTAAATCAGCCCAAGTAAAACCCTGGATGACAGGGGAGATTCGCAATATAGGGAAAGAGGTTCGCAGACTTTTTAACAGATCTTGTTGTAAAAAACCGAAAGTTAATTTTGAATGTGTATTATACACGGCTCAAGGAATACAATATAGTTACCAGAGCGGCAAAATGTGCCTCCTGAAAGCTTTTCTGTGAACAGGTCGATAGCGTTAACAACGCCGCCAGGATGAAAAAATTTCTCTCAAAAACCCATGTCCAAACTGAAACTTTAGTAGACGACATGGGAGTGAGAGCAGAGACAACGGAGGACATGTTGAGGCTTTTGATGAAACCCCATTTTCCACAGGATACGAAGGGACTCACGGAGACACCGGAATCTTGGAATAATGATGTTGATCGAAGGTTTATCGTAACGGAATTTATGGTGAAGAAATCCTTGAGGAGCTTCAAACCATTTAAGTCACCTGGACCTGATGGAATATTTCCAGCGTTACTACAAAAGGAGGCAGACTACCTGGCGCCTCGTCCGGCCAAATTTTTCACAGCGTGCCTGGGACTTTGATATACTCCGAAAGTCTGGCAGGAAGCAAGGGTGGTGTTTATACCCAAGCCCGGCAAGGCAAGTTTTGCGACACCAAAGGCATACAGACCCATAAGCCTTATGTCCTTTCTACTCAAAACCATGGAACGTATTGTGGACACCACGATAAAAATTATGACATATAGCGAAATGCTCAAATACAAACAGCATGCCAATGTCAAGCGAAGGTCGGTGGAGACTGTCCTGCACGAGGTTATGCATAAAATAGAAGAATCCTTCGATGCCAAACGTACACACTAGCGGTATGCATTGACATTGAGGGGGCTTTTAACAATGTGCGGACCGACATACTGATCCAATCCTTAGACCAGTACCGGGTAAACCCGGTCCTTAGAGACTGGATAAATCATATACTAAGCAACAGGTGGATAAATTGTGTGTACCATGACATAAATATAAGGGAGAAAGTGGCATAGGGCACGCCACAGGGGCACGCCTAAGATAGTCCATTGGCTCTACAGGAGCGTGATTAGACCAATACTTACTTACGCCTCAGTAGTTTGGTGGACTGCTATGGAGAAAAAGTGCAACCTAATGACCATACAACAGGTTCAGAGAACATGTTGTCTTGACATAGGCGGAGCGATGAGGAGCACGCCCACTAGGGAACTGGAGACTATTCTAGATATCTGACCCATTGACATACAGATTAAGTGTGAGGCAGCCACTGCGGCTATGAGACTTAAGGCGAGGGGAGAATGGATTGAGAACGGGAGCAGCTCACGCCATAGCGGTACAATCGAGACGACGATAGGAAACCGGGAAGGAAGGGAAGAGGTTTCCGATCGGATACCTGAGATGAACCTTGAAGTCGAGTGAGAGGCACTGCTGCCATCGGCACCGTCTTGGATTGACGGAAGCCTAGTATTGCCATCTGGAAAATCATGTCACGCGGATGGATCAAAGCTAGAGGACAGAGTGGGCCTGGGGGTTTACATTGAGAACCCAGGGACTAAGATTTGTTTTAGACTGCCTTACCATTATACGGTCCTGCAGGCGGAGATCCGGGCGATCCCGGAATGCGTGAAGTGGTGTGGTGCTAACGCGAAGACGTCGAGTGTGAACATCTTTACCGACAGTAAAATTGCCATAAGGGCAATAACAACCAGGACGGTATGGTCACGAACAGTCTTGCAGTGAAAGATGGAGATTCCCTCCATTTTCTGAGGATGGGAAAATCCGCATCGTTTGGGTGCTGGGCTATAACGGAGGAAGGGGAAATGAAAGGGCTGATGATTTGGCGGTGAAGGCCAGAGGACTGCCGTCAATAAACTTGGTTAACCGGAAGCCTTTCGGGTCGACGCAGTCCGAGTTAAGGGAGTGGGCGACGAATGCCCATGCAAAATTGTGGAACAGCGAAACGGTCGATAGGACGGCAAAAATCCTATGGGGGGAACCAGATAGTGAGAAGACGAGGCTATTACTGAAAGGAGGCAAGATAGATGTCAGTATAGCTATTGGTATCATTGGGGACACATTGGACTAAGACCCTTCTTATGTAAAATCGGTGCGGCAAGTGATAGCATGTGTGGGGCATTGCCCGGCTTTCGCGTCTAATAGACACCGTTACTTAGATGGAGACACAATTCCAGGCATGAGCCAACTTAAGGGAGTGGTATGGAATACAATTAAGGATTTTGTAAGTAGCAAGGAATTCCTAACTTAAATTTTCTCTTTTATACCCACCACCGAAGGATGGGAGTATATTAATTTTGTCATTCCGTTTGTAACACATCGAAATATCCATTTCCGACCCTATAAATTATATATATTGTTGATCAGCGTAAAAATCTAAGACGATCTAGACATGTCCGTCCGTCTGTCCGCTGAAATCACGCTACAGTCTTTAAAAAAAGAGATTTTGAGCTGAAATTTTGCACAGATTCTTCTTTTTTTTTTTTTTTTGTCTATATGCAGTTTAAGTACTATAGCAGTACTATATCTAGATATAGCCCCCATATAGACCGATCCTCCGATTTAGGGTCTTAGGCCCATAAAAGCCACATTTATTATCCGATTTTGCTGAAATTCAGGACAGTGAGTTATGTTAGGCCCCTCGATATCCTTCGTTAGTTTGGCCTAGATCGGTCCAGATTTGGATATAGCTGCTATATAGACCGATCTTCCGATTTATGGTCTTAGGCCCATAAAAGCCACATTTATTCTCCGATTTTGCTGAAATTTGGGACAGTGAGTTGCGTGAAACCCTTCGCTATCCTTCGTCAATTTGGCCCAGATCGGTCTAGATTTGGATATAGCTGCCATATGGACCGATCTCTCGGTTTTAGGTTTTGGGGCCATATTAGGCACATTTATTATTCGATTTTGCCGAAATTTGAGACAGTGAGTTGCGTTAGGCTCTTCGACGTCATTCTTCAATTTGGCCCAGATCGGTGCAGAATTGACTATAGCTGTCATATAGACGATCTCTCGACTTGAGGTTTGCCCCAATAAAAGGCACATTTATTGTCCGATTTCGCCGAGATATGGGACAGTTCTTTGTGTTAGGCTTTTCGACATCCGTGTCGCATGTGGTTCATCGGTTTATTTTTAGTTATAGCTTCTAAAAAAAGACCAATATTTTGTTATACACAATTGAACAATGACTTGTGCCGATTAGTATTTGGTCCAAATCGGAACATATTTCGATATATTTGCTATGGGACTTAAGGTATGCAATTTCCACAGGATTTTGATGAAAGTTGGTTTACATATATACCCGAGGTGGTGGGTATCTAAAGTTCGGCCCGGCCGAACTTAACGCCTTTTTACTTGTTGAAGTTACTTCTAGAGCGCACAACAAGCCGATTACTGGCTTAGGTGTATGTCCACAGTGGCATGGGGCGGATTTATATCCGCACCCTCTTTTTAACCTGACCTAATCTATCCTTTATCTAAATATGGTCCAATCTGAACCATATTTTAGTCCGATGTCGGTATGCTTAAAACAACTCAATGTTTCAAATTTCAGCAAAATTGGGTAATATATAAAGGTTTTATGGGCTTTAGGCTCTTTGTCGGCATCTCGGACTTTATGCCAGCTATATCTAGATAAAGTCCGACCTGAACCATATATCAATTCACTGTTTCAAATTTCAGCGAAATCCGATAATAAATTTAGATTGTATGGGATTCAGTCCCTTACCCGGTAGATCAAACTATCTTTGAGTCTGATACCGGGAGGCTTAAAAAAGCTCAACTTTTATAATTTCAGCGAAATCTTATAAAAAATTTAGTTTTTTGACCTTTAAACTGTAAAACGGCAAATTGGGTTATATGGCAGCGTTATCCAAATATGGTCCGATTTGGCCCGTTCAAGAACTTAACAGCAAAAAACGTATCTGCGCCAAATTTCAGCCCAATACCCCAATTTTTGAAGGCTGTAGATTTTGATGGTAGATAGATACAACAGACTGACGGACAGACACACGGTCATCGTTAAATCGTCTTACAATTTTATTAGATGGATATTTCGATGTGTTACAAACGGAGTGACTAAACGAATATTCTCCCTTTTTTATGGTGGTGGGTATAAAAAAAATCCAATAAGGTCTTGCCGAAAATCGGCCATTTTGTCATTCCGTTTGCAATATCGAAATATCCATTTCCGATACTATAAAGTATTTGTAGTCTTGGTCGTCGTAAAAATATAAGACGATCTAGCCATGTCCGTCTGTCAGCACGTCTATTCCACTGTCAGCGCGTCTATCCGTCTGTCTGTTGAAATCACGCTACAATCTTTAACAAGTTTAAAAGGCGTTAAGTTTGGCCGGGTCGAATTTTGAATACCCACCACCTCGAGTATATATGTAAACCACCTTTCATCAAAATCCAGTGAAAATTGCATACCTTATATCGAAATATGATCCGATTTGGACCAAATACTAATAAGTACAAGAACCTAAATCGGCGGATCGGTCAATATGGGGGCTATATCAAGATATAGTCCGATATAGCATATCTTCGAACTTAACCTGCTTATGGACAAGAAAAGAATCTGGGAAAAGTTCGGCCGGGCCGAATCTTATATACCCTCCACCATGGATCGCATTTGTCGAGTTCTTTTCCCGGCATCTCTTCTTAGGCAAAAAAAGGATAAAAGAAAAGATTTGCTCTGCTATTAGAGCGATATCAACATATGGTCCGGCTTGGACCACAATTAAATTACATGTTGGAGAACTGTGTAAAATGTCAGCCAATTCGAATAAGAATTGCGCTCTTTGGGGGCTCAAGAAGTAAACTAGAGATCGATTTATATGGGAGCTGTATCGGGCTATAGACCGATTCAGATCATAATAAACACGTATATTGATGGTCATGAGAGGATCCGTAGTAAAAAATTTCACGCAAATCGGATAATAATTGCGACCTCTAGAGGCTGAAGAAGTCAAGATCCCAGATCGGTTTATATGGCAGCTATATCAGGTTATGAACCGATTTGAACCTTATTTGACACCGTTGTTGAAAGTAAGAATAAAATACGTCATGAAAAATTTCAGCCAAATCGGATAGTAATTGCGCCATCTAGAAGCTCAAGAAGTCAAATCCCCAGATCTGTTTACATGACAGCTATATCAGGTTATGAACCGATTTGAACAACAGTTGGCACAGTTGTTGGATATCATAACAAAACACTTCGTGCAAAAATGCATTCAAATCGGATAAGAATTGCGCACTCTAGAGGCTCAAGAAGTCAAGACCCAAAATCGGTTTATATGGCAGCTATATCAGGTTATGAACTGATTTTAACCATACTTGGCACAGTTATTGGATATCATAACAAAACACGTCGTGCAAAATTTCATTCCAATCGGATGAGAATTGAGCACTCTAGAGGCTCAAGAAATCAAGACCCATGATCGGTTTATATGGCAGCTATATAAGGTTATGAACCGGTTTGAACCATACTTGGCACAGTTATTGGATATCATAACAAAACACGTCGTGCAAAATTTCATTCCAATCGGATAAAAATTTCGCACTCTAGAGGCTCAAGAAGTCAAGACCCAAGATCGGTTTATATGGCAGCTATATCAAAACATGAACCGATATGGCCCATTTACAATACCAACCGACCGACACTAAAAGAAGTATTTGTGCAAAATTTCAAGCGGCTAGCTTTACTCCTTCGGAAGTTAGAGTGCTTTCGACAGACAGACGGACGGACGGACTGACGGACAGACGGAAGGACATGGCTAGATCGACATAAAATGTCGCGAAGATCAAGAATATATATACTTTATGGGGTCTCAGACGAATATTTCGAGTAGTTATAAACAGAATGACGAAATTAGTATACCCCCCATCTTATGGTGGAGGGTATAAAAATTATATAGAACTAGCTGACCCGGGCCCGCTCCGCTGCGCCTTCTTTTACTTTATATGGAACAAAAGTTTCCTTGGAATATTTATTTTCGACAAGTAAAGAGCATTTAGTGAAATACCATGCTATGAATATAGTATATCGCTTGACTAATTGTTTAACAATATAAGTGCCTTTGTCCGAATCCCATATGATCTTAATTGGTATACGAATTTTAATTTGGATGTAAGGTGTACTCCATTCTTAAAATACTTAATTTCAGCCCGCTACTCCCATGATATCTTATTTATGCCCTAAATTTAGATATTAAATTTGTATTCTGCTCCCAAATACCTTTATTTGAGCCCCATTTTGCCATGGTCACTAAATAATTGCTGCTTGTGGGGTATTTTGGGAAGGACCCCCAGAAAATTGGTCCCGAAAGTGGGTATCAATTCTTGCTCTGCCTCCTAAATACCTTTCATTTAAGCTCCACATCGACATGGTCGGTAAATATGCCCGATTTAGGGGTGTTTTGGGGATTGGGGTGGTCGCCCAAACACTAAGCCCGGAAAATATATCAGCAACGTGCTCTATTCTCATATATCTATATATCATTTATTTGAACCCCATATTGCCATTTCCTTCAAAATTGGTGACAAATTCGTTTTCTTATCTCATTTAAACTCCTTATTGCAAAAGTCAGCAAACATGTCCGGTTTGGGTTAATGGCCCAAAAAACTATAAATATTTAGTTCCACTCTCTTTAAGACCTAAATAGTCTTGGTGAGCAAATACGTCATATTTGGGGGTTGTTATGGTGGTGGGACGTCCCCTAGACAGTTGGCCCCTAATATTTATGTCAGATACGTTTAATTTGAGCCCCATATTTCCATAGTCGGCAAACATGGCCGGCTTGGGGAGTGTTTTGGGGGATGGGCGGCCACTCAGTAAGTTGGCCTTGAAAATGTATATCGGATTCGTATTCCACTCTAAAAACCCTCATATTTGAGCCTCATATTGCAAAAGTCAGCAAATACTACTTGGGTGGTGTTGTGGGGGTGGAGTGGCCCCGTAAACACATTTTCCGGATTTTGATATCAAATTCGTGCTTTACTCCCAAAGACCTTTCATTTGAGCCCCATATTGCTATGGTCATAAATTTGTCCCCTTTGGGGGATGTTTTTGGGGAGAGGCGGCCCCCAAACACATGGTCCCATATTTGGATATCGGATTCTTATTCTACACTCAAATACCTTTAGTTTCAGCCCCATATTCTCATGGGCAGTAAATAAGTCCTGTTTATGGGGTGTTTTGAGGAAGGGGTGGATCCCCAGAAACGTGGTCCCAATTTTGAATATCAGATTCATATTCTACTCGCAAATACCTTTCATTTGAGTCCCATATGAACATGGTCGGTAAATATGTCCGATTTAGCGGTGTTTTGGGGGTTGGGGTGGTCCCCCTAGCACTTGGTCCGACAATTGTATATCAGATACGTTTTCTTATCCTAAATACCTTTCATTTGAGTCCCATATTGTCGGGATTTTTCTATATATATGTTTGGTAGGTTTTAGGATGGGGCGGCCCCCCTAGGTATCCCATCCGAAATTTGGATACCAAAGTTTTATTTTTAGGGTGCTATGTGAGAGCACACAAAATTTTGCTTAAACACACCACCCATCTCCGAGATCTGGCGTTTCTGAAAATTAGGGTAAGAGGGAGGGTCCGCTCCCTCTTCAGATATCAAAAAATGTAGTACCCTATTTTCACCACGGGGTCATTATGCACCATCTGTGAAAATTTCAAGAAAATCGGTTCAGCCGTTTCTGAGTCTATAAGGAACACACAAACAAACAAATCTACAAACAAACACAAATTGATTTTTATATATGAGATACTCTCTAAAATATAATCTAAATTTTAATATTTTTTTATTTTTTGAATAAAGATTTTGAATAAAATTTGCCAGCCATTTTTCTGCACTAATGGGTTGAGCAACGTTTATTGTGAATGTCTCAATTTTTTGCTTATTTCGTCCTTATTTTGGCCCCCTTTACCAACAAGAAGACGACATACCAGCAGAACACATAAGTCAAATCATAGTCACATGCAAAAGAAACCAGAATTTTGTAGTTTTAATTTTATAAAGTTCACGTCTTACCGTACCCATGGACGATTTGACTGCTAATATGTCACTTGTCAGTCGATTGATTTTGTGGCTAGGCACAATATACCAATTGCCACTCCAATCGAGAATCAATCGAGAGTCATTGATCGAGAATGCTTAAGCATGACTATGAAATTTGATACTCATCAAAGGAAATCCAAAGACAAAAGCAACTAAGAATATCGAGGCCGATTTTACTCCACAACTTTTTAGATATTGCATATTGACACCTTAAAGGTAAGAGGCATTGACAATTAAATCTAGTTAAGTGGGAAAGGACTAACGTCGATTAAAACCCCAATTGTGACACCCTTCATCGGAATAAATACGATATAACTACAAAGTACATTGAAATAAGTCAGTGGAACACCATATGCAAATAAAAATTTTGCCCATGAACATTCCACTAAAGAACAGCGTCAAATTTCTTACATATCAATGAATGCAGTCCGACTCTAGCTTTAAGCTCAATGATAAGGGGCCTCCTATTTGCAGCCAAGTCTGAACGGCGTGCCGCAGTGAGACACCTCTATGTAGAGAAGTTTTACATGGCATAGTACCTCACAAATGTTGCCAGCATTAGGAGGGGAAAAACACCGCTGAAGTTTTTTATACCCTCCACCATAGGATGGGGGGTATACTAATTTCGTCATTCTGTTTGTTACTACTCGCAATATTCGTCTGAGACCCCATAAAGTATATATATCCTTGATCGTCGCGACATTTTATGTCGATCTAGCCATGTCCGTCCGTACGCAAACTTCCGAAGGAGTAAAGCCGCTTCAAATTTGCACAAATATTTCTTAGTAGTGTAGGTAGGTTGGTATTGTAAATGGGCCATATCGGTCCATGTTTTGATATAGATGCCATATAAACCGATCTTGGGTCTTGACTTCTTGAGCCTCTAGAGTGCGCAATTCTTATCCGATTGGAATGAAATTTTGCACGACGTGTTTTGCTATGATATCCAACAACTGTGATAAGTATGCTTTAAATCGGTCCATAACCTGATATAGCTGCCATACAAACTGATCTTGAATCTTGACTTCTTGAGCCTCTAGAGGGCGCAATCGAACATGTTCACATGTCCATATGTTGTCATTTCGACCAAATAATATGGCAAAAATCGCATCCTCGTCTTCGCATGAAGAACTTTCTAGTGATGCTTCCAATATGCCCTTATCTAAATAAAACGAGATCGATTTTTCCATTTTCATACCCACCACCGAAGGATGGGGGTATATTCATATTGTCATTCCGTTTGCAACACATTGAAATATCCATTTGTGACCCTATAAAGTATATATATATATTCTTGATCGTCGTATAAATCTAAGATGATTGTAACGTACCATTATCCACTACTGTAGCGGCCTTTAAGAATTTCCCACAAAACTCACTGAAAAGGACGATAGGAGCCATTAATAGGGCTAGCAAGCAGTCGTTGGGGGGGGTTCGTGTCCTTTTCATTGAGAATTGACTTCAGGTACATCATAATAAAATATTATATAGACTCCTAGTTTATTTAATAAAACGTAATATTTCAACAAATTGGCCAAATTTAAATACTTCAATTGCCCCCTAATTCTACAAATAAATAACAAACAGGATATCCTATAAAAATAGACCTTAAACAGGTTCTCTAGGTGATGTGAGAAACCTTTGCCTCAAAACCCTCCCTACCATTGGTTCTAGTGGCATTATATTTTACATAGAACCCCAAAACTAAAGGCTGTAGAAATAAACTACACTATCACTTTTCCATTGCCCTTATGAAACGAAACACCCATGAACAAAAAATCTACTCAAGTAGCATTTTCACTTCAATATTTCAAAGAGATTTGTTCGAAAAAATATAGTTAATATTTATCGCGAAATACATTTCATTCTAGTTCAAAAAATTATTTTATATATTAACATTTTTAAACATTATTTTCTATAAAAAAATCTATCTAACTTATTCTTTGCATTCGTTTAATTAATTAAGCATTAACGAAATTTTATTTATCTGGGAAATCGAGGGATACATAGTAAAATTTCTTAGAAAAATATATAGTTCACATTTTTAGCACACATTGATTAATGAAAAAAAAAAATTCTATTTCCCAAATAGATAACTTGGCTTTTTTAAATTGCAAAAATTTTTTTTTTAATATTTCAGACTTAAAAAAAAATTTGCTAGCAAAAATCAACTTGTTAAAAACACAACGTTTAAATTTTGTTGGCATATTCAGTTTTCAATCGATCTCACAAAGCCAAAAATTGATTTTTACTAGACACTTTATCATTCGAATTCTCAATATGATTATTATGATCACTTCATTAAGGCAAAAGCAGAAACACAAACTTAAATAATGAAACAAACACTCACCGAATTACTTTTTGTCCATCGATGCAAGAATAGGGCCCTTTTCTGCGTGATGTGTGATGAGACTAGTAGAGGAAATTATTGGGTTTTGCCTTAGCGATGTAAATGAGAATTGATTGCTAAACTTACGTTCTAGGCCTTATAAAACTAAAGTGCAAAAAAAATTAATTTTAAAAAAAATTTTTATAGATAATATTTCACCCTTTTGGGATGACAAATACTTAACTAAATGATGGTTTGAAAAGATGACGATCTCGGCAATGATGATAATAATGAGCCCTAGCATGACCATAGGTTGCTATGCGGCAAAGTATGTTGCTGAGTTGTTGGGTACAGTGGCGGGGGAGAACGCAACTCAATAATTAGCAATGTGTTTTGTTAGACTGGCGGTTTGTTCATTGTGTTGTTGTTAAGCAATAATTTTGGGGATCAATGGTGTGCCATGTGGTTGTTGTTTTTTTGTTTCCTCTTTTCGATCTCAACCTGTTGGAGCAATGCTGCGTTGATTCAATCAAACCAAGCAGTCATACATATTGATTTGATGTTATAATAAACTATTGAATCCACGCTCTCTGCTTTCCAATAAAGGGTAACTTATTGGGTGATAGATATTTTTTCCATGTAAAAATTCAAATTTCAGATTTTTTCTTTCTCCGCAAGCGAATGATGGTGGGATTCTATGAAGAAAAGAAATTTCTAGGGGTCTCGAGAAAATTACGTCTTCATTTCGGGCAGTTTTAGGAAATTCATTCGGGCATAGCCCTAAAACGTCAACCAGGCGTGAGTAGGGGAAAGACGCTGTAATTACGTCCCCCGTCTTCTCAAGCCTGTGAGATGGATGAACGGGACGTATTTGTCTATGAATTTGATTCCCTGAGAAAAATAATTTCTTGTAAAATTCTCACTTTATATCTTCGGGTAAAAACTTACTTTGCCTTTATAAAATATTTTATCCACGTTGTCGTCAGACAGAATACAAACTAATTTTTGCTTGCAATGTTTGCAAAAACTTGTGGATGAAAACGATTTCGTAGAGTTTAATATCACTTATTTTTTCTCCTATCACCTGGATTTTTATAGAAGCTGATGTTATCTCGGCAGAAGTTGAAACAAAAAGGAAGTTCTGATTTGTTTTGTGGAGAATGAAATGTTTGAGTCAGGCTGATTGGGTTATCAATTAATCGTAAAATAAACTGTTATATCTCACTATGGTTATCTCATGTTGAGACCAAATGCAAACCAGTGCTCTTTTTTTGGTACTAACTGAACATAAACAAAGGCGTTAGTATTTAAATGTATAAAATTATTTAAAATCATTTTCCAAATGTATGTGAAGGCAGATTTGGTGAGAAAGAACAGATTTTGTTCACTGAAAAAAAATACCCAGGTACCAAGTTATTAAAAAAAAATTCTTGAGGTGTTGAGAACGAAAAAAAAATTTGAAAATGTCTCTAAAGGTAAAACGACCATTACAAAACCGGATAATTCTGTGCCGGTGGTACGTAGAATTAGCTGGAAAAAGGGAGTGATTTCTGTATCCCTAAGGACGAATATCCTTTGCATGGTATGTGCCATCTAGTTTTCCTTGTAAGTCTTCCAAAATGTAATAGCTATTACCAATTTTTTCTCGCACTCTGGCCTTTATAAACATGGGCGACAATTTCGCGTTAAACTTTCGTTCAGCCGAGCTCTGGGCGAAGTTTCGACGGAATACCTCCTGGCCAACTTGAAAAGACTGTTGCTTCGATCTTAGGTTGTATTGATTAGAATTACGATCATGGGCTTCCTTCATAAATTTCCTCATGTCCAGGTGTTTTAATTGTAAAATATCATCTCTAGATAATTGAAAGCTTGGTTCGTCCAAAAGCTGTAAACTTCTAAGTAGCTGATATGAAGATGCATGGGTTATCATATCTATTCCATACAAAGCGTGATAAGGAGACGTGTGAATGGTCTCATGATAAGCGTTTCTCAAGGCGCAGCTAATGGCGCTAATGGTCTCGTCCCATCTTTGATGATCTTTCTTAATGTAGGCCCTGATACCTGCGATTAACGAGCGATTAACTCTCTCTGACGCATTACTTTGAGGGGAATATAGTGCCGTATAGATATGTTTAACCCCGTATGAGGTCAAGAAAGCATTAAAATCATGGGCACGGAACTGGGTTCCATTATCACTAACGATGCTTTCAGGGACGCCGTATATATGAAAAATTTGGGTCTCTAGAAAATCTATTATACTCTTCGATCTAAATGTCCTCAATTTGCACAACCAATGGAATTTACTGAAGTGGTCCAGCACAATGAATAAGCCAACATAGCCAGATTTACTTCTGGGATATGGACCCAAAAAATCTATATAAAGTCTTTGGAATGGCCGACACGATACGATTTGGTTTCCCATTGGTGGTTTCATAGTAAAGTTAGGGGCCTTCGTCGTTTTGCAAACCTCGCAATTCTTGACGTAATTCCTCACATCTTTGACCATTCCTGGCCAAAAAAAACTTCTACGCAATAGGTGAAGCGTCTTCGTCATACCTCCGTGTGCACAAATAGGCGAATCATGGGCCCTAGACAAAACTTCGGTACGCAGTCTAAACGGAATCCATAACTTCCAACACCTGTTCTCCTGTTCCTCCTCTCCAGAATAGTGATCTGTTCTAATGTAAATGTAGTTATCTACCAATTTTATATCGGGGTACTTTGACGGTTCACCTAAAATCTTGTTCTTGAGGTCACGATAATCGGAATCATTGAAATGCGGCGAGGTAAGATCTATTTCCGGTGCTGAGAGATCTAAGGACGAAATTCCATTTTCTGGGATGCGTGACAAAGCATCGGGAACAATATTGTCCCTTCCCTTTCGGTGGCTAATGGAAAAATTGTAGGATTGAAGCTTGAAAACCCACCTAGCGAGTCGGCCGCTGAGATCAGGTTGTTTGAGAAGCCATAACAAGCTAGAGTGGTCAGTTATAACCTCAAACTCCTGCATCTCGATATAGCAGCGGAATTTGTGTATAGCCTCGATTGCAGCAAGACATTCTCGCTCTGTGACGCTGTAATTACGTTGGGCGGTATTAAGTTTCCGGCTCATGTAGGCAATTGGCCTCTCGTTGCCCTCATCGTCCAATTGCACGAGAACCGCACCAATTCCGTAATTACTGGCATCACAGTGCACGAAGAATTTCTTACTGAAATCTGGGTTAGCCAAAATTGGAGCTGTAGTCAACAATTTCTTAACCTTGTCGAAGGCCTCCTGAGCCTCTGGGGTCCAGTAAAACTTCTTCTTCGTAGAAACTAAATCTGAGATTGGAGCAACTATAGTGGAAAAATTATCAACAAAGCGACGGTACCAACCTGCTAAGCCCAAAAATCCTCTAACCTGCTTTACATTCTTGGGGACAGGCCAATTCAAGATCGCTGTCACTTTTTCAGGGTCTGTACCTATGCCTCCATTGCCAATAACATAGCCAAGGTATTTCACCTGCACTACACAAAATTTACTTTTTGCTACATTAATTGTTAGGTTAGCTTTCCTAAATTGTGATGCGATTCGCATTAATACTTCCAGGTGACTAGAAAAATCTTCCGACACAATAACTAAATCATCTAAGTATCCAAATACACAATGTTTCAAGTCGGGTGGAATGAGTTGGTCCATCAACCTACACATAGTTTGGGGAGCCGTGCATAAACCAAAAGGCATCACCACAAACTGATAAAGAGGACGTCCGGGGATGGTAAAGGCAGTATAGGCTTTCGATTCTTCCTCTAAGGCAATTTGCCAATACGCGTCTTTTAAATCTAATTTGGAAATCAAATGAGCTTTGGGAAGTCGGGCAAAAATTCCATCTATGTTTGGAAGGGGGTAGGCATCCTTTTGGGTTACCGAATTCAACCTCCTCGCATCCAAACATAGACGAACTTTTCCAGGCTTAAGAACCAACCTCATGGGCGAGCTCCATGGCGAGTTAGACTTCTCAATAACGCCTAGATCTAACATTCGGTCTATCTCTTTATAAATGATCTTCTCCACTGCCGGCGATACGGGGTAGAATCGTTGTTTGATAGGACTCGCGTCTCCAATATGTATCCTATGAGTAATCAGATTTGTCCTACCAAGACCTTGTTTCTGAAAATTTGGAAACATGGATATGACCATGTCTAGTTTTGATCGTTGATCAGAAGATAAAGGGTAAAAATGTTCATCAGATTCTAATTCTATTTCACTCTGACTGTCTTTAACTAAATTTTTATCAAAGGGAACTTCGAGTTTGACTGGGCCCTCAAAAAGATCTATGGAGCTTATTATGTTTGGGACTAAATTAAAAGCTTTCCAGAAGTCTATGCCGAGTATAATACGAGATGATATGGCGGGAATAATGAACAGTTTAATTGTCTTAGTTTGACCTTTAAAAGAAATATCAGCTTGAATCCAACCTTTAATTTCGATATTTTTTCCATCAGCGGTTTTGACAAATGATTTGCATTTTACAAAATTGTCATATCTATGAAAAGGATGGTTAGCTAAATATGCTCCTACGCAACTTATATTGGCTCCGGTGTCTAAGAGACCGTATTCATTGAATTCCAGGAATGAAACCTGAGCATAAAATCGTTTATCTATTGGGTCGGATATTATAGCTGAAATTAAAAGTTTTCTTGCAATTTTCTTTAGCCTAAAATATTTTCTGTAACGTAAAGTTGAACGTTTTGGTTTTCGCACACTAGCAACTATTTTATCAGACTTATTAAAAATTTCGTTTCTTCTTTGCATATAAATTTCATACCTTTTATGATAGGGTAATTTTGGAAAAATATGTCTTAAATTAATATCAGGTCTATATTCAAAACTGCAAAAGGAACTTGATTTGTTCGAACTATCTGGTTGACATTGCAAAATGTCCTTTGAATCAGCAATCTGCAAAGGAAAATCAAAATCTTTTGGATCTGAGGTATTCTTTATTGACGTAGAGTCACATAACTGGGACCCTTTACTATCATCAGCATTTTGATCTACTAAGTATTTTTCTTCATAGAATTTCCCTGACGAAAATTTTTGTGAAATTTTGGCCTGGCATTTGCGCATGTGGGACAATTTGGCTTGTATGTATCTTTAGCACCACAGCCATAGCAAAACACTTTCCTCTCACTCAAACAATTTTCCCAAAAATGATCATTTTCATCGCAATTCCAACATCGGGATTCCTGTGGAAAACTTTGAATTGCATTTACGGACTCAATATTCTCACATGATTCGGTGGAAAAATCGGAAATTTCTGCTATCTGTCTTTTTACTGGGTACGCATTTACTATTCTATTAGACAATTGCTTCCTGACATAATCGTCATTCAAAAAATTTTCTCTCATATGAACTAACTTTCTAAGGTGTGCTAGAGAATTTATCGGAATATAGAGAAGTTCTTGTCTAATTTCCGGACGTAAATTTCTGGTAAGAGTTTCGACTAGTTCAAGCTCTGAGATCGGAGTTGGTAAGCGATCGTGAATCGAAGTCACTGCTTCAAAGAAAGAATCAAAGGATTCTCCTAACCTTTGTTTTCTATTTCTAATCTCTTCACGTATCTCAAACGAAGTCTTAAAATCACGGTACTGAAATTTAATGGAATCACAAAATTCTTCCCATACTATCTGATCGACGTTTTTCCGGTATCTCCAGTACCATTCCCGTGCTTTACCGGACAACAAAATATTCAAATTTCTACAAATCAATGCAAAATCCCCGTTAAAATTATCCTCAGTCAGAGTCGTGACTCGATATAAAAATTCATCCACTGTTAATCCAGCTGGAGAACCATCAAACTTTAATTGCCAATTTTGAATAATTGTAGTTATTTTATCAGGTTGGAGTGGTATGCTCGAAACGGAAAATCGATTTGGGGAATTAGGAAATTGGTTATCTATTCTTGGTTGGGGTTGCGGTTGTTGCCGTACCTCAGGCGAGTTACGTCTGTTTGCATTTAAGCTGGAAGATGCATTGTTACTGACAAAATCCTGATTACAACGATTAGGTCCTGTCGTATTATTATTTGGTAAGATATTCAATCTAGTAATCATAGTAGATAGGCTCGTTTCTATCATCCTCTGAATTTCTCTATAGTCAACTGAAGGAGCCACATTCGGGGGTGGAATCGAACGATTATTTTCTTGAAAACTATCCGTTACCCTCTCATTTCTACTAGGGGTCATACCCTCTGCTCCTCGTGAATCTTCACTAAAATCTAGTAAATTACTTTGTCCTTGAAAAAGGTTCTTTGCAGCGTGCCTAGTGTTATACTGTTTCGCCATGGCTCCACGACCTTTCCCTTTAGGTGCTGTCTTAGTCCGTGGTTTTGAACCTATAGCTATCAATCTAAGATCAGATAATTGACATGGTATCCTACACGTAGGACATTCGGCCGTCGTCGACAAATGACCTTCAATACAATTTCGGTGAAATGAATGCCAACATTGACTTAATGATAAACATTCCTGACCTTCTGTCATTGCCCCATTGCAGCAATGGCAAATCAAAGTTCCGTCCGGGACTGTCGCGTGGGCATTAGTAGCCTGATCAGTATTAGAATTTTCACCATTGGCATTATCCCTAGGAATCGGAGGTGTCCTATCTAGAGACATTATTATTCTTGTAAGAGTACAAAATCACAAATCAAAGAAAAATAATTTGGTATCACAATACCGGAAAATTCCAGATATTGTTAAAGAGACTTCTTATGAAGAAAAAACAATAAATTCGTCGGTGTTTCATCTCAAAGGTTTTGGTAAAATGATTAAAAGGTGCTATTTTTAAGGATATAGGAATACAAATTGGTCTATGGATGTACAGTACAATTCTCTCTTATTATACTTCAGATCAAACCAGTTGAAATATCTATTTCCCATTTCAGACATTTCCTAAATAATTGACGGATATGAATTCGCAGCCTGCAAAATCATATATTCCTGACGATGAATTAGCACTGATACCTAAGATCTCCAAATATAATAAAAATAGCCGTAAAGCACAAAAACAAAATGTCGTCAAATTCCTGAGTATGATTATAACCAAAAAGAATATAAATCATTTAACCAAGCGGTTAGTTCACTCGATTGAACTTTACTCAAGAGACTAAATTCCAGAAAGGCCATAAAATATATCTTAAAAGATTGTCCTCATTTCAGTCAATCAAGAACATTATGCCTAAATATTTGAACTTTAATTTCTATACTATGGAATGAGCCAAAGAATTATTTAGTTCCTTTAACTTTAACAAGCAAGGATTTTCTAAAGTTCTTGATACCCAAATGTATCCTAGAATCTTTATCGATTTTAAGCAGGACTCAAAAATATCGAATCTGCAAAAAAAATTGTAAATAGTTCTTATGCCCCATGCTGGGCGCCATCTTCTATTATGTAACGTACCATTATCCACTACTGTAGCGGCCTTTAAGAATTTCCCACAAAACTCACTGAAAAGGACGATAGGAGCCATTAATAGGGCTAGCAAGCAGTCGTTGGGGGGGGTTCGTGTCCTTTTCATTGAGAATTGACTTCAGGTACATCATAATAAAATATTATATAGACTCCTAGTTTATTTAATAAAACGTAATATTTCAACAAATTGGCCAAATTTAAATACTTCAATTGCCCCCTAATTCTACAAATAAATAACAAACAGGATATCCTATAAAAATAGACCTTAAACAGGTTCTCTAGGTGATGTGAGAAACCTTTGCCTCAAAACCCTCCCTACCATTGGTTCTAGTGGCATTATATTTTACATAGAACCCCAAAACTAAAGGCTGTAGAAATAAACTACACTATCACTTTTCCATTGCCCTTATGAAACGAAACACCCATGAACAAAAAATCTACTCAAGTAGCATTTTCACTTCAATATTTCAAAGAGATTTGTTCGAAAAAATATAGTTAATATTTATCGCGAAATACATTTCATTCTAGTTCAAAAAATTATTTTATATATTAACATTTTTAAACATTATTTTCTATAAAAAAATCTATCTAACTTATTCTTTGCATTCGTTTAATTAATTAAGCATTAACGAAATTTTATTTATCTGGGAAATCGAGGGATACATAGTAAAATTTCTTAGAAAAATATATAGTTCACATTTTTAGCACACATTGATTAATGAAAAAAAAAAATTCTATTTCCCAAATAGATAACTTGGCTTTTTTAAATTGCAAAAATTTTTTTTTTAATATTTCAGACTTAAAAAAAAATTTGCTAGCAAAAATCAACTTGTTAAAAACACAACGTTTAAATTTTGTTGGCATATTCAGTTTTCAATCGATCTCACAAAGCCAAAAATTGATTTTTACTAGACACTTTATCATTCGAATTCTCAATATGATTATTATGATCACTTCATTAAGGCAAAAGCAGAAACACAAACTTAAATAATGAAACAAACACTCACCGAATTACTTTTTGTCCATCGATGCAAGAATAGGGCCCTTTTCTGCGTGATGTGTGATGAGACTAGTAGAGGAAATTATTGGGTTTTGCCTTAGCGATGTAAATGAGAATTGATTGCTAAACTTACGTTCTAGGCCTTATAAAACTAAAGTGCAAAAAAAATTAATTTTAAAAAAAATTTTTATAGATAATATTTCACCCTTTTGGGATGACAAATACTTAACTAAATGATGGTTTGAAAAGATGACGATCTCGGCAATGATGATAATAATGAGCCCTAGCATGACCATAGGTTGCTATGCGGCAAAGTATGTTGCTGAGTTGTTGGGTACAGTGGCGGGGGAGAACGCAACTCAATAATTAGCAATGTGTTTTGTTAGACTGGCGGTTTGTTCATTGTGTTGTTGTTAAGCAATAATTTTGGGGATCAATGGTGTGCCATGTGGTTGTTGTTTTTTTGTTTCCTCTTTTCGATCTCAACCTGTTGGAGCAATGCTGCGTTGATTCAATCAAACCAAGCAGTCATACATATTGATTTGATGTTATAATAAACTATTGAATCCACGCTCTCTGCTTTCCAATAAAGGGTAACTTATTGGGTGATAGATATTTTTTCCATGTAAAAATTCAAATTTCAGATTTTTTCTTTCTCCGCAAGCGAATGATGGTGGGATTCTATGAAGAAAAGAAATTTCTAGGGGTCTCGAGAAAATTACGTCTTCATTTCGGGCAGTTTTAGGAAATTCATTCGGGCATAGCCCTAAAACGTCAACCAGGCGTGAGTAGGGGAAAGACGCTGTAATTACGTCCCCCGTCTTCTCAAGCCTGTGAGATGGATGAACGGGACGTATTTGTCTATGAATTTGATTCCCTGAGAAAAATAATTTCTTGTAAAATTCTCACTTTATATCTTCGGGTAAAAACTTACTTTGCCTTTATAAAATATTTTATCCACGTTGTCGTCAGACAGAATACAAACTAATTTTTGCTTGCAATGTTTGCAAAAACTTGTGGATGAAAACGATTTCGTAGAGTTTAATATCACTTATTTTTTCTCCTATCACCTGGATTTTTATAGAAGCTGATGTTATCTCGGCAGAAGTTGAAACAAAAAGGAAGTTCTGATTTGTTTTGTGGAGAATGAAATGTTTGAGTCAGGCTGATTGGGTTATCAATTAATCGTAAAATAAACTGTTATATCTCACTATGGTTATCTCATGTTGAGACCAAATGCAAACCAGTGCTCTTTTTTTGGTACTAACTGAACATAAACAAAGGCGTTAGTATTTAAATGTATAAAATTATTTAAAATCATTTTCCAAATGTATGTGAAGGCAGATTTGGTGAGAAAGAACAGATTTTGTTCACTGAAAAAAAATACCCAGGTACCAAGTTATTAAAAAAAAATTCTTGAGGTGTTGAGAACGAAAAAAAAATTTGAAAATGTCTCTAAAGGTAAAACGACCATTACATGATCTAGCCATGTCCGTCTGTCTGTTGAAATCACGATACAGTCTTTAAAAATAGAGGTATGGAGCTGAAATTTTGCACAGATTCTTTTTTGTCCATAATTAGTTTAAGTTCGAAGATCGAACTATATCTTCATATCACCCCTATATAGACCGATCTGACGACTTAAGGTCTTACGCCCATTAAAGCCGTAATACGACTTCACGGGAATTTGAGAAAGTGAGCTGTGTTAGGCCTCTCGATATCTTCTTTCAATACGGTTTGTTGTCCGCTTTCGCTGAAAATTGGAACTTTTAAGTTCTTCGACATTCTTGCACTATATTGTTCAGATCAGTCTAAATTTGGAATATATCTGCCATAGACATATACCGGTCTCCCGATTAAAGTTCGTAGACTCATAAAAGTTGCATTTTTAACCAATGAATTTGGTACAAAGGGTTGTGTTCGACCCTTACCTAGCCTTTCTGAATATGGCTCAGATCGGACTATATTAGGATATAGCTGCTATGGGTTCATAAATGATGCACTTTTCATCGTACTCGAGGTGGTGGGAGTCCAAAATTCGACCCGACCGAACTTAATGCCTTTTTACTTGTTATTTATTTATTTTTAATATTTTGCCGCTTTTTTCCAAACATTCTACAACTTTATAAAAGCTGTCTTCTATAATAATCAGTGAACGCCGTTATTTTGGTGTAGATGCCTACAAAATGGTAGCAGCTGATTTAAAGTGCGACATTCTACACTTTAGCCTTCCCACGGTGTAGGAAATGCATCACTTTTCTTCTCTCTGTAGGCAACACTATTACAAACGAAACTACAACCGGGTTTTCCTTAGAAAACAGTAGTTGTCGAACAGTGGTGTATATGCTTTAAAAACATACGCAAAATATGCCCCATAGCAGCTATATCGAAATATGTTCCGATTTAGACCAAATACTTATAAGTACAAGTCATTGTTCAATTGTGTATAACCAAATAAAGGGTGATTTTTTGAGGTTAAGATTTTCATGCATTAGTATTTGACAGATCACGTGGGATTTCAGACATGGTGTCAAAGAGAAAGATGCTCAGTATGCTTTGACATTTCATCATGAATAGACTTACTAACGAGCAACGCTTGCAAATCATTGAATTTTATTACCAAAATCAGTGTTCGGTTCGAAATGTGTTCAAATTTTGACAAATTTTGTTCAGCGATGAGGCTCATTTCTGGTTGAATGGCTACGTAAATAAGCAAAATTGCCGCATTTGGAGTGAAGAGCAACCAGAAGCCGTTCAAGAACTGCCCATGCATCCCGAAAAATGCACTGTTTGGTGTGGTTTGTACGCTGGTGGAATCATTGGACCGTATTTTTTCAAAGATGCTGTTGGACGCAACGTTACGGTGAATGAACACATTTCGAACCGAACACTGATTTTGGTAATAAAATTCAATGATTTGCAAGCGTTGCTCGTTAGTAAGTCTATTCATGATGAAATGTCAAAGCATACTGAGCATCTTTCTCTTTGACACCATGTCTGAAATCCCACGTGATCTGTCAAATACTAATGCATGAAAATCCTAACCTCAAAAAAATCACCCTTTACTTATCTTTTTAGTAGCTATATCTAAAAATGAACCGATCTGAACCATATACGACATGGATGTCGAAAAGCCCAATATAAGTCACTGTGTCAAATTTCAGTGAAATCGGATTATAAATGCACCTTTTATGTGACCAAGACTTTAAATCGATATGTCGGTCTATATGGCAGCTATATCCAAATCTGGACCGTTTAGGGCAAAGTTCCAGAAAACTGTCGAAGGTCCTAACACAACTGACTGTCCCAAATTTTGGCGACATCGGACAATAAATGCGCCTTTTATGGGCTTAAAACCTTAAATCGAGAGATCGGTCTGTATGGCAGCTATATCCAAATCTGGACCGATCTGTGCCATATTACAGCAGTACGTCGAGAGGCTTAACTTAACTCAATGTCCCAAATGGGCCCAAAGCTTTAAATCGAGATATCCGTCTATATATATATATATCGGTCATATTTAGGGCGGCTGTGGGGAAGTTTAAAGCAACTCACTGCACCAAATTTCAGCGAAATCAAATAAAAATTAATACTTTATGGGCTTCAGATCCTTTATCGGGAAATCAGTCTATATGGCAGCTATATCTAAATATAGTCCGATCTGAACTATATTTGAGTCGGACGTCGGAAGGCCTAAAACTACTCGCTCTTTCCAATTTCAGCAAAATCGGATAAAGAATAAAGTTTTTATGGGCTTCAGACCCGGATCGGTCTATGTAGCAGCAGTATCTAAATATAGTCAGATCTGAACCATATGTGAATCAGATGTCGGGAGGCCTATAACTACTTACTGTTTTAAATTTCAGCCTAATCGGATAAAAAATAAAGCTTGTATGGGCTTCAGACGCTTTATCGGCAGATCGATCAACACAGCAGCAATATCCAAATATGGTCCGATTTGGCCCATTCAAGAACTTAAACAGCGTGCATCAAAAAGACGAATCTGTGCCAACTTTCAGCTCAATATCTCAATTTTTGAAGACTCTAGAGTGATTACAATAGACAAACGGGCATCGTTAAATTGTCTTAGAATTTTACGACGATCCGAAATATATATACTTTGAAGGGTCGGAAATTTATATTTCGATATGTTGCAAACAGAATGACTAAATGAATATACCCCTATCCTACGGTGGTGGGTATGAAAGACCTGTGCTTTAAGGCGTACCCCAAGCACTTGGTTCCAAAAGTGGATATCAAATTCGTTTGCTACTCTCAAATACCTTTCATTTGAATCCCATATAGCCATATGATCCATTATGACAAAATGAACAATAATAACCTAAATTTCAATACAATATTCGTTTTCTAGTCTCCAACACCTTTCATTTGATACCCATATTGTGCCTATCGGTCCACTTTTGGTTTAGGGAGGCGTTTTTGACCTCCCTAAGGGAGGGGAAGACCAGACCTCTTTCGATATCAAAAACTACTATAGTCTATGTTTCCTATGAAAATTGGCTCAGTCGTTTCTGATTCTACGGAACAAACAAACAAACCGAATGCCCTATAGTCATAATTTTTTCATATACCCATTTAAGGCATTTTTGGGGGGTAGGGTGACCCCCTAAACTTCAAGCTGATTTTCAAATACCTTTCATTTGAGGCACATATTGACATGAACGCCCAATATGCCTGTTTGGGAGAATTTTTGGGGTTGAGGCCGCCCGATGGGTACTTAGACCCAAATTTTAATATCATATTCGTATTCTATTTTCCAATACCTTTCATTTGATACCCATATTGTCCAGATCGGTCAACTTTTGATTTTGGGTGGTGTTTTTGGGTACCGGGGGAGGGTTCACCCCCTTCCGAAATCAAGAAATTATAAAGCCTTTTTCTCCTTCCTGACCATATTCGTAATCTACTCCCGAATACCTTTCATTTGAGTCCCATATTGTCCAGATCGGTCCGTTTTTATACCCACCACCGACGGATGGGGGTATATTCATTTTGTCATTCCGTTTGCAACACATCAAAATATCCATTTCCGACCTTATAAAGTATATATATTCTTGATCAACGTAAAAATCTAAGACGATCTAGACATGTCCGTCCGTCTGTCCGTCTGTCTGTTGAAATCACGCTACAGTCTTCAAAAATAGAGATATTGAGCTGAAACTTTGCACAGATTCTTTTTTTGTCCATAAGCAGGTTAAGTTCGAAGATGGGCTATATCGGGCTCTATCTTCATATAACCCCCATATAGACCGATCCGCCGATTTAGAGTCTTAGGCAAACAAAAGCCACATTTATTATCCGATTTTGTTGAAATTTGGGGCAGTGAGTTGTGTTAGGCCCTTCGACATCCTCCGTCAATTTGGCCCTGATCGGTTTAGATTTGGATATAGCTGCCATATAGACCGATCCTCCGATTTAGGGTCTTAGGCCCATAAAAGCCACATTTATTATCCCATTTTGCTGAAATTCGGGACAGTGAGTTGTCTTAGGCCCTTCGAGATCTTCCGTCAATATGGCTCAGATCGGTTCAGATTTGGATATAGCTGCCCTATAGACCGATCCTCCGATTTAGGGTCTTAGACCCATAAAAGTCACATTTATTATCCGATTTTGCTGAAATTCGGGACAGTGTGTTTTGTTAGGCCCTTCGACATCCTTCGTCAATTTGGCCCAGATCTGTTTAGATTTGTATATAGATGCCATATAGATCGATCCACCGATTTAGGGTCTTAGGCCCATAAAAGCCACATTTATTATCCGATTTTGCGAAAATTTGGGACAGTGAGTTGTATTAGGCCCTTCAACATCCTCCGTCAATTTGGCGCAGATCGGTCTAGATTTGGATATAGCTGCCATATAGACCGATCCTCCCATTTAGGGTCATAGGCCCATAAAAGCCACATTTATTATCCGATTTCGCTGAAATTTGGAACATTGAGTTGTGTTAGGCCCTTCGACATTCTCCTTCAATTTAGCTCAGATTGGTCCAGATTTGGATATAGCTGACATATAGACCGATCTCTCGGTTTTAGGTTTTGGGGCCATAAAAAGCGCATTTATTGTCCGATGTTGCCGAAATTTTGGGCAAAGAGTTAAGTTAAGCCCCTCCACATATATCTGCAATTTGGTCTAGATCGATCAAGATTTGCATATAGCTGCCATAAAAACCGATCTCTCGATTTGAAGTCTAGGCCCCATAAAAGGCGCATTTTTAAGCCGATTGCACTTAAATTTGACATACTGACTTATGTTATACTTATCGACATCCGTGTCGTATATAGTTCAGATCGGTTTATTTTTAGATATAACTACAAAAAAGACCAATATTTTGTTATATATAATTGAACAATAACTTTTACTTATTAGTATCTTTTCCAAATCGGAACATATATTGATATAGCTGCTATGGGGCATAAGGTATGAATTTTGCACCGGATTTTGAGGAAAGGTGGTTCACATATATATCCGAGGTGGTGGGTATCCAAAGTTCGGCCCGGCCGAACTTAACGCCTTTTTACTTGTTATTTTTGGGAAGTGCTTTTGCGGTAAGGGGGACGGTCCGCCCCCTTCCGATATCAAAAAATTATATAGCCTATGTTTCCTTCCACACCAACCTACACAATCTGTGAAAATTTCAAACAAAAAAACAAACACAAATTCTAATTTATATGTAAGATTTTCATTGCCCCAAGTAATAGCTAATTGAATGAAAAAATTTTTTTGCGTCATCTCAGGATTGAGGTCTCTACGGACATTTTACAAAAAAATGCCAATTTTGCAAACATTTTTCCCCAGTGTGGGGATTTTGGGTGTTTTCATTAAGAAATGTGGCCAAAATTTTTTCTCAAATTTGTGAAAAATTAGAAAGATATCTTTAGTAGTTTTGGTTGTATGATATTTTCAATTTGAATTTTATTTTTCACAAAAATTTGAAAATCGGATCATATATGCGCTTTTGAAAGCCCAAACAATTTTATGACCAACTTTGAAGGCCCACCAAAGGGCCCCTGGAATTTCTAGGGCACTAAAACTGGATAGCACCTCAGCTATAACCTTGTAAAAATTCAAAAAGATATTTCTATCCGTTCCAAAAATGTAGACTTATTTCCACTTATTTTTGTTGCCATCCCACTGTGTGACGGTTCAATTTTGTAGAACAAAATATTTGTCTTTTTGGCAGCTATATCCAAATATAGACCGATCTGTACCATATAGAACAAGGATGTCGAAAAGCGTGACATAAGTCAATGTCCCAAATTTCAGGAAAATCGGACAATAAATGTGGCTTTTATGGGCCTAAGACCTTAAATCGTCAGATCGGTCTATATGGCAGCTATTGTATATCCAAATATGGGCAAACTGAAGAAGGATATTGAGTGGCCAAACACAACTTACTGTCCTAAATTTCAGCGAAATCAGACAATAAATGCGGCTTTTATGAGCCCAAGACCCTAAATCGAGAGATCACTCTATATGGCTGCTATATCCATGTCTGAACCGATCTGAGTGGTATCTAACATGAATGCCGAGAACCCTTACATAACACTCTGTTCAAAATTTCAGCGAAATAAGATGATAAATGTGGATTTAATGGGCCTAAGACCTTAAATCGACAGATCGGTCTGGGTATTTATGTCAAATAACCTTCCATAAACAAATTTTTTAAGTCAATTGTTTTTGTACCATTTTTTTTGCATGCCAAAATACAGTATGCAATATCCGTAATCGTACAACCGGTTACAAATTTAGAATTGATTACGTATTCAATCAAATAAGCACATATTTCAAAATTGCATACAGATTTATTGTTTAAGTTAACACCTAATTTACATAAACCTAACTCAAAATTAAGTCGCTAGATGGCGCATTAGTCATTTTGATAACAAAATTCGTATTCGTACAGAGCAACAAGCATAAAAAAACTAAGGCTAAAATGCATTATAATAAAAGTTAATGTTTTGTGGAATATCTTTTTTGTTTCATGACCGCATTAAGACGTCTTGGCATAGATTCGACTTGTTTGGAAGTTAACTTGGGTTATATTTAAGCCTATTCGGTTTTTAGTGCAGTTTTTAAGTAATTGGAGGGTCTCCATGGAACACTCTTTCTCTAAATATCGCTACATTAGGCTTAGACTTGCGCGGCCAGCACCGAATCTGATAAGCTTCCGGAATAAGTTGAAAACCAACTGGACAATTTTTGGAAGACTACTCAGAAGAAGGCTTGGACAAGGTAATTTAGATTGTCCAAGCATAGAAGACATTGAAGACAATGCCAACAGGATTACGACTGCACTAGTGTGTCTTTTGAAGATAGTTGTCCTCTTCGGGAAGGGAAATCAGTCTAAGAAAAACCTTGGATGACCGGAAAGGTTCGCAATATTGGCAAAGAGTTCGCAGGCTTTTTAACTGAGACGTCATAAAAAAGCGGAAGTATATTGGGATGCGTACTACACACGACTCAAGGAATACAATAAAATTACCACAGCGAACTTTGGATACCCACTACCTCGGGTATATATGTAAACCACCTTTTATCAAAATCCGGTGAAAATTATATACTTTATGTCCCAAAGCAGTTATATCGAAATATGTTCTGATATGGACCAAATACTAATAAGTATAGTAGCTATATCTAAATATAAACCGATCTGAACCATATACTATACGGATGTCGAAAAGCCTAACATAAGTCACTGTGTCAAAATTTCCAGGAAATCAGATTATAAATGCCAAGACTTTAAATCGAGATATCGGCCTACTTGGCAGCTATATCCAAATCTTGACCGATTTGGGCCTAGTTGCAGAAAAACGTCGAAGAGCCTAACACAAAGCACTGTCCCAAATTTTGTCGAAATCGGACAATAAATTCACCTTTTATGGCCCCAAAACCTTAAATCGAGAGATCGGTCTATGAGGCAGCTATATTTAAATTTCTACCAATCAGGGCTAAGTTGAAGAAGGACGTCGAAGAGCCTAACTAAACTCACTGTTTCAAAATTCAGTGACAACGGATAATAAATGCGCCTTTTAGGGCCCCAAAACCTAACACCGAGAGATCCGTCTATATGGCAGCTATATCCAAATCTGGACCGATCTGTGCCATATTGCAGAAGTATGTCTTTCAGCGACATCGGATAATAAATGCGCCTTTTATGGCCCCAAAACCTTACATTGAGAGATCGGTCTATATGGCAGCTATATCCAAATCTAAACCAATCTGAGCCAAATTGAAGATGGGTGTGGAAGGTCCTTTGACAACTCACTGTCCCAAATTTCTGCAAAATCGGATAATAAATGTGGCTTTTATGGGCCTAAGACCCTAAATCGGAGGATGGGTCTATATGGCAGCTATATCCAAATCTGAACCGATCTGGGCCAAATTAACGAAGGAAGTCGGAGGGCCCAACACAACTCACTGTCCAAATTTCAGCAAAATCGGATAAAATAGGGCCTAAGACCCTACATCGGAGGATCGGTCCATATGGTACCTATATCCAAATCTGGACCGATCTGCACCAAATTGACGGAGGATGTCGAAGGGCCTAACACAACTCACTGTCCCAATTTTCCGATAATAAATGTGGCTTTTATGGGCCTAAGACCCTAAATCGGAGGACCGGTCTATATGGGGGCTATATCAAGATATAGTCCGATATAGCTCACCTTCGAACTTAACCTGCTTATGGACAAAAAAAAGAATCTGTGCAAAGTTTCAGCTCAATATCTCTATTTTAAAAGACTGTGGCGTGATTTCAACAGACAGACGGACGAACATCTCTAGATCGTCTTCGATTTTAACGCTGACCAAGAATATATATACTTTATAGGGTCGGAAATGGATATTTCGATGTGATGCAAACGGAATGACAAAATCCTTCGGTGGTGGGTATAAAAATTTCTCTCAAAAACTTTAGTAAACGATATGGGAGTGAGAGCAGAGACAACAGAGGACATGTTAAGGCTATTGATGAAAACGCATTTTCCGCAGGATACGACGGGACTCATGGAGACACCGGAAACTTGGAATAATGATGTTGATCGAAGGCTTATCGTTTCAGAATTTATAAGCCTTACGTCCTTGCTACTGAAAACCGTGGAACGTATTGGGAACACCATGATAAAGAGCAGGACATCCAGCGAACTGCTCAAAAACAAACAGCATGCCTATGTCAAGTTAAGGTCGGTAGAGACTGCCCTGCCTGACATATGAAGACGTCAAATAAAGCACCTCACGCAAATTTTTGTAAAGATCGGACCAAATTTGTGGCTTCTACAGCCTTAAAAGACCATATCGGATGAAAGATATATATATATATGGGAGCGATATATAAATCAGAACCGATTTTGTTCAAAATCAATAGCGTTCGTCCTTGGGCCAAAAAAGAGACTTGCGTAAAATTTTATGACTATCGGACAATAAATGCGACCTGTAACTTGATCACAAGAACACATGGACAGACAGACGGACACAGCTAAATCGAATCAGGAAGTGATTCTAAGCCGGTCGGTATACTTATCAATGGGTCTAGCTCTTCTCCTTCTAAGCGTTGCAAACAAATGAACAGTTGGTTATAATACCCTGACCACAATGGTGGTGTAGGGTATAAAAATTAAGAAAAACTTCTTTGCAAATCAAATATTGAAAAACTCTACAATTTTACAACTCCCCATGGATCTTTTGGATCTGATCTAAAATTTATGAATGTAAATTAAAGTACTGCGTAGTGACATCTTTATTGGTGCGACAGATTATGGGCCAACACACGGCCAAACACATGTAGCATCATATGGGCAGGGCACATGTAACTTTGTATGTACATATACTCGTAATACATATGTAAGTATGACTGGGTATGAATATCTATAACATTTTATGAGGGGTCGCTCGCAATGACTCCGAATGGGAATGCTTAAATTTATACATGGGTATGTGCGAGCGTTTACGAAGCGAATGGAGCGTCCGTTATCGTTCGAGTGCGTTTCGTTTTGTTTGCTCTCTTCAGTGTTTATTTTTTTAAGCTTTCTTTGGTCGGCTCCGCGTGGTGTACATCATATCGTACTGTATGTAGTAGCACACAGCACACACTCCCGTTTGTATATACATAAATTCCTCAAACTGGCATGCATACATCCATACAGACATGGTGTGTGTTCCCCTTTTTTGTGTTCGAGTTTTACTTCTTAACCTACGACAACCGAAATTACATTGGGCCGGGTTCACTGACCTTCGTTTATTGTACGACTTGTATTTTGTTGTTGTTCGGACAATTTTTTTTTTTTTTGTACTTTTGCAAGAAATAACTAAAACAAAGAAAACATACACACACACACACACAGGGTGAGAGACACATCCTCACATAAATATGTATATGACGACGACAGTATTTAATGTACAGCAATCGACGAAAACAATGGACTACAGCAACCGCAGCATATGCTGATTACCGTGTATTTTGACTTTAAAGACGTTATTTTGCTGAGATGAGAAAGTGTTGGTGCTTTTCGGTTGCATTTTAAAGGGGAGATCATTGGACCATGTTTTGAGATTAGAAAGAGTGGACTAATTTGGAAAATACTTGCATGATAGGATATTACTATTGAGTTGGCATTTAAATAAATAACAAGTAAAAAGGCAATAAGTTCGGCCGGGCCGAACTATGGATACCCACCACCTCGGGTATATATGTAAACCACCTTTCGTCAAAATTAGGTGAAAATTTCATACCTTATGTCCCATAGCAGTTGTATCGAAATATGTTCCGATTCGGACCAAATACTAATAAGTACGCTAGCTGTATCTAAAAATAAATCGATCTGAACCACATACGACACGGTTGTCGAAAAGCCTAACATAAGTCACTGTGTCAAATTTCGGCGAAATCGGACAATTAATGCGCCTTTTATGGACCCAAATTTGGATATAGCTGCCAAAAAGATTTGGCAGCTATATCCAAATCTGGACCAATCTGTGCGATATTGCAGAAGTACGTCAAGGGGCTTAAATAATTCACTGTCCCAAATTTCGTCGACATCGGACAATAAATTCGCATTTTATGGGCCCAAAACTTTAAATCGAGAAATCCGTCTATATGGCAGCTATATCTAAATCTAAACCGATCAGGGCCAAATTGAAGAAGGATGTTGAAGGGCCTAGCCTTAATCACTGTACCGAATTTCGGCAACATCAGACAAAAAATGCGCCTTATATTGGCCCAAAACCTTAAATTGAGAGATCGGTCTATATGACAGCTATATTCAAATCTGGACCGATCTGTGCCATATTGCAGAAGTATGTCGGGGGGCTTAACTTTACTCACTGTCCCAAATTTCGGCGACATCGGACAGCAAATGCGCATTTTATGGACGCAATAATTAAATCTAGAGATCGATCCATATGGCAGCTATATCGAAATAAATGTGGCTTTTATGGTCCTAAGACACAAAATCGGCCAATCGGTCTATATAGCAGCTATATCCAAATCAGAACCGACCTGGGCCAAATTGACGGAGGACGTCGGAGAGCCTAACACAACTCACTGTCCCAAATTTCAGCAAAATCGGATAATAAATGTGGTTTTTATGGGCCTAAGACCCTAAATCGGCCAAACAGTCTATATGGCAGCTATAACCAAATCTGCACCGATCTAGGCCAAATTAACGAAGGACGTCGAAGGGCCTACCGAAACTCACTGTCCCAAATTTCATCAAAATCCAATAATAAATGTCGTTTTATGGTCCAAAGACCCTAAATCGGAGGATCGGTCTATATGGCAGCTATATCCAAATCTGAACCGATATGGGCCAAATTGATGGAAGACGTCGAAGGGCCTAACACAACTCACTGTCCCAAATTTCATCAAAATCCAATAATAAATGTGGCTTTTATGGGCCTAAGACCCTAAATCGTAGGATCGGTCTATATGGCAGCTGTATTCAAATCTGGACTGATCTGAACCAAATTGACGAAGGATGTTGAAGGGCCTATCACAGCTCACTGTCCTTAATTTCAGCAAACTCAGAAAATAAATGTGGCTTTTATGGGCCTAAGACCCTAAATCGGATGATCGGTCTATTAACGGAGGATGTCGAAGGGCCTAACGCAACTTACTGTCCAAATTTCAGCAAAATCGGATAATAAATGTGGCTTTTATGGTCCTAGGACCCTCAATCGGCGGATTGGTCTATATGGGGGCTATATCAAGATATAGTCCGATATAGCCCATCTTTGAACTTAACCTGCTTATGGACAAAAAAAGAATCTGTGCAAAGTTTCAGTTCAATATCTTTATTTTTAAAGGCTGTAGCGTGATTTCAACAGACAGACGGACGGAGATGTCTAGATCGTCTTAGATTTTTACGCTGATCAAGAATATATATACTTTGTAGGGTCGGAAATGGATATTTCGATGTGTTGCAAACGGAATGACAAAATGAATATACCCCCCTCCTTCGGTGGTGGGTTTAAAAACAAGTAATGACGGGCTAAAGACGTACATAGCCGACCTTTTGATAACCTAAACCACATTGGGGTTACATGTTATGCCGTCCAACATTAAACTGGAAATGACGAATTTCGACCAAAATCCGTATTGTGAGAGTCATAGAGGAATTCGCTATACAAAATTTTGCAATGACCCTAAAAGTATAAACCAGGAGACACATATATATGATATCTAGATCTGAGCCAATTGTTAAGAAATTCAATATCAGAAGAGTCATAAGAGAAACTTTCGTGCCAACTTTTTCTGGGAATGGTTTAAAAAATGACGTTATTACTTTACTTACTTTAATTGGCTATGACAAAACATTTGCTCCACTAACCGAACGTAGAATAGCGTTCCAATCGCCTCCAAAATTTGTGATAATCTTATTATCTCTAACACCAAATCTCGAGGTGTCTTCCACAACTTGATCTTTCCATCGGGCTTTTGGTCGTGCCGGTTTGCGTATTCCACCGCGATTGCATTCAAAAGACTTCTTCGTTGGAGCTTCTTCATCCATTCTTACAACATGACCTAGCCAATGCAGCCGTTGTATTTTGATACGTGTAACTATGTTATCGGCGCCATGCAGTTCGTGGTTCATACGACGCCTATATTCTCCATTAAAGCAAACTGGTCAATATACATTACGAAGAATCTTTCTCTATATGTATAACAGCACGGGCAGTATCGGTGCCTTGCATAGTGTAATCTTCGTCTGTCGAGAGGTGGCTTTGTTTCTAAACTGCTTACCTAGTCCAAAGTAGCATCTGTTTGCCAGTATTATTCTTCCCTTAATCTCAAAACTGCTGTCATTCGTTCCGGTTACGGTGGTACAGAGGTAGATAAAGTAGCTGACTGTCTCAAAGTTGTGATTCCCAGCTTTCTCCATGCTCTTAATCTGCCCGATTGTACAAGGCCTTTTGGAAGTTGAAACCATCCATTTCGTCTTATAGCCATTTACTGTCAGACCCATTTTCACCGCCTCTCTTTCGATTCTTTCAAAGGCTGCAGTTACTACTTCCGTTGACCGACATATGATATCGATGTCATCGGCATAGGCGAGTAACATGTGTTCTCTTGTGAGTAGTGTGCCATATCGATTCACATCGGCATCTCGTATAATCGTATCCTTGTCTGAAACCTCGTTTGGTATTAAATGGTCCGGAGAGATTCTTTCCTATTCTTACTGAGGGACGTGTATCAGCAAGTCTCATACTGCAGAGTCTTATTAATTTTGCAGGGATATCAAACTCAGACATGCCTTGAAATACCTTTGAACGTATAGGGATATCGGAAGCTGCTTTGTAGTCAACAAAAATATGGTAGGTGTTGATTTGTCCTTCTTGGGTCTTTCCAGGATTTGGCGAAGTGTGAACTATAATGGATTTACCAGGTCCAAAACCGCATTGATAGACTTATTCCTCTGTAGTTGACACATTCCGCCTTGTATCCTTTCTCGTGTACGGTACATGGTATGCAGAGGTTTCAATCATCGGGTATGCGTTCTTCTAGCCAGATTGCTCAGACAAGCTGATGCATACGTCTTATCAGCGTGTCGGCTCCGGTCTTAAATAGTTAAGCGTGTAACCCATCGGCTCCAGCTGCCTTGTTGTTCTTCAGTCGGGTCACTGCTACTTGGACCTCATTCTGACTGGGAGGCAAATATTCTGTACCATCATCTAGGATTAGCTCTTTCGGTATCTTTTTCGCCGCCATAGTCGGACACAAGCAGTTTGGTAAAAAGTTCTTTCCATATCCTCAGCACACTAACTGTGTCAGTTACCAAATTTCCATCGTTGTCTCTGCAGTAGGATGGGGCTGCACCAAAGCCATTTTGGTAGTATTTTCGGTCTTCATTCTGACTCCTGTACATCTCAATTTGCTCAAACTCACGTCTTTCATTTCCTTGTTCTTTCTTCGGAATAGACATTTCTTCTCTCTCCTATTATCCTGATACCCCTCCTTCATCTGACTCGTTGCTGCTGATTGCAGGGTTGCTCTATATGCAGCATTCTTGGCTTCAGTACCATCTCGATACTCTGGGTCGTGCCTTGGGTTTTTTTGGGGGCTTCCTTTACCCAAGTATGGAATTCGCGGCATTTTCCATGGAGTGGACAATAGTTTGCCACTGCCCCATTATATCATCAGAACAAGGAGTACTTTCATCAAGCAATTGGGTCAGTCGAGTGGAGTATGCCGTTGCCATTTGTTGTGTTTGCAGCTTTTCAATGTCCAGCTTCCGTGCAATGTCAGATCGTACTTTCCTCGCCATGCTCAGATGGGTGCGAACCTTTGCTGCAAACAAGTAATAATCCGAATCCATGTTCGCTCCTCGCATCGATAGTACATCGAACACGCTGGATGAGTGCCTTCAATTTATCACAACGTGATCAATTTAATTCCTCGTGTTTTGATTGGGCGGCAGCCATGTGGCTTTGTGAATATTTTTATTATTATGTTTAAATCTGGTGCTGCTAACCACCATGTTTTTTGTTGCGGCGAAATCTATTAGCCTCAACCCATTATCGGACGTTATCTTGTGGAGGCTAAACTTTCCGACTGTTGCACCAAAGATGTCTTCCATTGAAATCTCCCAGAACGATTTTAATATCATGGGTGGGGCAGCGGACGTATTCTCTCTCTATGAACTCATAGAAAATATCCTTGGTCTGTAAGTCCTTGTCTACAGTCGGGACATGGACACAAATAAGGGTGATGTTGAAGAATTTGGCTTTTATGCGGATTGTGGGTAGCTTCTCATGCCTCGTATTATGGCTGCTTCAGTATAGTTTATCACCATTTGGTGTTGTGGTGACCCCGTTCCCGGCCCATCGCACTTCCTGAAAGGCGGTAATATTGGCCTTGTATTTCTACAATACATCCGCCAGTACGTATACTGCATCTTCTCTATAGAGAGTGCGGACATTCCAGATGAAGATCCGCAAATGAAGGTCGTTTTTTCGTTTGCGTGGGTCGTCAACGTTGGGGGCGTCCGTTTTTACTATTCCTTTGTTTCTCATAGTAGTTCTATGTTTTCCGGGGGCGGGTTACTGGCCCAGCGCCCCAACCGCATGGGATCGCACATGTATCCCTTGTTGTCGCAAGCCGCTTGCTCCAAGATCCAACGCTCGCCTCCAGCCGCTCCTAGTATGGGAACAGCCACAGCTATTGGCTGTTGGTTATTTGAAGGTGCCAATAACTCGCCTTGTCATCTCGAGTATCATTGGCACTTAGTATTTAATTAAGAGCCAGTGTCACCTGACTCATCACTGACACTCTCCTCTCGAAAACATATGACGATATTATTGGAGTATTAGTCAAAATCGGACGAAAATATATAAAGGAGCTGCATCTAAATCTGATATAGTTCACATAGTTGAAATTATAAAAGAAGACATTGTGCAACATTTTATAAAATTTCTTGTAATAGATACGCTGACAAGGACGCTTAAAGCGAAAATCGATCGATACATATTTGATCGATCGTGGTCCTTATCGACCGCATAGGCGGAGCGATGAGGACCACGCCCACTAGGGCACTGGAGAGTATTCAATATATCCGACCCTTTGACATACAGATTAAGTGTGAGACAGTCACTGCGGCTATGAGACTTAAGCCGATGGGAGAATGGATTGAGGATGGGAGCAGCTCATACCATCGCGGATAATCGAGGCGACGATAGGAAACCTGGAAGGAAGGGAAGAGGTTTCCGATCGCTTACCTGAGATGAACCTTGAAGACGAGTGCGAGGCACTGCTGCCATCAGCAGTCTTGGATTGACAGAACTAGTATTGCCATCTGGAAGATCATGTTACACGGATGGCTCGAAGCTAGAGGACAGAGTGGGCCTGGGGGTTTACATTGAGAACCCAGGGACTGAGATCTGTTTTAGACAGCCTGACCATAATAGGGTCCTGCAGGCGGAGATCCGGGCGATCACGGTATTTCGTGAAGTGGTGTGGTGCTAACGCGATGAATTCGACAGTAATATTGCCATAAGGGCAATAACAACCAGAACGGTAAGGTCACGAACAGTCTTGCAGTGTAAGAAGGACATAACCGCCTTCTATGAGGATAGGAAAATCCGGGCCATAACGGAGTAAGGAGAAATGAAAGGGCAGATGATTTGGCGGTGAAGGCCAGAGGACTGCCGTCAATAATATAACCGACCAATAACCGACGCTGTCCGAGTTAAGGGAGAGGGCGACGAATATTCATGCAACATTGTGGAACACCGAAACGGTCGGTAGGACGGCGAAAATCCTATGGGGGGATCCAAATCGTGAGAAGACGAGGCTATTACTGAAAGGAAGCAGGAGGACTACGAGCTCACTTATGTAAAATCAGTGCGGCAAGTGATAGCATGTGTAGGCCATGAGGGGAAGATGATGAGATGTTGGAGCATTTGTTCTTTGTCATTACCCGGCTTTCGCGTCCAACATATACCGGCATTTAGGTGGAGACACAATATCAGACACGAACCAATTTAGGCGAGTGGTATTGAAAACAATAAAGGATTTTGTAAGTATCGCGGAATTCCTAACTAAAATCTTTCTTCTTTTTGGGGGTTACTTTATAGTTTTTATAGTGCACAACAAGCCGATTACTGGCTTAGGTGTATGTCCATAGTGGCATGGGGCGGCTTAATATCTGCACCCTCTTTTCAACCTAACCTAACCTAAGAATTTCGATATTGCAGTGCATGATTTACTACTGTTTACTTGGCGTGATTGGTTTTCCATGGATATGTATTGGATGGATCCAATTGGATAGCTTCTTATTTACAAGACCATACACAGAAAGTTTACTTTAGTAATATTCTTATTCTGGTGTTCCACAGCCATTTGGGTCCATTGCTGTTCGTTCTTTACGTGAATGATCTTCCATCAGTTATTCAGTCTTCAAGAATTTTAATATTCGCAGATGATGTGAAGTCTTTTCGTAGTTTGGATTCTCCAGATCGGTCATTGTGCTAACAGAGCGATCTGCACTCTCTAGTTAATGGCATGGTGCTTAATCTTAAGAAGTGCAGGAAGTTATCTCTTTTCGGGGTTAGACCTATTCTAGGTGATTTTTATATAGGTTCTTATAAAATGGATAACGTAGACTCCTCTACTGATCTTGGTGTTATTTCGAATAGTAGATTATGTTTTAATTTGCTCATTGACTGGTGCATCAATAAGGCAAAGCCGTTGTTGGGTTTTATAAAACGGTGGTCCAAGGAGTTTGATGATCCTTATGTGACCAAGCGTTTGTTTACAAGCTTAGCCCGGTTCACATGGGAATACGGTTGTGTGGTTTGGAAACAATTCTACAAGTGCTACTCAGATAGGATTGAATCAGTCCAGGTCTTACCATGGAATCCGGCTGATTTTCTTCTCCCCTGCGAGAGCCGTTTGAAACTTATTGACTTACCAAAGCTCAAAAGGAGGCGCTTGATGCTTGGGGCCGTATTAATTGTGAAGCTATTCTATTTACACCGTATTTATTGTGAAGATTGATTCTCAATTCTTAACTGGCGAATTAAATTTTAATATCCCACTCCGAAATACCTGGCATTACATACCTCTTAGATTACCTGAGATCCAATAACGAATTATACAATCCGTTTCGGTATTTGTGTGATGTATAACAAATTGTATGGTTATATCCATCGAAACTATCGAAAACAAATTTAATTTATTTTCAAGAGTAATTTGCACAATTTAGAGAAAATTTTGTTGTAAAAGTTATAATCGTTTAAAAAGTGAGTAATTACGGATGATGATTAAGGAGGGATGTGAAGCCGTCTACGCAACCGATGTAAGGATCCGAATCAGCCATGCAGTAGGGCCGAAAGGGCTGGCAAACGGCATACGAATGGGCTAGGTTCAGGGGTATCAACGTTAACCAGAAGAATACTAAAAGCTGTCTGTTCACGACAACGATGCCTTCTTTTAAGTCAACACGACCGACATCGATTGGGTGCCGGGCCCCAGCGGAATGAGAGACTTCTTTAGCCTGTAGAGGGCGCAATTCTCATCCGATATGGCTGAAATTTTGTACAACGGCCTCTCTCATGAGAGGCCGTGTCTTATATGGTCTGAATCGATCAATAGCTTGATGCAGCTCCCATATAAACCTATCTCCCGATTTTGCTTCTTGAGCCCCTACAAGGCGCAATTCTGAACGAACTGAAATACCTTATCATGGAATCCTTATCAATATTACACAATGACTTCTACAATGTTCAGCATTCATTTATGGTCCGAATCGGACTATAACTTGATATAGCTCCAATAGCATAACAGTTCTTATTCAATATTCTTTGTTTGCCTAAAAAGAGATACCACGCATAAAACTCGACAAATGCGATCCATGGTGGAGGGTATATAAGATTCGGCCCGGCCGAACTTAGCACGTTCTTACTTGACTACTATTTCATTATGCCCACCACCGAGGGATGGGGGTATATTAATTTTGTCATTCCGTTTGCAATACATCGAAATATCCATTTCCGACCCTATAAAGTATATATATTCTTGATCAGCGTGAAAACCTAAGTCGATCTAGACATGTACGTCCGCCTGTCCGTCTGTCTGTTGAAATCACGCTACAGTCTTTAAAAATAGAGATATTGAGTTGAAACTTTGCACAAATTCTTTTTTGTCCATAAGCAGGTTAAGTTCGAAGATGGGCTATATCGGACTATATCTTGATATAGCCCCCATATAGACCGATCCTCCGATTCGGGGTCTTAGGCCTATATGAGCCCCATTTATTATCCGATTTTGCTGAAATTTGGGATAGTAAGTTGTGTTAGGCCTTTTAATATCTTCCGCTAGTTTGCCTCAAATCGGTCCAGATTTGGATATAGCTTCCATATAGACCGATCCTCCGATTTAGGGTCTTGGGCCCATAAAAGCCACATTTATTATCCGATTTTGCTAAAAATTGGAACAGTGAATTGTGTTAGACCCTTCGACATTTTTCTTCAATTTGGACCTGATCGGCTCAGATTTGGCTATAGCTGCCATATAGACCGATTTCTCGATTTAATGTTTTGGGTCCACAAAAGGCGCATTTATCGTCCGATGTCGCCGAAATTTGGGACAGTGAGTTAAGTTAAGCCCCTTCACATACTTCTGCAATATCGCACAGATCGGTCCAGATTTGGATGTTGCTGCTATATAGACCCAATATCTCGGTTTTAGGCTTTGGGACCATAAAAGGCGCATATATTGTCCAATGTCGCTGAAATTTGAGACCGTGAATTTAGTTGGACTCTTCAAAGTCCTTTTTCAATTTGGTCCAGTTCGGTCTAGATTTGAATATAGCTGCCATATAGACCGATATCTCGATTTAAAGTTTTGGCCCCATAAAAGGCGCATTTAAAATCTGATTTCACTGAAATTTGACACATTGACTTATGTTAGGCTTTTCGACATCCGTGTCGTATATGGTTCAGATCGATTTATTTTTAAATATAGCTACTGCTATATATATATAGATATAACTGCTATGTACATATGCGAAATTATGCACATATCCCTTTTTTGGCTCAAGGACGAACGCTATTGATTTTGGTAAAAAATCGGTTCAGATTTAGATATAGCTCCCATATATATGTATCGTTCTATTTGTAGCTACAATTTTCAACAGATATGCACAAAATTTGGCACTTACTGATCTTAACATATCTGCAAAATTTTATCAAAATCGGTTCAGATTTAGGTATAGCTCCCATATATATGTATCGCCCGATTTGCACTTAAATAGCCGTAGTAGCTCCTATTTTCGACCGATCTGCACTAAATTTTTAACCGATCTGCACAAAACTTGGCATGGGTAGTTTTGTTACCAATTCTAACATATCGGCACAATTTTATCCGATTTGCACTTAAATGGCCGTAGTAGCTACAATTTCCTACCGATCTGCGCAAAATTTTTCACGGACAGTTGTGATACTGATCCTAACATATCTGCACAATTTTATCTAAATCGGTTCAGATTTAGGTATAGCTCCTATATATACCTATCGCCCGATTTTTACTTAAATGGCCGTAGTAGCTACAATTTTCAACCGATCTGCACAAAATTTGGCACCGGCAACTTTGTTACTGATCTCAACAAGATTTAATCAAAATCGGTTCAGATTTGAATATAGCTCTCATATATATGTATCGCCTGATTTGCACTTATATGGCCGTAGTAACAAAAATGTTTAAACGATCAGTTAGAAAGTCGGTTCAGATTTAGATATAGCTCTAATATACATATATGTTTATGTATTGCCCGAATTTATACTTGTAGGGTATTATATAGTCGCCTCCGTCCGATTTATGCCTTTCCTTACTGGTTTGTTTTAATTATGGTGTTTTATTTATTTTTATTATACATAAAAGATATAGCTCCCATATAAACCGATCTCCCGATTTGACTCCTTAAATCCTTGCCAGCCGCAATTTTTGTCCGATTTTGCTGAAATTGAGCATGTGCTGTTAAATTATGACTTTCAACAACAATGCCAAGTACGGTCCAAATCGGTGTATAACCTGATATAGCTTCCATATAAACCGATCTACCGATTTGAATTCTTGAGCCCCTGGAAGCCGCAATGTTTGTCCGATTTTGTTAAAAAAAATTGGCTTCGATGCTCTTTTGCTTCTAACAACTGTGCTAAAGTCCATAACCAGATATAGCTATATATAAACCCATCTCCCGATTTGACTTCTTGAGCCCCTGGAAGACTGAATCGATTTGTCAGAAATTTTGTACTTAGTGTTCCGTTACGACATCCAATAATTGTACCAAATACAGTCCAACTCGGTCTATAACCTGATCGACTGTTTGGACAGTACAACCGGTCTCTCGATCATCGTTGTTCGGTTCCTAGAAGCTTTATTTTTTGCTGGTTTGACAGAAGTTTGGTATGTAGAATACAATTATGCCCTTCAACTAAATTTATTTTGTATTAATTTTTAGTGGTGGGTTCCCAAGATTCGGCCCCGCGGAACTTTGCACGCTTTTACTTGTTGGTTATTATTTAAAATTAATCTTCATGATATTTTTTCGGTAAATGGTTCTCACGAGGAGATAAATTAGACTTACACATGCTTCCTGCTTATAAAACGACTAAATGACTTATAAGAACAGATAACGGAAGGAGGAAGTATGCATAAGGAGTCGTTTGATAAAACTATCTCGAAGCGGAATTTAACAGCCTGCCAAGTGTTGGCCTTAGAATCATTTCCTTTTTGTAATTGTCAATGGTGACACACATTGGGTTGACCCACTGACTTTGCCACACATTGCATGTAATACATGCAACAATAACAACTACAACACCAGCCACGACAGCATGCAAGTGCATTGGCACAACAACATTCAACAACACCACCACGCTGCAGCTACAATGCCAACCATGCCAAAGACCTCGAATAGAAGATAAGTTTGGCGTTCACCTTAACGCCACCTCCGTGGTACTCATGGGCGAAGAACATCATGCCACAGACAAAGTTTCTCTAAACATGTGCAACATGGAACGCGGCACATTTGCCACTAACATCATGGACACACATGCATACGCCATTCACTGCCAGACACATCTAAACAAGAAAATCCACTTTAGGTCTCAGTGAATGAATGAATGCATGAAGGAACTAACGAATCAAATGCGGCTTGTGAACCATGCCAATATGGGAGGAACTGTAGGACTGAGTGAAGTATTTAATGCGTGAGTTAAAATATGCCAGAACTATGACACTTATTTGTTGCAACAATTGTGAATTTGAAGGTTTGCCGCCATTACTTGGCATTTTGGTAACATTTTACTCCCGGCCTCCCTGAAGAATACAGAAGATATCATATCGGATAAGAGATGATATATTAAAAAATTCAGTGAAGGAAAGGAGCTTAAAACTACAAATACAGAATTCCAGAGGTCAGTAGGAACCCAATTGCACCATTGAGAGGAAAAACTAATTGGCCGCAATCAAAGTTCAAACGTGTCCAACTCATAAACATTAAGGGAAGGGGGATCATGTAAATGAGTGCAGTCCATTAAAAGCAGCGATGCACAAAATGAAAATGTGATGTATGTGTTATGTGCGATGGGGGTATACTAATTTCGTCACTTTGTTTGTAACTCCTAGAAACATGCGTCTAAGACTCATTTTAAATCGATCTAGCCATGTGCGTCAGTCTGTCAGTGGAAAGCACGCTAACTTTCGAAGGTATAAAGCTAGGCACTTGAAAATTTTCACAAATACTTTTTATTAGTGTAGGTCAGTTGGGATTGTAAATGGGCCAAATCGATCCATGTTTGGATATAACTGCCATATAAACCGATCTTGGATTTTGATTCTTGAGCTTCTAGATGGCGCAGTTCTTATCCGATTTGGCTTAATTTTGCGCACGATGTCTTGATATTCCTTCTAATGACTGTTTTAAGCACGGTTCAAATCGATTCATAATCTAATATGGCTTCCATATAAGCTTCAAGAGAGCGTATTTCTTATAGTTGAGGTATGACTTCCAACAATTGTGCCAAGTATGGTATAAATCAGTCCATGAAACAGCCGCCATAAAAACCGATCTCCCGATTATACTTCTCGACCTTCTAGATGTCGCAATTCTTATCAAATTTGTATGAAATTTTACATATGTCGTTTCGGTATGACTTCCAACAACTGTGGCAAGTATGGTATAAATCGGTTGATAACCTGATATAGCTGCCATATAAACAAATCTCCTAATTTGACACTCTTAACCACTGGAGTGCTCAATTTTGACTCGATTTTTCCTGAAAATTTGAAGGTGGTATTTTTCTATGACTTCTAACATCCATGATTTAAATACTTTTTTATACCCACCATTCCGTTTGCAATACATCGAAATATCCATTTGCGCCGCTATAAAGTATATATATTCTTGATCGTCATAAAAATCTATGACGATCTAGCCATGTCTGTCCGTCGGACCGTTGAAATCACGCTCGTGCCTTTAAAAATGGAGATATTGAGCAGAAACTTTGTACAGATTCATTTTTATACCCACCAATGGGGGTATACTAATCTAGTCATTCCGTTTGTACCACTTCGAAATATTGATCTAGGACTCCATAGAGAATATATATTCTTCATCGTCTCGACATTCGGAGTCGATCTAACCATGTCCTTCCATCCGTTCGTCTATGAAAATTACGATAGCGGTCGAACGCGTAAATCTAACCGCTAGAAATTTTGCTCAGATACTTAGTATTGATGTCGGTCTCTGGGAATTGCAAATGGGTCATAGCGGTTTAGATTTAGATATAACTCCCATATAAACCGATCTCCCGATTTTATTTATTGAGGCCCTGGTAGCCGAAATTTTTGTCCGATATAGATAAATTTTTGCACGCAGTGTTCCGCTACGACTTGCAATAACTGTGCTAAGTATGCTCCGCATCAGTCTATAACCTGATATAGCTCCCATATAAACCGATCTCCCGATTTGACTTCTAGAGCCTTTACAAGCCGCAATATTTGTCCGTTTTTGCTGATCGCTGAATTTGCCGGTCTGAATCGGTCTATATCCTGATGTAGCTCCCATATAAAACGATCTTCAGATTTGATATCTTGAGGCCTTACAAGCCGCAAATTTTGTTCGATTTGGCAGAAATGTTCCAAATCGAACGTTATGACTTCCAAGAACTGTGTCCAAATCAGCCTATAATCTAATGTAGCCTTCATTTAAACCTGTCTCTCGATCATCCTTGTTCGGTTCCTAGAAGCTTTAATTTTTGCTGGTTTGACAGAAGTTTGGTATGTACAAAAAAGAGATTTGTGCAAAATTTCATGACAATCGGACAATAAATGCGACCTGTAACTTGATCACAAGAATAAATGAACAGACAGACCGACATAGCTAAATCGAATCAGGTGATCAAGTGATTCTAAGCCGATCGGTATACTTATCAATGGGTCTATCTCTTCTCCTTCTAAGCGTTGAAAACAAATGTACAAATTTATAGTTCCTTGTACCACAGTGGTGGGTTTTCAGGGCTTTAACAACCAGGAAGTTAAGGTCACGATGATCTTAAGGTGCTAGAAGGAGAATAGCGCCTTTTCTGAGAAAACCACTATCCGCCTCGTTTGGGTGGCTGTTCTTATCGAAGTAAAGAGAAATAAAATGGGAAATGTTTTCGCCGTGAAAGGTAGAGGACTGGAGTCAAAGTACGTTTACATTAGCCACTAAATCCGGATTTTTGGCCTTTTCGAGATTTGAGTGCTAAATCCTGTGTTTTTTTGTAGGTTCTACAATACGAAAATAAATCACATTTTTGCAAAATTTATTTTTAGATTCCAAATTAACCCGAATTCATGGCTAAATAAGCAATAAATGTACCAAAATATGCAACTTCTTCAAGAATTGTGTATGGATGTGTGTCATATGCACATTCATCAATACGCATGTACCCTTGTGTATGTCACTTTAACTCTCAAAACCCCAGTGTAAACGGCGTTTAATCCTTATTTACTTTAATTGATTATGACAGAATATTTGTTCCACCAGCCGAACGTAGAATAGCGTTCCAAGCACCTCGATCTTCTGCGCTCATTCTAAAATATCTGACACCAAGTTTCGAGGTGTCTCCCACAACAGGATCTTTCAATCGGGCTTTTGCTCTTCCTGGTTTGCGTGTACAACCGTGTTTGCCTTCAAAAAAATTAATTTGCTGGAGCTTCTTCATCCATTCTGACATCATGACCTAGCCAACGCAGCCGTTGTATTTTGATGCGTGTAACTATGCTATCGTCGTCACACAGCTCATACAGCTCGTGGTTAATACGTCGCCTATATATTCTCCATTATCGCAAACTGGTCCATATATTTTACGAAGAATCTTTCTCTCAAATACTCCAAGCACTGCCTCATCTGCTTTCACAAGTACCCATGCTTCAGAACCCTATAACAGCACGGGTAGTATCAGTGTCTTGTATAGTGTAATCTTCGTCTGTCGAGAGGTGGCCTTATTTCTAAACTGCTTACTTAGTCCAAAGTAGCATCTGTTTGCCAGTATTATTCTTCGCTTTATCTCAAAACTGGTGTCATTCGTTTCGATTACGGCGGTGCCGAGGTAGATAAAGTTACTGACTGTCTCAAAGTTGTGGTTCCCAACTTTCTCCATGTTCTTTATCTGCTCGGTTGTGCAAGGCTTTTTGGGAGTTGAAACCATCCATTTCGTCTTATCTCCATTTACTGACAGACCCATTTTCACTGACTGTCTCTTGATTCTTTCAAAGGCTGCAGTTACTACTTCCGGTGACCGACCTATGATATCAATGTCGTCGGCATAGGCGAGTAGCATGTGTTCTCTAATGATTAGTGTGCCATATCTATTCACATCTGCATCTCACATCTTCATATCTGCATCTCGTATAATCTTCTCCAGCAGGATATTAAAGAGATCACACGATAGGCTGTCTCCTTGTCTGAAAATTTGTTTGGTGTTAAATGGTTCGGAGAGATTCTTTCCTATTCTTACTGAGGAACGCGTATCTGCAAGTGTCATCCTTTCGTTAAATCCAGATCATGAAAATTTCAATGTAAACTTAGATAGTCCGTTGCCTCTCGAGGCGACGTAGTCCCAGTCAAGAGTTTGGGCGAAGAAGAATATAATATTAAGGAACATTGAAATCGTCGGTACACTCATACACTCAAAAAGTTTGCTGAAAATAGCAAATGCTGTCTGCTGAATATTAGTAGTTAATTTTGCAGCTATTGCAGCAGTAGTTCTGCTATTTCACAATAGCAGGCTGACTGCTGACAAGTCGGCTGTTTGCTGAAAATAACTGCTGCTTAATTATGAAGGTGATGTTAGAGGGAGATGTTATGAAAACAAGTAAAAGCGTGCTAAGTTCGGCCGAGTCGAATGTCATATATGTACCGCATTTGTCGAGTTCTTTTCCCGGTATCTCTTTAAAGGCTAACAAAGGATACAAGAAAATAATTGCTATGCTATTGGAGCTATATCAAGTTCTGGTCCGATTCGGACCATAATAGAAGTGAGTCTTGGAGACCATTGTAGAAGTCATTGTGTGAAATTCAGCCAATTCGAGTATGAATTGAATACTTAAGTGGCTCAAGAAGTAAAATAGGTAGATCGGTTTATATGGGATCTGTTACAGGCCATAGACCGATTCAGACCATATTTAATACGTATGTTGGAAGCCATAAGAGAAGCAGTTGTGAAAAATGTCTTCCAAATCGGATAATAATTGCGCCTTCTAGAGGCTCAAGAAGTCAAGATCCCAGTTGGTTAATATGGCAGCTGTATCAGGTTATGCACCGATTTAACCCGCAGTTAAATCGATGCATAAGTTATTGGCAGTCACAATAAAACAGGTCAAAATTTCAACCAAATCGGATAATAATTGCGCCCTTTAGAAGCTCAAGAAGTCAAGACCCCATATAGGTTTGTACGTACTTGACACAGTTGTTGGAAGTCATAATGGAACACTATGTGCAAAAATTCAGCCAAATCGGATAATAAATGCACCCTCTAGTGGCTAAGGAAGTCAAGACCCCAGATAGGTTTATATGACAGCTATATCAGTTTATGAACCGATTTAGCACAACTGTTGGAAACTGTAACAAAACACCTCATGCAAAATTTCTGCCTAATCAGATAAGAATTACCCCCTCTAGTGGCTCAAAATTCAAGATTCAAGATCGGTTTATACGGCAGCTATATCAGAACATGGACCGATATGGTCCATTTACAATCCCAACATTTCTAGCGGCTAGCTTTACTCCTTCGAAAGCCTTTTTTGTAGTAGGATCAAAATGGACGCCAAAGACCCAACAGCTGCGGTGGTGGCGCCAGATAGTAGCATGTTGTCCTCCTCTCCTATATGTGTCGGTGCCTTGGACCTGAAGTCGAGAGGAATGCTTCAAGCTCACAACTAGTCGTCAGACTAATAAATGAGGTTGAGCTCGATAAACCAAAGGGATGCACAGTTCATCCCCAGCCTTTAAGTAAAAATCGCAGTGGCAAGGAAGCACATCAGAGATGAGCTGACTTATGCAGTCATCAATTTTGGCAATGCATCCGGTAAGATTCCACCAGATCATCGGTCCCAAATAGTTGGCTTTGATCAGGTCTCTGTGACAAGTTTGGCTAAGACTAAAGGCATGGCGCTCTTCGGGAGCACGGCTGTCTTTTTCAAGATTGGGTGGACTAGGATAGGAAAAAATCCTCATATTGAGACATCAAGCCGTGCAGGTGACACAGTACTGCTCAACAAACCGGGGGTTGACGACGAGAAAATCACCGTCTCTCTCAATATTGGGGAGACCAGTATAAGCACAGTTCCTAATACTAAAACAATAGGCAGTGAAGGGGCGATAGACCCGGCACAGCCTAACGAACAGGGACCCGAGGACGGACCCATCATCGACTTGAAGATTCGGATGCTCCTAATATGAAAACTTCAGGCAGCGCAGCGACTGGAGTATCAATGTAGCCAAACGAAAAGGCAGCCGACGATGGAACTATCCACTACTCTCAAGAAGCCTATTACTTAAGATTTGGAAGACAAAGATAGGCAAAGATCCTAGTATTGAAACATCAGGCAGTACAGTACGGGAAACTCAATACAGCCCAATGAGCAGGGAGCGGACAATGAAATCATCACCCATTCCCAAGAAGCCCATTTTTTGGAGTACCAACGATTGAGGTCAACCAGATAAACCCTCACCGGAGCCAGACAGCTATTCATGATCTGATAGAGAAAATCAGCAAGGGCAAGATTCGTATTGCCTTAATTCAGAAGCCATGGACGACCCGGAACAAAGTTTCTGGACTGAATTATATTAACTAACAACTATTCTATGCTTACACTGGTACTCGGTCGAGGAACTGCGTTATTTGTCATACAAATTTAAATTATCCATTTTCCCCAGAGTTGTCAACGTCGGTTGCAACAGTGCTGAGACAGGGAGACGGTGAAGCATACCTGGCAACACTTTTTCTGCTTTCGACTTTCCAACAAAGCCACCCACGTCGGAGCTGCAACGGCTGGTGAGGAAAGCAAAACAGACAGGAAACGCGATACTAATAGGGTACGATGCGAACTCTCACTAAATTTCGTCCGGGTACTACCAACACCAATAAGCTGGGTCAAGCCCTGGCAGTTCTTGAATACTAACGACCTAATAACACTTAATATTGGTAACACCGCTACCTATGTAAATAGGATAAGGGAGATGTATTAGATATGACAATATGTTCGGAAAATCAAATCGATGAGGTTCAGGTTTGGAGTTTCTCCAAGGATCACTCTCTCTCAGGCCATCGCTACATTCGGTTTAGAATAGCACGGTCAGCGCCGAATCCGAAAAGCTTCCGGAATAAGTTGAAGACCAATTGGACAAACTTCGCAAGACTACTCAGAAGAAGACTTGGGCAAGATAATTTAGATTGACCAAGCATAGAAGACACTGACGACAATGTCAAGAGGATTACGACTTTCCTCTTCGGGAAAGGAAATCAGCCCTAGTAAAATCCTGGATGACAATGGAGATTCGCAATATGGGGAAAGAGGTCCGCAGACTTTTTAACAGATGTCGTCGTAAAAAGCCGAAAGTTAATTTTGAATGTGTATTACACAAGGCTCTAGGAATACAATATAATTACCAGAGCGGTAAAATGTGCCCCCTGAAAGCTTTTCTGTGAACAGGTCAATAGCGATAACAACGCCGCCAAGATGAAAAAGTTTCTCTCAAAAACCCATGTCCAAACTGAAACTTTAGTAGACGACATGAGAGTAAGAACACAGACAACGGAGGACATGTTGAGGCTTTTGATGAAAACCCATTTTCCACAGGATTCGACAGGACTCACGGAGATACCAGAACCTTGGAATAATGATGTTGATCGAAGGCTTGTCTTTACAGAATTTATAGTGAAGGAATCCTTGAGGAGCTTGAATCCATTTAAGTCGCCCGGAACTGATGGAATATATCCGGCGGAGATGGGAGACGAGTTGTCTGGCGCCCTACCTGGCCAACATTTTCATAGCGTGCCTGGGACTTCTCTCTGAAAAGATGTCGCATTGCGGCACCCCGTTCAGATTCGTGTAAAAAAGGAAACCCCTCATCATTGAGCTTAAATTTGAATCAGACTGCACTCATTGACATGTGAGAAGTTTGCCCCTGTTCCTTAGTGAAATGTTCATGGGCAAAATTTTGCAATTTACCTTCAAAATGGTTGACAAAATGGGGCTCAAACAAAATCGTGCTCTAGCACGATGCTGATAATATTTCAGGGTCCACCCCCTAAACTTCCTTTAAACCGGCCATGTTTGCCTACTATGGCAATAAGGGGTTCAAATTACAGGTATTTGATAGTAGAAAACGAATTTGATATCCAATTTTGATGCGAAGTGTTTGGGGGTCGTCTCACCTCATAAACTCCCTTTAACCAAAAATGTTAATTTGTGCCTGGAACTTGCAGGAGACAAGGATAGTATTTATACCTAAGCCCGGCAAGGCAAGTTATGCGACACCAAAGGCCTACAGACCCATAAGCCTTACGTCCTTTCTATTCAAAACCATGGAACGTATTGTGGACACCATGGTAAAGAGTATGACATCCACCGTCTATTCACCATCCTTTCTATTCAAAACCATGGAACGTATTGTGGACACCATGATAAAGAGTATGACATCCACCGAACTGCTCAAATACAAACGGCATGCCTATGTCAAGGGAAGGTCGCTGGAGACTGCCCTGCACGAGGTTGTGCATAAAATAAAAGAATCCTTCGATGCCAAAACGTACACCCTGGCGGTATGCATTGACATCGAGGGGGCTTTTAACAATGTGCGGACTGACACATTAATCCAATCCTTAGACCAGTACTGGGACCCGGTCCTTAGAGACTGGATAAACCATATGCTAAGGAACAGGTGGATAAATTGTGTATCATATATGACAGAAATATAAGGGAGAAGGTGGTACAAGGCACGCCAAATGGGGGCATATTATCGCCACCCCTCTGAGTGACCTCCATAAATAACCTATTAAGGATGCTGACTGAGGAGGAATTTGAACCCGGCTACGATGTTATAATACTTCTAAGGGGTAAGGATCCTAACCAGCTACACACCTGGCACACGACTGGGATAGACCTAAGGGTCTCAATGTTAACCCAGAACGACTGAAATCTGCCTGTTCACGAGGAAGACTAAGGTGGTTCAATTTAGCGCGCCACGTTTCATCAATAGAACAATTTCAATATTTGTCACGGTCAAATACTTAGGTGTGATCTTGGACAGGATACTGAATTGGAAGTGTCACATTCAGGAGAAGGCTCACAGATGTTGGGCACTATGTAGACGGGCCGTAGGCTCGAAATAGGGACTCAAGCCGAGAATAGTCCACTGGCTCTACAGAATGGTGATAAAACCAATATTTACGTACGCCTCAGTAGTTTGGTGGACTGCGATGAAGAAAAAGTGCAATATAACGATAACACTACATATTCAGAGAACATGTTGTCTTGGCGTAGGCGGAGCGAAGAGTATCACGACCACTAGGGCACTGGAGATTATTCTAGATATGCGAACCATAGACATACAGGGTGGCTGATGAATATTGCTACAATGATGAATATTGCTACATTTTTTTTTCGGTGTATGGAATACATTTTTCTTTTATTCATGTTAAATTAAATTATTAAATTAATTATTAAATTATTATTAATTAAATTAATTAATTAATTAATTAAATTAATTATTAAATTATTATTATTAAATAGAAAAAAAGTTATTACATTTTTTTTTGGTAGCGGCTTTCATCAGTACAGATTAAGTGTGAGGCAACCACTGCAGCTATGAGACTTTAGGCGATGGAAGAATGGATTGACGATGAGAGCAGCTTATAACAACGCGGTATAATCGAGGCGACGATAGCAAACCTGGAAGCAATGGAGGAGGTTTCCGATAGAATACCTTAGACGACACTTGAGGTCGAGTGCGAGGCATTGCTTGGATTGACGGAACCCTAATATTGCCATCTGGAAGATCATTTTACACGGGTGGATCATTGCTAGAGAACAGAGTGGGCATGGGGATCTATATTAAGAACCCGGGGGCTGAGATCTGTTTTAGATTGCCTGACAATAATACGGTCAGGCGGAGATCCGGGGAGGTGGTCTGGTGTAAATGGAAGGACGTCGAGTATGAACATATGAATGGATATGGAAAGTCTATTTTGACCCGCCTTGTGCAAAATTGTAAGTCACATCAAAGCACTCCGTGCAAAATTTCACCAAAACCGGAGAAAAATTGAGGCTTCTAGTGGCTCAAGAAGTCTAATTGATGTACAACTTTATATGTAAGTGATACATCGAACGTTTTCATTTTCACGAGTTTGTCTTACTAAGTACTTCAGTTTTGGGTAACCATAAACACCATTTGATCAATTTTTATGTCAAAAAAAAAAAAAATGCTATCTCATTATTTACATCTCTAACTAATAAACTTTTTACCGACCGTTACTCGAAATATTAAAATATATGAGAATAGACGCGGTTTAAAATTTTTGTCATTAAACAAGGAAAAAGGCATAACCAAAAATAAACATACCAACGCACGGCCCTTGAAGCCATAACACCTAATATGGTTGAAAAGTCTTCAACCAAAGACGAAACGCATCCCATAGTGGTTGGTGTGTGTTGCTACCTTTGGATTTCCTTTTCCATTTGCATCTTCGATCATTCAGCTTGTCTCGAAAGAGAAACAAACAAAAATTATCGGATTTGAACCCCTATATATACCAAACTACTTGACATATTGAAACCAAATTTTTCATTTACAGTATTTAAAATGATCTCTAGCAAATTTCATTCAAAAATTTGCCAATAACGCTAAACGCCTGGGATCGAATCCTGTCGAGAACAACATAAAATTTTTGTCAGCGGTGGTTATCCCCTCCAAATGCTGGCGACAACTGTAAGGCACTGTACCATTTAATATGGCAGCCACGTCGTTTGGACTCGGCTATAAAATGGGGACGCCTAATCATTGACCCTTAACTTGAATCGGACAGCACTTAGTGGTATGTGAGAAGTTTGCCCCCTTTCCTTAATGGAATGTTCATGCGCAAATTTCCAATTATTTTTGCACCAAGATTAAAAACAAACTCCACTTCATACATTTCAGTCGAAAGAGGCATCCAACTATTATAAAACAACCGCTACTCTAACAGCCATCGATTGCTGAAAGACTAAGTTTTCAATATAAGCATAAAAAACAAGTAAAAAGGCGTTAAGTTCGGCCGGGCCGAACTTTGGATACCCACCACCTCGGATATATATATAACAAAATATTGGTCTTTTAAGTAGTTATATCTAAAAATAAACCGATCTGAACTATATACCTCACAAATTTTAGTGCAATCGGATTAAAAAGGCGCCTTTATGGGGCCAAGACTTTAAATCGAGAGATCGGTTTATATGGCAGCTATATCGAAATCTGAACCGATCTAAGCCAAATTGACGGAGGATGTTGAAGGGCCTAATACAACTCACTGTCCCAAATTTCAGCAAAATCGGATAATAAATGTGGCCTTTATTGGCCTAAGACCCTAAATCGGCCGATCGGTCTATATGGGGGCTATATCAAGATATAGTCCGATATAGCCCATCTTCGAACTTAACCTGCTTATGGACAAAAAAAGAACCTGTGCAAAATTTCAGCTCAATATCTCTATAGCGTGATTTCAACTGACAGACGGACAGACGGACGGACATGTCTAGATCTTCTTAGATTTTTACGCCGATCAAGAATATATATACTTTATAGGGTCGGAAATGGATATTTCGATGTGTTGCAAACGGAATGACAAAATGAATATACCCCCATCCGTCGGTGGTGGGTATAAAAACAAGTAAATAGGCGTTAAGTTCGGCCGGGATGAACTTTGGATACCCACCACCTCGGGTATATATGTAAACCACCTTTCGTCAAAATCCGGTGAAAAATGGATACCTTATGCGCCACAGCAGCTATATCGAAATATGTTCCGATTTGGACCAAATACTAATAAGTGCAAGTCATTGTTCAATTGTGTATAACAAAATATTGGTCTTTTTTGTAGTTATATCTAAAAATAAACCGATCTGAACCATATACGACACCGATGTCGAAAAGCCTAATATAAGTCACTATGTCAAATTGCAGTGAAATCGGATAATAAATGCGTCTTTTATGGCGCCAAGACTTTAAATCGAGATATCGGTCTACATGGCAGCTATATCCAAATCTGGACCGATTTGGGCCAAGTTGCAGAACGATATAAAGGGGCTTAACTAAACTCGCTGTCCCAATTTCGGCGACATCAGACAATAAATGCGGATCTTATAGCCTCAAAACTTAAAATCGAGAGATCGGTCTATATGGCAGCTATATTCAAATCTGAACCGATTTGGGCCAAATTGAAGGATGTCAAGGGGCTTAACTAAACTCGCTGTGCCAAATTTCGGCAATATCAGACAATAAATGAGCCTTTATGGGCCTAAAACTTTAAATCGAGACATCGGTCTATATGGCAGATATATCCAATTCTGGACCGATCTTAACCGAATTAAAAAAGAATGTCGAAGGTCCTAACTTAACTCACTGCCCCAAATTTCGTCAACATCAGACAGTAATGAGCCTTTTATGGGCCTAAAACCTAAAATCGAGAGATCTGTCTATATGACAGCTATATTCAAATCTGAACAGTTCTGGGCCAAATTGGAGAAGGATATCAAGGGGATAAAGTTAACTCGCTGTCCCGAATTTCAGCAACATCGGACAATAAATGCGCCTTTTATGGGCCCAAAACCTCGATCGATCGAGAGATCGGTCTATATGGCAGCTATATCCAAATCTGGACCGATCTGAGCTAAATTGAAGAGTAATGTCGAAGGGCTTAACTCAATTCACTGGCCCAAATTTCGGCGTCATCGGACAATAAATGCGCCTTTTATGGACCTAAGAACCTAAATCGAGAGATCGGTCTATATGGCAGCTACATCCAAATCGGGACCGATCTGGGCCAAATTGACAAAGGATGTTGAAGGGCCTAACACATCCTACTGTTCCAAATTTTAGCAAAATCGGATAACAGATATGGCTTTTAAGGGCCTAAGGCCTTAAATCAGCGGATCGGTCTGTATGACAGCTTTATGCAAATCTGGACCGATCTGAGCCAAATTGAAAAAGGATGTCTAAGTGCCTTACACAACTTACTATTCCAAATTTTAGCCAAATCGTATAATAAATGTGGCTTTAACGGGCCTAAGACCCTAAATCGGCGGATCGGTCTATATGGCAGCTATATCCAAATCTGAATCAATCTGGGCCAAATTGAAGAAGGATGTCAAAGGGCCTAACACAACTCACTGACATAAATTTCACCAAAATCGGATAATAAATGTGGCTTTTATGGGCCTAAGACCCTAAATCGGCGGATCGGTCCATATGGGGGCTATATCAAGATTTAGTCCGATATAGCCCATCTTCGAACTTAGCCTGCTTATGGACCAAAAAAAATTCTGTGCAAAATTTCAGCTCAATATCTCAATTTTTAAGAACTGTGGCGTGATTCGAACAGACAGAAGGACGGACATGGCTAGATCGTCTTAGATTTTTACGCTGATCTTTATAGGATCGGAAATGGATATTTCGATGTTTTGCAAACGGAATGACAAAATGAATATACCCCCATCTTCGGTGGTGTGTATAATAAAAGATATTGAATCTAGTCTATCTTGTTAAGAAGTCCAATCGAAGGATCAGTTTATCCTCAATACTTTTTTTGCTGAGTAACTGACCAGCATTTCAAGTAGTTACGAAATCGTTATTTCGACAGACGGATGAACGGATAATAGATTTAGAATGACAAGATGGTTAATTTTGCATTTCACACTTCAGTTAGTGATTAGGTGGGATGGTGCTAAAACATGTGACCATTCAATTGGCACTACCATTTTAACTCTAAACCAGGGAAAGCGTGCTAAGTTCGGCCGAGCCGAATCTTGGGAACCCACCACCGTGGATTCAGCTAAAATATGGTTGAGAGTCATAACAGATCACTATATGCAAAATTTCAGCCAAATCGGATAAAAATAGCGAGGGATAAAAAATTGTAAGGGATCAAATCGGAAGACCGGTTTATATGAGAGTTATATCATGTTATTGACCGATTTGAATCGCACTTGGCTCATTTTTGGGAGTCATAACATAACACCATGAACAAAATTTTAGCCTAATCGGATGAAAATTGCGGCTTCCAGGGGCTCAAGAAGTTAAATCGGGAGATCGGTTTATATGGGAGCTATATCAGGTTATGGACCATACTTGGCGCAGTTATTGAAAGTCGTAACGAAACAATGCGTGCAAAATTTTAACCAAATCGGACAAAAATTGCGGCTTCCAGGGGCTCAAGAAGTCAAATCGGGAGATCGGTTTATAAGGGAGCTATATCTAAATCTGAACAGATATGGCCCATTTGCAATCCCCGACGACCTACATCGATATTAGGTATCTGCGCCAAATTTCAAGCGGCTGGCTTTACGCGTTCGACCTCTATCGTGATTTCGACAGACGGACTAACGGACATGGCTAGTTCGAATCAGAATGTCAGGAGGATCCAGAATATATATACTTTATGGGGTCGCAGATCAATATTTCGAGGTGTTACAAACGGAATGACTAGATTAGTATCCCCCCATCCTATGGTGGTGGTTATAAAAAATAATTTTTTATTACTTTTGGCCATTAATCTTTGTGGTATTGAAAACTCAAGTGTTAAGCAACGCATGTTTTAACTTTTTGCACAAACATGTAATGTTGGCGTTTCGTTCAACGTCTAAACGCTTTGGCTTCCATATGTTTTTCATCTGCGCCTTTGCCAGTACAACAGAAAAACATTTCATATGAGTGTCGTGAGAGGAAATCGAAATGTTCTCCCCAAAATAGACTAAAACGGCCATGATTTTTTTTTTTTTTTTGCTACAAACAGGGCACAACATTTTACTTTCATTGCCAATGTCAATGTGTGCCACATGCGGTAGGGATAAACGATATGGGCGTCCATGGATAAGTTTCAGCACCAGAAAGGCTCCACCAAACACATTTTGGGTTGCATTATTTGAATACGCATAGAAAGTAAAATGGGACGACGGGCTGCTGCTGTTGTTACAGCTGTGGTGAATGTGGGATGTCAGTGGTTGCTGCTCAGAGTGGTTTATAATCCAATTGCATCAACACGCTGCATTAATGCCATCCGTACCACATGAAACACAGTCATGCAGCATGCCACAAGGCTGAGGATCTGGGCGATCGGCATCTGTTCACAACTTAACATAGATGTACGTTTTCGCACGTGAATTGCAAAGAATGATGATGCCAAGTGTAACACAATTTGCTTAATCACTTAAGAGGCCAAAAGAGCATGCGGCATTTGTTGCATGATACCCAAGTGCAGAATAGAATTTAGGATTATGGCGCTGTGCCACAAATTACTTGACTCCATCATGGTATGCTATGCGCGAGCAGTGCAAACAACCGATTTAAAGGTCGGCCACATTTGGGGAACATGCCTGTTGCTAGACCAGATGGAGATGAGGAGGATGATGATGCTGATGATAGGAAGAATTCTGTTAGTTTGGCAATGAGCCAAATTTGACTATAAACAAACATTTAAATTTTCCTCTTGCGTATTGGGTGTAGGCTATTATTTGTTGTCCAGTGAGATGGGTCGGTACTAGAGATGCGGATGTGAGTGATTTTTCACTCACACTAACGAGACAAAAAAAAACTCACGCACGACTTTTTTGTGTCGACCCACGTACACGCACTCTCACGAAAAAATCATTCCCCTCGAAAAAATTAACAACTCAAAAAAATCATGGTTAAAAAAACATTTTTCCATGAAAATATTTTTTATACCCTCCACCATAGAATGGGGGTATACTTATTTCGTTATTCTGTTTGTAACTCCTTGAAATATTTATCTGGGGTCACGTATATATATTCTTAATCGTCATGACGCTTTAAGTCGATCTAGCCATAACCGTTCTCCAGGGATTTAGTGGCTGTCTGAGAAGATATTTATGCCAATCGTCTTAATGAAATTATATTTTAGCCATTCCACCGCTTCCTTAATTGCAAGGATCTCTGCTTGATACACACTGCAGTGGTCGGGTAACCTCTTTAATATGACCAGGTCTAGATCTTTAGAGTACACCTCAAAGCCCACCTGGTCGTTCAGTTTGGAATCATCCGTATAGAAGTCTATGAAACTTCTGTTACCACTGATATCGTAGTTCCAATCGATTCTATCAGGAATAGTGGTACAATACTTTTTATCAAAAAGCGGCTCAGGTAGGTTGTAATCCACACTGCCTGGAACATCGGATATTGTAGCAAGGATAACACAGTGTCAGTAGCCGCCATATGGCCATGGCCATGACCACTAAGAAAGTTGGTCGCTGCACTTTGTCTAGCCACAATGTCCAGAGGCATAAGATGTTGCATTAAGTTCAGTGTATCAGATGGTGTCGTATTAAGTGCGGCTGTGATGCACAAACAAGCCATCCTTTGGATCCGGTTAAGTATTGATCAGTAGGTGGATTTTTGAAGCGACGTCCAACAGAAAACAACACCATATAGCAATATAGGTATGACAACTATACACCAAATGCATGACACGCGGTCTAAACTACCAACTTTTGCCAATGGCTCTCTTGCAGGTGTATAGGGCAAAAGTTGCCTTTTCAATAGCATAGCAATTATTATATTTAATCCTTTGTTAGCCTTTTTATATCCACCACCGTGGGATAGGGGTATATTAATTTAGTCATTCCGGTTGCAACACATCGATATATCAATTTCCGACCCTACAGAGTATATATATTTCGGATCGACGTAAAGGTCTAAGACGATTTAGCAATGTCCGTCTGTCCGTCCTTCCGTCTGTTGTAATCACTCTACAGGCTTAAAAATTGAGATACTGAGATGAAATTTGGCACAGAAACGTCTTTTTGATGCACGCTGGTTAAGTTCTTGAACGAGCCAAAATTGACCATATTTGGATATAGCTGCTATTTAGATCGATTTTCCGATAAAGGGTCTAATGCTCATACAAACATAATTTTTCATCCGATTTCGCTGAAATTTGAAACAGTGAGTATCATAAGGCGTCCCGATTTCTGACCCAAATATCGTTCAGATCGGACTATATTTAGACATAGCTGCCATGTAGACCGATCTGCCGATAAAGAGTCTGAATCCCAAAAAAGCTTTATTTATTGCCTAATTTCGCTGAAATTTGAAGCAGTGGGTTATTTTAAGCTTCCCAATATTTGACCTAGCTATGGTTCAGATCGGACTATATTTAGATATAGCTGCCATATAGACCGATCTGCCGATAAAGGATCTGAAGCCCATAAAAGCTTTATTTTTTATCCGATTTCGCTGAAATTTGAAACAGTGGGTAGTTTTAGACCTACCAACATCTGACAGAAATATAGTTCAGATCGGCCTATATTTAGATTTAGCTGCCATATAGACCGATCTGCCGCTAAAGGGTCTGAAGCCCGTAAAAGCTTTATTTATTGCCCAATTTCGCTGAAAGTTGAAACAGTGGGTTATTTTAAGCCTTCCGACATCTGACCTAAGTATGGTTCAGATCGGACTATATGTAGATATAGCTGCCATATAGACCGATCTCTCGATAACGGGTCTGAAGCCCATAAAAGCTTTATTTTTTATCCGATTTTGCTGAAGTTTAAAACAGTGAGCCGTTTTATGCCTACCAACATCTGATCCAAATATGGTTCAGATCGGGCTATATTTAGATTTAGCTGCCATATAGACCGATCTACAGATAAAGGGTCTGAAGCCCATAAAAGCCCAATTTGTCATCCGATTTCGCAGAAATTTTAAACAGTTGATAGTTTTCGGCCACCTTCCATCCGACCCAAATATGGTAAAAATAAAACATTATTTAGATATAACTGTCATATAGACCGATATGCCGGTTATTGGTCTAAAGGTCATAAAAGCTTTATTTATTACCCGATTTTGTTGAAACATGAAATACAAAATTCAACAGTGACTTATATTTATAAGACCACAAAAGATCCGTGCCGAATTTGGGTGCATAAGTTATCCAATTTTCATCGGATTGTGACGAAAGGGGGTTTACATATATACCCGAGGTGGTGGGTATCCAAAGTTCGGCCCGGCTGAACTTAATGCCTTTTTACTTGTGAAAGTTGTAACTAATTTTTATACCCACCATCATAGGAAGGGGTTTTACTAATACAGTCATTCCGTTTTGTAGTACGTCGAAATATTGATGTAGGACCCCAAAAAGTATACATATTCTTGATCGTCTTGGCATTCTGAGTCGAACTAGCAATGTCCGTCCGTCTGTCGATATCACGATATCGGCCGAACGCGTAACGCTAGCTGCTTGAAATGTTGCACAGATACCTAATATTGATGTAGATCATTGGGTATTGAAAATATCGGTTCAGATTTGGGTATAAACCGATCTCCCGATTTGACTTCTTGAGCACCTGAAAGCTACGATTTTGTACGATTTGACTAAAACTTTGCACATTAACGGCATTAAGTAAAGTCTAAATCGGTCTATAACCTGATATAGCTCCCATATAAACCGATCTCCCGATTTGATTTCTTGGGCCCCTGTAAGCCACAATTATCGACCGATAGTCTTCCGTTATGACTTCAAACATCTGTGTCAAGTACGGTCCAAATCGGTTTATAACCTGATATCTCTCCCATATAACCCGATCTCCCGATTTGACTTCTGGAGGCCCAGGAATCCGCAAAATGTGTCCGAATTAGTTATAGTTTTGCACTTAATGTTCTGTTATGACTTACAACAACTGTGTCAGGTACGGCCCTAATCGGTCTATAAGCTGATACAGCTCCCATATAAACCGATATGCTGTTTTGACTTCTTGAGTCCTTAAAAGCCTAAATTTTTGTCCCATTTTTCATGTGGTATTCTGTGTCAAATACGGTCCAAATCAGTTCCATATAAACCGTTCTCTCGATCATCTTTGTTCGGTTCCTAGAAGCTTTAATTTTTGCTGGTTTGACAGAAGTTTGGTATGTAGAATAAAATTGCGCCTTCAACTAAATTTCGCTTGTATCACGTGATTAGATTTGTATCTAACACACGTTTCACGTGACTGACGCGTGACTGACGCACGATTCAGCGTGGGGCGGTGCCGACTGTATAATAGCCTACACCTTCCCTATTAGTACAATGTGGGACCTATATATTCAATTCTGGACCAATTTTGATGGACCTCGGCGGATGTTTTCCGATAGGTTATTAAACGATCCGTATCAAATTTCGAGCAGATATGTTCAAACCGTAATAACTACGATTGACAAATGGCAATATTATTGCAAGTTACCAAAAATCAGACGAACAAATATATGAGAGATATATCTTATTCTGAACCAATTTCGAGCAAGCGAAGGCGTTGTGCAAAGTTTTCGCAAGATTGGTCAAACAATGCGCAAATTTATTTTCGACAGTTAACTTTTAGTAAAATACCATGCTACGAAAAAATAATATATATATATATATCGTTTGACTAATAGCATAACAAAAAGACTTTATTTGAGCACGATATTCCCATGGGGATTTTGGAAGTGGGAAGGCCCCAAGGTGGTGGTTGGTGGGTTTAGGGAAAGTGGGTTTGAATTTCGTGCTCTACTCGGTAAATCGAGTAAATCGGAGAATATGTATATCCGAATTAGGGGGTTTATGATGAAACGTCCTCCAAACACTTGGATCCAAAATTGGATATCAGATATGTTTTCTAATCTTAAATATCTTTCATTTGAGCCACACATTGCCATGGTTGGTAAATTTGTTTTCTTAGGAGGAGGTTTTGGGGAAGGGGCTCTGCGCCAAATACATGGTCCCACATTTGGATATCAGATTCGTATTCAACTCAAAAATACCCTTATTTCAGCCCCATTTTGCGATAGTCAGTAAAAAATTGCTGTTTGTGGGGTGTTTTGAAGAAAATTGGTCCCCATTTGATTCATTTCGTGCTCTGCTTCCCATACCTTTCATTTGAGCCCCATATTGACATGGTCGGTAATTATGACCAATTTAGGGATGTTTTGGGGAGTGGGGTGGTGGGGTGATGGGGTGGGTATCAAATTTGTCTTCCAATCTCAAATGCCTTTCTTAAACTCCTTATTGCAAAAGTCAGCAGATATGCCCGGTTTGGGGTAAGGACACAAAAAACTATCAATATCGAACTCCACTCTCCTTAAGGTCTACATTGTCATGGTGAGCAAATACGTCCTATTTGGGGGTTCTTATGGGGGTGGGTCGTTCCTTAGACAGTTTGTCCGTAATGTTGATATCAGATTAATGGTCTACTACCAAATACCTTTCATTAGAACCCCATATTACCATAGTCTGTAAAAATATCCTCACTCAGTGACTTGGCCCTGAAAATATATATCAGATTCGTGTTCCAATCTAAAATACCTCTTCCCTTGTATTGTAATGGTCCGCAAATACGCCCTTTTTGGGCGGTGTTATGGGGGTGGGTGGCGCCACAAACACTTTTCCCGAACATTGATATAAGATTTGTGCTTTACTCCCAAAGACCTTTCATTTGAGCCCTATATTGCTATGGTCATAAATTGGTCCTCTTTGGGGGATGTTTTTGGGGAGGAGCGGCCCTCAAACACTTGGTCCCACATCTGGTTATCAGATTCGTATTCTACACTCAAATACCTTTTATTTAAGCCCCATATTGCCATGGTCAGCAAATAAGTCTCGTTTGGAGGGTGTTTTGTGGAAGGGGTGGACCCTCAGAAACTTGGTCCCTCATTTCGATATCAGATTCGTATTTTACTCGCAAATACCTCTCATTTGCCATAGTTGGTAAATATGTCCGATTTGGGGGTGCCTTGGGGGTTGGGGTGGTCCCCCCAACACTCGGTCCGAAAATTGGATATCAGATATGGTTTCTTATCTTAAATACGTTTCATTTAAGGTACATATTGTCGTGATTGGTCTATATATATATTTGGTAGATTATGGGGTCGGACGTCTCCCCTAGGTACCCCATCCGGAATTTGGATGCCAAATTTTGGTTTTTAGGTTACTATAAAAGATCATACAAAATTTCGCTTAAATCCAACACCCATCTCCTAGATTTGGCGTTTCTGCAAATTAGGGTAAGGGGGAGGGCCTGCTTCCCTTCAGAATTCAAAAAATGTAGAGCCCTTTTTTCACCACGGGATCATTATGCCCCATCTGTGACAATTTCAAGAAAATCGGTTCAGCCGTCTATACGGAACAGACGAACGAACAAACACAAATTGATTTTTATACCCTCCATCATAGAAAGGGGGTATACTAATTTCGTCATTTTGTTTGTAACACCACGAAATATACGTCTGAGACCCCATAAAGTATATATATTCTTGATCGTCATCTCATTTTAAGTCGATCTAGCCATGTCCGTCCGTCTGTCCGTCCGTCTATCCGTCCGTCTGTCTGTCGAAAGCAGGCTAACTTTCGAAGGAGTAAAGCTAGCCGCTTGAAATTTTGCACAAATACTTTTTATTAGTGTAGATCGGTTGGGATTGTAAATGGGTTATATCGGTACATGTTTTGATATAGCTGCCATATAAACCGATCTTGGGTCTTGACTTCTTGAGCCTTTAGAGTGCGCAATTCTTATCCGATCGGAATGAAATTTTGCACGACGTGTTTTGTTATGATATCCAGCAACTGTGCCAAGTATGGTTCAAATCGGTCAATAACCTGATACAGCTGTCATATAAACCGATCTTGGGTCTTGACTTCTTGAGCCTCTAGAGGGCGCAATTCTTATCGGATTAGAATGAAATTGTGCACAACGAGTTTTGTTATGATATCCAGCAACTGTGCCAAGCATGGTTCAAATCGGTCAATAACCTGATACAGCTGTCATATAAACCGATCTTGGGTCTTGACTTCTTGAGCCTCTAGAGGGCGCAATTCTTATCCGATTGGAACAAAATTTTGCATGACGTGTTTTTCTATGACTTCCAACAACTGTGTTAAATTAGGTTCAAATCGGTTAATGTTTTGATATAGCTGCCATATAAACCGATCTTTGGTCTAGACTTCTTGAGCCTCTAGAGTGCGCAATTCTTATCCGATCGGAATGAAATTTTGAACGATGTGTTTTGTTATGATATCTAACAACTGTGCATAATAAGGTTCAAATCGATCTTAACCTGATTTAGCTGTCATATAAACCGATCTGGGATCTTGACTTCTTGAGCTTCTAGAGGGCGCAATTCCCAACCGATTTGGCCGAAATTTTGCATGGCGTATTAATTATGACTTTCAATAACTGTGCCAAATAAGGTTCATATCGGTTTATAACCTGATATAGCTGCCATATAAACCGATCTGAAATTTTGACTTCTTGAGCCTCTAGAGGTCGCAATTATTAACCGATTTGCCTGAAATTTTGTACGACGAATCCTCTCATGACCTTCTCTTGTTATTATGGTCTGAATCGTTCAATAGCCTGATACAGCTTCCATATAAATCTCTTTTTTAACTTCTTGAGGCCCCAAAGGGCGCAATTCTTATTCGAATTGGCTGACATACTTGCCTTATTACTGAATTATTTATAATGTAGGCTAATAAATCATTGCTAGTACACACCAAATTTATCGTAGTCCGGCAATTTGGTGCTCCTTACACATATGTATGTACGTAAAACGATAATTTGATACCCTACCGAAAGTTGGTAACTCAATATTTTGGCAAGTAATGAAGCAATCAGACCAACAATTTTGAATGATATCTACATTTGTAGGTACGAGATTTGTCAAAACTTCCAATATTCATAGTTCAATTATTAACAATAGTTTTCATGCAATGCATGATTCCCTAGGAAAAATGTCACCGTTCTTCTCCTTTTGGCATTTTGGCGTCTTTAGTCATGTGAATGCATTTACTAAACGATTCGATTACTCGAATTGAATTGATTTGGAGTGAACGAAATTTTCTTCTCTAATTCGATACCCTGCAGGGTTCAATATGCTTGCTTCGGTGCCTCTAATGAAATTACACCAACTGTGCAGAGAAAATGTTGTAGAAGGGGTCAGTAGTCAGTCAGTCAGAATGAGTTTCTTAGCCCAACATTGTGTGTTGTCAAGTCATCTGAATCACGAGCTCCCAAGATGATGATGATGGTGATGGTTATGGGTTCCCTTTCATTTTTGTTTTTTGTTGTTGCGGCATTTGCAATGTTTTTCTTGTTGCTTTTTTTCGGAACCGCACTCAAAGCCCCACTTGGCGAAAAAAAAACTGAAACCAAAAAGTGACTTCTAACATTCTTATATGCAAAACCGACCAAATCACACATTCCCATTCATGAAGTATTCTTCGCCTTGTATTCGAATGGCGTATGTATGTACACATGTGCACACTACTTACATGCATAGCCGCTCTCATTCATATTTACATACGAACATGACAGTAAGTAAAAGTATGTACTTGAAGCATAAGCCACTCAAGTGAAGTGAAAAAAGAAGATTTTTTTTCGTAGCACGAGGACGATGTAGTAACCGATGAATAGATGGTTGGATGTTACTCATTCGGAGGGAGTAGACAAAGACCCAAAACGACCAAAAATAGACGAATAAACATGAAATCATTAACGATGAAATGCCATGGAATGAGCAAGGCACTCTCACGGACAATCAAGCCAGGCGAAGAAGTGCAGAGAGCCAAGCAGGCCATCGAGTGAGCGAGCATGTTTGTATATAAAACGAAAAAAGTAACGAAAGCCAGGCGCTCAGAATGTGAAATGCAAACACCAGCAAAGACTAACTTAGGCAGGCACTCCCACACCAAAATTTGTCGTCTTGAATTCATTCACAAACCCCCACAGATACCCACACACACACACACACACAGTCGTTTGGAAGCACACCAAACGAATGAATACCCTTAAGTACTCATCATGATAGAGTATTTAAGGCCTCACTAAACACTCACTCACACACACAAATACGTATATACCCAGCGGGAAATCTGAGACAGACCCCCATTTAGAAATCTTCCATAAGGTCTATAATTCAACCTCAAACAAACTCTAAACGACCTTCAAAAATGTTGCCTTATATATATATTTAACTTTTTTAGAGAATCTTGTTCACTATACACATTTCTTAACTATGAGTTCATCATGTCTCTGCAAAGTTAGCAACAGAAAATGCAATCAACAAGCAAGCCAATTTCAATATTAGGCTTTTGAAGACGTCATGGTTCGGTGCGGAATAGCTCAGTAGATAGCACTATGACTTAACAAATTTTGAGTCAGTTGGCAAATCCCGCTGAAGGCACATTAAGTTTCCGAAAATATGATATTAATATTCTCATTCTAAAACCGACTGAATAATTTCCTACACCTACCCTATGAGTAACGCCTTTTCTGAGGATGGCAAAATCCACATCGTTTGGGTGCCGGGCCATAACGAAGTTGGGGGAAATGAAAGGGCGGACGATTTGGCGGTGAGGGCTAGAGGACTGCCGTCAATAAACCTGGTTTACCCGCAGCCTTTCGGTTCGATGCAGTCCGAGTTAAGAGCGTAGGTGATGAATGCGCATTCAACTCTACTGCCCAAAGAAACGGTCGGTAGGATTGCGAAAATCGTATGGGGGGATCCAGATTGTGAGAAGACGAGACTGAAAGGTATGTAGAATTGGTGCAGCAAGTGATAGCATGTGTAGGGCAGGCGGGGAAGATGATGAGACGTTGGAGCATTTCCTATGTCGTTGCCCATTTTCTGCGCCTAACTGATACCGGCAATTTAGTGAGGACACAATACGAGACATGAACCAACTTAGGGGCTTGACATGGAAAATAATTACGGATTTTGTAAGTAGCACGGAATTCTTATCATAGATGTTCTTTGTCGAGTTTGCTATTTATTGTATTTAGAGCGCACAGCAAGACGATTTCTTTCTTAGGTGTATGTCTATAGTGGCATGGGGCAGATTAATGTCTGCACACTCTTTTGAACCTATCGTATCCTATGAGTACAGTGTGGGAGCTAAAACCGATTCTGTGGGAGCTATAACCAATTTTGATGAACCTCGGCGGATGTTTTCAGATGGACAATTAAACAATCCGTATCAAATTTCGAGCAAAGCAAATATGTTCACACTGTAATAGCTACGGTTGACAAATGACAACATTATTGCAAATTACCCAAAATCTGACGAACATATATGTGGGAGCTATATCTAAATCTGAACAGATTTCGAGCAAACTTCTCAGTTGTGGTATTCATCGAGGATAGCGTTGTAAATCTGAACAGATTTCGAGCAAACTTCTCAGTGGTGGTATTCATCGAGGATAGCGTTGTACAAAATTTTGGTAAGATTGGTCAATATATGCGCTTGCAGCGGCCATAGAAGTGAAAATCGGGCGATATACATATTTGGTAGCTTTATCTAAATCGAAACCGATTTCTATGAAATTCACCAGCATAGTCATAAGTCCTAGGAAAATCCTTTCTGCAAATTTCTGAGAGAATAATGTAACAAATATGCACTTATATCTAAATCTGAACCTATTTCGACCAATTGTTATACCCTCTACCATAGGATGGGCGCATACTAATTTCATCATTCTGTTTGTAACTCCTCGAAATATTCCTCTAAAACTCCATAAAGTATATATATATTCTTGATCGTCATGACATTTTTAGTCGATCTAGCCATGTCCGTCTGTCTGCACGTCTGAAAGCACGCTAACTTTTGAAGGAGTAAAGCTAGCAGCTTGAAATTTTGCACAATTCTTCTTATTAGTGTAGGTCGGTTGGGGTTGTAAATGGGCCATATTGGTCCATGTTTCAATATAGCTGGCATATGAACCAATCTTGGATCTTGACTTCTCGAGTCACTAGAGCGCGCAAATCTCACCCGATTTGGCTGAAATTTAGCACGAGGTGTTCTGTTATCATTTCCAATAACTGTTCTAAGTGTGGTTCAAATCGGCCCATAACCTGATATAGCTGTCATATAAACCGATCTGGGGTGTTGACTTCTTGAGCCTCTAGAGGGCGCAATTCCTATCCGATTTAGCTGAAAACTAGCATGAGGTGTTTTGTTATGACCTCCAATAACTATGCTATGTATGGTTCAAATCGGTCCATAACCTGATATAGCAGCTATATAACCGATCTTGAATCTTGACTTCTTGATCCACTAGAGAGCTCAATTCTTATCCGATTTGGCTGAAATTTTGCACGAGATGTTTTTTTATGACTTCCAACAGGTGTGCTCAATATGGTTTTAATTGGTTCATATCCTGATATAGCTGCCATATAAACCGATCTTCAATCTTGACTTCTTGAGCTTCAAGAGGGAGCAATTATTATCCGATTTGGCTGAAATTTTACACAACGACTTCTACTATGGTCTCCAACATTCAGTGTAATTATGATCTGGACCATCGGATCATAAGTTGATATAGCTCCAATATAACAACAATTTTTTTCTTTTATCATATGTTTGCCTAAAACGAGATACTGGGAAAAGAACTAGACAGATGATATCCATGGTGGAGGGTATATAAGATTCGGCCCGGCCGAACTTAGCACGCTTTTACTTGTTATATTATATTGTAAAAGTCATCGAGAAAAGCGTTGTACAAAAATTTTGACAAGAATGGTCAATAAATGCGCTTGCATTGGCTCTTCGAGTAAAAATCGGGCGATATATATGTATGGCCAATAATATTGAGAGTCATAAGAAAATCCTTCCTACCAAATTTCGGGAGAATCGGACGATCTTATATATGGGAGCTATATCCAAATCTGAACCGATTTTTTCCAATTTCAATAGGCTTCGTCTCTAGGACGAGAAATAGGCTTGTGCCAAATTTTAAGACGATCGGATGAAAACTGCGACCTGTAGTTTTTACACAAATTAACATGGACAGACAGACAGACATACAGACGGACAGATAGACAGACAGACGGATTATCGAAATCGAATCAGAAAGTGATTCTAAGTCGATCGGTATACTTACCAATCGGTCTATCTCTCTCCCTCCTGGGTGTTACAAACCAATGCACTAAGTTATAAAACCCTTTACCACAGTAGTGGTGTAGCGTATAAATAGACTTTCGCAGATTCCAGTCTAGGTGAAAATTTTAAAAATAAGTTGTCTCTCTCAAGTAAAATTGAGAGAGCATTATCGCTTTTTTTTTGTTGTACACATTCAAAACTTCCTTCGGCTTACGGCCTTCTGTAGGCCCTACTTTTGGATATGAGAGAGAATGTGTTAAAATTTTGGACACGCCTTGTTAGATATCAAAGACCTTTCGCCTCTGGCATATCTCCTGTGTCCATAATAAGCCATTCCATAAGCAGCTTTTGCTTTTGAACTTTCCTACTGGGATATGCTATTACTTATATGCGCTGCAAGCCGGTATGATGGAGACACATCAAATAAACGACAGACGTGGGACCGAAGAGCGGTCGGACAGACACTCGAAACTCCACAAAGACTTAAGCACAAACCGACAAAAAATAAACAGAGTTTCAAATTTTTCTATGCACACTTTTGTAGAAGAATTTGCGCAAAACGAATTTGTGTTTATGTCTGTCTGTCCGTCCGTCTGTCTCTTTGTAACTGAGTGACTGTTTACATTTGTTGGCTTGGCTGTGTGACTTCAATCGGGTTAATGTCCTCCAAAACATTTTCTAACATAACGCAACGAAAACATTACGAAAAATATACATTCTTCCCTCACCAGTAGTACAATGTCAAAGCAGGGCTGCACTTATTTTGGCGTGTAGGCAGTTGATCTGAAGCAAGTGAAATGGACTCCAAATCAATACTTAGCGGTGTCATATGTATAGTTGAATATGGTTGAAGTAAGGTACACTTAGGCTCACTTGAAGACTATTTGTTGCCAAATCTTCCTGGCCAACATTTCGGAGACAATGTTCGAGATATTTTGCGTTCTTTCTCTTTCAAACTTAAGGCTCTCCCTTTCTTCATAATTACGCGTAGATTTCTAAATGAGTATAAAACCAATTTTCACAATTTGAAATCGCAGACGGATGGACTGCGAGGCTTCTGGTACCCAAGCACGGATTTAGCGTAATTTTCCATGGAGTGGGCTTTGGTTTTGGCACTGCACCGTTATATCATCGGGGCTAGTAGTGCTTTCACCAAGCAGTTGGGTCTGTCGAGTGGAGTACGCCGTTGCCATCTCTTTGGTTTGCAGCTTTTCAATGTCCAGCTTCCATGCAGTATCAGATCACACTTTTCTTTGCTGCGACCTAGCACGCTGGATGAATGGTTTCCGTCTCTTACAACGCGATCCATTTGGCTTCTCATGTTTTGATTGCGTGACATCCATGTGGCCGTGTGAATCATTCGCTGTTGGAATCTGGTGCTGCTCACTGCCATGTTATTTGCCGCGGCAAAGACTATTAGCCTCAGTCCAGTATCGGCCGCTATCTTGTGGATGCTAAATTTGGATCAAGGATATTTGCTTCCCTATCTTCGCATTAAAGTCTTCCAGAACGATTTTAATACCATGGGCGGCTTTGATGGTCAAAGTTTACAAAAATTTAAAGGAAATAGGGGCATCTATTCCGCTCCGCTGCGCTTCTTTAACTCTCTAATATCTTTTTATGGTGGGGACACTTCGCCCTGAATGCGGATATCGAATTCGTGCCATTGTAGCCTATGATGCTGAGCGCGTTCGAATCCTGGCGAGAACATCGGACAAAGCGGTGTTTATCCCCTCTTAATGTTGGCGACATTTGCGAAGTATAATGCCATGCATCTAGAGGGCGCAATTCTTGTCCGATTTGACTGAAATTTTGCACGTGGTGTTTTGGTATCAATTCCAACACCTGTGTTAGGTATGATTCAAATCTGTTCATAATCTGGTATAGCTGTCATATAAATCATTCTTCTTGACAAATGCGATCTATGGTGGAGGGTATATAAGATTCGGCATGGCCGAACTTTACACGCTCTTACTTGTTAATATTCATTCGTTTCTCAGAGTTATCCTTATAGATTCAGTCCAACCCCACCAATTAGGTTATGTAGGATCGCACAGGTAACCCTCGATGTTGAGAGCCGCTTGCTTTCACACCAGACGCTCGCCTCCAGCCGCCCCTAACCTGGGAACATACGCTGATGTTGGCCATTGGTCATTCGAAGGCGCCAATTACTCACCCTGCCATTTCGAGTATCATTGGCACTCGGTACTTAAGTAAGAGTCATTGCCACCTGACCACCAACTGGTCTCTCTCTCTCCTCTCGTAATCGCAGACTGCCCGCGGCCGTATTTGCAGCAAGTCTGTATAAATAGGAAGCTTTCCGCAACCTGCGAACGCGGCCGGTAGTTGTCAGCTAAGCTTCCCGTGATAGCGATGAACACCACACAAGTCAGAAATTTTACATGACATAGTACCTCACAAATGTTGCTAGCATTTTTTCTGATGGTACTGATGGAACTCTTGACAAAGTCTCCTTGACAAGTTCGGTTAGGACTTAAGGCATCTACGGCAGAAAGGCTGTCTTTTTAAGATTGGTAAGACTTGGATAGGTAAATATCCTCATATTGAACCATCAGGCGGTGCAGTGGCGGGACACTTAATAACGCCTAACGGACAGGGGGCTGACGATGAGATTATCACCGACTCTCTCAATATTCGGAAGACTATGATAAGCAAACATCATAATACTAAAACATCAGGCAGAGCAGGGGCGAGAGAACCAACACAGCCTAACGAACAGAGACCCAACGACGGGACTATCTTGAGATTGGGAAAACTAGGATGGATAAAGATCCTAATGCTGAAACATCAGGCAGTGCAGTGACATGGAACTCGATGCCGCCTAACGCACAGGGAGCCGACGATGAGAAACCCATTTACTCAAGATTTGGAAGACTACGTAGTATAGGCAAAGATCCTAATGTTGGAACATTAGGCAGTGCAGGGACAGTAGACTCAATGCAGCCTAACTAACAGGGTTCCGGCGATGGAACCATTACCGACTTTATAAAAATTCGGAAGACTCGGATAGGCAAAGATCCTAATATTAAAACATCAGGCAGCGCAGTGACGGAAAACTCAATACAGCCTAAAGAAAAGGGCGCAGACGATGAGACCATCACCCACCCCCAACAAGCCCATGCAAAGCAGTACCAATGATTGAGGTCAACCAGATAAACCTTCACCGGAGCCAGACAGCTACTCACGATCTGATGGAGAAAATCAGCAAGGGCAAGATTCATATTGCCTTAATTCATGGGCCATGGACGACCCGGAATAAAGTTTCTTGACTGAACCATATTAACTACCAATTATTCTATGCACACTGGTGCTCGGCCGAGGACCTGCGTTGACCTGAGTTATCAACGTCGGATGCAACAGTGCTGTGACAGGGAGACGGTGGAGCATACCTGGCATCACTTTATCTGCCTTTTGACCGCCACCCATGTCGGAGCGGCAACGGCTGGTAAGGAAAGCAAAACAGACAGGAAACGAGGTACTAATAGGGTGCGAACTCTCACCAAATTTCGTGGGGTACTACCAACACTAATAAACGGGGCCAAGCGCTGGCAGAGTTCTTGAATACTAAAGACCTAATAACACTTACTATTGGTAACACCGCTACCTTTGTTAATAGGATTAGGGAGGAGGTATTAGATGTGACGATATGTTCCGAAAATCTGATCGATGAGATTCAGGATTGGAGGGTCTCCATGGAACACTCTTTCTCTGACCATCGCTACATTAGGTTTAGAAAAGCACGGCCATCGCCGAATCCGATAAGCTTCCGGAATAAGTTGAAGGCCAACTGGACAAAATTCGGAAGGCTACACAGAAAAAGACTTGTCCAAGATAATTTAGATTGTCCAAGCATAGAAGAGATTGACGAGAATGTCAACAGGATTACGACTGCACTGGTGGGATCCTTCGAAGATAGTTGTCCTCTTCGGGAAAGGAAATCAGCCCAAGAAAACCCCTGGATGACCGGGGAGATTCGCAACATTGGGAAAGAGGTCCGCAGACTTTTTAACAGATCATGTCGTAAAACAGCGGAAGTAAATTGGGATGTGTATTACACACGGCTCAAGGAATACAATAAGATTATCAGAGCGGCTAAACGCTCCTCCGGGAAGCATTTCAGCGAACAGGTCGATAGCGTTAATGACACCGCCAGGAACAAAAAGTTTCTCTCAAAAACCCATGTCCAAACTGTCCAAACTGAACTGCAGGCGACATGGAAGTGAGAGCAAAGACAACGGAGCACTTGCTAAGGCTTTTAATGAAAACGCATTTTCCATAGGACTAACGGAGACACCGGAATCTTGGAATAATGAGATTGATCGAAGGTTTATCATAACGGAATTTATGGTCAAAAAAGCCTTGAGGAGCTTCAAGCCATTTAAGTCACCTGGGCCTGATAGAGTATTTCCGGCGTTACTACAGAAAGAGGCCGACTATGTGTCGCCTTGTCTGGTCAATATTTTCACAGCACTTTCATATGCTCCGAAAGCCTGGCAGGAGGCAAGGGTGGTGATTATACCCAAGACCGGCAAGGCAAGTTATGCGACACCAAAAGCCTATCGACCCATAAGCTTTACGTCCTTTCTACTCAAAACCATGGAACGTATTGTGGACACCATGATAAAGAGTATGACATCCAGCGAACTGCTCAAATACAAACAGCATGCCTATGTCAAGGAAAGGTCGTTGGAGACTGCCCTGCACGAGGTTGTGCATAAAATAAAAGAATCCTTCGATGCCAAGACGTTCACATTGGCAGTTTCCATTGACATCGAGGGGGCGTTTAACAATGTGGGGACCGACACATTTATCCAATCCTTATACCAGTATCGGGTGGACCGGGTTCTTAGAGACTGGATAAACAGGTGCAAAATTTTTGGGTCCCACTACATATATATAAGGGAGAAAGTGTCATAGGGCAAACCACTGGGGGCATTTTATTGCCACTCCTTTGGGCGACCACCATAAAAAAACTATTACAGATGCTGACTGAGGAGGGATTTGAACCCGTCTGCTATGCAGACGATGTTATAATACTTCTAAGGGGTAAGAAGCCGAACCAGCTATACAGAAGGGCCGAAAGGATCATGCATATGGCTGGGCTAGACCCAGGGATCTCAATGTTAACCCAGAGAAGACTTAAATATGCCTGTTCACGAGGAAGACGATGGTGGGCCAATTTAACGCACCACATTTCCTCAATAAAACGATTTTGATATCTGACAAGGGCAAATACTTTGGAGTGATCTTGGATAGGAAACTTAATTGGAAGTATAACATTTAGAAGTGTCCTGAGAGGGCTCACAGATGTTGGGCACTATGTAGACGGGCTGTAAGCTCGAAATGGGGCGTGAATCTGAGGATTATACCAATATTTACTTACTCCTCAGTAGTTTGGTGGACTGCTATGAATAAAAGTGCAACGTTAGGTCCATACAACAAGTTCAGGGAATATGTTAACTTGGCATAGGAACGATGAGGACCATGCCCTCTAGGGCACTGGAGACCATTCTATTGTAGATATCCCACCCATTGACATACATATTAAATTGGAGGCAGCCACTGCGGCTATGAGACTTCATTGCCCGGCTTTCGTGTCTAATATGGGAAAGATGATGTGACGATTCACAGTGGGATGGGAAATAAAATAAGTGGAAATAAGTCTGCAATTTTGGAAGGGATAGAGATATCTTCATGAAGTTTTACATGTTTATGGCTGAGGTGTTATCCAGTTTATAAGCAAAATTTCAGGGTCAGATTTTCAAAATTTTTTGATGGAAAGTATTTAAAAAACCCTACAAAAAACAGGCCTTAATGTGCGTTATAGTGTCCATGAAAATTTTACTTACAATTTTCGCTGATGCTGGTCTCTTATTTAAAGAGACTGGTATCTTATTTAGTCAAAAGTTATGCGAGTTACAAATCAAAAAATATGAAAAAAAATGTTGGCATTTTTGAAAAAAAAAATTTAATTTCATTGTTTCGTCTCTATACAGAAAACTTGTCAGATGTCAGTCCCTTGGTTTTCAATGTAAACCCCAGGCCCACTCTGTCCTCTAGCTTTGATCCACCCGTGTAACATGATCTTCCAGATAGCAATACTAGGGTTACGTCAATTGCTTATGTTGCACTTTTCCTCCATAGCAGTCCACCAAACTACTGAGGCGTAAGTAAGTATTGGTCAAATCACGCTCCTGTAGAGCCAGTGGACTATCCTAGGATTCAGGCCCCATTTCGAGCCTACGGCCCGTCTACACTTCCAATTCAGTTTCCTGTCCAAGATCACACCAAAGTATTTGACCTTGTCAGATATCGAAATCGTCTTATTGAGGAAACGTGGTGCGTTAAATTCGCCCACCTTCGTCTTCCTCGTGAACAGGCATATTTCAGTCTTCTCTGGGGATTTTGAGAAGGATTTTGTAAGTACCACGGGATTCCTGTCTTAGATTTTCTTTTCCGAGGTTACTTTTTGTAATATTTAGACCGCACAGCAATCCGATTACTGGCTCACTAGTAGCACGGGGCGGATTAACATTCGCTACCTCTTTTCAACCTAACCTAAGTCGATGAGAGAATGGATTGAGGATGTGAGCAACTCATACCATCGCGGTATAATCAAGGCGACGATAGGAAACCTGGAAGGAAGGGAAGAGTTTTCCGATCGGATACCTGAGACGACACTTGAGGTCGAATGCAAGGCACAGCTGCCAGCCGCACAGTCTTGGACTGACAGAACCCTAGTATTGCCATCTGTAAGATCATGTTAAACGGATAACAAGATAACATAAAAGCTATCGACTTCTTACTTTGTGATTGCAAAAAGGTCACATCGGTTTATATTTGGATTTAGCTCCCAAGTAAAACGGTTCATTGGCTTGACTTCGTGACTTGATTAGGCAAAATGTTTGTTGGTCTTGTTTTTTCGCGACTTCAAACATCCGTGGTAAGTATGGCTTAACTCGATATATCAACTGATATAGCTTCCATATAAAATCAAAGACTATCTGAATCAAGCACGCAACATTTTCTATACAAGTTCTTGTCGATAAACAACAACAAAATATTTTTGAATGTCTAAAAAAAAACAAAAATTTCGGTAATCATGCCAAAAAGTGGCCCTGAACTTCATTACACAGTGCGCCCCAACTATGGAACAGGGTATAATAACTTATGAAGCCGAGTGAGTTTGTTTGTAACACCCAAATAAAGAGAAGATAGACCCATCTTGTTACCCAAACTCTTGACTTCATTCTCTGTAATGGGTAGCCAATGTTCGACCGGGTTGAATTTAGCACGCTTTTACTTGTTTTATACAAAAATCCCGGTACTAACTACCGTATAGTAGAATTCAATAGAATTCAAATCTTGTCTATGGAGGTTTAGTTACATATTGAGGTAATTGACCTCGGCCATTGAAATCGCTTAAGTTTCACATAAATTTTCTTGTAATTGTTGTTGTCGCATTAGTCGAACAAAGGCAGTGGTGCTTGAGATATGGGCTTTTTTTAATAACAAAATAAACTTAAAAATATTTTTTACACCAACTGATAACGAAAATGCGATAACGAACCTATGCCAGATTTACCATGACTTAGGCAATTGAACGAACCTAGTGATGTGTGTGTTCACGTTTACGCACTGGCGGCGCATATGACACACCGAGCACACACAAATTCACGCAAGTGACAAATGAAATGAAGAGCGTTTTCGTTGTGGGCTGCTGCTGTCTGCCGTCGACGGGACATCGAATGTTTGCACTTTGGGGGCATTTTTGTTATTGTTGACGATAATAGAGTTTGCTAAAATAAAAAGAAACAGTGCGATTTCTCTAAAAGTTGAAAATAAAACTCATGGGGACTTATCTAAAATTGTTAAAGTGAGAAAGTAAATAAATGAGAGCAATGCCTGCGTTGAGTAAAAATTTCATTTACGAGGAATGGAATTGAAGGGTTAATAAATTTGTTCAAATCTGGTGCCATTCTACTTGTAAATATGGGTGAAACTGGAAATGGCATACCGTTGTGATAAACACACTACACCCAGTGAATAAGTTTGCTGATAGCTGGAGAAAGCTACAGAAATATCTCTGGTGTCTTGAGTGTAAAGAATGACGGACTAATGAAACGTAAAGTTTTTGCATTTCTATTCCACAGGTATATCTGACATACTGATACTAATCCCATGGCAGCCGGTTTTGTGCACTGGATTGATTCGATGGAACCCTTCATCGGTCAGGGGCTGGCATTTCAGTGTACGTGTTCGTCCTTTTTATACCCTACACCACTACTGTGGTACAGGATATTATAACGTAGTGCACTTGTTTGTAAAACCCAGAAGAAAAAGAGATAAACCCATTGATAAGTATACCGATCGACTCAGAATCACTTCTGATTCGATTTAGCTATGTTCGTCCGTCTGTCCATGTTAATTTGTGTACAAAGTACAGTTTGCCATTTTCCTCCGATCGTCTTCAAATTTGGTACTGGCATGTTTTTCGGCCTAGAGACAAAGCCTGTTGAAATTGGAAAAAAATCGGTTCAGATTTGGATATAGCTCCCATATATATGTTCGTCCGATTTGCAGTAATAATGCAATAAAATGGCCATTTGTTAACTAATTTTCTCGAAATTTGGAAGAAAGGATTTTTTTATGACTCTCGACATTAGTGGTGAATTTCATAGAAATCAGTTCAGATTTATATATAGCTCTCATATATATACATCACCCGATTTTCACTCCTAGAGCCACTGCAAGCGCATTACTGGTCCAATCTTCCCAAAAGTTTTGTACAACGCTTTCCTCGACGACTTCCACAATGTCTACAGAGTTTGGTCGAAATCGGTTCAGATTTAGATATAGCTCCTATATATCTGTTAGTCTGATTTGCCAGTATTATGCAATAAAATGGTCAATTGTCAACCGATTCTCTCAAAACTTGGCAAGAAGGATTTTCTCCTGACTCTTGACATAAATGGTGAATTTTATGAAAATCCGTTCAGATTTAGATATAACTCTCATATATATATCGCCCGATTTTCACTCCTACAGCCACTGGAAACGCATTTTTGAACAAATCTTGCCAAAACTTTGCACAACGCTTTCACCGAAGACTACCAAATTATTTAAGAAGTTTGTTCGAACTCGGTTCAGATTTAGATATAGCTCCCATATATATGTTCGTCCGATTTAGAGAAATATTGCAATAAAGTGCTCATTTGTTAACCGATTCTCTAAAAATTTAGCAGGAAGGATTTTCTTATGACTCTCGATATTAGTGGAGAATTTCATACAAATCGGCTTAGATTTAAATATAGCTGTCATATATGTATATCGCCCGATTTTCACTCCAAGAGCCACTGCAAGCGCATTTTTTTAATCAATCTTGCTAAAATTTTGTACAACGCTTTCCTCGACGACTACCACATTATCTGAGAAGTTTACTCGAAATCGGTTCAGAATTAGATATAGCTCCCACATATTTACTTAAAATTTGATACGAGTTGTTTAATAACCCATCCGAAAACATCCACCGAAGTCCGTCAACGTTGGTTCAGAATTGGATAAAGCTCCCTCATTGTACTTATATGTTAGGTGTAGGGTATTATACAGTCGGCACCGCTCGACTTTTGCCCTTTCTTACTGGTTTCGTCTTGGCAGAGGCACGATCGAAGAAATATTAAATTTTATGAGACGGAAGGTTGCAGCGATCCAGAAGACAATACCTGCAGCCGTCACGGGTACAATGTGCTACGTTTGGATCGCATACGGAGTGGAGGGGAATTGGCCTTCGTGATACAACATTCCGTGCAATAAGACCGACCTCGTATGAGCTTGGCGCTAGGGACCTCTTCATGGAATGTGTGGGGATAGCTGTCAGATCCGGTAATGCCGAAATAGAGCTATTCAGCGTGTACTGGTTACAGGCCTGACATTACTGGCCTTCTGTCTGACCATACCCGCCTGGTTCTAGGGGACTTTAATGCGGGGCAAAGCTTTGGCAGAGCAGATTGAAGGTTATACGTTCTGCACGGTGAATGAGGATACGCCCACTAGGATTACGAGGAGATGCAGCAGCTCGCCAGACATATCCATTGCATCCCCTGATCTCCTCTCTACCAGCTCTGGATGCCAGACGTTTATCAATCAGAAGAAGCCCGATTGGATCGGCTTCCAAGATTACACCAATCGCTGCTTCAGTGAACTGACACCCCCTTATATTTGCTAGTTTCCGAGAGGAAATTCCGCTCGCTTTATACCAGCCGAAGATCCCAAGTGAGGCCCAATTTTCCGACGCAGGTAGTGGTACTCTCAAATGAGCATGATGGGATCGTTGCATGGACGCCTCTAACCCCAGAACCAGTGAGATGAATCTGGAAATAACCAGGGTAGTCAACGGGCATATACGTAATTTGTGGCCGGAACACTTGGTGCAATGTAACTTAAGTCACTCTCGAACTCCGATAGAAGGGATGATAAGACCTCAGCCACTTTTGTTCCAGGTTGCTCAAACGTCAATTTTATTGAGCATCCCTAGAGTGACAAAGCAAGAAAGAGGGCCATTCGTCGTATCCGTGCCGTTGGATAGCCATCACAATTTACTGTGGACAAGGTTACAAATTCCATCTATGGCGTCAAGCAATCCAAAGCGTTGGGCCCGACTGTTGCTGAAGAATCTGTATCTACCTGGAGTCGATTACCTTATAGAGCCCGATATCCGGAAGTTGGGCAGAGTGATCCCGCTTCTCAAGCTTGGCAAGGACTCGAGCAAGAAGGAGTTGTACACCGATCGATCTCACCGTAGCCAAGACGCTTGAGGGACTGCCGACCCTTGTTGGAGAATTTCCATTCGTCGAGCATAAATGTCACGGGTCCGCACATTAAAGTTTGGATGTTAGATCTGCTTCATTCTCTTACTTTGGTGGTGAATTGGAGTAGCCAAACCCTTTGTCCCGAAAGTGGACATCAGATTCATACTTTCCTGCCGAAAACCACATTTGAGCTACATATTGCTATAGTTGGTATAAATATGTGGTTCAGGGGGAGTGTAAACACTTGGCTTTAAAACAGATAGCAGATTTGTGCCCCCCTTTTTGCCATAATCCACCAATATGTCCAGTCTGAGGGGCATGTGGGATGGGGTGGCCAACCACTCAAAATTGGATACCATATTTGTTTTCTACTATCAATTCCTATTATTTTAGTCCCTTATTGCCATAGTAGGCAAACATGGCCGGTTTGAAGGGAATTTAGGGAACGGACCCTAAAATAACATCAGCATCGTGCTAGAGCACGATTTTGAACCCTATAATGTCAGGTATTTCGAAGGTGGCTCAAGATATTCAGGGCAACCGGTCTCATTCAGGGTAACCGGTATCATTCAGGGCAACCGGTCTCATTCAGTTCCATACTAATTAAATTTTTTTGTATTGGTTATCTTCATTCAAAATCATATTTCAAAGCTTCTACATGGGATAGCACATTTTTAAACCCACCACCGAAAGTTGGGGGTATATTCATTTTGTCATTCCGTTTGCAACACATCGAAATATCCATGTCAGACCCTATTAAGTATATATATTCTTGGTCAGGGTAAAAATCTAAAAAGATCTAGACATGTCCGTCCGTCTGTCTGTTGAAATCACGCTACAGTCTTTAAAAATTGAGATATTGAGCTGAAATTTTGCACAGATTCTTTTTTTGTCCATTAGCAGGTTAAGTTCGAAGATGGGCTATATCGGACTATATCTTGATATAAACCGATCCGCCGATTTAGTGTCTTAGGGCCATAAAAGCCACATTTATTATCCGATTTTGCTGAAATTTGGGACAGTGAGTTGTCTTAGGCCCATCGACATCTTTCGTCAATTTGGCCCCGATCGGTTCAGATTTGGATATAGCTGCCATATAGACCGATCCTCCGATTTAAAGTCTTAGGTCCATAAAAGCCACATTTATTATCCGATTATGCTGAAATTTGGGACAGTGAGTTGTGTTAGGCCTATCGACATCTTTCTTCAATTTGGCCCTGATCGGTTCAGATTTGGATATAGGTGACATATAGACCGATTTCTTGATTTAAGGTTTTGGGCCCATAAAATGCTCATTTATTGTCCGATGTCGCCGAAATTTGGGACAGTGAGTTAAGTTAAGCCCCTTGACATACTTCTGCAATATCGCACAGATCGGTCCAGATTTGGATATAGCTGCCATATAGACCGATATCTAGGTTTTAGGTTTTGGGGCCATAAAAGACGCATTTATTGTCCGATGTCGCTGAAATTTGAGACAGTGAGTTTAGATAGGCTTTTCGACGTCCTTCTTCAATTTTGCCCAGATCGGTTCACATTTGAATGTAGCTGCCATATAGACCGATCTTTCGATTTAGGGTTTTGGGCCCATAAAAGAGCTTTGCGTTAGGCTCTTCGACATTTTTGTGTAACTTGGCCCGAATCGGTCCAGATTTGGATATAGCTGCCATGTAGACCGATATCTCGATTTAAAGTCTTGGGCCCAAAAAAGCGCATTGATTATCCGATTTCACTGAAATTTGACACAGTGACTTATGTTAGGCTTTTCAACATCCGTGTCGTATATGGTTCAGATCGGTTTGTTTTTAGATATATCTACTGTACTTATTAGTATTTGGTCCAAATTTGGTCCTCTGAAACATCCTTTCATTTGAGTACTATATATTCTCCAATATACCTATATTGTCCAAAGCGGTGAAAGATTCCTGTTGGGGGGTTTTTTGGGGGTCGGAGACCCCCGAACACTTTGGGCGAAATTTGTATACCATTTGTATACTTTTAAATACATTTCGTTTGATACCCATATTGTCCCAATCGGTAAAAATGTCCGTGCGGGGCGATTTTGGGGGGTGGGGAGGCACTACAGACGTCAAGGAATTCATTTTTATTTCAGATTTGTGATCTGCTTTTAAATACCTTTTATTTGTTACCCATATTGTCTAAAGCGGTGAAAGAGTCCTTGTGGTGGAGGGTTTTATGGGGGTGGGGGACCCCCCAAACACTTTAAGTGAAATATGTGTACCAAGTTCGTACTCTACTCTTAAATACCTATCATTTGATACCCGTATTGTCTCAAACGGTAAACATGTCCCTCCGGGTGGGTTTTGGGGTGGGGCGTCCCCCCAGGTTTTTTGACCGATAAATTGTATGCCGATTTCGTGTTTTTGTGGTACCATAACTTAGCATATGGGGGTGGGGGACCCCCCAAACACTTTGGGCGAAATTTGTGTACCAAGTTCGTACTCTACTCTTAAATACCTTTCATTTGATACCCGTATTGTCTCAATCGGTAAAAATGTCCGTCCGGGTGGGTTTTGGGGTGGGGCGTCCCCCCCACCCGTTATTCGATCCATCAATATCATCAATACCATATGGTGGCATACAAAATTTTGCTTAAATCGGTGCACGCATCTCCGAGTTCTGGCGTTTTTGAAAATTGAGGTATGAGGGAAGGTCCGCTTCCCCTTCGGATATCAAAAAATGTACTACCCTTTTTTCACCGGGGGCCCAAATTCTACCATCTGTGAAAATTCCATGAAAATTGGTTCAGCCGTTTTCGAGTCTATACGGAAACAACAACACTCCCCTTAGTGACAGCTCCAATCGATAGCACATTTTCCTGTATCTAAATTTTGAAATTTTTTTTAGACACTTCTTGGAACATTATTTAATTTTAAAGGCCAATAGTATATCGTCAATTGTAAAAAAAAGCTGAAAGAGTGTTGATACTCGTAGAACGTAGCTAAAATAAAAAAGTTGAGTCAGTCCATTAAAAAAGTTTTATTTTGTTTTTCCAATATCTTTTGTGTTCTCTAGCGCTTTAATTTTTGGACACCCTTTCTTGGAATGGCGTTCTGCATTCAAAGCAGTATGGGTTTCATTCTTTGCTGCGTAATTGCTTCTATTTGGTATTGGGGATGGATGAATTGAAAAGTCAAGGCCTTCATGAATAATGAGTACACTTTTACTTATGCATATACACCCAAATGTACAGTGAGTGCCGTTCTAGAGTCATATTTATATACGAAAAACAATTATCAGATGTGATTACATATACATATATTGTACCGTGATTATTCCGAAAGGAAACAAAGATGAATTTCTACAGGTTAGCTGATACGAAGTGTCACTTTTTATATCCTACAGGGGTACAGATTATCATAGCTTAGTGCATTTGTTTGTAGCACCCAGAAGGAAGAGAGAACATCTAATCCGGCTTTTCTGCCACTCCGCCAGGGTAGGTAATATTACTTGCAGTCCCTTATCCACCACGTCTATTCCTTTCTGGAAGTCCGTTTGAGGGACCGCCTTGGTAGTACCCAATATATGTGTGTCTTGCCGGTGACCCACGAATCAAACGAAGCTGCGACAATCTGAAAAGATTAGTCTACGCTGTTTCCCTTAGAAATAAATCCATAGGCTAAATCCCCATAATTACCTTTAATTACCCAGTCGCAGGGGTTCCCATAGCCCCAGTTACAAATCTCAAGAGAGTCTAATCACCCTGTTAAAGTTACGGATATGGGACGTAAAATCCGTCACCGGCCACCAAACATGACAATAACGTTGATCTTGTGGTAATTCTTGATCACACCAAAGCCATCAATTCCATTGATTATCTGAACTTATGTAGCAAGCTCCAGGATTTTTTAATTTTTGCAATACGGCAGCGGATTTAATTAAATCATACACAACTAACCAGCTACAATCCGTGTGCATTGGAAATAGAAAATCGGGACCATTTTCATTATCTAAAGGAGTGCCACAAGGATCGATTATAGGGCCTCTTTTGTTTTCCTAATACGCAAATGATCTTCTCAGACAATTAATTCGCAGTCAAGTTCTTATGTACGCTGATGACGTATAAATATCGTAGGATTCTGTGAGAAATTTTGGTGAATGCATATCTAGACTTAATGCAGACCTTTCCAATGTCTATAAGCTAACGGCTTTTTGTTGAAACCACCCAAAAAAACGATATAAGAAAAGATTTGCTCTGCTATTATAGCGATATCAAGATATGGTCCGGTTTGGACCACGTTTAAAATTATATTTTGGAGACCTGTGTAAAATGTCAACCAATTCGAATAAGAATTGCGCCATTTGGTGGGGGTCAAGAAGTAAAATAGAGAGATCGATTTATATGGGAGCTGTATCAGGCTATAGACCGATTCAGACCATAATAAACACGTATGTTGATGGTCATGAGAGAATCCGTCGTACAAAATTTCAGACAAAGCGGCTAATAATTGCGACCCCTACCGGCTCAAGAAGTCAAGATCCCAGATCGGTTTATATGCCAGCTATATCAGGTTATGAAGCGATTTGAACCATACTTGGCACAGTTGTTGGATATCACAACAAAATACTTCGTGCACAAAATTCATTCAAATCGTATAAGAATTGCGCCCTCTACAGGCTCAAGAAGTCAAGACCCAAGATCGGTTTATCTGACAGCTATATCAGATTATGGACCGATTTGAACCATACTTGGCACAGTTGTTGGATATCATATCAAAACACGTCGTGAAAAATTTCATTCCAATCGGATAACAATTGCGCAGTCTAGAGGCTCAAGAAGTCTAGACCCAAGATCGGTTTATATGGCAGCTATATCAAAACATGGACCGATTTAAACCATACTTGTTGGAAGTGATATCAAAACACCACGTGCAAAATTGCAGTCAAATCGGACCAGAATTGCGCCCTCTAGAGACCCAAGAAGTCAAGACCGAAGATCGGTTTATATGGCAGCTATATCAAAACATGGACAAATATGGCCCATTTACAATCCCAACCGACCTACACTAATAAGAAGTATTTGTGCAAAATTTCAAATGGCTAAATTTACTCCTTCGAAAGTTAGCGTGCTTTCGACAGAGAGACAGACGGACGGACCGACATGGCTAGATCACGACGATCAAAAATATATATACTTTATGTGGTCCCAGACGAATATTTCGAGAAATTACAAACAGAATGACGAAATTAGTATAGCCCCATCCTTCGGTGGTGGGTATAAAAATCAGCAGATCGATTTATATAAAAGCAATGTCAATGATATTTATCCGACCCATGCCACTATGGACATACACCTAAGCCAGTAATCGGCTTGTTGTGCGCTCAAAATACTAAAAAGTAACCTCGAATTCCGTGCTACTTGTTAATGTCTGGTACTGTGTCCCAACCTAAGTACCAGTGTATATAAGCAACGAAATCTGGGCAATTAAATAGGAAATGCTCCAACGCCTCATTATTTTCCCCACACGCCCTACACGTGCTACCACTTGACGCACCGATTTTGCATAAGCGAGCTCGTAGATCTATGGGTCCCCTTATGATAACAAAAGCTATACTGACCTCCTTCCTTCTTACACGCTCCTGTAGAGCCAGTGGATTTTTTCCGGATTCAGGCCCCACTTCAAGCCTCTACATAGTGCTCAACATCTGTGATCCTTCTCAGTACGCTCCTGAATGTGAGACTTCCAATTAAGTTTCCTATCCTGGACTTATTTACGAGTGTCAAATTTTCTCAAATATGATTCAACGAGTCGGTGTAAATTGAATGTAGCTTACAATAAAAATTTTCGGTATGTGTAGGGGTTAAAAAGAGCGGATCCAGTGTCTCAATTTGCAATTTAGCTTTGTGGTTACAATTTAAGCACACCAGTTAAAATTCTATCGCTTCTTTTTATTCAGAAAATTATTGCGAAGAAGAAACCGAATTATGTCTTTGACAAATTGAAGTTTACTCGATCCAGCAGTGGTAGAAGGCTAATTCTGCGAAGTCTGCGATGTCAAGTTTCAGAACGGCAATTTGTTACCCACTGTACGTCTTTGGGCCGAAGTCTTTTTAACAGAGCACGTCGTAAAAAAGCAAACGTTTTTTGGGATGTGTATTACACACTGGTCAAGGATTACAATAGAATTACCAGAGCGCCAAGAAGTGCCTCCTGGAGCATTTCTCCTGCCAGGTCGATGGCGCTAATGACGCCGCCAGGATGAAAACTTTTCTCTCAAAACCCATGTCCAAACTGAAACGTTAGTAGACCACATGGAAGTGAGAGCAGAGACAACGGACGACATATTAAGGCTTATGATAAAAACCCATTTCCACAGGATACGACGGGACTCACGGAGACACCGGAATCTTGGAATAATGACGTTGATCGAAGGATTATTGTGAAGGAGTCCTTGAGGAGCTTCAAACCATTTAAGTCACCCGGACCTGATGGAATATTTCCAGCGTTATTACAGAAAGAGGCAGACTATCTGGCGCCTCATCTGGCCAATATTTTCACAGCGTGCCTAGGACTTGCATATACTCCAAAGCTTGACAGGAGGTGTTTATACCCAAGCCCGGCAAGGCAAGTAATGCAATACCAAAGACCTACAGACCCACAAGCCTTACGTCCTTTCTACTCAAAACCATGGAATGTATTGTGGACACCATGATAAAGAGTTTGACATCCAGCTAACTGCTCTAATACAAACAGCATGCCTATGTCAAGGGAAGGCCGGTGGAGACTGTCCTGCACGAGATTGTACATAAAATAGAAGAATCCTTCGATGCCAAAACGTACACCCTGGCGGTATGCATTGAAATCGAGGGGGCTTTTAACAATGTGCGGACCGACACACTGATCCAATTCTTAGAACAGTACCGGGTGGACCCGGTCCTTAGAGACTAGATAAACCATATGCCAAGGAACAGGTGAAGACAACTTGCAAACAAATGGTTGTCTACCACTCAGAATTGACTGTTCTGCGTTGTTCTAGTGGTACGATGCGACATGTCCAGTTTTTCTGAAAAAAACAGACGACCATGTGCTTGGATGTGCGCGAGCAACTTTTGTTGCATTTGGCTCATCTTGAAACACCCATACAGTCGACTGCTGTTAACTTTCGGGCTCATACGTGTAAATTCATGATTCATCACCGTTCACGATGTCATAGACGTGTTTCGAAGAACCGCGGTCGTATTTTTGGCGCATTTCTTTCGATTAATCGACACGAGCCTTTTTTTGAGCGATTGACAAATTGTGTGGGATTTTTTTTTATAATTCGAACTAGAACATGCTTAAATTAGTAAATTACTATTGTCATTGTTGTTGTCTTTCACTTAAGAATCATTTGTTTGTCCTATTGCAAAGGCACATTACAACAACAGTAGTTAGTTAACATACGAGAGAAACCCGTTAGTTCCAAGACACTGTCCTGTATTTTATACAGTTCCTAAGTGTGGCGGTCCGCACATTGTTAAAATCCCTTTCGATGTCAATGAATACCGCCAATGTGTACATCTTGGCAAAGAAGGATTCTTCTATTTTATGCACAACCTCGTGCAGGGCAGTTTCCACCGACCTTCCCCTGACATAGGCATGCTGTTTGTATTTGAGCAGTTCGCTGGATGTCATACTCTTTATCATGGTGTCCACAATACGTTCCATGGTTTTGAGTAGAAAGGACGTAAGGCTTATGGGTCTGTAGGCATTTGGTGTCGCATAACTTGCCTTGCCGGGCTCGGGTATAAACACCACTCTTGGCTCCTGCCAGGCATTCGGAGTATATAAAAGTCCTAGGCACGCTGTGCCAGACGAGGCGCTAGATAGTCTGCCTCTTTCTGTAGTAACGCCGGAAATATTCCTTCAGATCCGGGTGACTTAAATGGTTTGAAGCTCCTCAAGGCTTCCTTGGCCATAAATTCCGTTATGATAAACCTTCGATCAACCTCATTATTTCAAGATTCCAGTGTCTCTGTGAGTCCCATCGAATCTTGTGGAAAATGGGTTTCCATCAAAAGCCTCAACATGTCCTCCGTTGCCTCTGCTCTCACTCCCATGTTGTCTACTAAAATTTCAGTTTGGATATGGGTTTTTGAGAGAAATTTTTTATCTTGGCTGCGTCATTAACGCTATCGACCTGTTCGCAGAAAAGCTTCAAGAAGGCACGTTTAGCCGCTCTGGTATTTTAATGGTATTCCTTGAGTCGTTTGTAATGCACATCCCAATAAACTGCAGTTTTTTTTGTGACGTGCTCTGTTATAATGTCTGCGGACCTCTTTCCCAATATTGCGAGTGTTCCCGGTCATCTCATGTTTTTCTTGGGCTGATTTCCTTTCTAGAAGAGGATAACTAAAATATCCCAATCCCAATGCCAATCCTGTTGACAATGTCTTTAATGTGTTCTATGCTTGGACAATCTAAGTTATCTTGCCCAAATTTTCTTCTGATTAGTCTTCCTAATTATTTATTCCGTTGGTTTTCAACTTATTACGGAAGCTTAATGGATTCGTGGCTGACCATGCAATTAATATGAATGTCATAAGACTTCTAGTTTATCAAAAAAAAAAAAAAAAAAATTCGTACAAAAATTGTACTTAATCATGTTAGTTAGAAAATGAAAACGTGTTACATCCAATTAAAACGCGGTTCGTTTACAATTACTTTACTTACAATGATTTATTAATCTACTTATTTGCCTTACAACTCACTTACGGCTGTTTGCTGATACGTTTGCAATACGCGTTCTTAGATAAGACTAACTCGTGTTGCGTTGTGCCACTGCCTTATATACCTCTTGCTAGCCCCATCGATGTTTCCACGGACTGGAACTTTGAGTTCCAAATTGTGTAATGTTTATGGATGTCACCAGGAGCTTAGCTGCGCATTACCGGGCGTGTCCACAGGTTGCGGATAGTGGAGTGCTTTATACGGATTAGCTACAACTACAATCGCGGACAATCAGAGGTATCGAGTGGAGAGTCTCAGAGGGAAGGCACCGACTCTTGCTCTTGCATGATAAGGCGAGTTATTGGCGTCTTTAAATAACCAATGACCATCTGGTTTCCGCGGCGATCGGTCCTTTGAACCGGAAGGAGCTTTCTCATCTATGGAGCTTGACGACGATCGTCACCTCTACAACATATGGTACCAATAACAAATGTTCACTAAGAAACCAGTCTTCGTAGCGCAAAGGTTAGCATGTACGCCTATGACGCTAAACGCCTGGGTTCGAGTCCTGGCAAGACCATCAGAAAAAATGTTCAGTGGTGGGTTTTCTCTCCTACTGCTAGCAACATCTGTGAGGTACTATGCCATGTAAAACTTTTCTCCAAAGAGGTGTCGAACTACGGCACGCCGTTCCCCTTATCATTGCGCTTTAACTTGAATCGGACTGCACTCATTGATATGTGAGAAGTTTGCCCCTTTTCCTTAATGGAATGTTCATGGGCAAAATTTCTACTTTTTCCCAGTCTTCGACACACTAGGGATACTATTTTTCTGCCTCTTTTAGATCTGGTAAATTTTAATCTTTTGAATAGGTAAATAAGTAAATGGGTTTTTGTTTGAGGTTATCATTTAATTAATGCATGCACTGTGCAATATCGTTCAAAGGGCAGGTTATGTAGACCTGTACATCATTATCATACATATGGATGCTTGCTATGTATCAATTTGAGAGGAAGGTCATTAACATAGAGTGTGAAAGGGAGAGGCCCTGAAATAGATCCTTGTGGTACACCCTTATCAGCACTGAATGATTTAGAAGTTTTATTTCCAGAGTGTACAGATTGAGATCGATGGGAAAGGTAGGAATGTATAAAGATGTGTGGAAGAGAAGAGAGAATAAATGGAGAAACTTCGAAGTTTGAAACTGAGGTTGCGGTTATCAACCGTATCAAAAGCTTTAGAAAGATCGGGGAGAACACGAAAGTTAAGTTTTTATCATTGCTCACACATCTCATTGATTTCGAAATTTCTATTACTGCACTGCCGCGGTTATGATCGGCCCAGAAACCCGATTGTGTATCAATTATCAAAGAATTGCGGTGAATATGGTAAGTTATTAGCTTGCGAAGTATTTTTAAATAGGATAGTAATGCTATGGGCTTGTATTCCATATTTGACTTCAAGACTGGGATAATCTTTGCATGTTTTCACTGCAAAGGATATGTGCTTGTTGTGAGAATAATGTGGAAAAGTTTGAAAATTTCAATCTAAACAAGTAAAACAGCATTAAGATCGGCCGGGCCGAACTTTGGATACCCACCACCTCGGGTATATATGTAAATCCCCTTTCGTCACAATCCGGTGAAAATTGAATAACTTATGCACCCAAATTCGGCACGGACATTGAGTGGTCTAATATATATGTCACTATTCAATTTTGTAGAACAAAATATTGGTCTATAACCAATTATAAACCGATCTGAACCATATTAAGGTCGGACATCGTGAGGCTCAGAAAAACTCACTGTTTCAAATTTCAGCCAAATCGGGTAATAAATAAAACTTTAATGGGCTTCATTACCCCTATCAGCAGGTCGGTTTATATGGCAGCTACATCTAAATATAGTCCGATCAGAACAATAATTAGGTCGGATGTTGGCAGGTCTTAACCTACTCACTGTTTCAAATTTCATCCAAATCGGGTAATAAATAAAGCTTTTATTGGCTTCAGGCCCTTTAGCGGCAGATCGGTCTATATGGCAGCTATATCTAAATATAGTCCAACCACAACCATATTTAGGTCGGATGTTGGAAGGTCTAAACCTACTCACTGTTTCAAGTTTTAGCGAAATCGGTTAAAAAATAAGACTTTTATGGGCTTCAGACCCTTTATCGGGAGATCGGTCTATATGGCAGCTATATCTAAATATAGTGCGATCTATACCATATTTAGGTCGGATGTTGGGAGGCTTAAAACTGCGCACTATTCCAAATTACAGCGAAATCGGATAAAAATTAAAGCTTTTATAGCCTTCAGACCCTTTATCGGGAGATCAGACCGCAGCTTTATCCAAATAAAGTCTAATCTGAACCATATTTGGGACAGATGTCGAGAGGCTTAAAATAACCTATTGTTTTTAATTTCAGCGAAATCGGATAAAAATTAAATCTTTTGTGGTCTTCAGACCCTTTATCGGGGGATCGGTCTATATGGTATCTATATCTAAATATAGTCCGATCTGAACCATATTTAGGTCAGTTGTCGGGAGGCCTTAAAATACTCACTGCTTCCAATTGCAATTTCAAACTCGGATGAAAAATAACGATCTTATGGGCATTAGACCCTTTATCGGAGAATCGATCTCTATAGCACCTATATCCAAATATGGTCCGATTTGGCCCATTCAAGAACTTAACAAGCGTACATCAAACAGACGTATCTGTGCCACATTTCAGCTTAATATCTCAGTTTTTTGAAGGCTCTAGAGTGATTAAAACAGACGGACGGACAGACCCACGGACATAGATAAATTGTCTTAGAATTTTACCACGATCCGAAAGAGATATAATTTGTAGGGTCGGAAATTGATACTTCGGTGTCTTTCTAACGGAATGACTTAATGAATATATGCCCTATCCTACGGTGGTGGGTATAAAAATTATGAAAGCAATTAAACACCTTTTTATACCTTCCACCATAAGGGGATGGGAATATACTAATTTCGTCATTCTGTTTGTAACTCCTCGAAATATTCATCTCAGACCCTAGAATGTATATATATTCTTGATCGCCATGATATTGTATGTCGATCTAGCCACGTCCGTCCGTCCGTCCGTCCGCCTATCCGTCCGTCTGTCTGTCGAAAGTACGCTTACTTTCGAAGGAGTAAAGCTTTAGGTCAGTTGGTATTGTAAATGGGCCATATCGGTCCATATTTTGATATAGCTGCCATATAAACCGATCTTTGATCTTGAATTCTTGAGCCACTAGAGGGCTCAGTTTTTATCCGATTAGGCTAAATTTTGCACGAGATGTTTCGTCATGACTTCCAACAATCGTGCGAAGTAAGGTTCAAATCGGACCATAACCTGATATAGCTGCAATATAAACCGATCTTGAATCTTGACTTCTTGAGCCACTAGAGGACGCACTTCTTATCCGATTTGGCTGAAACTTTGCATGAGGTGTTTTGATGTGATTTCCAACAAATTGGAGGAAAACCTGATATAGCTATCATATAAACCGATCTGGGGGTCTTGACTTCTTGAGCCTTTTGAAAGTTCAAATCCTATCCGATTTCGCTGAATTCAAGACCCCAGATAGGTTTATATGACAGCTATATCAGGTTATGGACCGATTTCAACCATACTCAGCACAGTTGTTGGAAGTCATAAGAAAAAACCTCGTGCAAAATTTCAGCCAAATCGGATAAGAATTGTGCACTCTAGCGGCTCAAGAAGTCAAGATCCCAGATCGGTTTATATGGCAGCTATATCAAAACGTAGACCGATATAGCCCATTTACAATCCCAACCGACCTACACTAATAAGAAGTAATTGTGCAAAATTTTAAGCAGCTAGCTTTACTCGTTCTAAAGTTAGCGTGCTTTCGACAGATAGACGGATGGACGGACAGACGGACAGACGGACGGACGGACATGGCTAGACTTTACGGGTTCTTAGACGAATATTTCGAGGAGTTACAAACAGAATGACGAAATTACTATACCCCCATCTAATCCTTACAATTTCAGTGGGATCCTACCAAAAACTTTTTTTTTTCTCTCTGAAAACGACAACACTGATGGGGACCAATTGGGACTGAAGAAGTCAAATCGCAGGATTGATTCATATGGAAATTTCACACTAAGATACATCTTGTGCAAAATTAGTAGCGGCAGCATTACTAGTTCAAAATTTACAGGGTGATTTTGAAGACCTACAGGGTTCAAACGGCATTATAGAGATGTAGGCCGAATTGTCGAGATATTACTTACGGAATAACCCACTACAAATACCCCTCATCCTATGGTGGACGTTATGAAATGTAAACCTCTAAAGGCTGATGCGAAGCCCCTCATCCATTGCTTAGTGTGTGGGGAACTTTTGAATTAGCACTCACTGTATATCAGCCAGTGGTACTGTATTGGCCTCTGCAAATTCATTTTCTTTTGTTTTTTTTTTTTATTTGATTTTTTAGCTCTTTTTCGTCTTTGCGGTAATAATTTTTTCACAAATACACAATTTTTGTTTGTATTAATAAATGTTAAATAAATATCGTGCACAAACAATGAAATCGTGGTGCAGAGAGATGTTGAACAGCATTCGGGGCGAATGCTCGAAATGTTAAGTTCGCCGAACACTTGGACAGACTTTCTCAATTTCATGCGAGTTGGGGTAGTCCTTTGCTATCTGGGACGAATGACCTCTTGATGATATGGCTTCGTTCATCGCTATTGTTGTAGTTTTTGTTGGGTTTCGTTGTGCTTACGTGCGTGTGTGTGAGTGCATGAATAAAGACATTTTTATTTTAGTTATTTGTCATACATGCGACACGCACCGCTACATATTTGGGCATTTTGCTCATAGGTTTGTATTTGTGGTTTCAATTGATAGATGCTTGTTGAGGTAGTGGTAGTGCTGATGATGGTTAAGTTCAACAACATTTCGGTACATAAAAATTTCAATGTTAATCAACAGAGATGTAGATATGAATAGTCAGTCTCAAATAGTAAGAACAAGTAAGAGCGTGCTAAATTCGGCCGGGCCGAATCTTATTGGGTTGCCCAAAAAGTAATTGCGGATTTTTCAGGTCGGCGTTGACCAATTTTTTCACAGCTTGTGACTCTGTAATTGCATTCTTTCTTCTGTCAGTTATCAGCTGTTAATTTTAGCTTGCTTTAGAAAAAAAGTGTAAAAAAGGTAAATTCATTCTAAGTTTAATTAAAAATTCATTTACTTTCTTTAAAAAATCCGCAATTACTTTTTGGACAACCATATACCCCCCACCATGCATCGCGGTATCTCTTTTTAGGCAAACAAAGAATAATGAATAAGAAGTGTTATGCTATTCGAGCTATATCAAATTATCGTTCGATTCGGAACATAAATGAATTGAATGCTGAACATTGTAGAAGTCATTGTGTAATATTTCGGTGCATTTGGATAAAAATAAGCCTTATAGGGGCTGAAGAAGTAAAATCGGGAGATCGGTTTATATGACAGACATATTAGGTTATGTACCGATTTGCGCCATACTTAACACAGTTGTTGGAAGTCATAACAAAACACCTCATGCAAAATTTCAGCCAAATCGGATTAGAACTGCGCCCTCTTGCGGCTTAAGAACTCAAGATCAAAGATCGGTTTATGTAGCAGCTATTCCAGGTCATGAACCGATTTAAACCATACTTAGTACAGTTGTTGGAAGTGATACCAAAACACCTCATGGAAAATTTCAGCCAAATAGGATGAGAACTGGACGGTCCGGATCCGTCCAGATTTGGATATAGCTGCCAAATGGACCGATCTCCCGATTTAAGGGTTTCGCTGATATTAGGCAAAATGAGTTGCATTAGAACCCTCGACATTTGTTCTGAGTATGGTAAGGATCTGCCTATATTTCGATATAACTGCTATGTAGTCCGATCTCTTTATTTATGGTTTTGGGTCTATAACAGGCGTATTTATTGACCGATTTCATTGAAATTTGGTATAGAGGGTTGTGTTATGCTTTTCCATATTCGTATTGAATACCCCTAAAAGGGGTATTAGTTATACGATTTCGCTGAAATTTGGCACCTTGACCTATGCTATGATTTTCCACATCCATGTAACTTATCGTTCAGATCGGTCTATATTTAGATATAGCTGCCATATATCACCATCTCCCACTTTTAGTTCTTTGAAAATAAAACAGGCGTTTATTACCCGATTTAGCTGAAATTTTGCACAGTGAGATGTGTTAGGCCCTTGGACATCTGCGTTTAGTATCGCCACCATCGGTCTATCTTTGGATATAGCTGCCATAGAGACTGATCTCCGGATTAGAGGCCTTGCATGACACGGCATAGCAGTCTCATAACAGGTCTTGCATTTTTATACCCTCCACCATAGGATGGGGGTATACTAATTTCGTCATTCTGTTTGTAACTACTCGAAATACTCGTCTGAGACCCCATAAAGTATATATATTCTTGATCGTCGCGACATTTTATGTCGATCTAGCCATGTCCGTCCGTCTGTCTGTCGAAAGCACGCTAACTTCCGAAGGAGTAAAGCTAGCCGCTTGAAATTTTGCACAAATACTTCTTATTAGTGTAGGTCGGTTGCTATTGTAAATGGGCTATATCGGTCCATGTTTTGATATAGCTGCCATATAAACCGATCTTGGGTATTGACTTCTTGAGCCTCTAGAGTGTGTAATTCTTATCCGATTGGAATGAAATTTTGCACGACGTGTTATGTTATCATACCCAACAGTTGTGTCAAGTATGATTAAAATCGGTTCATAACCTGATATAGCTGCCATATAAACCGATCTTGGATCTCGAATTCTTGAGCCACTAGGGGACGCAATTCTTATCCGATTTGAATGAACTTTTGCACGACGTGTTTCGTCATGACTTCCAATAAATGTGCCAAGTATGGTTCAAATCGGTTCATAACCTGATATAGCTGCCATATAAACCGATCTTGGATCTTGACTTCTTGAGCCACTAGGGGACGCAATTCTTATCCGATTTGGCTGAAATTTTGAATGAGACGTTTTGTTATGATATCGAACAACTGTGATAAGTATGGTTCAAATCGGTCCATAACCTGATATAGCTGCCATATAAAACGATCTGGGATCTTGACTTCTTGAGCCTCTGGAAGTCACAGTTATTATCCGATTTGTCTGAAATTTTGTACGTTAAGTATGGTCTGAATCGGTCCATAGCCTGATACAGCTCCCATATTTATATTGGGTTGCTCAAAAAGTAATTGCGGATTTTTTAAAAGAAAGTAAATGCATTTTTAATAAAACTTAGAATGAACTTTAATCAAATATACTTTTTTGCATTTTTTTTTTCTAAAGCAAGCTAAAAGTAACAGCTGATAACTGACAGAAGAAAGAATGCAATTACAGAGTAACAAGCTGTGAAAAAATTTGTCAACGCCGACAATATGAAAAATCCGCACTTACTTTTGGGCAACCCAATATATCGATCTCTCTATTTTACTTCTTCAGCCCCCAAAGGGCGCAATTCTCATTCGAATTGGCTGACATTTTTCACAGGTCTCCAGCATATAATTGAATTGTGGTCAAACCGGACCATATCTTGATATCGCTCTAATAGAAGAGGAAATCTTTTCTTTTATCCTTTTTTTTGCCTAAGAAGAGATGCCGGGAAAAAAACTCGATAAATTCGATCCATGGTGGAGGGTACATAAGATTCGGCCCGGCCGAATATAGCACGCTTTTACTTGTTGTTGTTATTGTGTTGATGACCATATATCATAACAATGCATTTGTTTTCGACAGATGGCATTAAAAGAGAAAAATGTGACATTTACAGGCCTTTAATGTGCATTAACGTCACTTCCTACAATGATGCCATTTATCCCTGCAGAAGCGGCTTCAACCAGTATGAAGGCGGTATCTCTGAATCGTGTGCCATATATAGGGAAGCCACTCAGTAATGAGACCTATTAATTTCAAGGCTGGCTACTCCCGAATCTTCAGTGCTTAGCGCCGGATGAAGAAAAATATTTAGACTACTTTTTGCAAGAATACAGGCTCTGTATCTCCCATTCGCTGTACCCATGATTAGTTTCAATCCACAAACCATTCCGTTACACTGCCATGGTTGCTAGACAAGAACTATGTCAAATCCTTCTGCCATCAGAAGTACCTTTAGTGCCACCTAAGCGTCCTTACAACGGTGGAGATTTATCTGCAGAAACTGGACCATTGTCAGTATTTCCAAATTCCAACACTGTTGCGTTGATATCGTCTACTGAGTCCGCCAGGAGTTCAGAAGACGAAGGGGAAAAACTAAAACGAATTGAAGGACTAAATTGAGTTACAATCCTATAAAGCCCACCTTCGAACTTTACCACCTGTGAAAAAAAGCGAGCCCGTATGAAATTTCTGTCCTGACATTGGGTATACTTATTTGTTTTTACACAAAATCATTGAAAGCTGGCTCATTGTTAATCACATTTGGTTTGAAATATGAACTGCATTTGTCACAAAAATAAATATCTAAATGCATTTTGCGGAACAAAAAGAATAAAATACCACAAAGCAATATTTTCGACTTGATTACAACTAAAATTCTTTTGAAAATAAATATAAAACAACACTAAGTCAATTGCATTCAACCAGAAATCGTCTGAATAGAAGAAACATCATCCGATAAAAATTTGCCTCGAATATCTGCAACCGCATTCGGAATGTTTGCATTGGTATGGATAAGCGCTTATTTTTAATATCGCCATTCATAGCAAACCAAACCAAAAAATAATTAAAGATTTTCACAAAAGTCAAAGCAACAACAACAATTAAACCAGCACATCACAGAGCCTTTCTTCCAACATTCTCCACTGCACATTGTTGCAGCCTCAAACCATTCGGGGTTATTTGTGACGGATTACGCATAGCAAAAATGCTTATTACTAATATTTTACACACTCAACAAAAGCTGTAATTTTATGTACAACACAACAAAATATTCAGAGTTGACGAATATTAAGAGGGGTGGCGACGCCAAATTATCTTAGAATATAAGCAGATGAAGTATGCACCAGCGATAGAAATTTGTTTGTAAAGGTAACGATAAATATGTAAAGAAATGATTAAGTTTCCTTGGGCCACATTATTTTTAAAAGCTTTTCGCACTACAGCTATGTTAGGTTAACGTACAGATTCAGATTCTGAATCCATACTTGGAAGGCTAAGGAACTGTAATACCAGCTACTGGAAGATTTGTAGATTGGATGACGCTGATGGCGAGAGGAGACTTATTGTATTCGTACTTATCTGTATCTGTAGGATACAATCTGTCAACTGGCAGTTGTATCCTACAGATTCATCAAGTTGAATCATACACTTGATTGAGAAACTATTAACCACATCTTTAAAATCTGGCAAATCCCCCTGAAACAGGAGGATAAGGCGTTTAAACGGGACCCAGTTAGTCCTATGCGGCGGGGTCATCCGGGCTCAAGCTGTTCGCAAGCATGGAAGGACGTCACTCAAACGGTTCTTCGACAGCAGCAGCTAATAAAACATCTAGGGTGGTATCCAGAGTCCAATGTTCTTAGGAATAGTGATTCCACTGTTTTCTCAACTCCCCAGGATGAGTAAGGAAACTCATCATGACAAGATCGAACGAATCTTGTGAGAATGAACTTCTGGCGGACTCAGAAGACGATGGTAACCCAACATTGGTGGAAATTCAGAATTCTGACTATGATCCGGTTTCTGCAGATAAATCTCCACCATTGTAAAACCGCTTCGGCGGCACTAAAGGTTGTTCTGACGGAAGAAGGATTCAAAGTGGTTTTATCCAGGATCCATGGGTGTGTGGAGGAATGGAATTCGTTTACTTAGAATTCCTGGATTTTAACTATTCAAGGGTACAGGGAATGGGAGACACAGAGCCTATATTAATTTTCTTGAAATTAATAAATCTTCTTACTGTCTGGCTTCCCTTTGGCATACGATTTGAAGATGCCGCCTTCAAGCTTTAAGGTGCTGATTGAAGCCGCTTCTGCAGGAAAAAAGAGCCTCATTGTACGAAGTGATGCTAATATACATCACCTGATATGGGGAAGTTTTGATATAAACGAAAGGGGTGAGTTGCTTATCGAATATATTATGAGTTGCAATCTGGCGACTTGTAATATGGGAAAAGAAGCAAGAAGGAGGTCAGTATAGCTATTGGTATCATAACTTACTTAGGGGAGTGGTATTGAAAACAATTAAGGATTTCGTAAGTAGCACCGAATTTCTAACTTAAAATTTTCTTTTTAGATGTTACTTTTTTTAGAGCTCACAACAAGCCGATTACTGGATTAGGTGTATGTCTATAGTGGCATGGGACAGATTAATATCTACACCCTCTTTTAAACCTTATATGGGAAATAAACTGGCCTTTAATGCCAGGAACAGGCAGGAGGTTTTAGATGTCACCTTTGTATCGTAAGATATAAACGGAAGGATATGTCACTGGGATGTGTTGGATGACATCTTCTCTGATCATCGTAATATTCGTTTCAGCCATGGAGAAAATAATACCAAAGTGGTCCTTCGGCTAAACTGATGAAGGGCGATTGAGATAAATTTCGGCACACATTCTGCACGACTATCCCTTCTCGATTAGAAAAGGAAGTGGGAAGGCAAGGAGCAAACAGAGCGAAAGCCACAAGGGCACCTCACGATTGGGACGTCTATAAGGCTGGACTAGGAAAATGAAAGGACGAGCTGAGAAAGGCTCAGAAGAAATCCTTGGTGGAATTCTGCGGCTCCGAGGAGGATACATCTAAGGTCTCTAGGACAAGGAAGATTTGACCTTCAACCTATTGCGGTGGGATATATTTAGAAGTCAGAGAAATTATGGAAAATGTCTTTGAAGAAATACTAGTAATACTCGTTGATACACATTTCCCGGGAAACTCTCCAACGTACCACGTGGCGCCAGAAGAAGTTGTCACTGATATGCATTCATTGGAGGTTATTGGGGAAATTGTGTCTGAGTCGAAAATCCTTTCAGCGATGAGAAGTTTCGACTACTTTATGTCGCCAGGCCCTGACGATGTATTACCTGTTGAATAACAAGCTTTGTTCGCATGTCGCTTATTCCTGTGGGATGGAGGGACACAAAGGTCGTTTTCATTCCAAAAACAGTAAAACCTTACCACACGAAAATTTGGATGATAGACTAGATAGGACAAGTCTATCATCCTTTTTGCTAAAGACTCTAAAAGATTGATAAAAACATAACTTAGGGCAAAGATCCCTGGATATCGCCTGTTTCGGCATCAACATGCATATGATAAGGCAAGTCCATTGAAACCACCCTTCACGACCTGCTTACATAGAGGGTTCTCTCGCTGTTAAGGAATATACTATGGTAGCATTTCATGACATTGAAGATGCTTTCAATAATGTAAAACCGACGTCAATCATGAAGGAGTTGGAGTTTCTGGGCATCAACTCTACCGTAAGAAAGTTATTAATAACTTACTTACTAAAAGATGCATTACATCAGGCTTGGGATCTGTGGATCTAAAAGTAAAAGTCGTCGCGTATGCTCCTGACCTGCCTATTGGTAGGTTTTGTCCAATTTTGACCTGAATTTTAAATTTGCAGGACGGTGCCACAAGCCGCACAGTGCCAATTTATTGAAGAATAATTTTGATGAGCGTATTATCTCAAAAAATGGCCCATTCGATTTGCCGCCTCTTTCTTGCGATTTGACGCCTCTAGACTATTTTCTTTGGGGCTAAGTCAAGTCATTTTGTCGGTGAATGGGAAGTAGCAACCCTTTCGGCTGGCGAGCCATACCACTCCGGAGGGCCAATACGTTGAGCTTTTCGCTGCGCACAAAGGCTCGGCGCAACTAGTGAACGAACTGACACATATCGTGTATGTCCAAGGGCACCAAAACAATACTCTTCACCTTCTCTTGACTTCACGAAAAAAGGGTAGCTCTTCATCTATCCCAACTCTTGTTTAGGATAATCAAACGTTCACTGACCCACTTGATAACGCTAACCTGATGGCTGAAATATTTGCAGGGAACTCTCCTCTGCTGGATAGCAACCAACCACTCCCGTTAATCGAAAATGTTTCTAGCATCATGGCTCAGATATTTTTTCGAACTCGTGGAGTTAAAAGGTTTCTTAAGAATCGCTATGTAAATATATCCCCGGTCCCGGATGGCATATCAAACATTGTCTGGTGCACTTGTTCTTCTAGGCTTACTTGTCCATTACGCAACCTTTTCAATCTTGCTTACCGAGCTGGAGACTTCCCGGCGAGTTGGAAGGTTGCGAAGGTTCAGTCAATACCCAAGAAGGGTGAGGCGAACAACCCTGCGAATTACCGGCCGACTGCGATATGCTTCGCTCTCTCCAACGTTATGGAGAGCATCGTTAAACACCATCTTGAGGGGTATTTAAAGTCTTGTGGCCTTCTTAGCAACCAACAGAATGGGTTCCACAGAAATTGCTCCACGAGCGACCTCATGGCATTCCTGTCGGAACGTTGGAGTCACTTAATCTACCAGTTTGGTGAGAGTAAGGTTGTGGCTCTGGTTATCTCCAAAGTATTTGATAGGGTCTGGCACGTTGGAACGTTGGAGTCGCTCAATCCAACAGTTTGGTGAGAGTAAGGCTGTGGCTCTGGATATCTCCAAAGTATTTGAAAGGGTCACACGGTGCACTACTATCAAAGCTTGTCGCATTTGGTGTCGGTAATGGGTTATGTCGATTTATTTCGAGCTTTCTCAGAGATTGCACTATACGAGTCATTATAGATGGCTTCTCATCCAATGAGCATAAAGTTACTGCAGGTGTACCCCAGGGCTCAGTCCTTTCTCCTTCTCTTTCTCTTATTTTCATCAACGATCTGTTGAGTCAGACAAGGAGTTCGATCTACTCATTTGCGAATTATAGTAATCTCTGCCATCCGCACTCAATCGACCAAAAGTCGTGTCCTCGAGAGATTAAGGACCAGAGGAGGATTATGGACGATAGACTGAATTTGCTGCCCATTTCTGAGTGGGGTCGAGTGAATCGAGTAAATTTTGATGCACGGAAGACTCATTGCTGTTTGTTGTCACACAAACGATTCGCTGACCCTTAACGATCATTTCTTGATGGTCTGGATATGAAGATACAGTGTGATATGTATTCAAAGTGTCGAAAGAAGCATTCAAGTGCTTAGGCTTCCGTAAACGGTGCAAGAAATACTTCACTCTTTCTGATCATCCTAACATCTATACCTACCGCTTTCATAAGGCTGAAAATGCAATACAACTCACATGTATGGGCTGCAGCTCCAAAATCATCCTTGGAGTTACTGGACCGTGTATAGAGGAGAGCGATGGTGTTGATTGGAGACATTAGGGTATCCAATTCTATAGGCTCCCTTGAAAAACGTCGTAACGTGAGTTGTCTGGCACTTTTCCATCGGTACTTTCATGGTGCGTGTTCATCTGATATTCGTCTTTTTATTCTTAGAGTAAGTGTTGGTATTCTATTCTGCTTTCGGAATGGTCGCCGAAATTTCAATATTTCCACGAGCGGAATTTGACAGCAATCAAATGTTTTTGATTCCATATTACAATGCGTTCTTATGGGACTGCGTCACATGTTTTTATACCCACCACCATAGGATGGGGGCATACTATTCCAGTCATTCAGTTTTTAACACCTCGAAATATTGATCTGCGACCCCATAAAGTATATATATTCCGCATTCTCTCGATATTCTGATTCGATCTAGCCATGTTCCTCCGTTCGTCCGTCTGGCGAAATCACGACAGAGGTCCAACGCGGAAAGCTAGCCGCTTGAAGTTTGGCACAGATACTTAATATCGATGTAGGTCATTGGAGACTGCAATTGAGCCATATCGGTTCAGATTTAGATATAGCTCCCATATCAACCGATCTCTCAATTTGACTTCCTGAGCCCCTGGAAGTCGCAATTTGCACGCAGTTTTCCGTTATGGCTTTCACCAACTGTGTCAAGTAGTGTTCATTTTTGACTGCATGTAGTGTTCATTTTTGACTGCCAAGTACGGTTTAAATCTGTGTATAACCTAATATAGACACCATATAAACCGATCTCCTGATTTGACCTCTTGAGCCCCTGGAAACCACAATGTTCATCCTATTAAGCTGAAATTTTGTACATGGTGTTCTGTTATGACTGGCGACAACTGTGCCAAGTACAATTAAAATCGGTCAAGAACATTGTATGACTCCCATATAAAACAAATTCCCTATTTGACTTCTTGATCCCTTACAAACCGCGATTTTTATTTGATATGGCTGAAATTTTGCATAAAGTGTTCTGTTATGACTCTCATCAACTGCGCCAAGTACGGTCCAATTCGTTCTATAACTAGATATAGCTCCCATATTCTAGCTTTACTTTAATTTATTTTTTTATCAAATAAAGAAAGAACAATTAAAAGCGTGCTAAGTTCGGCCGGGCCGAATCTTATATACCCTCCACCATGGATCGCATTTGTCGAGTTCTTTTCCCGGCATCTCTTCTTAGGCAATAAAAGATGTAAGAAAAGATTTGCTCTGCTATTAGAGCGATATCAAGATATGGTCCGGTTTGGACCACAATTAAGTTATATGTTGGAGACCTGTGTAAAATGTCAGCCAATTCGAATAAGAATTGCGCCCTTTGGGGGCTCAAGAAGTAAAATAGAGAGATCGATTTATATGGGAGCTGTATCGGGATATAGACCGATTCAGACCATAATAAACACGTATGTTGATGTTCATGAGAGGATCCGTCGTACAAAAATTCAGCCAAATCGGATAATAATTGCGACCTCTAGAGGCTCAAGAAGTCAAAATCCCTGATCGGTTTATATGGCAGCTATATCAGGTTATGAACCGATTTGAACCTTATTTGACTCAGTTGATGAAAGTAAGAAAAAAATACGTCATGCAAAATTTCAGCCAAAGCGGATAGGAATTGCGCCCTCTAGAAACTCAAGAAGTCAAGTCCCCAGATCTCTTTATATGATAGCTATATCAGGTTATGAACCGAATTGAACCATACTCAGTTGTTGGCACAGTTGTTGGACATCATAACAAAATACTACGTGCAAAAATTCATTTAAATCGGATAAGAATTGCGCCCTCTAGAAGTCAAGACCCAAGATCGGTTTATATGGCAGCTATTTCAGGTTATGAACCGATTTGAACCATACTTGGCATAGTTGTTGGATTCATAACAAAACACATCGTGCAAAATTTCATCGGATAAGAATGGCGCACTCTAGAGGCTCAAGATATCAAGATCCAAGGTCAGTTTATATGGCAGCTATATCAGGTTGTGGACCGATTTGTACCATACTTGGCATAGTTGTTGGATATCAAAACAAAATTTCATCCCAATCGGAAAAGAATTGCGCACTCTAGAGGCTCAAGAAGTCAAGACCCAAGATCGGTTTATATGGCAGCTGTATCAAAACATGACCGATATGGCCCATTTACAATCCCAACCGACCTACACTAATAAGAAGTATTTGTGCAAAATTTCAAGCGGCTAGCTTTACTCCTTCGGAAAATAGCGTGCTTTCGACAGACAGACGGAGACGGACAGACGGACGTGGCTAGATCGATATAAAATGTCGCGACGATCAAGAATATATATACTTTATGGGGTCTCAGACGAATATTTCGAGTATTTACAAACAGAATGACGAAATTAGTATACCCCCCATCCTATGGTGGAGGGTATAAAAAGGCGTTAAGTTATCTTTGGATACCCACCACCTCAGGTTTATATGTAAACCACCTTTCGTCATTATCTGGTGAAAAATGCATAATTTATTCCCCATAGGAGCTATATTGAAATTTGGTCCGATTTGGACCAAACTAGGCACGGGCATTGAGTGGTCTAAAAGAACAAGTTATTGATTAATTTTGTAGAACAAAATATTGATCTTTTTGGTTGCTATGTCAAAATATAAACCGATCTGAACCAATCGGGCGATACATATATATGGGAGCTATATATAAATCCGAACCGATTTTTACCAAAATCAACAGCGTCCGTCCTTGGGCCAAAAAAGTAATATGTGCAAAATTTCGTGATGATTGGACAATAAATACGTCCTGCACTTTGATTACAAAAATACACAGACGGACAGACGGACGGACAGACGGGAGGACGGACAGACGAACGGGCGGACAGACGAACGGACGGACAGACGGACATGACAAATTAGAATCAGAAAGTGATTCTGAGTCGATCGGAAAACTTATCAATGGGTCTAGCGCTTCTCCTTCTTAGCGTTGCATACGCAAACTTATAATACCCTGTACCACAGTGGTGGTGTAGGGTATAATGATGCCGGAAATGGTTTCAAGTGTTCCCACTTGTCTTTTTTTGTCATTTTCCTCACGATAAGCAGTGTACTACTTTTGTGCCTATTTTTAGCCAACGTTTAGTCGACATTTTCTTTATATATATATCCCACCACTGTAGAATAGGGGGTATATTCATTTAGTCATTCCGATGCAACACATCGAAATATCAATTTCCGACCCTACAAGGTATATATATTTAGGATCGTCGTAAAATTCTTAGACGATTTACCGATGTCCGTGTGTCTGTCCGTCTGTTGTAATCACTCTACAGCCTTCAAAAATTGAGATATTGAGCTGAAATTTGGCACAAGCACGTTCACGCTGGTTAAGTTCTTGGACGGGTCAAATAGGACCATATTTGGATACAGCTGCTATATAGACCAATCTTCCGATAAAGGGTCTAATGCCCATAAAAGCTTTATTTATTACCCGATTTCGCTGAAATTTTAATCATATAGACCAATAAAAACTTTATTTAATTACCGAATTTCGTAGAATTTTCAAAAAGAGAGTTGGTTTAAGCCCCCCGATCCACATATGTAGATATAGCTGTCATATAAACCGATCTTCCAATTAAGGGTCTTAGTCCCATAAAAAGTAGATTAATTGTCTGAAAATGTTACTTGTATATGAGTTCTGAATACTCATAAAATATGATCGAGACCAGCCACTTCTAAGATATAACTACGGTTATAGTGGAGTTATAATAAAATATGAGGATTATTATATCTCTGTTTAATTTGGTCCAGATCGGTCCAAATTTGGTTATAGGTGCCATAAAGAACGATCTCCCGATTTGAAAACTTGGCCTACAAAATTGAACAGTTACTTATAATTATTAGACCACTCAATGTCCGTGCCGAATTTGGGTGCTTAAGTTATCCAATTTTCGGTTGCTAAAGTTATCTAATAAAGGCGAGATTAGAAAGGCTCAAAACAAATCCTGGATAAAAATCTACAGCTCCGTGGAGGATACATCTGAGGCCTTTAGGCTAAGGAAAATTTTGTCCTCGAGACCTTTTACGGTGGGGTATATCCAGAAGTCATAGAATGTATGAACAATGTCTGGTGAGGAAACACTAGAACTACTCTTTAATACACATTTACCGACGGACAACGTGGCGCCGGAAGAGGTTGTCACTGATATGCATTCGTCAGAGGCCATTAGGGAAATTCTGTCTGAGCCGAAAATTCTGAGCCCTGATGTTGTATCACCGGTTGAATTACAATCTGTGTCTGATAGACTGGTTCCCTGGCTTAGGGAGATATGTAATATATACCTGTGGGATGGAGGGACACGAAGGTCATTTTCATTCTGAAAGCAGGAAAACCCTACCACACGAAGGGGAAAGATTCTCGTCCTATTAGTCTGTCATCCTTTAAGCTGAAGGCTCTTGAGAGGTTGATAGAAACATATCTTAGGGCAAAGATCCTTGGAGAACGCCTGTCGCGGCAGCAGCATGCATATAGTAAAGGCAAATCCACTGAAACAGCCCTTCACAACCTAGTTGGGTACATAGAGGGTTCTCTCGCTGTCAAGGAATATACAATGGTAGCATTTCTTGACATTGAAGGTGCTTTCAATAATGTAAAATCGACGTCAACCATGAAGGAGTTGGAGTTTCTAGGAATCAACTTTACTGTAAGAAAGTTTATTAATAACTTACTTTCTAAAAGATGCATTACGGCTTGGGATCTGTGGATCTAAAAAGATGGGTCAGCAGAGGAACTGCTTACTATCTCTTCTACTTTGGAATATATCCATTAACAATATATTATTGTCTTTGGAAGAAAAAGTCGTAAAAGTGGTCGCATAAATGTGGTTGCGTGGCAATTGCGGTTATGGAAAAGTTTTCCAGCACTCTAAGAGATATACTTCAGAAAGCTCTATGTCCAACAGCAAAGTGGACTACCGAAAGTGGTCTGGGTATAAATCCGTGCAAAACAGAAATAGTTCTTTTCAGCAGGAGATACAAGTTGCCTACAGTGGAACCAGTGGAGAGAATGTTCTATTTACAAAAAGCGCAAAATACCAGGGTGTTTTGCTGGACAGGAAATTGAACTTCAAATCCAACATTTTGAAAAGGGCAAGAAAGGCCACTCTCGCCCTATACACCTGCAAGAGAGCCATTGGCAAAAGTTGGGGATTTAGAGCGTGTGTCATGCATTGGGTATATACTGCAGTTGTCAGACCTATTATGCTATATGGTGTTGTGGTCTGGTGGACGGCACTTTAAAAATCCACCTACTGCTCAATACTTAACCCGATCCTATAGATGGTTTGTTTGTGCATCACAGCCGCACTGAGGACGACACCATCTGATGCACTAAATTTAATGCTACATCTTATGCCTCTGGAAATTGTGGCTACCCAAATTGCAGCGACCACTGCCGTAAGGTTAAGGGAGCTTTCTCATTGGTCATGTGGCGGCTACGGTCACTGTGTTATCCTTGATATACCCTACCCGAGCCGCTTTTTGATAAAAATTACTGTACCACTATTCCTGAAATAGCCGATAGGATCTACAATATCCCTGGTAACAAAAGTTACATAGACTTCTATACGCATGACTCCAAACTAAACGACCAGGTGGGCATTGGGGTGTACTCTAAAGATCTAAAACTGGTCATATCGAAGAGGTTACCCGACCACTGCAGTGTGTATCAAGCAGAGATCCTTGCAATTAAGGAAGTGGTGGAATGGCTTAGATATAATGTCATTACGACGATTGGCATAAATATCTTCTCAGACAGCCAGGCAGCCATTAAATCCCTGAAGAACCGCCCTCGACTGTCGCAGATCTTTCGACGAGATGGCTGAACAGTTCAAAATTCACCTGTTCTGGGTGCCGGGCCACAGAGATGTCCCAGGGAAATCTAAATCACACTCCAGGGTCACTGGAATCTGTGGGTATGTCTCTAGCGACATGTAATCTAAGTTTTAAGGACCAGGCCCGAAGTGCTACGAATGATAGATGGTCACAAAGAGGGGACTGTGAGCATTCCAATACTATGTGGCCTCATCTAAACTTAAGAGGTCTACTGCTTTACTGTCATTGGCTAGAACAGACGTCGCAGTCATTGTGTCCGTCATGACAGGTCACTGTCTAATCGGAAAACTTGCTGACAGACTGGAGGTTGCCAGCAATGACTTTTGCAGAAGCTGTGAGGACATCGAGGAAGAAGAGGCTATAGAACACCATCTGTGTGTGTGTCCCGCACTTGCAGTTATAAGGAGTCCCACTTTAGGTTCTCATTTCTTTGAGAACCTGTCTGATTTAGCAGATGTGAGACCAATGGCAATATGGAGTTAAAACATATGAGAATAGAGCACGTTACTGATATATTTTCAGGGCTTAGTGTTTGGGGGACCACCCTACTTTCAAAACACACCTAAATCAGGCATATTTACCGACCATGTCAATGTGGGGCTTAAATGAAAGGAAACGGGGGGTAGAGCAAGAATTGATACCCACTTTCGGGATCAATTTTCTCCAAAATAACCCACACACAGCAATTTTTTACAGACAATCGCAATATTGGGCTCAAATAAAGGTATTTGGGAGTAGAATACGAATTTGATATCCAATTGAAGGACCATGTATTTAGGGCATTACCCCTTCCCCAAAACACCCCCCAAAGGTAAAAAATTATTCGACTATGTCAATATGTGGCTTAAATGAAAGGTATTTGAGATTAGAAAACGAATTTGATAACCAATCTTGAGCCATGTGTTTGGGGGACGCCTTATCCTGTAAACTCCCCTCAAAATCAATTGCAATGTGAGGTTTAAAAAATGATATTTTAGAGAAGAGCACGATGCTAATACTCTTTCAGGGCTAAGTGTCGGGGGACCACCTTACCCCCGAAAACACCCCTCAATCAGACATCATGCAATGAAAGCCCTAAGCTAAATTTAGTATAAATACCCACTTTAATGTGTGTTAAAACAAATGCGTATTCATTTGGCACATTGGTATTAAAATGTAGTATAACACTTCATTTCACTCCACTCCCTTCAACGCAACTAAATCAATGAACAAAAGAATGAACGGCTTTTTGAAACACATCTAAAACGCGGTTTATTAAAACAAGAATACAAATGAAAACAAAAGACAGCGAAAAAAAACTTGTGCGTTGGCAAAATCTGTCAAAATGAAAATAAAAAAACCAAAACGTGTAAAAACGCATAAAGTGCGACCGAGTCGAAATTTGTACACCCACCATCAAGGATATATTTTCAATATAAAGTTTGCATATCAAATATTGATAATAATTTGGGACAACATAAACTGAAACATTTGTTGTAATTTTCTGAAAAAACAACGAACCTTATATTTTCCTATCTTTCGAATAGAAGCCAATCGACAACACATGTTGACAGCCGGAGTTCTAGGTATCTTCCATTCTCAAGAGTTGTTCCACAGGGGTCTGTATTGGGTCCACTCCTTTTGTCCTTATATAGCAATGACCTTCCTCGATAGTTGCGGAACTGTGGTATTCATATGTATGCTGACGACGTACAGCTGTATATGGGCTCTTCGCCGGAGAGGCTGATCGATGGCATACTTCGCCTTAATAGTGACTTGCATGGGATAAACACATGGGCAAACGCCAAACGACTACTTTTAAATCCAACAAAGTCAAAGTGCCTTGTGATTGGTAGGAATCGAGTGACAATTCCGCCCAATCTTGATGTGGCAATTGCTGGAGCCCCAATTGAGATTGTTTCATCTGGAAGAAACCTTAGATTGAAGTTTGTTGATAGACTTTCATGGAAGAATGGCTCCTCAGACATTTCGACTCAAATATCGATATTAAATTTGTGCTCCACTCTTAATTCCCTTTAGTTGGAGTCCCATATAGCCATGGTCGGTAAACGTGAACCGTTTGGAGGGTGTTTTGGAGATGAGGTGCCCACCGGCGCTTTGTCCTGAAAATAGTTATCAAATTCGTTCTTTACTCCTAAATACCGTTGATTTGAGATCCATATTGCCACAGTCGGCTATTGTGCCCATTTGAGGGTATTTGAGGGTGGGGTTATCTCCCATAACTTGGACCTAATTTTCTATGCCATATTTGTAATCTACTGCCGAATAGTTTTTATTTAAGTCTCACATTAACGCGAACGTCGAATATATCTGTTCAGAGGAATTCTTGGGTTGGCGCGGCCCGCTGGGTACTTGGACCCAAAATGTTAATACGATTTTCATTTCCAAGTCTCCAATACCTTTCATTTTATACCCATATTGTGCTCATCATGCTCATCGGCCAACTTTTGATTTTGGGTGGTGAAATTCGCACGACTCCTAATTACTTTTCATTTAAGTCCCATATTGTCCCGATCGGTATACACTTATATTTTTCAGCAGTACGATTGGGGTAAGGGGGAGGATGCGCCCCCTTCCGATATCAAAAAATTATATGCCCTATGTTTCCTTCCAGACAAACCTACACAATCTGTGAAAATTTCGGTTCAGCCGTTTTTGAGTCTATACGAAACAAACAAATAAACACAAATTCATTTTTATACCCACCACCGAAGGAGGTATAGTTATTTTGTCATTCCGTTTGCAACACATCGAAATATCCATTTCCGATCTTATAAGGTATATATATTCTTGATCGGCGTAAAAATTTAAGACAATCTCGCCATGTCCGTCTGTCTGTCTGTTGACATCACGCTACAGTCTTTGAAAATAGAGATATTGAGCTGAAACTTTGCACATATTCGTTTTTTGTCCATAAGCAAGTTCGCAAGTTCGAAGCTGGGCTCTATCAAGATATATTCCGATATTCAATTCAATTTGTCCTACATCGGTCCTGATTTGGATATAGCTGCCATATAGACCGATCTCTCGATTTAATGTTTTGGGCCCATAAAAGGCGCATTTATTGTCCGATGTCGCCAAAATTTGGGACAGTGAGTTGCGTTAGGCCCTTAGACATCCTTTGGCTCAGATGGGTCCAGATTCGGATATAGCTGTCATATAGACCGCTCCCTCGATTTAAGGGTTTGGGTCCATGAAAGGCGCAATTATTGTCCGATGTCGCCGAAATTTGGGACTGTGAGTTTAGTTAAGCCTCTCGATATACATCTGCAATATGGCACAGATCGGTCCAGATTTGGATACAGCTGCCATATAGAACGATCTCTCGATTTAAGGTCTAGCGCCCATAAAAGGCGCATTTATTGTCCGATTTTGCCAAAATTTGGGACAGTGAGTTGTGTAAGGCCTTTCGACATCCTTCTTCATTTTGGCCTAGATCGGTCCAGATTTGGATATCTCTGCCATATAGATCGATCTCTCGATTTAAGGTATTGTGCCCATAAAGGCGCATTTATTGTCCGATGTCGCTGAAATTTGGGACGGAGAGTTGTGTTAGGCCCTTCGACATTCTTCTTCAATGTTTTCAGATAGGTCCAGATTTGGATCTAGCTGCCATATAGACCGATCTCTCGATTTAAAGTCTTGACCTCATTAAAGGCGCATTTATAAATCGATTTCACTAAAATTTGACACAGTGACTTATGTTAGGAATTTCGATATCCTTATCGGATATAATTCAGACCGGTTTATTTTTAGATATAAAGGGTGATTTTTTTGAGGTTAGGATTTTCATGCGTTAGTATTTGACAGATCACGTGGGATTTCAGACATGGTGTCAAAGAGAAAGATGCTCAGTATGCTTTGACATTTCATCATGAATAGACTTACTAACGAGCAACGCTTGCAAATCATTGAATTTTATTACCAAAATCAGTGTTCGGTTCGAAATGTGTTCATTCACCGTAACGTTGCGTCCAACAGCATCTTTGAAAAAATACGGTCCAATGATTCCACCAGCGTACAAACCACACCAAACAGTGCATTTTTCGGGATGCATGGGCAGTTCTTGAACGGCTTCTGGTTGCTCTTCACTCCAAATGCGGCAATTTTGCTTATTTACGTAGCCATTCAACCAGAAATGAGCCTCATCGCTGAACAAAATTTGTCAAAATTTGAACACATTTCGAACCGAACACTGATTTTGGTAATAAAATTCAATGATTTGCAAGCGTTGCTCGTTAGTAAGTCTATTCATGATGAAATGTCAAAGCATACTGAGCATCTTTCTCTTTGACACCATGTCTGAAATCCCACGTGATCTGTCAAATACTAATGCATGAAAATCCTAACCGCAAAAAAATCACCCTTTAGCTACTAAAAAGACCAATATTTTGTTATGCATAATTGAACAATGACTTGTACTTATTAGTATTTGGTTCAAATTGGAACATATTTCGATATAGCTGCTATGAGGCTAAGGTATGCATTTTTCACCGGATTTTGACGGAAGGTGGTTTACTTATGTACCCAAGGTGGTGGGTATCAAAAGCTCGGCCCGGCCGAACTTAACGCCTTTTTACTTGTTATACCCTCCACCATAGGATGGGGGTATACTAATTTCGTCATTCTGTTTGTAACTCTACGAAATATTCGTCTAGGACCCCATATGGTATATTTATTCTAGATCGTCATGACATTTTAAATCGATCTAGCTAAGTCCGTCCCTCTGTCCGTCCGTCTGTCTGTCGAAAGCACGCTAACTTTCGAAGGAGTAAAGCTAGGAAATTTTGCACAAATACTTTTTGTTAGTGTAGGTCGGTTGGTATTGTAAATGGGCCATATCGGTCCATGTTTTGATATAGCTGCCATATAAACCAATCTTGGGTCTTGACTTCTTGAGCCTCTAGAGGGCGAAATTCTTATCCGATTTTATTAAAGTTTTGCACGTAATATTTCGGTAGCACTTCCAACAACTACGCTAAATATGGTTTAAATCGGTCCATAACCTTATATATCAGCCATATAAACTGATCTTGGGTCTTGACTTCATGAACAACTAGAGGACGCAATTCTCGTCCCATTTACTTGAAATTTTGCACATAGTGTTTTGGTATTACTTCCAACAATTGTGCTAAGTATGATTCAAATCGGTTTATAATCTGGTATAGCTGTCATATAAACCGATCTTGGATCCTCACTTCTTAAGCCAATAGAGCGCGCAATTCTCATCCGATTTGGCTGAGGTGTTTTGTTATGTTACTTCTAATAACTGTGAGAAGTAACAGTTTATTCTCCCTAGAGCAAGGAGAAGTGGCTTCAGAGAAGAGCTGAATACCCCGAAACGAAGATCGCTCATGGAGTTAAAAACCTAACGCAGATTTAACCCTGGGTCATCCTCTGTTTTGCTGTGAGATGAAGATGCGGCATTATTCAATCCTTCTAATTATAAATTGGCGAGGCCCTCCTTGTTGACGAGTTGGAAGTCGTTTTCCGGAAAAGGGATGTGTGTGCTGGTGGCCTTTATTATGTTCATTGTAATGAGGGAATCATATAGGCGGGTGCAGCATCTTTTAGGCGTAAGTTTTCGCTTTTCTGAAGCTACTGAAGACGATGTCTATGCGGGATTCGCATCCCGATCAAAATGTAACGATACACGTGAAGATTTAGGAGGCGCTGAATGATCAGGCGTCGAACAATGTAAGAACGAGACTAGAAGATGCAAAGAGTTTCTCCGAACCATGGTCTTTAGGCTCTCAGGTTCTGCTGGGTTCTAGCCATAAAGGTGTGGCGGGAAACGGAGTGACCGCCCGGTTCCCTATGTTTTTGTTTTATGCGTAGGTGCCAGTTTTCTATCGTTTTTGATGTCTTGTAGCGCCATTCGGTCTTGGTTTTAAAAAAAGAGATCCTTTTCAAGTGAGCTCAAAATGTCAATCACACAGCCCTCATTTATATGAGAGGTGTCCTCCCGTAGTTTCTTAGTTGGATGTTTGACGGCTTATGACTTTTTTATGGATATTAAAAGCACTATTGCATTCATGGCTTCATTGGTGATCCAATTTTGACAAATGCATCAAGTGTAGGGTGTCAACACAAATATATTTAAATAACAATGCGAACAGTGTACAAGTGTGCGTTTGTGTAGTGATTAACAGCACACAACAAAAACAAAAAAAAAAAAAAAAGAAAATACTGTGTGTGTTTTAATAAAATTTCGCCAATGGCAAAATTTCATTTACAAAGTCCTCAAACAGGCTCTAGCACTTCCTCACCCACAAACATACACACATGCAGACACCCCCGCCGCTTTGCACTCCTCTCTCAAACCTTATTTTTTGTAGCTTCATTTCCGTTTGCCACAGCGACTGTCAGAACGCACTTAAATGCGTTGTGGTGTCATGTCACCCAACTCTAGACGATGTATGACCATCTGCTTTGATATATGTTTGTGTGTGTGTGAATTGAGATTTTCAGGAGCTTTTTTTTGCCATAAGAGTTCTGTTATGGGTGTGGGTGTTTTAGGCATTTAGGCATTATGTTCCCAGCAGGGGAGGAGGTCGGGTTATTGACAGTCACAGCTACTGTTGCCAGGGCAAAATAGGTCTCTAAGTTGCTTTGTTTTCCTATGCTCGAGCTCATATTTTTTTTTTTTTATTTAACTCTAGCCTTGTTTTTTGTACACTTTTTTGCTGCAAGCAGATGAGCACTATGCGTATGTTAAATTAAATGTCAGAGGTTTATTTATTTGTCATTGTTACGGAAATTATCCCGATTAAAAGGGGATGTGTGATAAATTATGGTTGCGGCTATTGAAGTGAAATACAGCATCTCATCTGGAGGCCTAGCATAGGATTGTCACCAAACAACGTTTTGATTTTTTTATACCCACCACCGTAGGATAGGGGGTATATTCATTAGGCATTCCGCTTGCAACACATCGAAATATCAATTTCCGACCCCACAAAGTGTATATATTTCGGATCGACGTAAAGGTCTAAGACGATTTAACGATGTCTGTGTGTGTGTCCGTCTATCTGTGTGTCCGTCCGTCTGTTGTAATCACTCTAGAACCTTCAAAAATTGAGATATTGTCCTGAAATTTGGGCACAGACACGTATTTTTGATGCACGTTGGTAAAGTTCTTGAACGGGCCAAATCATACCATATTTGTATATAGCTGCTATATAGACCGATATTCCGGAACTTTCATATACTCCTAAAGCATGGCAGGAGGCAAGGGTGGTGTTTATACCCAAGCCCGGCAAGGCACGTTTACGACACCAAAGGCCTACAGACCCATAAGCCTTACGTACTTTCTACTCAAAACCAAGCAATGTATTGTGGACACCATGATAAAGAGTATGACATCCAGCGAACTGCTCAAATACAATCAGCATGCCTATGTCAAGGGAAGGTCGGTGGAGACTGCATTGCACGAGGTTGTGCATAAAATAGAAGAATCCTTCGATGCCAAAACGTACACCCTGGCGGTATGCATTGACATCGAGGGGGCTTTTAACAATGTGCGGACCGACACACTGATCCAATCCTTAGACCAGTACCGGGTGGACCCGGTCTTAAGAGACTGGATAAACCATATTCTAAGGAACAGGTGTATTAATTGTGTGTCCCATGGCATAAATATAAGGGAGAAAGTGGCACAGGGCACGCCACAGGAGGCATTTTATCGCCACTCCTATGGGTGACCACCATAAATGACCTATAACGGATGCTGACTGAGGAGGGATTTGAACCCGACTGCTACGCAGACGATGTTATAATACTTCTAAGGTGTAAGGATCCGAACAAGCTGTGCAGAAGGGCCGAAAGGGTTTTGCATATGGCATGTGACTTGGCTAGAGCCAGAGGTCTCAATGTTAACCCAGAGAAGACTGCAATATGCCTGTTCACGAGGATGACGAAGGTGGGCCAATTTAACGCACCACGTTTCCTCAATAAGACGATTTCGATATATGACAAGGTCAAATACTTAGGTGTAATCTTGGACTGGAAATGGAATTGGAAGTGTCATATTCAGGAGCGTACTGAGAAGACTCACAGTTGTTGGGCACTATGTAGCCGGGCCATTGGCTCGAAATGGGGTCTCAATCCGAGGATAGTCCACTGGCTCTACAGCAGCGTGATTAGACCAATTCTTACTTCCGCCTCAGTAGTTTGGTGGAATGCAATGGAGAAAAAGTGCAACATAAGAACCATAGAACAAGTTTACTACTGTCTTGGCATAGGAGGAGCGATGAGGACCACGCCCACTAGGGCACTGGTGGGCGACCCATTGACATACAAATCAGGAGTGAGACAGCCACTGCGGCTATGAGACTTTAGGCGATGGGAGAATGGATTGAGGATGGGAGCAGCTCATACCATCACGGTGTAATCAAGGCGATGATAGGAAACCTGGAAGGAAGGGAAGAGGTTTCCGATCGGATACCTGAGATGAACCCTGAAGTCGGGTGCGAGGCACTGCTGCCATAGGCACAGTCTTGGATTGACGGAACTCTAGTATTGCCATCTGGAAAATCATGTTACACGGATGGATCAAAGCTAGAGGACAGAGTGGGCCTGGGGATTTATATTGAGAACCCAGGGAGAACCCATAATACGGTCCTGAAGGCGGAGATTACGGAATGTGTGAAGTGGTGTGGTGCTAAAGCGAGGACATCGAGTGTGAACATCTTTGCAAATGCAAATTTTCCCCATGAACATTCCACTAAGGAACAGGGGCAAACTTCTCACATATCAATGAGTGTAGTCCGATTCAAATTTATGCTCCTTGATAAGGGGCCTCCTTTTTATAGCCGAGTCCGAACGATGTGCCGCAGTGCGACAACTCTTTGGAGAGAAGTTTTACATGGCACAGTACCACACAAATGTTGCCAGCATTAGGAGGGGAAAACCACTGCTGAAATTTTTTTCTGATGGTCTCGCCAGGATTCGAACCCAGGCGTTCAGCGTCATAGGCGGACATGCTAAACTCTGCGCTACGGTGGCCTCCTACCATCTTTACCGGCAGTAAAATTGCCATAAGGGCAATAACAACCAGGACAGTAAGGTCACGAACAGTCTTTCAGTGTAATTAGGAGATTAACGCCTTCTCTGAGGAATCGTTTGTATGCTGGGCCATAATGGAGTGAGGGGAAATGAAAGGGCAGACGATTTGGCGGTGAAGGCCAGAGGACTGCCGTCAATAAACTTGGTTAACCCGAGGCCTTTCGGGTCGACGCAGACCGAGTTAAGGGAGTGGGCGACGAATGCGCATGCAACATTGTGGAACAGCGAAACGGTCGGTAAGACGGCAAAAATCCTATGTGGGGATCTAGATCGTGAGAAAATGAGGCTATTACTCAAAGGAAGTAAGAAGGAGGTCAGTATAACTATTGATATTATAACGGGACACATAGGACTACGAGCTCTCTTATGTAAAATCGGTGCGGCAAGTGATAGCATGTGTAGGGCATGTGGGGAAGAAAATGAGACGTTGGAGCATTTCCTTTGTTATTGCCCGGTTTTCGCGTCCAACAGATACCGGTACTTAGGTGGAGACACAATATCAGACATGACCTATGTTAGGCTTTTCGTCATCCGTGTCGTATGTGGCTCAGATCGGTCTATATTTGGATATGGCTACCAAAAACCCAATATTTCGTTCTACAAATATGAACAATGACTTGTACTTACAAGGCCTCTCAATATCCATGTCGAAGTTGGTCCAAATCGGACCATATCCATGAAGCTGCTATGGGGGCATAAATTATGCATTTTTCACCGGATTATGACGAAATGTGGTTTATATATATACTCGAGGTGGTGGATATCCAAAGTTCGGCCCGGCCGTACTTAAAACCTTTATTCTTGTTATTTGAGGATTTGGACGACTTGGATATTGCATTGGTTGCTGAAATGTTGGTTACTTAAGTATTGAATGGTTGCGGCTAATGAGTTGGTTGCAGGTCATTTGTGGCATTATGAGCAATGAGTTCTTCATAACATGTCGTTTTATGGTTATCTTAAACTGGCCGAAATTTATTTTTAAGCCTTTTAAGCTATTTTGCAACTTTACAACTTCTATAAATTGCAGGATGATTACCATTACACTGAATGCGTTTCGGAGTTATAGATTTTGGCAGATCGCACTTGAAACATGACATGTTCGATCCATGGTGAGGGTATTAAAGATGATTGATTTACGTCGGATTTAGTAAACTACATCGATCTCAAGTATAACCAATTAATTAAAAATCTCAATTGACATCAGTCTTTTCCTACAGGCTTTCAAATAAATGACTTCCTCCTATTTTTGTATAAATAAAAAAAAAAAACCAACGACATAGCAAATGTCCACCAATAGTTAAGTCACAGTTTTAATTAGATATGCAATTCGTAATTAAACTTCCGGCTAACAATATTTTTTTGCTGCCGACTAGAAGGAAGGAAACTTCCTCAAATTATTTAGAACATGGCCACTATCAATTTTTAATTCAAAATTCATTTAACGAGAGTATGGTGTGAAGTTTCAAACAAAGCCGGTATTGTGTTGGAGAAAATCAGAAGCCTAAAGGAGTCATAATGTCCTAGATGGTGGCCTATGCTGATGCTTAGATAGCAGAGTTCTTGGCGCTATGACGTCCCAGCCAACCAAACCTTGTGTCATTTCTTGGACGGAATTCCCTTCCATACTCTCGTCGATAAACTGGCCAAATACGGATGTCCATGCATCCACTAACTTTGGATTTAAACACAACCACTATGTTCTGCAAGCGGAGATGGCAGAGTACAAACTATGACTATCAACTGTACATCCATACATATTAAATGAATTATTATGGTAACAACATGGTGTTAAATATTAGAACAGAACGGAAGTGTGTTGGATATGCCTGGAGGCGCTCTACATCCGCTTTTCCACACAGCCAAAGAACAAAAACAAGCGATGCTGACCAACTTACTTCCAGTGATCAAAAATCATTTTGTTATTATTTAAACTTCCTACAAAAAAACTTTAGATGCCACCACAGCCATCAAAGCTAACAGACACAGCAATCTCCAATTGCAGCCTCATCATACTTAGCAACACTCAAGCATTCAACATTGTGGCACAGTGAGCTAGCCTTCTATAAAAGCGCGCTTGAATGGAGAAAATAACAGCGCCTTCTTTAACTCTCTAAAATCATTTTAGGATGGGGACACTTCGCCCTAAATGCGGATATGGAATTCGTGCCATTGTAGCCTATGACGCCGAACGCGTTCGAATGCTGGCGAGAACATCGAACAAAGTGGTGTTTATCCCCTCTTAATGTTGGCGACATTTCCGAGGTACAATGCCATGCATGGTCATTTAAAAAATGTTCCCCCAATGAGGTGTCGCACTGCGGAACGCCGTTCGGACTCGGCTATAAAAAAAGGTCCCTTATCATTGAGTTTAAACTTGAATCGGAAAGCACTCATTGATGTGTGACAAATTGCCCCTTCTCGGTTCCTGGTGGTAATGTTCTTCCTTAGGGTAATGTTCTCATTAGGGGAGGGATGGCACCTAAGACATTTCGACTCAAATATGGATATCAAATTCGTACTGCACTTTCAAAATCCCTGTAATTTGAGTCCCATATTGCCATGGCCGGTAAATATGAACCGTTTGGAGAGTGTTTTTGGGCTAGGGTGGCTACTGGCTCTTTGCCCTGAAAATAGATATCAAATTCGTTCTTTATTTCCAACGGAAATGAAGTTCAGTTAAGGGGGTGCTTTAGGGCGTACCCCAAAACACTTGGCTCCAAAATTAGATATTCGTTTTCTACTCTCAAATACCTTTCATTTGAGTCCCATGTTGTCATAATGGGTCAAATAACCTATTTGACGTATCTTTAGGAGGGAAAGCGCCACCTCGACTTGAACGCAAATTTTAATCACATATTCGTTTTCTACTCCCTAACACCGTTCATTTGAGTCCCATATAACCATGGTCGGGTAATATGCCCATTTGGGGGTGGGCGATCTCCCATTACTTGGACTTAATGTTTTATGCCATATTTGTAATCTACTGCCTAATACATTTCATTTGAGTCCCATATTGACATGAACTTCGAATATATCTGTTTAGAGGAGTTTTGGGGTTGGAAGGAGGGGCCCGCTGGTTACTTGAACGCAAATTTTAATACTTTATTCATGTTCTCGTCTCCAATACCTTTTATTTGATACCCTTATTGTGCCACCCATCGGACCACTTTCGGATATGGGCGGAGTTTTTGCGGTAAAGGGAAGGGTCGCCTCCACCCGATATCTAAAATTATATAGCTTATGTTCCCAGCCTGATAAACATACACATTCTATGAAAATTTTAAGAAAGTCGGTTCAGCCAAGTATCATATAGTCATAATCGGTCTAATGGCGTTTTAGATGGGTGGCATGACCCCCTATACTTCGATCTGATTTTGTATGCCAGATTCGAAATCTACTCCCGAATACCTTTCATTTGAGCCCCAGATTGAAATGAACGTCTAATATGTCTGTTTTGGGCAGTTTTGGGGTTGGGGCGGCCCGATGGGTACTTAGACTCAAATTTAATACCATATTCGTATTCTACTCTCCAATACCTTTCATTTGATAACTATATTGTCTCCATCAGTCCACTTATGATTTTGGGTTGTGTTTTTGGCATAAGGGAAGGGTCACCCCCCCCCCCCCCCCCCCTCCGATACCGAAAAATTATATAACCTATGTTTCCTTCCAGCCCAACCTACACAATATGTGAACATTTCGAGAAAATTGGTTCTGTCGTTTTTCAGTCTATACGGAACAAACAAACCGAGTCCCGTATATCCATGATTGGCTAATGTGCCAATTTTGGGCGTTTTTGTAGGGGTGGGGTGGCCCTCTATACTTCGACATGAATTTGTATGCCAGATTCGTTATCTACTCCCGCATACTTTTCATTTGATACCGATATTGTGCTTATCGATCCACTTTTGATTTTGGGTGGTGTTTTTGGGGTAACGGGGGAGGGTCCGACCCCTTCCGTTATCAATAAATTATAAAGCCCATTTCTACTTCCTGACCATATTCGTAATCTATTCCTAATTCCGTAATTCTTTTAATTTGAGTCCCATATTGTCATGATCTTCAAATAAATCTATTTCAGGGGGTTTTGGGGTTGGGGCGGCGCCCCAGGTACTTAGACCCAACTTTTATTATGAAATTCGTATTCTACTCTAGAATACCTTTCATTTGAATCCCATATTGTCCCGATCAGTCCACTTTTATTTTTGGATAGTACTTTTAGGGTAAGGGGGAGGGTCCGCCCACTCCCGATATCAAAAAATTATATAGCCTATGTTTCCTTCCAGACCAACCTACACAATCTGTGAACATTTCAAGGTAATCGGTTCAGCCGTTTTTGAGTATATACGGGACAAACAAATACAAATTGAATTGAATTGAAAAGCGTCCGCTTCTGGCGCCGAACGCTTGCGTTCAAATCCCGGCGTGAACATCAGAAACATTTTCAGCAATGGTTATCCCCTTACTAATGCTGTCTACATTTGTGAGGTATCCGACCATGTTAAAACTTCTCTACAAAGTGGTGTCGCTATACGACACGCCGTTCGTACTAGGTACAAAATAATGGAGGCAACTTACCATTGAGCCTAAAATTTAATTGGTCTGCACTCATAGATGTGAGAGAAGTATCCCCTGACGCTTTTCTGCAAACTTTCTTACGTTAGTTTTGATGCCAAGAAACTCCAACTCCTTCATGTTTCACGTCAATTTTTCATTATTAAAAGCACTAAGAAATGCTTTCATTGTATATTCCTTGAACACGAGTGAACCCTCTATATAGGCAACTAGGTGGTGAAGGGCTGTTTCAGTGGATCTGCACTTATACTAATTCTCAAAGGGTTTCTTGGATAGTAGCACCACTAAAGAAAGTGGTTCGTGGGAAACTCTAGCCTGAGCTTGATCCCGCCTGCAGAAATCCCAATGAGACTTGACACTGAAGTTTCGTTACACAGGATAGATTGCATGGTCCTCAACTTCTGTAGTGCCTAGCGGTGAAGAATATGGAACGCTGGTCCATGATCGCCACATATCCGCCGAATAACAATAGCATGAGTTTGATCCTCTCGGTCGCAGAGGCTGGTGCGCAGAACTGAGAAATTGGGAAAGAAGTTTTTTGGGGTCTGGATAGTGACGACAATCGTGATGAAATTTGCAATACCTAAAACCTGATGGGCGACGAACAGCTGGAGGGACTTTCCACATTTTCCCCTAGGAATAATGATGCTTAGGGTTGTGATGACTAAAGTGAACCACTCTAGGCTGTCTTCGGAAAATCTGCTTTTTTATTTGGTTAGAGGATCTTGACATAAAGGGGTAGGAGAAGATCATTAGTTTTGGATAAACGCAGGGTTGAGATTCATTATTGCAGGCATATCCAGTAAATTTTTCCCTAAAAGGACCAAATCTGAAAGGTATAACAGTGTCTTAGAAGATAAACAAGTGAAAGCTTAGGCTTGAGTAAAGAGGCAATCATGGATAACATTCTGTGAATCGCTAGAGAACACCAAGGGAGCCATCAATTTGAGTAAGGTTAAGTTAGGTTAGTGGACCGCTAAAGACAATATAGATATCAAATGAAACGTATTGAAGAGTAGAATACGAATATGGTATTAAAAATTGGGTCCATCTACCCAGGAAGTCGCCCTAACCCCAAAATGTCTAAAAGCAGACAAATTGGTCGTCCATATCAATATGGGGCTTAAATAAAAGGTATTCGGGAGTACTAAATCACCCCTTAAACACAACTTTATTTCCGACTATAGCAGTATGGATCTCAAATCAACGGTATTTGGGAGTAAAGAACGAATTTTATATCTATTTTCAGGGCAAAGTGCCGGTGGCCTCTCCAGCCCCAAAACACCTTCAAATGGTTCATACTTACCGACCATGACAATATGGGGTTCAAAGTTGAAGGATTTGGGAGTGGACACGAATTTGAGTCGAAATGTCTTCCCTAAAACGCACTTCTCATTACCCTCATTTTAAAAATACCAGATCTCGGAGATTGGTGATGCGATTAGTTCGAAATTTTTTCCACTCTAACAATCATTTGGGAGTAGAGTACAAATTTTTTACATGTCCATGCATGGTATGGTACCTCGCAAATGTCGCCAGCATTAAGAGGGGACAACCGCCATTTTAAATATTGCCCGAAGTTCTAACAGGATTCGAACGCAGCCCTTTAGCGTAGCAAGATATCCACATTCAGGGCGAAGTATCCTCACCCTAAAAGTTAGAGAGTTAAAGAAGGCGCAGCGGAGCGGGTCCTGTCCAGCTAGTAGCTGCCATATAAACTAATCCTGAATTTAGCTAGTAGCTGCCATATAAACCAATCCTGAATTTAGGCTTCTTGACTCACTAGAGAGCGCAATTCTTATCAGCTCCCATATAAACCGATCACCCTATTTTACTTCTTGAGCCTCTAAAGGCCGGAATTCTTATTAGAATTGGCTGAAATTTTTCACAATGGCTTCTACTATGGTCTCCAACATTCACTCAATTATGGTCCGATCATAACTTTATATTGGTTGCCCAAAAAGTAATTGCGGATTTTTCATATAGCCGGCGTTGACAAATTTTTTCACAGCTTGTGACTCCGTAATTGCATTCTTTCTTCTGTCAGTTATCAGCTGTTACTTTTAACTTGCATTAGAAAAAAAGTGTAAAAAAAGTATATTTGATTAAAGTTTATTCTATGTTTTATTAAAAATGCATTTACTTTCTTTACAAAAATCCGCAATTAATTTTTAGGAAACCCAATATATCTTTAAAAGAATAGCAATTCGCTGTTTTGTACCCACCACCGAAGGACGCAGGTATATTCATTTTATCATTCCGTTTGCAACACATCGAAATATCCATTTCCGGTCCAGATTTGGTTACAGCTGTAAGGCCCTTCAATATCATTCTACAATTTGGATCTGATGGGTTCAGATTTGGATATAGCTGCCATATAGACCGATTTCTTGATTTAAGGTTTTGGGCCCATAAAATGCTCATTTATTATACGATGTCGCCAAAATTTGGGACAGTGGGATAAGTTAAGCTACTTGACATACTTCTGCAATATCGCACAGATCGGTTCAGATTTGGATATAGCTGCCATATAGACCGTTATCAAGGTTTTAAGTTTTGGGGCCATAAAAGACGCATTTATTGTCCGGTGTAGCTGAAATTTGACACAGTGAGTTTAGTTAGGCTCTTCGACGTCCTTCTTCAATTTTGCCCAGATCGGTCCAGATTTGAATATAGCTGCCATATAGACCGATCTCTCGATTTAAGGGTTTGGGCCCATAAAAGAGGCATTTATTGTCAGATTTCGCCGAAATTTGGGACAGAGAGTTATGTTAAGCCCCTTCACATATTTCTGTAATTTGGTCTAGATTGATCAAGATTTGCATATAGCAGCCATGTAGATCGATATCTCTCTTGGCTCCATTAAAAGCGCATTTATAATCCGATTTCACTGAAATTGGACACAGTGACTTATGTAAGGCTTTTCGACATCCGTATCGTATATGGTTCAAATCGGTTTATTTTTGGATATAGCTACTGTACTTATCATTGTTTGGTTAAAATCGGAACATATTTCGATATAACTGCTATGGGACATAAGGTATGCAATTTTCACCGAATTCGGATGAAAGGTGGTTTACATATATACCCGAGGTGGTGGGTATCCAAAGTTCGGCCCGGCCGAACTTAACGCCTTTTTACTTGTTATCACTTATTTGCCTAAAAAGAGTTATCGGGCAAAGAACTCGAAAAATGCGATTCATGGTGGAGGGTATATCAGTCTCGGCCTGGTCGAACTAAGCACGCTTTTACTTGATAGTATTTAGAGCGCACCCTGTTGTTAACCTAACCTAACCCAACTTTAGAATAAGCATCAAAAACAACCGCATCGTTGTTGCGTCTTTTGAACACTGTTGCAATACTCCATGGCAAGAGTGTAACTAAAAGCGTTTTGGTGGCCAAGAAAAGCAAACAAATTGAACCATAAAATGTAGTGAGGGGTTAGTCATAAACAAAACCATGATGGTGACCACCGTGACTGCCTTTCAAACTCCTTCCAGTTTCCTATACACAAGGCTTACTCCTTCCTATTTGGTGTTTGTAGTTTAGTGTAGTAGCTGAAAGTACTGTTCAGTCGGCGAAAATTTACCATTTACCATTGCTCTCAGGCACCATAGAGCCAGGGAAAACATCCTCCATCTGAAGAAAGTTACCAAGCTCTTACTTTTAAGTAGAACTTCCGGTTTCTTTTTGACTCAATGACTAAGTTAAGGCTTTAAGCATTCATGCTGAACCCCAGCACCAACTTTGATACATAATTACGCATGTTGGCGAACAACTTGGGCATGGCTTACATAAATATGGGTTTTGGTATTGCCGCAGACGCAGCCGCAGCCGCACCATCTGGAGATCCATAATTTAGGAAATAGTCTAGTGTTTAGTGCATTTGCCCAAGAATATTTATTTTCCTGTTTTCCTCTGGCTCTTGGTTGCCTGCTAATGCACTCCCCGCCAAACGGTATGGATGTGGAAGAGCTTTATTCCTCCAAAGTATTTTGCCTTCATAGGTATGACGGTACTAGAAATTCTCCTTGCTGTGAATTGCTTTCCATTTCCCCACCAAGCTACAGCAAACGAACGGCAATTGACAGCTTCAACTTCATCTTGGTGGCAGGAAACACTTGGAATGCTTGGCTTAATTGTATTTGTGTGTTTGGTTTAATTAGATTTTGATAGTTTACATCAAGTTAGCTGATGATTTTATCAATAATTCTATCTGTTCACAATTTTCAGCAAATGGTGAGAAATGGAATGACAGCAATTTGGTATTTGCTGGAATGATAATGAAAAAAATGCATAGGATTGTTTGCGAAAACATGATAAATAAGAGTAACTTAAAACGCTTCCTCTAAAATCACACAAAATGTATCCGGTCGGAACTATGGTCACCCACTGGTATTTTTCTAATACCGTATAATTCAAAACTACCAATTACAGGGTGGCTGACACGACCACCATAATTGCCAATTCCAAAGACCATATCTTTTGTGTGAAAATACTTTTTATTGATTCAAATGACAACAAGTAAGAGAGTGCTAAGTTCGGCCGGGTCGAATCTTATATACCCTCCACCATTGATCGTATTTGTCGAGTTCTATGAGCGGTATCTCCTTTGAGACAAACATAGAATATTCAATGAGAACTGTTATGCTATTGGAGCTATATCAAGTTATAGTCCGATTTAGACCATAAATGAATGCTGAATATTGTAGAAGTCATTGTGTAATATTTCAGTTCATTCGGATAAGAATTGCCCCTTGTAGGGGCTCAAGAAGCATAATCGGGAGATAGGTTTATATGGGAGCTGTATCAAGCTATTGATCGATTCAGACTATATTAGACACATATGTTGAAGGTCATGAGAGAAGCTGTTGTACAAAATTTCAGCCAATTCGGATGACAATTGCGCCCTCTAGAGGTTCAAGAAGTCAAGATCCCAGATCGGTTTATATGGCAGATATAACAAAACATGGACCTGTTTAATCCTTACTTAGCGTAGTTGTTGCAAGTGATACCAAAACACCACGTGCAAAATTTCAATAAAATCGGATAAGAATTGCGCCTTCTAGAGGCTCAAGAAGTCAAGACCCAGCTATATCAAAACATGTACCGATTTGGCCCATTTACACTACCAACCGACCTACACTAATAAAAAGTATTTGTGCAAAATTTCAGGCGGCTAGTTTTACTCCTTCGAAAGTTAGCGTGCTTTCGACAGACAGACGGACGGACGGACATGGCTAGATCGCCTTAAAATGACATGACGATCAAGAATATATATACTTTATGGGGTCTTAGACGCATATTTCGAGGTGTTACAAACAGAATGACGAAGTTAGTATATCCCCATCCTATGGTGGAGGGTATAAAAATGAGTGGAACAAGTCTAAATTTCAGAAGCATTCCATTTTGCTCGATACGACCACGTTTTGCCTTGACTCCGAGGTCAAAAGCAAGTGGAAAGCTGCCTCCATACAATGACTTTCGTCAAGGCATCCATACAGGCATATTTTTTAGCTCCTACCCGAAAAAGAAACGACCATCGGATTAACATCTGGCGAGTTGCATAGCTACTTTGTGGAGATAATTAAGTTTGGAACATGAATTTTTTTTTTTGGCAATTTTGGTTTACACTCACCTCATGTCAAGGTGCCGCATCAAGTTTGTGTGTTCATAGTCTACGACCGAAATGATTGCGTGCTCACGTCTCCAAAGCAGCTTATAAAATGTTTTCCGGTTTATAAGTCACACTACCCCCCCTGGTCATATCGAACATAGCTCATTTTATATAGAAAACTATCTTTGCAATCAAGAAGTAAAATCGGGACATCGATATCTCTAGCAGATATATAGAGAAAAGAGACCCAAAGCGTATCGACCGGAAGATTTGTAGATTTGATGAGGCTGGTATTAAACTACGTTTTCCCAAGGGAAAGGATACTAAAACTACCTTTCATTAAGGAAAAGGATATTAAAACTACCCTTTCCCAAGGAAAAGACTATTAAAATTAACCTTTCCTAAGGAAAAGACAGGATATCTGAGATGAACCTTGAAGTCGAGTGTGAGGCACTGCAGCCATCGGCAAAGTCTTGGATTGACGGAACCCTAGTATTGCCATCTGGAAGATCATGTGGCGCGGATGGATCAAAGCTAGGTTAGCAAAGGTTAACCCGAAGCGTTTCGGGTCGACGTAGTCCGAGTTAAGGGAGTGGGCGACGAATGCGCACGCAACATTGTGGAACAGCGAAACCCTCGGTAGTACGGGGAAAATCCTATGGGGGGATCTAGATCGTGAGAAGACGAGGCTATTACTGAAAGTAAGTAGGAAGGAGGTGAGTATAGCTATTGGTATCATAACGGGACACATAGTACTACGAGCTCACTTATGTAAAATCGGTGCGGCAAGCGATAGCATGTGTTGAGCAAGCGGGGAAGATGATGAGACGTTGGAGCATTTCCTTTGTCATTAACCGGCTTTCGCGTCTAACAGATACTGGCACTTAAGTGGAGACACGATACCAGACACGAACCAACTTAGGGGAGTGATATTGAATACAGTTAAGGATTTTATAAGTAGTACGGAATTCCTAGCTTAAAATTTTCTTTTTAGAGGTTACTTTATAGTTTTTAGAGCACACAACAAGCCTATTACTGGCTTAGTTGTGGCATGCAAATTGCAAATTTTGCTCATGAACATTCCACTAAGGAACAGGGGCAAACATAGTGGCATGAGGCGGATTAATATCTGCACCCCCTTTTCACCCTGACCTAACCTAAGGCAAAGACATGCAGAACTCCCACAAAATTGCGGTTAATCTGGAGGAGCTTAAGAGCCGAATGTAGTCGCCCGTTTCCTCAACAAAACGTTTTCGATATTCGAAAGGCGAAATATTTGGAACCGATCTTGGATACGATACTATGGCCCGTACACAGAAAGGAGGCAAGACTGAATGTGCCAACTACAGAGGAATAAGTCTCCTCCCCATCGTGTACAAGATGCTCTCAAGCGTGCTGAGTGGAAGACTAAAACCTAAAGTCAATGATATAATTGGGCTCTATCGATACTGTTGTGGACCTGGTAAATCCACCATATACCAGATTTTCACACTACGCCAAATACTCGAAAACTCTCGTATTGGACGGGCCAACCTTTACTATCACTTCGCTGAGTACAAAACCGCCTTTCCACAGTTGTATACGTTCAAAGGAGGCCACCGTAGCGCAGAGGCTAGCATGTCCACCTATGACCTGGGTTCGAATCCTGGCGAGACCATCAGAAAAAATTTTCCCCTTCTAATGCTGGCAGCATTTGTAAGGTACGACACTAAGAGCTGTCGCACTGTGGCACGACGTTCAGTCACGGCTATAAAAAAGAAGGCCCCCTATCATTGACCTTAAAAAACTTGAATCGGACTGCACTCATTGATATGTGAGAAGTTTGCCCCTGTTCCTTAGTGAATGTTCATTGGCCAAAATTTGCATTTGCAACTGTATTTCAAGCCATGTCTGAGTTTGGTATCCCTACTCTGCTAAATTAATAAGACTCTGCAGGATGACACTTGCTGAAACACGTTCCACAGTAAGAATAGGAAAGTATCTCTCCGAACCTTTCAATACCAAACGATATTTTAGATAAGGAGAGATCACTTCTTTCGTCTGCTTGATTCTGTTGAGTGTCCAGTTCCAGGAACTCTGCGGCTAAGATGAGGTGCGTCCAGAGAAATCTGGGTCTGAGTCGAGTAGTTCTGGTTGGGCAGTTAAACAGGTGACGTGTATCGTGTGGCCCCTGACCACAGTCGGGACATACATCTTGCACGTGGGCATCAATCCTTGCTCTGTAGGAGTTGAGGCGGCTGTAACTGCCGAAAAGTAATTAAGCCAGAAGTACTTTGGTTTGCCGGGGCAGGTTAATTTCTTCAGGTGCAATAAGTGGGGGTCGTACTCCAGGGACCACATTCACCTGCTAATCACACATCTGCATGCATGTAGTCTGGACCCGATTGCCGCTCAATCTTGAGGTTATCGTTTGTAGCGCTTAAGCTCATGCTCTAGATCATGCAGATCTACCTTAAGTCTTCTAAGCTGTGGATACCTATCCTGAAGATAATGATTTGGATGGTCTCTGCGATAACAGCCCCAAAGGTATTTCTTAGACAGCATGTAGTTATGTCTACACACTGGTAGGATCTTTGCCTCCTGATGAAGGTGGTCCACTTGCGAATTGAGGAGAGTAGTTCGAAGGGCGGCATTCTGACAGATCTGAATATTATTCCACTGCTTGTCATAACGCTGACTAGACCACACAAGCGCTGCATAACTTACCACAGACCGGCCAATTGCTTTGTACGTGGTCAACAAGGTTTCTCGGTCAGCACCCCAAGTGCTGCCGGCAATTGGCTTGTGGACCTTGTTTCTACTTTCGACTTTTATCGCAAATTGCTGTGGCATGTGGAGAGAATGTGTAAGAGCTGTTAAATGTGACGCCAAGTATTTTGGGACACTTGATGGTCGGAAACATTTCTCCATCGACCATCACTTTTAGCTCACCTTTCACCTCACGCGTATTTGTATTGAATAATGTGGCTGAAGATTTGGTGGCAGATATCTTCAAATTTCTTGCATCGAAATATGAGGCAAGTTCGTTCAGGTAGATGTTCAACCTATCTTAGATGTCATCAATGGGTTGGGGCCCGATGCCATGATCGTATAATCGTCCGCAAATGATACGATCTCTATGCCCTTTAGGCCACAAATTCCTTTTATGTTCAATGACTACCCGGTTTATTTGCCGACTCAGCTCACTGATTCTGGGGTTAGTAGGGTCCGTACATCGTAATCCTAGTGGGGGGGATTCTCATTCACCGTGCAAAGTGTGTAGTCTTCAATCTGCTCTGCCATAGCTATACCCCGCTGGTTGTTACCTAGGGGAGAATGCCATGAAATGTGAAGCGCATTAAAGTCTCCTAGAACCAGACGATTATGGCGAGACACCACTTATGGACTAATAATGATATCTTGGGAATTCAGTTGAGTATTTTCGGCCCAAGTTCAAAATTGGCAAAGAAATTAAATTTTCTGTCTGCTGTTTTTCTTTTGTAATCAAAGTGGAGATCGTATTTTTCAATCAATTTCCTTCCAAAAATACCTTTTGTATAGATCGAAGACATATGATATGAATTTTGGTAAAAATCGGTTCAGATTTAGTTCACTTATTAGGATGTTTGGTACTAGACATGAGCACGTGAAAAAAAATTGACTCACGCACGACTTTTTTATGTCGACTCACGTTCAGTACGCTCACGAGACAAAACACTCATGACTCACTGGACAATCCCCACTCACGAGGGAATAACTTCTATATTTCTTATTAGTCCAGGTGAGTTGGGATAGTTAATGGGCCAAATCGGTCCATATTTTGGTATAGCTGCCATATAACCGATTTCAGATCTTGACTTCCGGAGCCGAAAGAGTGCGAATTTATTTTTCGATTTGACTGAAATTTTGCATGAAATGTTTTGGTTTGACCATCAACGATTGCGCCAAGTATGGCTCAATTCGTCTGGCAGCCTGATATAGCTCCAATATATACATCGATCTCCCGATTAAACTTCTTGAGCCTCTAGAGGGAGCAAGTCGTACCCGATTATGCTGAAATTTTGCACAACGACTTCTTGTATGACATATGTTTTTAACATAGGTGTTAAATATGCCTTGTATCGATCTTTAACCTGATATAGATCCCATATAAACAGATCTCCTAATTTTATTTTTTGAGCCACAATAGGGCGGAATTCTTATCAAATGATTTCCACTTTGGTCTCCAACAGCCAGACCAACTTGGTAAAGCTGAAAGTTTTTAGAGCGCACAACAAGCCGATTACTGGCTTAGGTGTATGTCCTTAGTGGCATGGGGCGGATTAATATCTACACCCTATTTTATATCCATCACCGAAGGATGGGGGTATATTCATTTTGTCATTCCGTTTGCAACACATCGAAATATCCATTTCCGACCCTATAAAGTATATATATTCTTGATCAGCGTAAAAATCTAAAACGATCTAGACATGTCCGTCCGTCTGTCTGTTGAAATCTTTAAAAATAGAGATATTGAGCTGAAATTTTGCACAGATTCTTTTTTTGTCCATAAGCAGGTTAAGTTCGAATATGGGCTATATCGGACTATATCTTGATATAGCCCCCATATGGACCGATCCTCCGATTTAGGGTCTTAGACCCATAAAACCTACATTTATTATCCGATTTTGGCGAAATTTGAGACAGTGAGTTGTATTAGGCCCTTCGACATTTTTCGTCAATTTGGCTCCGATCGGTCCGGATTTGGATATAGCTGCCATATAGACCGACCTGCCGATAAGGGCTCTAAAGCCCATAAAAGCTTTATTTATTACCCGATTTTGCTGAAATTTTAAACGTGATTTGTTTTGAGCCTCCCTGTATCCGACTTGGACTATATTTAGATATAGCTGCCATATAGACCGATCAGTTAGGCTTTTCGACATCCGTGTACCATATGGTTCAGATCGTTTTCTTTTTTGATATAGGAATTGAACATATGTTTGTAAGACCATTCAATGTCTGTGCATAAGTAATCCAATTGTTACTGGATTGTGACGAAAATGGGTTAACATATATATATATATATATATATATAGCCCCCATATAGACCGATCCGCCGATTTAGGGTCTTACGCCCTTAAAAGCCACATTTATTATCGGATTTTGCTGAAATTTGGGACAGTGAGTTGTGTTAGGCCCTTCGACATTTTTCGTCAATTTAGCCCAGATCGGTTCAGATTTGGATATAGCTGCCACATAGACCGATCCTCCGATTTCGGGTCTTAGGCCTATAAAAGCCACATTTATTATCCGATTTTGCTGAAATTTGGGACAGTGAGTTGTGTTAGGCCCTTCGACATCCTTCGTCAATTTGGCTCAGATCGGTCAAGATTTGGATATAGCTGCCATATAGACCGATTTCTTGATTTAAGGTTTTGGGCCCCTAAAATGCTAATTTATTATCCGATGTCGCCGAAATTTGCGACAGTGAGTTAAGTTAAGCCCCTTGACATTCTTCTGCAATATCGCACAGACCGGTCCAGATTTAGATATAGTTGCCATATAGACCGATATCTAAGTTTTAGGTTTTGGGGCCATAAAAGACGTATTTATTGTCCGATGTCGCTGAAATTTGAGACAATGCTTTGTGTTAGGCTCTTCGACATATTTATGCAACTTGGCCCAAATCGGTCCAGATTTGGATATAGCTGCCATGTAGACCGATATCTCGATTTAAAGTCTTTGCCCCATAACAGGCGCATTTATAATCCGATTTCACTGAAATTTGACACAGTAACTTATGTTAGGCTTTTCGACATTCGTGTCGTATATGGTTCAGACCGGTCTATTTTTATACCCTCCACCATAGGATGGGCGGTATACTAATTTCGTCATTCTGTTTGTAACTACCCGAAATATTCGTCTGAGACCCCATAAAGCAGATATATTCTTGATCGTAGCGACATTTTATGTCGATCTAGCCATGTCCGTCCGTCCATCCGTCTGTCTGTCGAAAGCACGCTAACTTTTGAAGGAGTAAAGCTAGCCTGTTGAAATTTTGCACAAATACTTCTTATTAGTGTAGGTCGGTTGGTATTGTAAATGGGCCATATCGGTCCATGTTTTGATATAGCTGCCATGTAAACCGATCTTGGGTCTTGATTTCTTGAGCCTCTATAGTGCGCAATTCTTATCCGATTGGAATGAAATTTTGCACGACGTGTTTTGTTATGATATCCAACAACTGTGCCAAGTATGGTTCAAATCGGTTCATAATCTGGTATAGCTGTCATATAAACCGATCTTGGATCTTGAGCCTCTAGAGAGCGATTTAATTGAAATTTTGCACGTAGTGTTTTGGTATCACTTCCAACAACTACGCTAAGTATGGTTTAAATCGGTCCATGTTTTGATATAGCTGTCATATAAACCGATCTTGGATCTTGACTTCTTGAGCCTCTAGATTCTCGTCCGATTGAACTGAAGTTTTGCACGTAGTGTTTTGGTACTACTCTCAACAACTGTGCTAAGTATGATTCAAATCGGTTCATAATCTGGTATAGCTGTCATATAAACCGATCTTGGATTTTGACTTCTTGAGCCAATTGAGCGCGCAATTCTCATCCGATTTGGCTTAAATTTTCCATGAGGTGTTTTGTTATGACTTCCAATAACTGTGCTATGTATGGCGTTAATCGATATAGAACCTGATACAGCTGCCATATAAACCAATCTGGGTTCTTGACTTCTTGAACCTCTAGAGGGGGCAATTCTCATCCGATTTGGCAGAAATTACAACGCCTTCTCTCATGACCTTCAACATACGTGTCTAATATGGTCTGAATCGATGAATAGCTTGATACAGCTCCCATATAAACCTATCTCCCGATTTTGCTTCGTGAACCCCTTCAAGGCGCAATTCTTATCCGAATGAACTGAAATATTACACAATGACTTCTACAATGTTCAGCATTCATTTATGGTCCGAATCGGACTATAACTTGATATAGCTCCAATAGCATAACAGTTCTTATTCATTATTCTATGTATGTCTAAAAAGAGATACCGCGCATAGAACTCAAAAGCGATCTATGGTGGAGGGTATATAACATTCGGCCCGGCCGAACTTACCACGCTACTTTACTTATTAGTATTTGGTCCAAATCGGAACATATTTTGATATAACTGATATGGGACATAAGGTATGAAATTTTAACCGAAATTTGATGAAAGGTTGTTTACACATATACCCGAGGTGGTGGGTATCCAAAGTTGGGCTCGGCCGAACTTAACGCCTTTTTACTTGTTCAACCTAACCTAACCTAAAGCTGAAATATCATAGCAATTCTTATCCATTATCCTTTGTTTGTCTATAAAGTGATATCGGCCAAAGAACTTGACAAATGAGATCCATGGTAGAGGGTATATAAGATAAGAGACTCACGAGATTATCATAGCTCACGAGATACTCACGGCTCACGAAACACTCACGACTCACGCGACACTCATTTTAAACTTTAGTTTTGATTTTCTCGTGAGCGGTGAGTGTCTCGTGAGTGACTCGTGAGTGTCTCTTGAGCCGTGAGTGTCTCATGAGTCGTGAGTGTCTTGTGAGTCGTGATAAGCGTTGTCAGCATGTATTCACTCACTCTTGCTCACGTACGCTCAATGACGGTCACGTATCACGTGATTGAATTTTGATCTCACTCACGAATTACATGACTCATGCGTGATACAACCCTCACGTGCACACCTCTTTTTGGTACAATTTTCAAACGATTGGCACGAAATTTGGTATGGCATATTTTATAATCAAACTGAGGGCCTCTGCTAAATCGGTTCACATAATTCATGTTTGGGTTATTGTTGTTTTATTGGGTTATTGTTGTTTACGCTCTCCGCCTTGCCTGTAGGTTTTTTTTCGAAATTTTTGGTCGGATTTTTATACCCACCACCATAAGATGGGGGTATACTAATCTAGTCATTCCGTTTGCAACACTTTTAAATATTCGTCTGGACCCCATACAGTATATATATTCTAGTTCGTCTCGATGTTCTAAGTCGATTAAGCCATGTCCGTCCGTCTGTCGAAATGGCGATAACGGTCAAACTTAACTGAAATTTTGCGTGTAGTGTTCTGTTATGACTTCCAATAGCTGTACCAAATACGGTCTGAATCGTTCTATAACCTGATATAGCTTCCATAAAAACCGATCTCCCAATTTGATTTATTGAGCCCTTACAAGCCTCAATTCTTGTCCGATATGACTGAAGTTGAGCATATAGTGTTTTGTTATAACTTACAACAACTATGCCAAGTACGGTTCAAATCGGTCTATAACCTGATATAGCGTTCGTATAAACCGATCTCCCGATTTGACTTCTTATGTCCTTACAATCACTTTTGTCCAATTTGGGTGAAATTTCACATGTGGTGTTCTGATACGACTTTCAACGGTCCGAATCGGTCTATAACCTGATGTAGCTCCTATATAAACCGATTTGACTTGTTGAGCACTTACAAGCCGTAATTTTGTTATGTGCTTTGTTATGACTTTCAACACTGTGCCAAGTACGGTCCAAATCGGTCTATAGCGTGATATAGCTCCCATATAAACTGGTCTCTCGATTAACTTTGTTCGGATCCTAGAAGCTTTAATTTTTTGCTGATTTGACAGAAGTTTGGTATGTAGAATAAAATTATGCCCTTCAACTAAATTTATTTTGTATAAATTTTTAGCAGAATCCATGGTGGTGGGTTCCCAAGATTCGGCATGGCCGAACTTAGCATGCTTTACTTGGTTTTTCCTAATAGCAATATTATGTGTAATTATGCCAGAGTATGCCACCGTAGCGCAGAGGTTAGCATGTACGCCTATGACGGTGAATGCTTGGGTTCAAATCCTGGTGAGACCATCAGAACAAATTTTCAGCGGTAGTTTTCGCCTCCTAATGCTGGCAACATTTGTGAGGTACTATGCCATGTAAAACTTCTCTCCAAAGAGGTGTCGCACTGCGGTACGCCGTTCGGACTCGGCTATAAAAAGGAGGACCCTTACCATTGAGCTTTAACTTGAATCGGACTGCACTATGCGAGAAATTTGACCCTGTTCCTTAGTGGAATTTTCATGGGCAAAATTTGGAATTTTCAGTAAATAATGCAGCATCTTAATTTGTCACACAGCCCAAAACTTTGCAAATAAAGTACGCGAACGACATTCGTAGACAAATAAAGTTTTTCTTAAAGGTTTAATTTTAAAATCGGAAGGTTTGAAATGCAGTTGAATACAATCGTTAGTTAACAGTAGTTAGTTGTAACGAAAATTCTGGGGGGTGCTACAGATGCCCCCTAGCTACTTTATAAGATGACAATAGCCGTGTAATTGCCGTGTACAATATTTGGGCCATGAGTTCCTTAGGTCCTTTATATGTTTTTCTTAACCCATCCTTTAACAAATTCTGTACTAGTTTAACCTATCTGCGATTTTATGCTCTTGACGAACAACTCCAAATGCTTTTTTCGATTTCTTTGGTCACAAATTTAGCCTTGAATGGAAGAATAAAACAGCAATCAAGTTTAATTGCCACACTCAAATGAACCCATGCTCGTGCTTTGGTACTTACAAATTATTATTGTACCAATTTCAAATTCAAAATTTTTAAACCTGTTCGCAAAAAAAAAACGACCAACAACAAAAACTTCACATTAATGCAAACAAATGAATAGAAACAATCAAACAAATGCGATTCACCTTGAACATAACCAACGAATTTTCAAAGTTGAATAGCAAACGGCAACACCAACTACAATGCCAACGCCGCCACCGTCAAATCGCCCAAAAAAAAAAAAAAAGAGCAAAAACGCTAAAAGCCCAAAACGCAGCAGTGGCAACGTACCGCTAGTCGCCTTTTGCCTCAACTTGCCCACAATCGATTGACTGCCATTGCTGGCTGCGCCGCTTAGAATGCACTATGCGACTGCGGCTGCCACTGCCACCGCCACAGCAACTGCCTATGAAAACTGCCGGTATGGCTCTCAGAACTCACAGAGAAATAGCAAAAATATTAAAAAATATATTTTTGTTTGTTGCTAAACCTTGCTCCCAATTTGCGCTTGAATAAACTTTGGAAAAATTAAACAAAAAACTAAAATCGAAATAAAACTTGAGCCAAAGAAAAACACAAAAACATACTCAAAATTGCTTGGAAAAGTTTGATTTTAATTCGTTTTCCAGCATCCCCACACAAAGTAGAGGGAGAGAGAATAAATGGTAGCTGGCTTTGGGAGAACAAGTGATACAAGGGGTTATCAGGGCACCTTATTTAATATCGCCAGATATTTATTTCATCTATATAAAGAAATATTAAGACGACATGAGGTAAATGTAAAAACTATTGAAAGCGTGCTAAGTTCGGCCGGGCCGAGTCTTATATACCCTCCACCATCGATAGCATTTGTCGAGTCCTTTTCCGGCATCTCTTCTTAGGCAAAAAAAGGATAAAAGAAACAATTTGCTCTGCTATTAGAGCGATATTAAGATATGGTCCTGTTCGGTCCACAATTACATTATATGTTGGAGACCTGTGTAAAATGTTAGCCAATTCGCATAAGAATTCCGCCCTTTGGGGGCTCAAGAAGTAAAATAGGGAGATCGGTCTATATGGGAGCTGTAACAGGCTATAGATCGATTCAGACCATACTTGACATATATGTTGAAGGTCATGGGAGAAGCCATCATGCAAAATTTCAGCCAAATCGGATTATAATTGCGAACTTTAAAGGCTCCAGAAGTCAAGATCCCAGATCGGTTTGTATGGCAGCTATATCAGGTTACGAACCGATTTACACCATACTTAGCACAGTTATTGAAAATCATAACAAAATACCTTATGCAAAATTTCAGCCAAATCGGATGGGAATTGCGCCCTCTAGAGGCTCAAGAAATCTAGACCCCATATCGGTGTATATGACAGCTATATCAGGTTATGGACCGATTTGCACCACAATAACCACAGTCATTGGAAATGATAACAAAACACCTCATGCTAAATTTCAGCCAAATCGGGTGAGAATAGCGTCCTCTAGTGGCTCAAGAAGTCAAGATCCAAGATCCGGTTTATATGGCAGCTATATCAAAACATGGACCGATATGACCCATTTACAATCCAACCGACCTACACTTATAGGAAGTACTCGTGCAAATTTTCAAGCGGCTAGCTTTACTCCTTCGGATGTTACCGTGCTTTCGACAGAGGGCGGACAGACGGACGAACAGACAGACGGACATGGCTAGATCGACTAAAATGACATGATGATCAAGAATATTTATACGAAGCAGTTTTTGGGGAACCTCAAAAACACGGTTATTAAATGCTACAACAGCATTTTCTGGTGGCGAAAATCATTTGTATATTAATGTCAGGGCTGTACGGCGGATTATCCATCAAATCGACGTTTTTGCCGGTCAAAAAGGCGCTGGCTTGAGCCGATGTAAAGGGTGATTTTTTTGAGGTTAGGATTTTCATGCATTAGTATTTGACAGATCACGTGGGATTTCAGACATGGTGTCAAAGAGAAAGATGCTCAGTATGCTTTGACATTTCATCATGAATAGACTTACTAACGAGCAACGCTTGCAAATCATTGAATTTTATTACCAAAATCAGTGTTCGGTTCGAAATGTGTTCATTCACCGTAACGTTGCGTCCAACAGCATCTTTGAAAAAATACGGTCCAATGATTCCACCAGCGTACAAACCACACCAAACAGTGCATTTTTCGGGATGCATGGGCAGTTCTTGAACGGCTTCTGGTTGATCTTCACTCCAAATGCGGCAATTTTGCTTATATACGTAGCCATTCAACTAGAAATGAGCCTCATCGCTGAACAAAATTTGTCAAAATTTGAACACATTTCGAACCGAACACTGATTTTGGTAATAAAATTCAACGATTTGCAAGCGTTGCTCGTTAGTAAGTCTATTCATGATGAAATGTCAAAGCATACTGAGCATCTTTCTCTTTGACACCATGTCTGAAATCCCACGTGATCTGTCAAATACTAATGCATGAAAATCCTAACCTCAAAAAAATCACCCTTTATAAGAGCTGCATTGTCATGGTGAACAATTTTTCGCCTTCTCTTGCTCGTTTTTCGAATTTCTCCCAATACTCTAGGAATCGGACCAGAACAAATGCACAAGGAAGCCTCTTTCTCAAGGCATGTCATATGACGATCTTGCATGCAAGTCCACGCACGGCAGCACCGTTCTCTGGTACAATGGCTGTTTTTGGATGACCCACGACTGAATTCATTATACAATGGAATGGTGTTTCAGCGCCATACAAAGATTAAAGATCATAAATGCAATCATTTGGTGATAATCCATGCCAAAAGTTGTGAAAAATGGTCGCACAAAAATGTTCTCGGTGCAATGAGGACCACGCCCACTAGGGCATTAGAGACTGTTTTAGATATCCGACCCACAGACATTTAGATTGAGTGTGTGACAGCAACTGCGGTTATAAGACTAAAGGCGATGGGAGAAAATATAGAGGATAGGAGCAGGTCATACCACCGCGGTACATTTAATGTAACCTCTGGAGTGCCACAAGTATCTGTATTTGGTCCGCTTCTGTGGAACATTATGTATGACGGTATATTTAGACTTAAGTTACCAAAAGAAGCTACAATTGTTGGATTTTCAGCTGGCATTGCCATATTGGTCCAAACAAGTCACTTGGATGAAGTAGAGTTGTACTCGAACGATGCAATCAAAATAGTTTCAGACTGCTTAACAACAATGAACCTACATCTAACGGAACATGAAATGGAGGCTGTACTCATAAGTGGGAAGAGTAAAAACGAGAATCTGACTATTAAAGTGGGCAAAATGGAGATAACATCGGCCGAAGGTTTGAAATACCTTGGAGCCCTGATAGATGACCTCTTGAAATTCAATCAGCATGTGGAATACGCTGTTAAAAAGGCATCGAATGTGAACAGCGCTCTTTCCAGAATGATGCCAAGCATTGGCAGCCCGAGACCATCTTGATCTACAGGACCATCTCAAGCGACGCACCACACGTGGGAGCAGGGATGATCCCCTTTGATACGCTTACTAGCGAACATTCCAATATATATAAGGGAGTACTCGAAAAAGCACGCCAAGAAACGCCATTCGTAAGTCTGAGAGAGTAACAACGATGGAAAACTGGGATAATTCCCCAAATGGCCGTTGGTCTTATAAATTATTGCCAAATATATATAAGTGGTTAGCGCGAAAGCATGGCGAACTTCAACCTGACCCAAATTTTGAGAGGTCATGGTTGCTACAGAAGCTACCTGAATAGCTCAGGACATGACACACCTCCAAGGTACCCAAATTGTCCTACAATGGACGACGACGCAGAACATGTGGAAGGAAGAGATCGCACGAACGGCGTTACAAGCAACACAGAGGAAGCAAAGTGCAGATAGAGTCTGAGAAAATGGAGCAAGGCATAAACTGCTGTTTTACCAACATTTTGCTGTTACAAATTTGTTTGAGTGTACGTTTTAAGGTCAGGTCAGGTTCAAAACAGGTAACATTTTTGGTTTCTAGGGGATCAAGAAGTCAAAACCGGGGATCGGTTTATATGGGGGAAATATCTGTTTATGGATCGATTCGGATCATACTTGGCATGGATATTCGAAGTCATAATACACATCTTAGTTCCAAATTTGTTCCCAATCGGATGAAAATCGAGGCTTCTGGAGGCTCAAGAAGTCAAATCCCGGGATTGGTTTATATATGGAGGCTATATCAGTTTATAGACCGACAAGGATGCTAACTACGATCTGGATGGTTCAAAGGTAGGAACTAGAAGTTATCTTCCTTCTTCTCTTCCTGTGGTATCACAATGGATGAAAACGTCTAAGTGAATCTGATGACAGACTGTCACTTAAACCTAACCTAGCATGGATGCGGGAGTTTATAGACCGACAAGGATGCTAACTACGATCTGGATGGTTCAAAGGTAGGAACTAGAAGTTATCTTCCTTCTTCTCTTCCTGTGGTATCTCAATGGATGAAAACGTCTAAGTGAATCTGATGACAGACTGTCACTTAAACCTAACCTAGCATGGATGCGGGAGTTATGACTAGTCTTTTTTTTCCAAAGTTTAACCAAATCAGATGAAAATTGAGGCGCCTAAGGGCTTAAGAAGTATAATCGGGAGATCGGTTTATATGGGGGCTATATCGAAATCGGAACCGATATGACACATTTGCAATATACAAATCAATCAATAAGAAGTACCTGTGCAAAATTTCAAGTGGCTAGCTTAACGCGTTCGACAGCTATCGTGATTTCAACAGACGGACGGACATGGCAAGATTGAGTCAGTATGTTGTGAGGATCCAGATTATATATAATTTATGAGGTCGCAGATCAATACTGCGAGCTGTCACAAACGGAATGACTAGGTTAGTAAACCCCCATCACAGATAGGTTTATATGACAGCTATATCAGGTTACGGACCGATTTCAACCATACTTAACACAGTTGTTGGAAGTCATAATAAAACACCTCATGCAATAGAGGAATATTTCGAGGAGTTACAAACAGAATAGCGAAATTAGTATACCCACATCCTATGGTGGCGGATATAAAAATACCAGGTTACTAGGTTATTCTGAAGCATTTTGGGATCGACGCAGTCCGGTTTGAGGGCGTTGGGTGGCGAATGCTAGGGAACAGCGAAACGGTCGACAGGACGACGAAAATCTTATGGGGAGATTTGGATCGTAAGAAGACGAGACTACCACTGAAAGGAAGTAAGATAGAAGTCAGTATAGCTTTCGGATGAGGCAACGGATATCATGTATAGGGCATGTGGGGAAGATGATGAGACGTTGGAGCATTTCCAATCTGCCTGTCATTGCCCAGCTTTCGCTGCTAACAGACACCGCCACTTAGATGGGGACACAATACCAGACATAATCCAACTTAGGGGCTTGGTATGGAAAACAGTTGGGGATGATGTAAGTAGCATGGAATTCCTAACAAGCCGATTTCTGGCTTCTTTTCAAACCAACTTTATCTAACCTAATTCTATTTTTATACCCACCACCGAAGGATGGGGGTATATTTATTCATTCCGTTTGCAACACATCGAAATATCCATCCTTGATCAGCGTAAAAATCTAAGACGATCTAGCCATCTCCGTCCGTCTGTCTGTTGAAACCACGCTACAGCCTTAAAAATTGAGGTATTGAGCTAAACTTTGCACAAATTCTTTTTTTGTCCATAACCAGGGCAAGTTCGAAGCTGGGCTCTATCGGAATATATCTTGATATAGCACCCACATAGACCGATCCGTCGATTTAGGGACTTAGGCCCATAAAAACCACATTTATTATCCTATTTTGCAGAAATTTGGGACAGTGAGTTTTGTTGGGTCCTTCGGCATCCTTCTTCAATTTGGCCCAGATCAATCCAGATTTGGATATAGCTGTCATATAGACCGATCCGCCGATTTAGGGTTTTAGGCCCATAAAAGCCACATTTTGTTGAAATTTGGGACAGTGAGTTGTGTTAAGCCACTCGACATCCTTCTTCAATTTGCCCAGATCGGTTCAGATTTGGATACAGCTGCGATATAAACCGATCTCGCGATTTAAGGTCTTAGACCAGTAAAAGGAGCATTTATTGTCCGATTTAGCCATAATTTGGGACGGTGAGTTATCTACGGTGAGAATCTAACACAGATTTCATCCGGCATTGGACAATAAATGCGCCTTTTATGGGCCCAGAACCTTAAACGGAGTGACAAAATGAATGTACCCCCATCCTTCGGTGGTGGGTATAATTATATATAACATTAAAATTTTAATACCTCCCAATTTACACCTATTGGGCAAACGTAGGATATTATATAGACGCACCGTCCGACTTTTGCCTTATCGAATTGATTTTTTATAAAAACTCCTGAAGAAGTTGGAAAGCACCGACGAAACATTGTGAAAAATATGAAATAAATTAGTTTTCTTCAATTCATATAAAAATAACTTGACCATTGATTTTAGGAAAAACAAAGTAAATATTTTTCGTTTTAAATTTTGAAAAAATGTTTAATCAAATTTCCTAGGGTGAAGTTTTATCAAAGGCGTCCACTTGCCAGTTTCTTATTAGCTAAATGTGGCAGCACTGAGAATTCGGCCCCCTCAATTGTTCAAAATAAATTTTATTCGGTGTGTTTTTTTGCAAAATTCTTAAATAAATTGCCAGCTCTATAAGTGTGTGTGTGTGTGTGTGGGTGTGATTGTGTTAGTCTGCTGACTAGTATGCACTAGTAGATAAATTGACTGTTTGGTGCAATGAAAATAGTTTTGCTTCTCTGCCGCTGCTAGTCTTCGGCACCCCAAAAATATTATTCATGGTCTAAAGTCAAGTGTAAAGCCGCAATTAACTCGAATGGTGTACAATATTTGAATATCCACCTCAGTTTGGAAACGATTGCAAAACAACTCAACCCCATGAGTATTCACCACCAACCAATACAACACACTCAACACTCAACACTCTCACACTAGCAGCTGGGTGCAATTTACGTTGGCACTGATTGAGCGGACGCGTCGCTCTCCACACCAGGCAGCCAGCAAACCAACCCGGCATGCAATTAACACCGCAGCCAGCGTCGCAGTGTACAGCTTTGGCAGCGGCGACTATTGCAGCAGCAGCGGCAATTGCATTTGCAGCGGCGCCGATGCAATTTTTCGGTGGCTGCTGATGGTGACGATGATGAGAGTGCATTAACGGCAACAACAGAGGCTCGTCAACGGTTTTCTTTGTTCTCCCCATAAGCTTTGGCTTTGGCAGGCAGCTAAGCTACGAAAAAATGCATTTTGCAGTTCCTTTTTTAGCGATTTTTCGGGTTTTTTTTTGTTGTTCTTGTTTATTATGATTCGCTTTTAAGGTGAAGGTTTGTTGTTGCCTTGTGCATTTTTTGTTTTTGGATTTTGACAATATGTTTATAATTCTTTTGTTGTGCCCCCTTTTCTGTGCCATGAAGAACATGGAGAATAAATACAACAACTACAGCAACAACTTGAAGAAACCAAAGTTTTGATGCATCTCCGTTGCACAAAAAAAAATGAATAAAAAAAAACAGCAAAAGCACACACTTTAAAGGTTTTTTGGGTTCTTCATGATGCATTTGTTGCCTGTTGTATTGCCGTCACCACAATTCTTGGCTGTTGCTGCTGCTGGCGCTGTTTATGATGCAGACACTCACCCAATAAAAAAGGCACAGAAATGAAAATTGCACAAAACTGCATTCAAAATTTTGTTATTCAAAATTTCAACAAAAGTGAAATCTTGCATGCGACTGAGTTGTGTGCCTTTTCCTTTCATATTGAATGCGAGTAGGTAGGAAGATAAATTTTTTCATGCTCGCTTAGTGGGATGGCAACACTAGCTTACTAAAATATATGGGGGAATTTTATTAGCACAGATTTTGTAAATCTGTCATAATTTTGCCTTGCATACATGGGGGCTATACAAATCTCGTTATTTCGTTTGTAACACCTCGATATATTGATCTGCAACCCCATTGAGTATATGTTCTTGATCATCCTTACATTCCAAGTCGATCCAGCGATGATCGGGTCGAACGAATAAACATTGGGGCGATGACTTATTTACAACCTCATATCTATGTTTAATTTTTATACCCACCACCGAAGGAAGGGGGTATATTTAATTTGGTCATTCCGTTTGCAACACATCTAAATATCCATTTCCGACCCTTGATCAGCGTGAAAATCTAAGACGATCTAGTCTGTCTGTTGAAATTACGCTACAGTCTCCAAAAATAGAGATACTGAGCTGAAATTTTACACAGATCTTTTTTCTTTTTGTCCATAAGTAGGTTAAGTTCGAAGATGGGCTATATAGGACAATATTTTCATATAGCCCCCATATAGACCGATCCACCGATTTAGAGTCCTAGGCCCATAAAAGCCACATTTATTAGCCGATTTTGCTGAAACTTGGGACAGTGAGCTGTGTCAGGCCCTTCCTAATCCTTCACCAATTTGGCTCAGATCGGTTCAGATTTGGATATAGCTATAGATTTGGACCATTCAACCAGAACTGAGCCTCATCGCTGAACAAAATTTGTCAAAATTTGAACACATTTCGAACCGAACACTGATTTTGATAATAAAATTCAATGATTTGCAAGCGTTGCTCGTTAGTAAGTCTATTCATGATGAAATGTCAAAGCATACTGAGCATCTTTCTCTTTGACACCATGTCTGAAATCCCACGTGATCTGTCAAATACCAATGCATGAAAATCCTAACCTCAAAAAAATCACCCTTTAGAACGACCCGCCGATTTAGGGTCTTATGCCCATAAAAGGCGCATTTATTGTCCAATTTTGCCAAAATTTGGGACAGTGAGTAGTGTTGGGCTCTAAGACACCCTTCTTTAATTTGGCTCAGATCGGTCTAGATTTGGATATAGCTGCCATATAGAACGATCCGCTGATTTAGGGTCTTATGCCCATAAAAGCCACAATTTTCATCCAATATTGCTGAAATTTGGGGCAGTGATATCCGATATCCTTCTGCAATATGGCACAGACCAGTTTAGATTTGGATATAGCTGCCATATAGACCGATTTCTCGATTTAAAGTTTTGGGGCCATAAAAGGCGCATTTAGTGTCCGATGTCGCCGAAATTTGGGACAGTGAGTTGTTTTTGGCTCTTCGACATTTTTCTTCAATTTGGTCCAGATCGGACCAGATTTGGATATAGCTGTCGTATAGACCAATCTCTCGATTTAAGGTTTTGGGGCCATAAAAAGTGCATTTATTGTCCGATTTCTTCGAAATTTGAGACAGTGAGTTCTGCTGGGCTCTTCGAAATTTTTCTGCAACTTGGCCCAAATCGGTCCAGATTTGGTAATAGCTGTCATATACACCGATATCTCAATTTTAAATTTTGGCTCCATAAAAGGCGCATTTATAATCCGATTTCACTGAAATTTGACACAGCGACTTATATTAAGCTTTTCGACATAAGTGCCGTATATGGTTCAGATCGGTTTATTTTTAGATATAGCTTCTAAAAAAATCAAAATTTTGTTATATACAATTGAACAATGACTTGCACTTATTAGTATTTGGTCCAAATCGGAACTTTTTTCGATACAGCTGCTATGGGGTACAGGTTATGTTAGGTTGAAAAGAGGGTGCAGTTATTGATCCGCCCCATCCCTCCATGGACATACACCTAAGCCAGTAATAATCTTGTTGAGCGCTCTAAAAACTATAAAGTAACCTCTAAAAAGAAAATTTTAAGTTAAGAATTCCGTGCTGCTTACAAAATCCTTAATTGTTTTCAATACCACTCCCCTAAGTTGATTCATGTCTGATATTGTGTCTCCACCTAAGTGCCGGTATCTGTAAGACGCGAAAGCCGGGCAATAACAAAGGAAATGCTGCAACGTCTCATCTTCTTCCCCACATTCCCTACACATGCTATCACTTGCCGCACCGATTTTACATAAGAGAGCTTGTTTTCCTCCTTCTTGCTTGCTTTCAATGATCTCGCATTCTCACGATCTAGGATTTTCGCCGTCCTACCGACCGTGTCGCTGTTCCACAATGTTGCATGCGCATTCGTCGCCCATTTCTGCTATGAGGCATAAGGTAGGAATTTTTCACCGGATTTTAACGAAAGGTGGTTTACATATATACCCGAGGTGGTGTGTATCCAAAGTTCGGCCCGGCCTTAATACCTTTTTGCTTGTTTGCAGTGCGTCTTCAAGCATTTGAAAGCATTCAGAGCTACAAATAGTTCTTCAAAATCTTCAGCACGAAACAATTGACTACAGAAGCAATGATCAACCCATGAATAAGAAATTAATGGACAGATTTTACGCAACCTGTTCCGCGTTTCGAAATCAGATTAAAAGCAAGAAGAGCTAGAATGCTACGAGACTTCCAGCATGCATTGCAGATTTTTGGAAACTGGCTAAACATAACAGAAGAGAATTCACTCCTCTCAGTGAAGTGACGGAAGACACCTCTCTCCAGCCGCCTGTTTCCTTTATCTGAGATTTACCATTTCTGAAGGCTGGTTTCAATTCACCATAATTGCTCATGAATTCTTGCATAAACAAGTACTCGATGTTTGGTGAACTAGTCTGGCCAAAGAGCTCATCGTCCATGACAACACGAATAACGCAGTCCAGCTCATGGTGCTGGCAACTGATGAACTTGGGTGTGGGATGACTTTTTCTCTTCGAATATTTGCTGCAGTCGCATTAAAACTCCTGTCTTGTCGGTATTTACGCTTGTTGTATCGGCAGCAATCATCACAATTGATCGATACAGGTTGAACTCATCCAATATATTCTGGAGTCCTTGTGCGATTGTTTGAGTTTTCCCATCTTTTAATTTAAGTACTGTCAACTTTATTTCTTTGGATTCATTCTAGAGGACCACGGCCTGCTATTCAATGCTCTCAATGTGTTGGCCGTCAAAGTGCATGCTCCTCTTCTCCAGATAAATCAGGCTTACCAAGAGTCCTTCAAGCGAGCAGCTTCCCTGTACTATATAGCCTTGTGTATTCCTGACTGACATGGGGTTGGAATTTCAATGTCCTAAGCGAAAAGCTGGTGGCGGACAGTTGTTGCTCCGTGGGACGACAGCTAACAAGGCGTTTTGCAATGTCTGTTGGGGTATGCATCCTTTTTCTCGTTAATGTTGCATTGTCATCCTCCCAAGGACTATCTGTACTGTTGTCGAATGCGTCCGTGCTACTTTCGGAATAATCAAATATCGCTGAGATGATAAGTGTGGAATCTGTCGCTTCCATAGTGGTGGATGGTGTTGGCACTAGCAGGTTTGTCACTGGAATGGCCAACGCGGCCTTTGCTCTCAACTTGTAGTTTCTAGAAAGTCTCATCTTCTTTCCACATCCATTTGCCTTTTACCTTGATTATGTCAAACAGTTCCTTCAATACATCAAAGTTTTATATTTTCTGCAGCCCTTGTTGTCTTCCAGAAGTTTTGTTAGTTTTGCACAAATGGCTTGATCAGCTATATGCGCAAAGTTCCATGTTTGTTCCATAGGGGCTTATCATATACTTGAGGGGGCTTAAAACTGGGCAAGGTTCTTTATCCAGGTTTCTTTGTTCTACTCCCTGTTAAAATAGCTCTTCTTGAAAAACATGTTGTATTGTATTCAATACCTTGAGTGGAAAACACCTTGCCGTTAGTCAGGTTGGTCTAAACTTGTTCAATGGCACAAATCGATCAATGAACACCTATTTATACTACATATTTTTCAATACTTTACTTACTATTTATTTATTTTACGATGGCTATATTCCTGAGTTAGCAAGTGTACGTTGGAAATTTTTCAAAACTTCCAAGTTAATGTGGTTTCTGTAACAAAATCATCAGCTATATCTAATTATAGACCAAATTGGACCGTACTTGGCGCAGTGGATGAGAGCCTTAACAGAACACTATATGCAAAATTTCAGCCAAAACGGATAAAAATTGCGGATTGTAAGGGCTCAAGAAGTCAAATTGGGAATCGGTTTATATGGGATCTATATCAGGTAATATACAGATTTAAACCGTACTTGGCAAAGTTGTTGGAAGTCAAATAGAACACTATGTGCAAAATTTCACCCAAATCGAACAAAAATTGCGGCTTCCAGGGGCTCACGAATCCCAAATCGGGAGATCGTTTTATATGGGAGCAATATCCAAATCTGAACCGATATGGCCCACTTGCAATCCCAAACGACCTACATCAATATAAAGTATCTGTGCAAAATTTCAAGCGGCCAGCTTTACGCGTTCGACCTCTATCGTGATTTCGACAGGCGAACGGACGGACGGAGATGGCTAGTTCGAATCAGAATTTGAAAACGATTAAGAATATATGTACTTTATGGGGTCCTATGGGGTCCAATATTTCGAGGTTTTACAAACGGAAAGACTAGATTAGTATACCACCATCCTATGGTGGTGGGTATAAAAATGACATTACCTTTTGTTTCTCAATAAGTATACCCTCCACCATAGGATGGGGCTATACCAATTTCGTCATTCTGTTTGTAACACCTCGAAATATGTGTCTAAGACCCCATAAAGTATATATATTCTTGATCGTCATGTCATTTTAAGGCGATCTAGCCAACCCCGTCCGTCTGTCTGTCGAAAGCACGCTAATTTTCGAAGGAGTAAAGCTAGCCGCTTGAAATATTGCACAAATAGTTTTTATTAGCGTAGGTCGGTTGCAATTGTAAATGGGCAAAATCGGTCCATGTTTTGATGTAGCTGCCATATAAACCGATCATGGGTCTTGACTTCTTGAGCCTCTGGAGGGAGCAATTATTATCTGATTTTATTGAAATTTTGAACGTAGTGTTTTGGTATGACTTCCAACAACTACGCTAAGTATGGTTTAAATCGGTCTATGTTTTGATATAGCTGCCATATAAATCGATCTTGCATCTTGATTTCTTGATCCTCTGTCCATCCGTCTGTCTGTCGAAAGCACGCTATCTTTCGAAGGAGCAAAGCTAGCGGCTTGAAATTTTGCACGAATACTTCTTATTAGAGTAGGTCGGTTGGGATTGCAAATGGGCTATATCGGTACATAACTTGAAATAGCTGTCATATAAACCGATCTTGGGTCTTGACTTCTTGAGCCGCTAGAGGGCGAAACTTTGCATGTGGTGTTTTGTTATGACTTCCAATATATGTGCTAAGTATGGTTAAAATTGGTCCCTAACCTGATATAGCTGCCATAATAATAGATAATAGATCGTTTGATTCATTAAACTTACTCAGAAAAGATTTCGATGCCCCACTATCTTTGACACCTTGTTTGGCATGTCTTTCTTCATTGCAGTAACGGTCCTTCCTTAGGTTAATTTTAATGCATGACAACATGACTTAGCCATCCTATATCAGTAGCTTTAAAAACTGTAGTCAAGTGTTATTATCGCATCACCATCCTCCACCTCAACTTTCCTGGACCTTTTCTGTTTGTTTTCTTTTTGTGTTGGTGTGCCTGTGCCTTTGCCTGTTTAAGTGTTTGAGTGAGAGTGTGCGTAATAGTCTTCCCTTTGCATATCATCGGAAGTGCATTTCAATGCATTTTGATGCAGTTGCAGTTCTTGTTGTTGCCTCTTCTGCTGCATATATTTTGAAAGTAATGTCGACAAGAAGGGTGGATAATTTCCAGATTTCGTTTCATTTTTGGTTTGTAATTTTGCATTAAATGCATTTTTGGTTCGATTCTCCACCGCTTCCCGTTGTGTGAAATGTTTTGCTGCATTTGTGGTTTGGTACGATGCATCGGAGATTCTTATCTTGCTAAGAATATAAAACAATAATGTCCTTGAGAGAATATTATAATTTATTATTATTGTCTGCAAAGTTGGCTGGACATATCAAGCCATACCCTTAAGTTCTGTCGCTTCATATGTGTGTCATACAGCCAAAGCTTCAATAGGATAGAAATGTTACGCACATTTTTTTCTATTATGTATACGCTGAAACTAGGATGTTTGGTGGTAAACCTGATTGAATACTGTTTGAAAAATGGATATGAAAGAAAGAAAGAAACAAACAAACAAGACGTTAAAATCCAAACGTATATCTGTGACAAGATAAATTCCAAGGGACGTGACATTTGTGTAGGTCAATATTTTTCTACACTGAGCAAAATTGCAAGAACTTATGGAGTAACGATAAAATCGAACATCATTTGTAAAACGGCTCACATAGGTGCAGAAGATAAGTCTTCAGAATACAAGTTCACAGTTCAGTTTTTTTATTATACCTCCACCATAGGATGGGGGGTATACTAATTTCGTCATTCTGTTTGTAACTACTCGAAATATTCGTCTGAGACCCCATAAAGTATATATATTCATGACCGTCGTGACATTTTATGTCGATCTAGCCATGTCCGTCCGTCTGTCTGTCGAAAGCACGCTAACTTCCGAAGGAGTAAAGCTAGTCGCTTGAAATTTTGCACAAATACTTCTTATTAGTGAAGGTCGGTTGGTATTGTAAATTTGCCATATCGGTCCATGTTTTGATATAGCTGTCATATAAGCCGATCTTGGGTCTTGACTTCTTGAGCCTCCAGAGTGCGTAATTTTTATCCGATATGAATGAATTTTGGCACGACGTGTTTTGTTATGACATGCAACAACTGTGCCAAGTATGGTTCAAATCGGTTCATAACCTGATATAGCTGCCATATAAACCGATCTGGGATCTTGACTTCTTGAGCCTCTAGAGGTCGCAATTATTATCCGATTTACACAGGTCTCCAACATATAATTTAATTGTGGTCCAAACCGGACCATATATTGATATCGCTCTAATAGCAGAGCAAATCTTTTCTTATATCCAGTTTTGCCTAAGAAGAGATGCCGGGAAAGAACTCGAGAAATGCGATCCATGGTGGAGGGCCCGGCCCGGCCAAACTTAGCACGCTTTTACTTGTTTTTAGAATAATATCTCATTATGTTGGAGGCCACAATAGCGCAGAGGACGCTGAACGACTGGATTCGAATTCTCGAGAGATCATCAGAAAAAAAAAAATTTCAACGGTGGTTATCACCTCCCTATGCTGGCGACATGTGTGAGGTACTATTCCATGTTATAACTTCTCCCCAATGAGGTGCGACACGCAGTTCGGATTCGACTATGAAAAGGAGGCCCCTTTACATTGAGCTTAAAATTTGAATCGGAGAATGCGAGAATTTTGCCCCAGCTCCTCAAAGGAATATTCAGGAGCGAATTTGCACGTTCTGTTCAAGTACCAATTTCCAAACTCCACCATAGGATAACCTGTTCCTGTAGTATCACAATGAACGAAAACGTCAAAATGAGTCTGATGGCTGATGACTGCTACTTTAACTTAACCTAACCTACAATACTTAGCAAGGTTGTTTCTCTGCTCCTCGAGAGGTAATGATATTGGGTTAATGGAAACAAACTGCCCTGCGGCGCCTTGATTTCCCAAGTTAATGCAATGACATTCGGGTCCAAACAAACATGAGTGAAATATGGTACGACATAATTCTGCAGGTAATTAACGGTCCATTACCGGGAATCCATCAGAACTCATGCACTCGGCAGGACCGTAATATCTGCAGGTCCCAACCTCATGTGAAACAATACACCAAAATACTTACTCAGCAATCAAAATTACACTGACTAGACGAGACAACACCGTGTTGTTCACATGCAAGGATGCTTATGAAGGGATCTCGGGAGTTCGCACAGTCCTGCATTATGAAACGGATGAGGAGGATAGCCAAATGGTATCCTCGGATACAATTGAAACTGGAACCTCAACTCCTGATAGAGAGGCGAACTCCTCGCAAGGAAAGGCGAAAAAGACGGAGGAGCAATAACCGGAGAGGGCTATAAACGTCCATATAAACGGAGGAGGCTATAGGCCCATAACTATGACGAACGATAACAAGCGTATAATGCTCAAGCATAGGTTCCACGTCAAAAAGTATGAATCAATGGTGTGTTCAACTGTCAAACATCTTCAGTTTGGTCCATAATTTAACCATGAATCGTCTTACAAACGAACAACGCTTGCAAATTATTGAATTTTGTTACCAAAATGGGCCGGAGCAATCGAGGATTATCCGAGCTCTATCGACAGCCAACGATAAGTGGGGGCATGACTCCTTCACAGAAGTCGATGGCGCCACTTGGCAACAAGACGTCAAGGCCATTGATGACAGTAACGAGAAGGCTTTAAACTTTCTCAATAACTGCATCAAAGGCCTTAACCTTATTCGGCCTGATATGAAGATGAAGCTTGTCCAGGCCGACAAAATCCCCCCTGTACGACGTTGCGAGTCTGGATGCCCCCTCCAGTGGAGGATAAAGTCCACCTGAATGTGCAGAAAAAGCGTTTCCTATCGGAGGATTGGTCGATCGCAAGGGGACGTGCGAAAGAGAAGGGTAATGATTAGGGACGCTGGGTCAAGAATTGTCCAGCACCCTTGTCACTCCTGAAATCCTCGCAAGGAGAGATCAAATACAGCTTAAACATCGTAGGATTAGTACTACCGTCCAATGACGATGGCGAGGCCAAAGGAGTTAAGGAACACGGCTGCTGCGGCTAATACAGATTAATCTGTATTACTCAAAGGCAGCCACCGAAGAGCTGCTCAAAGAATGGGAAGAGATGGTATTGACATGGCCCTGGGGCAGGAACCATCTTAAACTCCTTCCTCCCCCGACAGAAGGTAAGATTATAGTGTGTATCGTAGCAAGTAGAGATCTGAATCTAACCCTGCTATCTCATTACAGCATTGATGATTTAATGGCAGTAGCGCTGGAGAGGTCAGGTAAATCACTACTGGTCATGACATCCTAGTAGCTACCTTCTGAAGATGACAGCCCCTCATCGAATATGGTCCGGCCTTGGTCGGATGGAGGCGACGTCATCCATCGCACACCGCGATCTATGGAGTAGCACGGATAAAAACGAAAGAGGTGAGCCACTTTTTGATTTCATTCCATACACGAACTTGGTTATCTGCAATAGGGGAAGCACCCCAACAGGTTAGAGACATAACGCTTGTTACTTGGTCGAAGTCTCAGACTGGAAAGTCTTAACCGAGTGCTCCTTATCGGATCAATATGCAAATTTTGCCCATGAACATTCCACAAAGGAACAGGGGCAAACTTCTCACATATCAATGAGCGCAGTCCGATTTAAGTTTTAAGCTCAATGATAAGGGGCCTCCTTTTTTACAGCCGAGTCCGAACGGCGTGCCGCAGTGCGACACCTCTTTGGACACCGGCCAAACTTAGCACGCTTTTACTTGTTTTTAGAATAATATCTCATTATGTTGGAGGCCACAATAGCGCAGAGGACGCTGAACGACTGGATTCGAATTCTCGAGAGATCATCAGAAGAAAAATTTCAACGGTGGTTATCACCTCCCTATGCTGGCGACATGTGTGAGGTACTATTCCATATTATAACTTTTCCCCAATGAGGTGCGACACGCAGTTCGGATTCGACTATGAAAAGGAGGCCCCTTTACATTGAGCTTAAAATTTGAATCGGAGAATGCGAGAATTTTGCCCCAGCTCCTCAAAGGAATATTCAGGAGCGAATTTGCACGTTCTGTTCAAGTACCAATTTCCAAACTCCACCATAGGATAACCTGTTCCTGTAGTATCACAATGAACGAAAACGTCAAAATGAGTCTGATGGCTGATGACTGCTACTTTAACTTAACCTAACCTACAATACTTAGCAAGGTTGTTTCTCTGCTCCTCGAGAGGTAATGATATTGGGTTAATGGAAACAAACTGCCCTGCGGCGCCTTGATTTCCCAAGTTAATGCAATGACATTCGGGTCCAAACAAACATGAGTGAAATATGGTACGACATAATTCTGCAGGTAATTAACGGTCCATTACCGGGAATCCATCAGAACTCATGCACTCGGCAGGACCGTAATATCTGCAGGTCCCAACCTCATGTGAAACAATACACCAAAATACTTACTCAGCAATCAAAATTACACTGACTAGACGAGACAACACCGTGTTGTTCACATGCAAGGATGCTTATGAAGGGATCTCGGGAGTTCGCACAGTCCTGCATTATGAAACGGATGAGGAGGATAGCCAAATGGTATCCTCGGATACAATTGAAACTGGAACCTCAACTCCTGATAGAGAGGCGAACTCCTCGCAAGGAAAGGCGAAAAAGACGGAGGAGCAATAACCGGAGAGGGCTATAAACGTCCATATAAACGGAGGAGGCTATAGGCCCATAACTATGACGAACGATAACAAGCGTATAATGCTCAAGCATAGGTTCCACGTCAAAAAGTATGAATCAATGGTGTGTTCAACTGTCAAACATCTTCAGTTTGGTCCATAATTTAACCATGAATCGTCTTACAAACGAACAACGCTTGCAAATTATTGAATTTTGTTACCAAAATGGTTCGGAGCAATCGAGGATTATCCGAGCTCTATCGACAGCCAACGATAAGTGGGGGCATGACTCCTTCACAGAAGTCGATGGCGCCACTTGGCAACAAGACGTCAAGGCCATTGATGGCAGTAACGAGAAGGCTTTAAACTTTCTCAATAACTGCATCAAAGGCCTTAACCTTATTCGGCCTGATATGAAGATGAAGCTTGTCCAGGCCGACAAAATCCCCCCTGTACGACGTTGCGAGTCTGGATGCCCCCTCCAGTGGAGGATAAAGTCCACCTGAATGTGCAGAAAAAGCGTTTCCTATCGGAGGATTGGTCAATCGCAAGGGGACGTACGAAGGAGAAGGGTAATGGTTAGGGACGCTGGGTCAAGAATTGTCCAGCACCCTTGTCACTCCTGAAATCCTCGCAAGGAGAGATCAAATACAGCTTAAACATCGTAGGATTAGTACTGCCGTCCAATGACGATGGCGAGGCCAAAGGAGTTAAGGAACACGGCTGCTGCGGCTAATACAGATTAATCTGTATTACTCAAAGGCAGCCACCGAAGAGCTGCTCAAAGAATGGGAAGAGATGGTATTGACATGGCCCTGGGGCAGGAACCATCTTAAACTCCTTCCTCCCCCGACAGAAGGTAAGATTATAGTGTGTATCGTAGCAAGTAGAGATCTGAATCTAACCCTGCTATCTCATTACAGCATTGATGATTTAATGGCAGTAGCGCAGGAGAGGTCAGGTAAATCACTACTGGTCATGACATCCTAGTAGCTACCTTCTGAAGATGACAGCCCCTCATCGAATATGGGCCGGCCTTGGTCGGATGGAGGCGACGTCATCCATCGCACACCGCGATCTATGGAGTAGCACGGATACAAACGAAAGAGGTGAGCCACTTTTTGATTTCATTCCATACACGAACTTGGTTTTCTGCAATAGGGGAAGCACCCCAACAGGTTAGAGACATAACGCTTGTTACTTGGTCGAAGTCTCAGACTGGAAAGTCTTAACCGAGTGCTCCTTATCGGATCAATATGCAAATTTTGCCCATGAACATTCCACAAAGGAACAGGGGCAAACTTCTCACTTATCAATGAGCGCAGTCCGATTTAAGTTTTAAGCTCAATGATAAGGGGCCTCCTTTTTTACAGCCGAGTCCGAACGGCGTGCCGCAGTGCGACACCTCTTTGGAGAGAAGTTTTACATGTCATAGTACCTCACAAAGAGGGGAAAACCACCTTTGAAAATTTTTTTCTGACTGTCTCGCCAGGATTCGAACCCAGGCGTTCAGCGTCATAGGCGGACATGCTTACCTCTGCGCTACAGTGACCTCCTTTCGGATCACTACACGATCACGCCTGGATCACCTATATCGGACGCTGTGGAACTGGATTCTGCTGTGGATAAAGCAAGGCGCTCTTTAATAAGACGAAGAGGCAGAACAGGACAGAGGTCTGGGACGAATATCGTGAAAAAGGAGACGAGGAGTTCCTGTAATTATACAAAGGGCACAAGTGAGGGATCCAGATTGTGCAGAGTGCTCTCCAGGGAACCTGGCAAACCAAGCTCTTCGAAGGGAAAAGACGGAACTCACACCGAGAACAACCATAAGACTCTGGAATTTCTGATGAAAACAAAATTTCCAGGCAGCCAAGAAGAGAATGGCGATCAGGACACCGTAAAACCCACACGGGCTAAAGGCCGTAGAAGATTTTATCGGTGACATCGTTGACGAGGAGAAGATGGTGCGGGCGATGCGCACCTTCTAGCCGTCATTGCTGCTAGAGTTCTTTGGGTTCCTGGCTACATACCAAGGGCATGGAGGAAGGTCAAGATGGTGTAGACGGCCCTATATGAGGTGGTACGAAAGGTTGAGATGTATCTCTGACAGAAGAAGTATACGGTGTTTAGGGGGTATTTAATAAGGTGAAAATATGGTCGATAGAATGTCTCTCGGTGGATGTGTGGATAATACGCTTAGCAGTAGGATTATTAATGCGGACTCGGGAGAAGTGTGGTCAGCAGGCGACTGACAAGGGGAACGTGTCAAGGAGGCGTGTTCTCGCTGATTCTCTGGAACCTGGTGATAAACGAAGTCCTTTTGGATCTCAACGGGGATTGCTTGAAACTGTTCGCATACGCGGACGACGCAGGTTTTTGTCGACGATAATGAGAAATAAGATTATGAGAGAGTTACTGTGGATGCTATCGAGATGAGCTATGAGCAATAGGTTGAGGACCAACCCAAGAAAGACGGAGCTGGTGCTCTTCACGTGAACATATAAGATAGAATTCCGTCTTTGAACGAGATCACTCGTCAGTTGTCAAAGTAGAAGAAATATCTAGGCCTAGTGCTCGAATCAAAATTGTGCTCGAAAAGGAATACGGAGGAAAGGTGCCGAAAGGCAATGTGCCCCGTCTACTCCTGCAGGAGCATGTTCGGTAGGAAGTGGCGAGTCAGCCCGAAGATGATAGACTGGATCTACACGACCATTGTGGGACCAGTGATGACATATGGACCACTGGTACGGTGGAAGGCTGTGGAGCAGAGTACTCGGACCAGAGAATTTTGAAAGGCACAGATTCTGGAGGTGATCCAGAATATACAACCTATTTGAGTAAGAGAAGAGTGCTCAGACCAGGGAATATTTAAAGTTATAAAGGCGGGCTTGCGTCGGGATCATGGGGGCGTTAAAATTCACTCCGCAGTCCGGTTTGGAATATCACAATACAAGACACTGATACTACCTGTGCTGTTATATGACTCTGAGCATGGGTACTTTCGAAAGCAGAAGAGATAGTATTTGGAGTGTATGAAAGAAAGATTCTTCGAAAAGTTTTGGACCAATCAGAGTTGAAGTCGATGTTTTCAAGGAAGTCGTTTATGCCCCAGTGTATGTCATAGGGTGCCTCAGCATTAGCTGCTTCTAATGCAGAGGGATGCCCTAATACAACGGCGCGGTTTAAATTAAAATTCCCGAAACTGTGTCAAACGCACGCTCGAAGTCGATGAATAAAAAGAATAGGTGTGTATTAAGTTCTGTAGACTGGTCAACGATTATAAGCAGGGGAGTTAATGTGGTCGGCACAAGAGCGTCCTGTCCGAAAATCGGCTTGTTCCTTCCTCAAAATGCTCTCAAGTGCAGGCGAAATACGATGGAGAAGGAGACTTGCCATCACTTTATTTATTGCGTTTACCAATGTAATGCCCCTCCAGTTTTTACATTGGGTGATGTCACCCAACTTTGAGACTGTGACCATGATCACTTTCTTCCATTTCGAGGGGACAACGTTTGTATCCCAGGACTCTCCGATTATTGATGTGATCGCTTGAGCTATAGGGTGTACCCCATACCGCAACAGTTCACCAGGCTAACTTGCCATTTTTGAGTGAGCCCAGAGCGGCTTCTGTTTCTTCGCAGGTGGGTGGTGCTGTAGATATATCCCTGCGTGGGTTTCAGAGATTTGGGGTATTAGGAGGGTTGAAGCTTGCGGTCCTTCGCTATAATTGCTGTTCGGGTGTTGTTAATTCCGATCCGCCCTCATCTTTTATTATTGTCGTTGGCCTTATATTGTTGCCGCTCATCTGTTTTATTGACACGTAAACACACTCATGTTTCCAATATTAGCTTTATTTTCGGCTTGCTCTGCCAGCATATTAAAATATATTCGCTTATCCCTGCCAGCTAAGCGTTTGACCATCGAGTCGGAAGTGCGATATTGAGTGCTGGCTGCGGTTTTTGTTACACTTGATTTTGCCCGTAGCAGAGCATTGCGTATTGCGTTTCGTTACTAATCCATGGTTTTTGGGATCATCGAGCAATGCCTATGACAGAGGAGGCCGTCTCCGTACATGTTACTGTTATATCGGCCCATGTATGGGTGTTATTTTGCAGATTCTCCGTTAATGTTGTCTGGTATTCGCGCGCTGTTCGGAGTCTTTTAGAGGTTGAACTTTGAGCTTTTTGTTTGAGCCCTTTTCACGACGGCGGGGCGTAGACGTAGAGTGGGCACTAAGAGCATGTGGTCAGCCGTAATCAGCAAACTCTTTCTTGTCGGCTCCTCGTCTAGTTTTTACATCCATCAGCGAACCCAGAAATAGTTTGCTGATTACGGGTGTTTAATTCGATTACGGGTGTTTGCATCTGGTGATTCCCGAGTATATTTGTTTATATTTTTATGGGGGGAATTTTTTGCTTTCAATAAAGAACCGGTTTCTTAAGCAGAAATCGACCAAATCTGTCGCCAAGTTCTTGCATTTCCATGATTTATTGTAGATTGTTGTTGTTATTGCCCACTTTGACATTAAAATCTCCCATTACAAGTTTAATGTCTTCTTTTGGTAGAGAGCGTGTCACTGAGTCGTGTTGGGAATAGAATTGATCCTTTGTTTCGTCGTCATCGGGTTCGGTTGGCATGTAGCATTGCACAAGAGATATTTTGCTTAATTTTAAATTTATTCTTACCATCACGATGCGTTCAGATATAACATTGTATGATAGAAGAGCTCGCTTTACTTTCGGCGACAGTAATATACCAACCCCATTTATTCTGTGGATTTTATTGTCTGAAAAAATCAAGTGCTAGCCACATTAAAGGTCCATTGTTCCGGAATTCGGTCATCGTACTAGACTTAAACCAAGGATGTTTAGTTTGTAGTTTGACATCTCGTTCTGGACTTCTGGTAAAGTCTCGATGCTGCTGAGAGAGATCTGACGTTCCATTTTTTAATCATAAACCGTGTTCTGAAACCATAGGTCGTCATCTGAGGGGTATCTGTTTCATTATTTCTCAATCGTGATTTTTAGATGGATGATGGATTGGGCCATCGCATCGGCACCTAGTGCTGGGGCTACCAGCGACCCTCTGCGCCGGTTTTTCTTGACAGTAAATCTTCTGAATATATGCGAGTGCCACCGTTTGCCATTTCTTTTGGCTCATCCACTGCCGACCCTATTGCACGGACTTTGAGTTCGAATTCGTGCAAATGGGGCTCCTTCTGCTTGTATCAACCTTTTGGTTCGTCCCGTATATTTTATTTTTGCGGTAATCGTCATGTCTGATGAGCATTCCCCAATCCACCACCTGGGGAGACGTCCGTTGGGAGAAGTAGCATGGAAACTTCCACGGAATCTAATTTAATTACCAACTCTGAAAAGTCGTCTCATTATGCTGAATGTAAATTTTCTAATGAACATAATTTACCATGATATATTATTATATATATATAATATTATATTATATTATTTTAGATAGACTGCGCCCTCTAGTGGCTCAAGAAGTCAAGACCGCAGATAGGTTTATATGGCAGCTATATCAGGTTATGGACCGATTTGAACTATTCTTAACACAGTTGTTGGAAGTCATAACAAAACAAGTCGTGCAAAATTTCAACCTGATCGGAATTGCGCACTCTAGACGCTCAGGAAGTCAAGACCCCAGATACGTTTATATGACAGCTATATCAGGTTATGGACCAATTTGAACCATTCTTAATACAGTTGTTGGAAGTCATAATGAAACACCTCATGCAAAATTTCAGCCAAATCGGATAAGAATTGTGCCCTCTAGCGGCTCAAGAAGTCAATACCCAAAATCGGTTTATATGGCAGCTATATCATAACATGGACCGATATAGCCCATTTACAATACCAAGCGACCTACACTAATAAGAAGTATTTGTGCAAAATTTCAAGCGTCTAGCTTTACTCCTTCGAGAGTTAGCGTGCTTTCGACAGACAGACGGACGAACGGACGGACGGGCAGAGGACGGACATGGCTAGTTCGACTTAAAATGTCATGACGGTCAAGAAATATATATTTTATGGGGTCTTAGACGAATATTTCGAGGAGTTAGAAACAGAATGACGAAATTAGTGTACCCCATCATATGGTGGAGGGTATAAAAATTAGTATACCCCCATCCTATGGTGGAGGGTATAAAAATACCAATAAAATTCGTACAAGTGCAACTGCAGCCGGAAGTTGTGCTCTCGGTACCACCATTGAAAGAAGACCCGTTTTGATGGAACAAATGGAAAAGGCACTAACTGCGCGGATTAGAAAAGAAATGTTCCAATCACATCATTAGTTATTCAAAGTAGGGCTATCAGTTTGTTCAATTACCTTAAAGCTAAATCTTCTTAAACGAAAGAATCGGATGATTTTACTTTCAAAGCCAGTAGTGGATGGCTAGACAAATTTAAGAAAAGGGCTCAACTTCATAATATAAAAGTCGTCGGAGAATCGGCAAGCGCAAAACATTAAGCAGCCAAAAGTTTTCCAGAAAAGCTAAAGCAAATAATTGCTGAAGGAGGATACATACCTCAGCAAGTGTTCAATGTCGACGAGACTGGCCTTTTCTGGAAGCGAACGCCAGGAAGAACCTTCGTTTCAAAAGAGGAAAAATTTGCAGCAGGACCAAAAGCATTGAACGATAGGCTTACGCTGTTCCTTGGAGGTAATGCTGCCGGAGACTTTAAGATAAAGCTATTGTTAGTTTATAAATCAGAATCTCCAAGGGCTATGAAGAATATTTGCAAACGAAATCTGCCAGAGATTTGGAAGTCGAAGAAAAAAGCATGGATCACTGCTAAGTTATCATCACTTTCATTAGACAGTTTTGGAAAGATTGTGATATCTTGCAAGCAGTAGAAAATATAAAAAAAGCTGGGAAAAAGTTTCTGCATCAACAATGAAAAATGCATGGAAAAACGTAAGGCCTGAATGCATAACTGACGCCAGTCATAACTTAAACTTGAACGAGAGAAACGTAGAAATTGTATACTTTGCCGAAAATTTGGGATTTTCAAAAATAGATGAGTCCGATATTGTTGATGGTTTTGAACAAAGAGGATGAACTATTAACAAACTCGGAGTTATATGCATTGCCAAATCTGTCATTTCAAGATGCAAGTGTTGAAATGGGTTCTAACGTCGAAATTAAGAAATTAAAGGAGGCCTCTGGCTGCATTGACAAGGCTATCGAAATTTGTGCTGAATTGGATAAAGACGAAGACAGAATAGAGACAACAAAAATGTCAATGAACACGAGCCTTAAACATTACAGAGATCTTTACGAATGTCTCAGAAACGAATCGAGTCATTATTCAATCAACGCCTGCATCGCACCTGGAATTTTTACATCACTTTTCGTTAGACGAAGATATCGAAATGAATGCTCATCCAATAATTCTGATGAATAGTATTAACAAAAATCTTATATATATTTATACATGAACTTTTATATTTGTTATACCCTCGACCATAGGTTGGGGGTATACTAATTTCGTCATTCTGCTTGTAACTACGTAACTCGAAATATTCGTCTGAGACCCCATAAACTATATATATTCTTGATCGTCGTCACATTTTAGGTCGATCTAGCCATGTCCGTCCGTCTGTCCGTCCATCCGTCCGTCCGTCTGTCTGTCGAAAGCACGCTATCTTTCGAAGGAGTAAAGTTAGCCACTTGAAAATTTGCAGAAATACTTCTTATTAGTGTAGATCGGTTGGGATTGTAAATGAGCCATATCGGTCCAAGTTTGGATATAGCTGCCGATAAACCGATCTTGGGTCTTGACTTCTTGAGCCTCTAGAGAGCGCAATTCTGGTCCAATTCTAATCCGAATGAACGGAATCGACGGAATTTGGGGCATTACTGCGTACATTTTATGGGGTCTTGAACAAATATTTAGTATACCCCCATCCTATGGTGGAGGTTATAAAAAACGAGTAATGTGTTAAGTTCGGTTGAGCCGAACTTTTGATACCCACCACCTCGGGTATATATGTAAACCACCTTTCATCAAAATCCAGTGAAAATTGCATATCTTATGTCCCATAGCAGTTATATCGAAATACGATCCGATGATTGGCCCAAGACCCTAAATCGGCGGATCGGTCTATATGGGGGCTATATCAAGATATAGTCCGCTATAGCCCATCTTCGAACTTAACCAGCTTATGGACAGAAAAAGGGTCTGTGCAAAGCTTCAGCTCAATATCTCTATATTTGAAGACTGTAGCGTGATTTCAACAGACAGACGGACGGACATGTCTAGATCATCTTAGATTTGTACGCTGATCAAGAATATATATACTTTATAAGGTCGGAAATGGATATTTCGATGTGTTGGAATAAAAACTATTGGGTTGCCCAAAAAGTAATTGCGGATTTTTCATATAGTCGGCGTTGACAAATTTTTTCACAGCATGTGACTCTCTAATTGCATTCTTTCTTCTGTCAGTTATCAGCTGCTACTTTTACCTTGCTTTAGAAAAAAGTGTAAAAAAAGTATATTTGATTAAAGTTCATTCTAAGTTTTATTAAAAATGCATTTACTTTCTTTTAAAAAATCCGCAATTACTTTTTGGGCAACCCAATATATAAGTAAGATACTAAAGTAGAAAGTCGAAAAATTCGTTTTTTTCTACAAGTCTAAATTTAGAGGCATACCTACAACATATCGTTTATGATAACCAGCTCCCATTAGCCTTTTCTCATATCCAAAAAGCTCTCCTTTCTCCCTTTTGAACGGTAAATGATAACCGCCATTTAGGGTTATGTCATGCTGTTTTTCTCTGCCATCATTTGAGAATGAATACCCGGACGGGATCAAAGGTCATTTGCAAAAATATCAGTAGATTTGAGACCAAAAACTCCCACACATACATTATTAAACACTCCCACATGCTAATTGAGAACGACCACCAAATTTAATTGACAACTTGTCTTTGGTAAACTAATTGTCATTTTATAGAGTGGAAGTGGTTGTGGTGGGGGCGATGGCAGTAGATGAGAGTAGTTTTATGAGTTTTGAGTAGTTTTCATACTCAATATTTTGTCACTTTGCAAAAAGAAAGAGCGGCCTCCCCTCATGCTATTCTTTATAATTTGTTGTGTGTGTGTTTTTTTTAAGAATTTCCATGCGTGAGTGTGTGTGTGCGGTTTTACAACACCACAATCGGCCAATTGAATTTGAGAAGTGTCAGTCAGGCAGGGCATTGCAGTGCAGTGCAGTTAAGAATAAAATACACCACACCACAGCCGGCCAAGCAGCCTTCCATCCATCCGTTCGCACAGGCAACAACAGAGCACGGACTGTATGAAATGAAAAGTTCGACCAAAGCCAGAAAAAAGCGGCGACGTAAAAAACAAAACAAAAAAAAAACACCACAGAAACAAAAGCAAACCAAAACAACTTCAACGAAAAGTGCATGTGCAACGAGCCAACGAGCTCAGTTTGCTATTCAGTTGCATTCGTGCACGTTGAGCTACGTTCTAGCATTGTTTGTCATTCTGTTCTGTGTGTGTGTTTTTTTTTTTGTTGTTGTTCTCCGTAACGACTACCTCACCTCACCGCACCACACTAAGCGTTACAACAAGCATAGTCTTATATATCCTCGCGCCGCCGCCTGTAGCACGTTGCAAATTCGTTGTGGTCCGTTTGTCAAACCGTGCTTTGAAACATTTTCTAGCCGGCGCGTTTAAATTGTCATAAAACATAATTTCGGATTGTTTTTTGGAAACCCTTTTGTTGTTATTGTGGGTCTTGTTTCTTTTTTTTTGCTGTTGGTGGTGGCGGCAAGCCAAGAACAAACACTTCAGTGCGACTTGGACATATCGTAGGTCGGAAGGTTGGATAGGATAGGATTGTGGTTGCAAGCTGCGAACATTAGCCCTATATGTTCGTAGCTTGGTTGACAGTATGGACACCCTCCATCGCTGCTATACACAGATGGGGATGATGAACGTCAAAACGACTGACAACTGAGGCAAAAGATTTGCTTGTTGTTGGCTTACTTATTGGCGACGACGTACAACCGTCAGTCCCACAAGACGCAATCGAAAGCAACAGCGACATTCTCGATAGGGCAAAGTAGTAGTAGAAGACAACAACGGCTATTGCATTTTCTGTTTTTTTTTGCATTGTTTTTTGTTCCCTCTAGTCATCGTGTAACCGTGACTATGGCTGTATGAGTGGGAGAGTGCGTTTTTTTTTATATCAATCCCATACTGCTTGACATTCGACGAGTATTTGGTCTCAGCGGCTTTTATGTTCGCACCCAAGTCGTCGGTTGGTCGTAGCTGCCGGTTCGAATGCATTGCTTTGCAAGCTTAGTGAGAACACAAGGAACGACATCATCATCATCATCATCATCGCAACCTCGTCATCATTGTTTTTACAACAAGTGCGGGGAGATTCGGTCTCTGTGAGGAAAAAACGAGCAAACGTAAATATGAAAGAAGATGTAACTTTTTCTCTCCATATGTTTTCATTTTTGTTGAGTGTATCAAGGAAGAATTAGCAAAAAAATTAAGCATAATACATTAAGCAAAATTTTTATGAATATTACCCCTTAAAGTGCCACCGATTACTCTTCGAGTGAAATTGAAAAAAAAAAGAGCCAGAGAAGGAAAACGCAGTAGAATTGAGTGCATTCTTTGCAAAAGCAAAAAAAACTGTCGGTAGTTGTCTCTTAAAAAACTGAGAACAAACGATTAGCATTAGTGTTGCCCGCTGCAGCAGCATTGCTCATGTATTGGTGAGTATTAACGTTTATCTCTATTCCCCCATCCACATTTTCACCGCTAACCATACTCTTGCACTCCATGTCAAGGCTCTGGTATGCCAGTACTTTAGCCATCGGAGAGTGAGAGAATGTAAACACACTACCATGCATGCATGCAGTTCGATTTTATTTACAAATAAAAATGACAAATCTTCATTGAGTGCCCTAGAACTATTATATTAACAAAATATTGACACTTTAAAATTTCTACAAAATCCATTCCATAGTTTTGGTACCGCTTTAGAAATGCTAAGAGGTCAAATTTCCATTTAGGCTAAATCAAAACTAGAATTTCAGCACGATTTTTCTTTACCAACGGAGAATCAAATGGTTTTATTTTTATAACTTAAGATAATGGTTGCTTGCTTCACGTGGTCAAGCAGTCGTGAGATAGGTTAAAATGAGATCTAATCAGATTATGGACATATTCGCATCATCATTGTGCAAGGTTTCATTCAATTCAGGTAATTAATACGCCCTTTAATGCTCGAAAAATAAAATATGGCGGTCGCCCTTGTCTGGGAAGAACGTCCAAAAATACTTCCAGCGCAGATATTGATATGGAATTTGTTGGATAGGTTCGTGTATCACAACAAATTGTGTAGGAAAAAATTTTTCAACATTTTTGAAATTTTAAAAATTTATACCGACATTCGGGGTCTGTGGTCTCTACGTTAAAAGCGCCACGATGAGGCTCATTTCCGGCTGAATGACTTCGTCAATAAGCAAAATATGAGTTATTGGTCAGACAGAACACATGTACTTCATGAGTCCTCATTCCATCCCGAAAAAATACCGTTTGGTGCGGTTTATAGGCCGGTGGCGTCATTGGGCCGTACTTCTTCCTAGATGATCAAACCGGTCCGTTACTGTGGATGGGAATTGCTGCCGTTCAATGATAACAGAATATTTTTGGCCTCAATTGGATGATGTGGACTTGGAGGACATGCAGTTCCAGCAGGACTGTGCCACAAGCCACACAGCGAATGTCACAATCAATTTATTGGAAACCAAGTTTGGAGAACGTGTTTTCGCACAAAATGGTTCAGCCGATTGGCCGCCTCGATCGTGTGATTTGACGCCGTTAAACTATTTCCTGTGGGGCTACATCAAGTCTATGATCTATGCCAGCAAGCTAGCACATGGTGGAGGGTATTTCATATTTATACCCTCCACCATAGGATGGGGGTATAATAATTTCGTCGTTCTGTTTGTAACTCCTCGAAATATTTGTCTAAGACCCCATAAAGAATATATATTCGTGTTCATCATGATAAAAAATGTTAGTCGATCTGGACATGTTCGTCTGTCCGTCCGTCCGTCTGTCTGTCGAAAGCACGCTAACTTTCGAAGGAGTAAAGCTAGCCGCTTGAAATTTTGCACAAATACTTCTTATTAGTGTAGGTCGGTTGGGATTGTAAATGGGCTATATGGGTCCACGTTTTGATATAGCTGCCATGTAAACCGACCTGGGATCTTGACTTCTTGCGCCGCTGGAAGGCACAATTCTTATCCGATTTGGCTGAAATTTTGCATGAGATGTTTTATTATGACTTCCAACAACTGTGCTGAGTATGTTGCACATCTGTTGAAAGTAAGAGCAAAACTCCTCATGTCATATTTTGTTTAAATCGGATAATAATAGTGCTCTCTAGAGACTCAAGACCCCAGATAGGTTTATATGACAGCTATATCTGTTGATATGAACCGATTTCAACCACACTCAGCACATTTGTTGGAAGTCAAAATAAAACACCTAATGCAAAATTTCAGAAAAAAACGAATAGGAATTGTGCCTTCTAGTGGCTCAAGAAGTTAAGATTCAAACAGAATGACGAAATTAGTATACCCCCATCCTATGGTGGATGGTATCTATGAAATATGTAGTAGTTAATAAATATGAGTTTATAAGAAGATAACCAAAAGAAAAAAAAACTAATTAGTATGGATCTGAACGAGACCCGTTGCCCTGAATATCTTGATAGCCACCTTCAAAATTCGTGACATTATAGGGGCAAACAAAATCGTGCTCTAGCACAATGCTGACAATAATTCAGGGACAGCACCCTAAGCTCCCTTCAAACCGGTCATTTTTGCCTACTATGGAAATAAAGAATAGGTATTTGATAGAAGGAAACGAATTTGGTATCCAATTTTTAGTTAAAGTGTTTGGGGGTCATCTCACCCCATAAACTCCCCCTAAACCAATTGGGGCTCAAATAAAAGAAATTTGAGCGTAGAGCACGATGCTGATATTTTTTCAGGGCTAAGTGCGTGGGTGGCCGCCCCAACCCAGATACCCCTTAAGGTGGACATATTTGTGGATTATGACAATAAAAGGCTCAAATCTGACATCTGTTTCGTGGCCAAGTGTTTCAGGGACGCCTTACCTAAACTCCTCCTAAACCACACATATATACCGACTATAGCAATATGTAGCTCCAATGTGGTATTTGGGAGTGGAGTATGAATTTGATACCCACTTTCGGGCAAAGATTTAGGCTACTCCAATCCACCACCAAAACCATGTTTCTTAATCAACACCTTTCACATCATATTAATGTAGGTTGTTGGGGATTGCAAAAGACTTAAATTGGTTCATATTTGGATATACAATAGTTGTCATACTTGACTTGAGTTGAGTGGATCCCTAGAGGCAAACATTTTTTTATTTGGCTGTAATTTAGCATGTAATGTTTTGCTGTGACCTACATCCGAGGTGATTGTGGTCCAAATCGGTCTATAAACTGGTATAGATCCAATATAAACCGATCTTACGATTTTACTTCTGGAGCTCTTAGACGCTTCAACTTGTATCCTGTTTGATTAAAAATTGGTACGAGAAGTACGCATGTGCTCTTCAACAACCTCAAGGAACGTTGCACTACCAGCTTTAATCATACCCCGATTGAATTCTTTGAAATACCACCACTAGCATTCGAATACAATTTTATTGGCGGATTCAAGGGAAAACATAAATAATAGCATCACAAAAGACTCTACACAAAAATTAAAATCTATAAAAATGTTTTAATTAAAAATTTAATCGAAAAACAATAGCCTCGCCTTCTGACAAGCTGGATCTCCCCATAGCATTTTCGTCGTCCTACTGACCGTTACGCTGTTCCACAGTGTTAAATGCGCGTTCGTAGTCCACGTAGCCCTACTCGGACTGTATCGACCCGAAAGGCTTCGGGTTGACCGAGTTTATTGACGGCAGTCCTCTGGCCTTCATTGCCAAATCGAAATCCTTTAACTCTTTCTGTGATTTTTGTTCATCAAGTGCCACGGACTTGCTGCAAACTTTTCGGAATGTGCACCAGCATGATCCCCAGACCGTGTCCTATTGATGACATACTCTTCCTGATTGTTCAATTGGAGGTTTCTTGGCACTGGCGTTTGTTTTTCTTTTTTATTTGTCAACATTGTTTGTAATTAATTTCGTATTTTCTCGACATTGCATTATGATTCATAAACATGTCCAAATGGATTATAACAAAAACGGCTAAGCAGATAAAAATCTTCCAGAATCGTTTTGTTTAATTTTTTTTGTGCTGTTCCGTCATCGTCCATAGCCGCCTTCTTCTTTGTGCTGTCACCTTAGATTTATCCATTTCTAGTGTGTGACACATTAAAAATTATAGAATTTTTTGAAGAACCAACGGCGAGACCCCAACCATGGCAACGCACACATAATTTAGCCACTTGCGACATGTCCTTGTCAGCAACTTTTGTAAGTTGTCAACTGGTGGACGACATTTGCGCTGCTTTTTTTTTGTTCTCCTAATGCCGCACTTACTGCCGCTTCGTTGTTCTGATTAGGGTTACCGTTGAGAATTTTGAATAGGTCGCACAAAAGTAGTTTTCTCAAAAAATAGTCGCACAATGATTATTTTACAAAAGAATTAAAATAACCAAGTCGTGCGAAGGTGGCTGTATAAAATTCTATACCAAAGTCCAAATAAGAATAATACAAGTAAAAGCGTGCTAAGTTCGGTAGGGCCGAATCTTAAATACCCTCCACCATTGATCGCATTTGTCGAGTTCTTTTCCCGGCATCTCTTCTCAGGCAAAAAAGGATATAAGAAAAGACTTGCTCTGCTATTAGAACGATATCAAGATATGGTCCGGTTTGGACCACAATTAAATTATATGTTGGAGACCTGTGTAAAATGTCAGCCAATTCGAATAAGAATTGCGCCCTTTGGGGGCTCATAAAGTAAAATAGAGAGAACGATTTATATGGGAGCTGTATCGGGCTATAGACCGATTCAGACCATAATAAACAGGTATGTTGATGGTCATGAGAGGATCCGTCGTACATAATTTCAGGCAAATCGGATAATAGTTGCGACCTCTATAGGCTCAAGAAGTCAAGTTCCCAGATCGGTTTATATGGCAGCTATATCAGGTTATGAACCGATTTGAGCCATACTTAGCACAGTTTTTGGATATCATAACAAAACACGTCGTGCAAAAATTTCATTCCAATCGGATAAGAATTGCGCACTCTAGAGGCTTAAAAAGTCAAGACCTAAGATCGGATTATATGACAGCTATATAAAAACATGACCCGATTTAAACCATACTTAGCGCAGTTGTTGGAATTGATATCAGAACACGTCGTGCAAAATTTCAGTCAAATCGGACCAGAATTGCGCCCTCTAGAGACCCAAGAATTCAAGACCCAAGATCGGTTTATATGGCAGCTATATCAAAACATGGACCGATATGGCCCATTTACAATCCCAACCGATCTACACTAATAAGAAGTATTTGTGCAAAATTTCAAGTGGGTAGCTTTACTCCTTCGAAAGTTAGCGTGTTTTCGACAGACAGACGGACATGGCTAGATCGACATAAACCGTCTCGACGATCAAGAATATATGTACTTAATAGGGTCTCAGACGAATATTTCGAGTAGTTACAAACAGAATGACGAAATTAGTATACCCCTCTCCTGTGGTGGAGGGTATAATAAATTACATGTTTAGTGAGAATCTTAATGACTTGAAAGATGGGGGTAAGATTGTTAAAGCAATTCGAAATGATCAAACTCCAAATAACATGTGTGTGTAACATCTGTAGAATTCAAATTCCATTTTCAACAGTTGAGGAATCATCTTCAACTGGGCCTAGGTATAGATCATGCGCATGCGTACTTGATCGATGAAGACTTGGATAAAGATATAACTCCACTCTTCACCTCAGCTCTGACAAAAGCAAAGTTGAATAAAACCCCCGGAGAGGACCATATAACATACAATTTTTTTATATTTGCTCCAGAAAACCTTCTAGAAGATATAGCCAGATCCTATAATGTCTTAGTCAAGGTGAACTTGACCCATCGTTCTTCACAGCGAGGAAATTACAGAGGTATATCCTTCATGAATATGCCAACTACAGAGGAATAAGTCTTCTCCCCCTCGCATACAAGATACTCTCGAGCGTACTGTTGAAACCTAAAGTCAATTAAATAATTGGGCCCTATAAATGCGGCCTGGTAAGTCCTGTGATGTCCTTCTCGGACCAGGCCCGAGAAGGACATCACAGGTCGGTCACCGAAAGTAGTAACTGCTCCCTTTGAAAAAATCGGATGAGAGTCAGTGAAAATGAGTCTGGCAGTAAATGGATGTAAGACGAAATGGATGGTTTCAACTCCCAAAACGTCTTGTACAACCAAGCAGATAAAGAAAATGGAGAAAGCTGGGATCCACAGCTTTGAGACAGTCAGTAACTTTATCTACCTCGGCACCGCCGTATCCGAAACGAATGATACCAGTATTGAGATAAAGCGAAGAATAATACTGGCAAGCAGATGCTAATTTGGACTAAGTAAGCAGTTTAGAAACAAGGCCACCTCTCGACAGACGAAGATTACACTATACAAGACACTGATACTACCCGTGCTGTTATAGGGTTCTGAAGCATGGGTACTTGTGAAAGCAGATGAGGCAGTGCTTGGAGTATTTGAGAGAAAGATTCTTCGTAAAATATATGGACCAGTTTGCGATAATGGAGAATATATAGGCAACGTATTAACCACGAGCTGTATGAGCTGTGTGACGACGATAGCATAGTTACACGCATCAAAATACAACGGCTGCGTTGGCTAGGTCATGTTGTCAGAATGGATGAAGAAGCTCCAGCAAATAAGTTTTTTGAAGGCAAACACGGTTGTACACGCAAACCGGGAAGAGCAAAAGCCCGATTGAAAGATCCTGTTGTGGGAGACACCTCGAAACTTGGTGTCAGATATTTTAGAATGAGCGCAGAAGTTCGAGGTGCTTGGAACGCTATTCTACGTTCGGCTGGTGGAACAAATATTCTGTCATAATCAATTAAAGTAAATAAGGATTAAACGCCGTTTACACTGGGGTTAAAGTGACATACACAAGGGTACATGCGTATAGATGAATGTGCATATGACACACATCCATACACAATTCTTGAAGAAGTTGCATATTTTGGTACATTTATTGCTTATTTAGCCATGAATTCGGGTTAATTTGGAATCCAAAAATAAATTTTGCAAAAATGGGATTTATTTTCGTATTGTAAAACCTGCAAAAAAACACAGGATTTAGCACTCAAATCTCGAAAAGGCCAAAAATCCGGATTTAGTGGCTAATGTAAACGTACTTTGACTCCAGTCCTCTACCTTTCACGGCGAAAACATTTCCCATTTTATTTCTCTTTACTTCGATAAGAACAGCCACCCAAACGAGGCGGATAGTGGTTTCCTCAGAAAAGGCGCTATTCTCCTTCTAGCACCTTAAGACCATCGTGACCTTAACTTCCTGGTTGTTAAAGCCCCGAAAACCCACCACTGTGGTACAAGGAACTATAAATTTGTGCATTTGTTTTCAACGCTTAGAAGGAGAAGAGATAGACCCATTGATAAGTATACCGATCGGCTTAGAATCACTTCCTGATTCGATTTAGCTATGTCCGTCTGTCTGTTCATGTATTTTTGTGATCAAGTTACAGGTCGCATTTATTGTACGATTGTCATGAAATTTTGAACAAATCTCTTTTTTGGCCCAAAGACGAGCGCTATTTATTTTTAACGAAATCGGTTCACCACGGATTCTGCTTAAAAATGTATACAAACTAAATTAAGTTGAAAGGCATCATTTCATTCTATTGTACATACCAAACTTCTGTCAAACCAGCAAAAATTAAAGCTTCTAAGAACCGAACAAGGATGATCGAGAGACAGGTTTAAATGAGGGCTATATTAGGTCATAGGCTGATTAGGACACAGTTGTTGGAAGTCATAACGGAACACCGCATGCAAAATTTCAGCCAAATCGGACAAAATTTGAGGCTTGTAAGGCCTCAAGAAGTTAAATCGGGAGATTGGTTTATATCAGGATATTGGTTTGGCTATATCGGGATATAGACCGATTCAGACCGGCAAATTCAACGATTCAGCAAAATCGGACAAAAATTGCGGCATGTAAAGGTTCTAGAAGTCAAATCGGGAGATCGGTTTATATGGGAGCTATATCAGGTTATAGACTGATGCGGAGCGTACTTAGCACAGTTATTGCAACTCGTAGCGGAACACTACGAGCAAAAATTCAGCTATATCGGACATAAATTTTGGCTTCCAGGCGCTTAATAAGTCAAATCGGGAGATCGGTTTATATGGGAGCTATATCTAAATCTGAACCGCTATGACCCATTTGCAATCCCCAGCAACCGACATCAGTACTAAGTATCTGAGCAAAATTTCAAGCGGTTAGCTTTACGCGTTCGACCGCTATCGTAATTTCCATAGACGAACGGATGGAAGGACATGGTTAGATCGACTCAGAACGTCAAGACTTTAAGAATATATTTCTCTACGGGGTCCTAGATCAATATTTCGAGGAATGACTAGATTAGTATACCCCCATCTGTTCAAAGTTTCAGCTCAATATCTCTATTTTTAGCGTGATTTCAACGGACAGACGGACGGACATGGCTAGTTCATCATAGATTTTAATGACGATCAAGAATATTGATCGTTGTATTGCAAACGGAATGGTGGGTATAAAAAAGTATTTAAGTCATGGCTGTTAGAAGTCAAAGAAAAATACAACCTTCAACATTTCAGCATCGAATCAAAATTGAGCGCTGCAGTGGCTCAGAGTGTCAAATTAGGAGATTGGTTTATATGGCATGTATATCAGGTTATCAACCGATTTAGACCATACTTGGCACAGTTGTTGGAAGTCATGTCTCAACTATAATTGCGCTCTCTTGAAGCTCAGATGTCTAATCGGCACATCGGCTTATATGGCAGCTATATCAGATTATGAATCGATTTGAACCGTACTTAAAACAGTCATTAGAAGGAATACCAAGACATCGTGTGCAAAATTAAGCCAAATCGGATAAGAATTGCGCCATCTAGAAGCTCAAGAATCAAAATACAAGATCGGTTTATATGGCAGTTATATCCAAACATGGATCGATTTGGCCCATTTACAATCCCAACTGACCTACACTAATAAAGAGTATTTGAGAAAAATTTCAAGTGCCTAGCTTTATACCTTTGAAAGTTAGAGTGCTTTCCACTGACGGACTGACGCACATGGCTAGATCGATTTAAAATGAGTCTTAGACTCATGTTTCGAGGAGTTACAAAGAAAGTGACGAAATTAGTATACCCCCATCGCACATCACACATACATCACATTTTCGTTTTGTGCATCGCTGCTTTAAACGGACTGCACTTATTTATACGATCCCCCGTCCCTTAATGTTTATGAGTTGGACACGTTTGAACTTTGATTGCGGCAAATTAGTTTTTCCTCTCAATGGTGCAGTTGGGTTCCTGCTGACCTCTGGAATTCTGTATTTGCAGTTTTAAGCTCCTTTGCTTCACTGAATTCTTGTACATATCGTCTTTTACCCGATATGATATCTTCTGTATTCTTCAGGGAGGCCGGGAGTAAAATGTTGCCAAATGCCAAGTAATGGCGACAAGCCTTCAAATTCACAATTGTTGCAACAAATAAGTGTCTTACGCTATATAAGACACTGATACTACCCGTGCTGTTATATGGTTCTGAAGCATGGGTATTTGTGAAAGCAGATGAGGCAGTGCTTGGAGTATTTGAGAGAAAGATTCTTCGTAAAATGTATGGATCAGTTTCCGAACCATGAGCAGTATGACGACGATAGCATAGTTACACGTATCGAAATATAATGGCTGCGTTGGCTAGGTCATGTCAGAATGAATGAAGAAGCTCCAGCAAAGAATCTTTTGAAGGCAAACACAGTGGTACACGGAAACCCAGAAGACCAACAGCTCGATGGAAAGATCAAGGGGTGGGAGACACCTTGAAAATTGGTGTCAGAGATTTTAGAATGAGCGCAGAAGATCGAGGCCCTTGGAACGCTATTCTACTTTCGGCTAGCGGAACAAATGTTCTGTCATAGCCAATTAAATATAATATATATGCTTCATGAAGTGCTTAATAAAGATAATGATGGGAGTAACTAAAAATGGGAAACTAAACGAATAGCAAGCAGGATTGCGCAAAAACTATTCCACATCAGATAAAATTTTTTCGCTACCTTCAATTATCACCTTGAACTGGTACAAAAACAAGACAACATGCATTATTCGTTAATATTAGAGCTGCTTTCGAAAGGACATCAAGACAGGCATTGATTTATAAGCAGCATAGGATCATGAGTGTGAAAAGACTGATTTTGCAGTATGGACGGGAGAGTAATTTTCGTATGATTTTTGTACTAACACAGGTCTGCCCGCCCTCCGGTGAGTGACAAGGTATCTTGGGACCTTTTTCATTTATTTGTCAAACAATGTAAATGTATTTCAACGGATGATAAATAAATTAGAAACATACTGCAAACTGTGGAATGTATAGGTAAACCTGAGCAACTCTCAAATAATGGGAACAGCGAAAAATGGTTCTATATGCAAATAACTGTCATCCCTGAAAAGTGCTATCTAGGAACGATTCTGACACCAAAAGTTTGTTTCACCAACCATATCCAAAATGAAATCAAGCGCCCAAAACCAGCATTAATTCGATATGGAAAAACATTCTATGTAAGAGAAATCCATCAGTTACCGCGACATGGAAGCATTTTCTTGCAGTTTCTAGAGCAATCCAAACATATGGGTCCCTAGTATGGGGGTTCTCCAAGTTCGAAAAAGTGGTCAAATGTTCTTTACATTTTCTGAAGAAAATACTCAAATACCCAACACTTACATCCACTTAAATACAAATGCTCGAAACCGGTGTAGAAAATGGACTCGAATATACCATCGTTACACATCTAAATTATTTGCAACGCGCCATGTTTGAATATAACGAAGAAAGGCTTCCACAAAAACTAGCAAAACTTATACCTCGACGTCAACTCTTTTAGGGCGTCCTGACAGCGGCTCAAGTCATAGTGAGCGCTTAAAAAAAATCTGCGGTCAAAATACAATTATGGCTATATAGCGAAAGCAAATGAAGCGAGAACTTGGTCCGTCTTTAGGACAGTTTTACCCTGGACGAAATAACGTGGATCTTCAAAGCCAGAAGCAACATGATAAAACTGAATGAAACCCGTTTTCCTCAGTACTCAAATCCTCGATGCTCAATGTGTAATATGAACGAAAATGAAAATTTGCAACACTTTTTATGTCAATGCCCTGCTTCAAGGGAATTTCGAATTCAATATTTCCAAAGGGTTTCGCTTGATGAGAATTATCTAATTTGCATTTCAAATGGTATTATAATGAATTAGAAATCTTAATGAAAACTTACTGAAAATGTGTGTTCAGTACAGAGAACAATTGTTGCACGAGTTCAACTTCTTAACATTAAAATCTATCACATAATTACTATATTTGAAGATTAGATTAACGGCCATAGGCCAATGTCATAACTAATAACAACACGCTATTCTTATTGCATATTAAAATTTAATTTACAAATATATATTGCAACGAAATAAATGAAATTAAAAATGCTACTGAGAATCTTGAAAATATCCCTAAATACCAGTTCATTAATGTGCTAGATTAGGTTAGGTAAGGTTGAAAAGAGGGTGTAAATATTTAATCGCCCCATGCCACTATGGACATACACCTAAGCCGGTAATCGGCTTGATGTGCTCTCTAAAAACTGTAAAGTAACCTCTAAAAAGAAAACTTGAAGTTAGAAACTCCGTGCTACTACTACTACAAAATACTTACTTGTTCTCATTACCACTCCCCTAAGTTGGTTCATGTCTGGTATTGTGTCTTCATCTAAGGACCGGTAACTGTTAGACGCGAAAGCCGGGCAAAGATAAAGGAAATGCTCCAACGTCTTAGAGGCCACCGTAGAGCAGAGGTTAGCTTGTCCGCCTATGACGCTGAACGCCTGGGTTCGAATCCTGGCTTTCTCCTCCTAATGTTGGCAACATTTGTGAGGACCTATGCTATGTAAACTTTTCTCCAAAAGAGGTGTCGCACTGCGGCACTCTGTTCGGACTCGGCTGTTAAAAGGAGGCCCCTTATCATTGAGCTTAAACTTGAATCGGACTGCACTCATTGATATGTGAGAAGTTTACCCAGTTCCTTAGTGGAATGTTCATGGGCAAAAATTTGCAAATTTGCTGCATTTGCTCCAACGTCTCACCATCTTCCCCGCATGCTCTACACATGCTATCACTTGCCGCACCGATTTTACATAAGTGAGCACGTAGTCCGATGTGTCCCGTTATGATACCAATAGCTATACTGACCTCCTTCTTCCTTCCTTTCAGTAATAGTCTCGTCTTCTCACGACCTGGATCCCCCCATAGGATTTTAGGAGTCCCACCGACAGTTTCGCTGTTTCACAATGTTGCATTCGCATACATCGCCCACTCCCTTAACTCGGACTGCGTCGACCCGAAAGGCTTCGGGTTAACCAAATTTATTGACGGCAGTCCACTGGCCTTCACTGCTAAATCGTCTGCCCTTTCATTTCCCCTTACTCCATTATGGGCCGGCATTCAAACGATGTGGATTTGGCCATCCTCAGATAAGGCGTTAATCTCCTTCTTACACTGCAAGACTGTTCGTGACCTTACCGTTCTGGTTGTTATTGTTCTTATGGCAATTTTACTGTCGGTAAAGATGTTCACACTCGACGTCCTCGCGTTAGCATCACACCACTTCAAGCATTCCGTGATCGCCCGGATCTCCGCCTGCAGGACCGTATTATGGTCAGGCAGTCTAAAACAGATCTCAGTCACTGGGTTCTCAATATAAACCCCCAGGCCCACTCTGTCCTCTAGCTTTGATCCATCCGTGTAACATGATCTTCCACACGGCAATATTAGGGTTCCGTCAATCTAAGACTGTACCGATGGCAGCTGTGCCTTGCACTCGACTTCAAAGTTCATCTCAGGTATCCGATCGGAAAACTCTTCCCTTCCTTCCATGTTTCCTATCGTCGCCTCGATTATACCGCGTTGGTATGAGCTGCTCCCATCCTCAATCCATTCTCCCATCGCCTTAAGGCCGCATTACTCTCCTGTAGAGACAGTAGACTATCCTCGGATTCAGGCCCCATTACGAGCCTACGGCCCGTCTACATAGTGCCCACATCTTTGAGCCTTCTCCCGCTCCTGAATGTGACACTTCCAATTCAGTTTCCTGTCCAAGATCACACCTAAGTATTTGACCTTGTCAGATATGGACATCGTTTTATTGAGGAAACGGGGTGCGTTCGGCCCACCTTCGTCTTCCTTGTGAACAGGCATATTTCAGTCTTCTCTGGGTTAACGTAGAGACCTCTGGGTCTAGCCCAGTCATATGCTAAATGCAAGACCCTCACACCTAAGTATTTGACCTTGTCAGATATGGACATCGTTTTATTGAGGAAACGGTGCGCGTTCGGCCCACCTTCGTCTTCCTTGTGAACAGGCATATTTCAGTCTTCTCTGGGTTAACGTACAGACCTCTGGGTCTAGCCCAGTCATATACTAAATGCAAGACCCTTTCGGCCCTTCTGCATAGTTCGTTCGGATCCTTGTGTTTGTTTCAAATGGAATTATGTTCGGGAGTACCAATTTGTCAAATCTAGGATGTATGCCTTCACACTCCATTGCGTCAGACTTTATGGTTGCAAAACTTTGTAGAACTTCTTTGGGACTAACACATCTAAACGAGAATGTGTCTTTAATCTGTGCTGTAGAAATACAAGAACAAGTGTTTGTAGCAGACTCCGTAGTATTTATTCTTAGTCTGCAGCCGGACAATATCCGATTATAGTAAAGAGTACATTAAAAGTTTTTCTACGTTTATTTAAACAAAATTTCTGCAAATTGTATAAAAGTTTCACATTTAAGTAAAATTAAAAAATCGCAAAAAAGCACCTAACACGGAAATTCGGTCTTTAGGCGCACAATGGTAACACTGGTTTTGATCATTGGAAATTTAGAATTTTTCGATGTTGGTCTATGGTGGTGTTGTTTTGCGGGTTAAAAACACACACATATAGACACATATAAAAAAAAAGTTTTATTACTTCCTTGTTTCAGTGGCTCTGCTGCACTTGGATCATCAATGCCAAATGCTGAGAGCAAAACAAAAACACACAAAATTGCACTTAGCTTTAACCTGAAGAGTAGAAATTGAAACAAGCTGCAACGATTTTGTAGACAATTTTTTCACCAATCCGCACTGACATCTTGAACATCTGGAATGTCAATGTGCAGTGATTTCTATGTGTCAAATAAATTTCTTTGCAAAGAATGCACCAAGATAAAAGCACCGTCCACTGATTGTCCTGTCCATATCCGGGTGCTTTCTTTTATTCGCCAAAAGAAATATTACATTCTTGTCCGGTGAAGGTGACCCCAGCATAGAGAAGACAATGGGCCCAGAGAACTGCACGAGACCCTAAATTTGGCACTCAAATGTCACTTGTGTCAAATCAAGTGCCTGTTATGTAAGCAATGCAACCTTTAAACTTTGCGTTTGGAGTTGTATTGTTTGGGTTGTATTGGGTTGCCCAAAAAGTAATTGCGGATTTTTTAAATAAAAGTGAATGCATTTTTAATAAAACTTAGAATGAACTCTAATCAAATATACTTTTTTTAAACTTTTTTTCTAAAGCAAGCTAAAAGTAACAGCTGATAACTGACAGAAGAAAGAATGCAATTACAGAGTCACAAGCTGTGAAAAAATTTGTCAACGCCGACTATATGAAAAATCCGGTTGGCTTAAGGAACTGAAATACCAGTTCGCCTTTGCCTGATCTGCAAAAAGATATACAACTGTCGTAAAGGCCCATAGCATTTCTTGCCCTTTTTTCAATTGAGGCTTTAAGGGAATCAAGAAATGATGTCGAAGCAGTAGTTTATTTGGGCGTCATACGAGTATATATTTAAGGTTTGAAAATTCTATCTTAGAATTAAACATCAAACAGATGGCTTTGGAGCAGGCACATCCCCATGGGGAGATTATGAATGAAATCTGGCAAATGATAGCGTGTCTGGGAGATGGGAAGAACGTTTTCCCAGATGCTTCTAACTTATAGTGGGGGCCACAAGGATACCGCGCAACAAATATCTCAATGGTAAGGGGCCTCCTTTTTATAGCCGAGACCGAACGGCGTGCCGCAGTGCGACACCTATTTGGAGCGAAGTTTTACATGGCATAGTACCTCACAAATGTTGCCAGCATTAAGAAGGAAAAAAATTTTTTCTGATGATCTCGCCAGGATTCGAACCCAGGCAGACATGCTAACCTCTGCGCTACGGCAGCCTTCATAGAATGTACACCGCCTAGATAAAATTGCAGAGACCCGATTGAAAACAACAAGGCAGCATGAGCCGATGGGTTGGGTTAGGTTAGGTTAGCTTTAAATGGCAGCCTGCCATCCGACTCACTAAGAATCTGTGGTCTATTGTGATACCACAAGAACAGCAGAAGATAGCTGCCTTCAAGTTCCTACCGCTCTAAAAAGCCCAACAATTTGTAAATGTTCACAACCGCTAAATCGGACAAATTCTCAAAGAAATGAGAATCTAAAGTGTAACTCCTTCAGAGTGACAGTGCGGGACGCATACATTGCAGACAGTTGTGCTTGTTGTTGTAGCCACAATTTCATGTAGAGGTGGCGATCCCCGTCAAGTTTCTGTAAGTGGGGAAGCTCGTTTCGTTTCAAAGGATTGATCGCCGCGGGAACAATTTGGCCAATAACTCGCCTTGTCATAACTGCCCTCCGGTCTTTCACCGAGACTCTCCGCTCGATATCGCTGATTGTACGCGACCGCCATTGCAGCTGCTCCGTATGAAGCATTCCACTATCCGCAACCATTGGACGCGCCCGGTAGCTCGCAGCTTAGCTTCTCGTGACAGCAATGAACACCACACAAATTGGAGGTCAATGTTCCAGCCTGTGTGATGCCCACAGCTATCCCGTGCCGGGATTGCAGACACTTTACCGTTGTGATATCCGTGGTTATTGGTGGTTATCACCTACTAATGCTGGCAACATTTGTGTGGTACTTCTCCTCAAAGATGTGTTGCACCGCGGCAAACTGTTCAAACTCGGCTATGAAGAGGAGGCCCCTTATCATTGACCTTCAACTTCAATTGGACAGCACTCATTGATATTCGAGGAGTTTTCCCCTGTTTCTTTACCATTCCTCCAAACATCAATCGTTCCGGGATAAGAACAACGTCAAATGCTCCTGCCATCTGAAGAACAATTTTAGTGCGAAGGTCGCTTAGGCGCCTTACAATGGTGGGGATTTATCTGGAGAAACAGGAGCATTGTCAGGATTCAGAGCAGATGGGTTGCCAGATGAACTATTTCGGACCAGAGGCGTATACATCAGCTCGCTGCAGTGATCATTCCACCAAACATCCATGGTTCCTGGATAAGAATAACATCAAATGCTCCTGCTATCTGAAGAACATCTACAGTGCCGCAGTAGCGGCCTTACAATGGTGGACATTTATCTGTAGAAACAAGACCATTGTCAGGATTCAGAGTCGATTGGTTGCCCGATGAGCTATTTCGGACCGAAGGCGTATACATCAGCTCGCTGGAGTGATCTGCCAAGAAAAGCTCATACCTGGTGATTGGAACCTCAGCACTTGACTTTCCAAAGTTATACAGGAGACATGTTATACCCTACAACACTGTTGTGGTACAAGAACCACTGATAAACAAATACACGGTTAAGGTTACGTAAGAGTGGCAGTCCTTTACGGACTCACTTAGACAATTTTAAGTCCATTGTGATACCACAGTAGCAACAGACCAAGGCTTCCGGCGGGAATCGAACCCAAGATCCATGCACTGGTAATCCAAGCACACTACCAACTCGGCTACCGGGGCGCCCAAATACACGGTTTACTTAAGGATCAATTTCTGCTTAGATTTATATATATGTCCGTCTGTCTGTCTCTCTATTCATCGCTATATACTTGTCTGTCTGTTCATAATAATTTCTGTACAAAGTACAGATCGCAATTTACATCTGATATTCGTGCACAACGAAGTGTTTATGGACCGATTCGGATCATACTTTGCATGCATGTCATAACACAACAGTCCTTGTTCCATATTCTAGCCAAATCCGATGGAAATTGTGGCATCTAGGGGTTCAAGATCGGTAGATCAGTTTAAGTAGGAGCTCCATCCATATCTGGACCGATATGGCCCATTTGTAATCCCCAACGACCTTCACGCGTTCGACCGCTATGGCTAGATCGAGTCAGAATGTCGAGACGATCCATAGCATATATAGTTTAAGGGGTTGCAGATCAATAACAGATTTGTACACCCCTTATTCTTTGGTGGTGGGTATAAAATTAATGTTGGGTATTATGTAGTCGGCACCGCCCGACGTTTGTCTTTTCTTAATTATTATTTTTTTTTTTTTTGCAAATAGGGAAACGCTTACCCTCCATTTTTTCCGCTTGATGCCAATAAAAAAATACGAAATATTATGGCGATCGGTTTACGATAACTCGTGATCATAGTTCGATGTAGTACTTTCTAAGGGATTCAGTTAAAGATTTTAGGTTAAAATATGGACTGTGATCTGTAGTGTATAGTTGGACTCAGATATTCTTCCTGCTTCAATTTAACCATGTTAGTCTGTACGCGTATCCTCTCTGATTTTCCGCCTGTCGTTACACCGCTCGATTTGCACCTACAATGTTGTAGTACTTCAATTTTCTGGTATATTGCACGAACTTTGAAATGGTTTTTTACTACCCAAGCAATGTTATAATTCTTCTTAGCGGTAAGGATCCGAACCTGTTATGCAGAAAGGCCGCAAGGGTCTTGCAGATGTTATATGACTGGGATAGACCTAGGGGTCTCAATGTTAACCCAGAGAAGACTTAAATCTGCCTTTTCTCGAGAAAGTCGAAGATGGGCCAATTTGATGCACCCTGTTCCCTCATAAAAACGGTTTCGATATCTGACGAGGTCAAATACATAGGCGTGATCTTAGAATTTTCATTTTCAAGGGAGTACTGAGAAAGCTCACAGATGTTGGTCAGTATGTAGACGGGCCGTAGGCTCGAAATGGGGCCTGAATCCGAAGATAGTCCACTGGCTCTACAGGAGCGTGATTTGACCGAAACTTACTTACGCCTCAGTAGTTTGGTGGATTGCTATGGAGAAAAAGTGCAACGTAAGGACCATGCAACAGGTTAACCGAACATGTTGCCTTGGCATAGGCGAAGCGATGAGGACCACGCCCTAGGGCACTGGAGACTATTCTAGATATCCGAGCCACAGATATACGGATTAAGTGTGAGGTAGCCATTTCGGCTTTGAGACTTAAGGCGATGGGAGAATGGATGGAGGTTATTAGCAGGTCATACCATAGCGGTTTCAACGAGGCAACGATAGGAAACCGGGAAGGAATGGAAGAGGTTTCCGATCGGATACCTCAAACGACACTTGAGGTCGAGTGCGAGGCACTGCTGCCAGACTCACAGTTTTCGAAAAACGGAACCCTGGTATTGCCATCTGGAAGTTCATGCTGCTCAGATTGACAAAGTGGGCCTGGGGGTTTACATTGTGAACTCAGGGACTGAGATCTGTTTTGAACTGCCTGCCCATAATACGGTCCTGCAGCGGATGCCAGAATAAGAAGACAAGGCTATTATTGCAAGGAAGTAAGAAGGGGCCATTATAGGTTTAGAAATCAAAACGGGACACAAAGGACTACGAGCTTACTTGTGTAAAATCGGTGCGGCAAGTGATAGCATATGTAGGGCATGTGGAGAAGATGATGAGACGTTGGAGCATTTCCCATGCCATTGCCCGACTTGCGCGGCTAACAGACATTAGTTCTTAGGTGGAGACACAATATCACAGATGAACCAACTTAGGGGTATGGAAAACAATTCGCGACTTTAAAAGTAGAACGGAATTCCTGACTAAGATAAGGGTGGCAGTCCCTTACAGACTCACATAGACAATTTTAGGTCTATTCTGAAACCACATTAGCGACAGACCAAGGCTTCTGGCGGGAATCAAACCAACGACCCCTGCACTGGCAATCCAAGCACGCTATCAATTCGGCTACCGGGGCGCCCTTTTTCGAAGTAACTTTTTGTATTTAGAACGCACAACAAGCTGATTACTGGCTTAGGTGTATGCCCATAGTGGCATGGGGCGGATTAATATCCGCACCCTCTTTTCAACCTAACCGAATCTATAATCCGTCTGAGAGCCGACAGAAGTTTATGGCCAAGTCGAATCAAGAAGAATTTTTTTGACGAATTTTGTGCTTGGATCCATTATCCTCAACTGGATTCCTTAGAATTTGCAGTATCCAACTTTGGACGCCGTGTCCGCAAGGGTTAATATTAACTGATCGCCATAATATTTCGTAGTTTGCTTATTGGGATTTAATCCCCATTCTATGATTTCGGGTTTACAAAAAGCACAATTGTATGAACTTATTACAAAATATTTTTTTCCATTTTTCTCTACTATAGGTGACTCAAAAAATTGTATTATTTTTTTGTTTCGCCATAGCCTTTTGTTGGGCCATTATAAAAGTGTTACCTTGGAACAGTTCCATTTTTTATTTCGATACACTTTGGAAATCAAGTGCAAACGCCGAACGCCGTCAAAATTCTCGTGAATTTCTTGCATTTATTCAGGATCATTGCTTTTGTATTTCGATGTCTTTGTGTGGTGGCAGCTCGAATGCTATTTCACCGTAGCGCCCGTATTGTGTTTTTAGTGGCATTGCATCAGAGATGCACTCGTTGTTCGTGGTCGTTACCCATGCCACAGACTCGTAACGTGGTGTAATGGCAATTTTTTTTATGCGTTTGTAAACACCGCATTGATGGTCAAGGTCATGAACCTGTTTTGTTGCATTTTCGCTTCGTTTGTAACACTCAACTCGTTTTGTTGGCAGCGCCTAAACTAGCTTTGCGCCCCGCCACACCATTGAAGTTGCAAGCACTGTGTCTGCGCATGTGCGCCACTCGCTTAATCCAGTCTTCCCGCAGCAGATGCATGAATCGACTTTGGGTTAATTTTTCCTTGCTGCAGCGAATCGTGCTTTTCACGACACAGTTGATTTGCAAACGTGCAACGTGTTGCATCTGCCCCTTAAACAAAAAGTAGAAAACGAAAAAAAAAGAATCAAAAGACATTGAAAGAGAAAAGGCTGAATGTGATCTAGTACGGCCATTGGGGAAGAAAACATATGATCGTTTGATAAAGGTCGCCGTGAATGGATACATTATTCAAGCAATGGGAAGAGGTAGGTTGCAACATTATTTGGTTGCAAATATTTGCATTAATGGGTATGGGAATTGTCACTGTTGACATAAGTTTGGCCAATTGTAGAACTCAAGTTTGCGAATAGTTGGGTAGAGGATAGGATATGAATTCATAAAACTTTTGTTTTCGTGAAAAAATTTTTGTTTTGCTTTTTCGTAGTATACTAAAAAACTATTCGTTGTAAATAAAAAGAGGGACAGAGTCGGTTTTAATGCCACTTCGGCCGGGTCGAATCTTATATACCCACCACCATGGATCGCATTTGTCGAGTTCTTTTCCCGGTATCTCTTTTTAAACAACCATTTGATAAAAGGAAAGAATAACTATAATATGGGAGCTATAATATCAAGTTATCGTCCGAGTCGGACCATAATTGAATTGAATGTTGTAGAAGTCGTTGTGTAAAATTTCAGCCAATTCGAATAAAAATTGCGCCCTAAGGGCTCAAGAAGTAAAGGTGGGAGATCGGTTTATATGGGAGCTGTATCAGGCTATAGACCGATTTAGACCATAATTGACAAAAATGCAGTTCATAAAAGAAGTCGTTTTACAAAATTTCAGCCAAATCGGACAATAACTGCGACCTCTAGATGCTCAAGAAGTCAAAAACCAAGATCGGCTTATATGGCTATGTCAGGTTATGGACCAATTAAAACAATATTTGGCACAGTTGTTGAACGTCATTACAAAACACTTCTTGCAAAATTTCTGCCAAATCAGATAAGACTTCCGCTCTCTTGTGCCTAGAGAAGTCAAGATTCATGATCGATTTATAAGGCAGCTATATCTGGTTATGGACCGATTTGAACCATACTTAGCGTAGTCGTTGGAAGTCATAACAAAATACCTTATGTAAAATTTCAGCCAAATCGTATAAGAACTGCGCCCTATTGAGGCTGAAGAAGTCAAGACCCCAGATCAGTTTATATGACAGCTGAATCAGGTTAGGGACCGGTTTAAACAACACTTAACACAGTTGTTGGAAATCGTAACAAAACACCTTGCGCCCTCTAGTGACTCAAGAAGTTAAGATCCATGATCGGTTTATCGGTTTATAGCTATATCAAAACGTTGACCGATATGGCCCATTTACAATCCCAACTGACCTACACCAATAAGAAGTGCAAAATTTCAGGCGTCTATCTTTACTTCTTCGAAAATTAGCGTGCTTTGGACAGTCAGCAGACGGACGGACTGACGGACGGACATGACTAAATCGACTTAAAATGTCGGAGTTAAAATGAGGAGTTACAAACAGAATGACGAAATTAGTATACCCCCATCCTATGGTGGAATGTATAAAAATTTAGAAATCACTTTGAAAAAAATTTTTTAATGAGAAATACGTTACATAAAGAACAAGTAACAAGGCGTTAAGTTCGGCTGCCAGAACTTTGGATACCCACCACCTTTCGTCAAAATCCGGTGAAAAATGCATACTTTATGCCAGCTTTATCGAAATAAGTTCCGATTAGGACCAAATACTAATAAATTTCTTGTGTGTACCCAAATATAGGTCTCTTTAGTAGCTATATCTCAAGTAGCTATATCTAAACCGACCGAAACCATTTACGACACGGATGTCGAGAAGCCTAGCATAAGTCACTATATAAAATTTCAGTGAAATCGAATTATAAATGCGCCTTTCATGGGCCCAAAACCTTAAATCGAGTGATCGGTCTATATGACAGCTATATCCAAATCTGGACCGATCTGGGCCAAATTGAAGAAAGATGTCAAGTGACCTAACCCAACTCTCTGTCCCAAATTTCAGAAAAATCGGATAATAAATGTGGCTTTTATGGGCCTAAGACCCTAAATCGGCAGATCGGTCTATATAACAGCTATATCCAAATCTGAAGAGGGATGTCGAGTAGTCCAACACAACTCACTGTCCCAAATTTCAGCAAAATCGGATAATAAACGTGGCTTTTATGGGCCTAAGACCTTAAATCGGTCGATCGGTCTATATGGGGGCTATATCAAGGTATAGTCGATGTCGGCGGCATAGGCTATCAGCGTGCGTTTTTATACCCGTCACTGTTTGCAACGCATCAAAATATCCATTTCCGACCCTATAAAGTATATATAGTCTTGATCGTCGTAAAAATCCAAAGAGATTTAGCCATGTCTGTCCGTCTGTCTATCTGCTGAAATCACGCTACAATCTTCAAAAATAGAGATATGGAGCTGAAACTTTGCACAGATTCTTTTTTTTGTCCATATGCAAATTAAGTTTGACAGTTTAATCGGTCTACAAGTAGATATAGCAGCGATATAGACCGATTTCCCAATGTAGGGCCTTAGACCTATAAAAGGCGCGTTTTTTCCGATTTCGGTGACATTGATCCCTTTTAAGTTCTTCGACATACTTGCCCTATATGCTTCGGATCGATCTATATTTGGATATAGCTGCCATATACATATACCGGTACCCCGATTTAATTTCGCATAAAGATGCATTTTTTAACCGATGAGTTTGATATAAAAACTTGTGTTCGACACTTACATAACCTTCCTGAATATGGATGAGATAGGCCGATCTCAACTATATTAAGATATAGCTTAAGATATATTTAATCGTACTAAATCGAAATGTGTTACCTTTGTATCGAAAGATATAAGCGCAAGAATATGCGACTGGGAAGCGTTGGATGACCACAGCTTCTCTGATCATCGTTATATTAGTTTCAGCCTTGGAGAAAATACTGCAGAAGTGGTCTCTCGGCTAAACAGAAGAAAGACGGATTGGGATAAATTTCGGCATAAATTCTGCACATCTATTCCTTCTAGACCAGAAAAAGAAGTGGCAACTGCGCAGGATATAGACATAATGGTCAAGCAGATCACGAAGGCCCAGAATGACTCGCTTGTGTGAGCATGTCTTAGTGCCAAGCCAAGGGGCAAACAGCGACCGCCATGGTGGACTCGGAGAGCTGCTTGGTTAAAGGTAGGACTGCAGAAAACTCTTCAACAGAGCGAAAGCCGCAAGAGCCCCACACGATTGGGACATCTATAAGGCAGAGCTATGAAAATATGAGGGCGGGCTTAGAGAGGCTCACAACAAATCCTGGGTGGAATTCTGCAGCTACGCGGAGGATACATCTGAGGCCTCTAGGCTAAGGAAGATTCTGTCCTCGATACCTATTATGAAGGGGTATGTTCAGAAGTCAGATAATGTATGGACAATGTCTATTGAGGAAACGCTAGAACTACTCGTTGATACACTTTCCCCCGGAAATTCTCTAACGGACAACGTGGCGCCAAAAACGGTTGTCACTGTCACTATGCATGCGTCGGAGTTTATTAGGGAAATTGTGTCTGAGTCGAAGTCGCCAGGCCCTGGTGCTATATCACCGGTTGAATTACAAGCTGTGTCTAATAGACTGGTTCCTTGGCTGAGGGAGATATGCTCTGATTGTATCAGCATGTCATATATAACTGTGGGATGGAAGGTCTTTTTCATTCCGAAGCAGGAAAATTAAAAGCTGTGTCTGATAAACTGGTTCCTTGGCTTAGGGAGATATGCTCTGATTGTGATGGAGAGACACAAAGGTTTTTTTTTCATTCCGAGGCAGGAAAACCTTACGAACGATTTTCGTCTTATTAGTCTGTAATCCCCTTTGCTGAAGACTCTTGAGAGATTAAAAGAAACATATCTTAGGGCAAATATTCCTGGAGATCGTCTGTCGCGGCAGCAGTTTGAATATATTGTAAAGGCAAATCAACTGAAACGGCCCTTCATGACCTAGTCGGCTACATAGAGGGTTCTCTCGCTGTCAAGGAATATACAATGGTAGCATTTCTTGACATTGAAGGTGCTTTCAATAGTGTAAAACCGACGTCAACCATGAAGGAGTTGGATCATCAACTCTACCGTAAGAAAGTTTATTAATAACTTACTAAAAGATGCATTACGGCAGGCTTGGGATCTGTGGATCTAAAAAGATGGATCAGCTGGGGAACACCTCAAGGAGGTGTACTGTCTCCTCTACTTTGGAATATAGCCATTAACAATATACTATCGCCTCTGGATGAAAAAGGCTTAAAAGTGGTCGCGTATACTGATGACGAGGCAATTGCGATTAGGGGAAGGTTTCCCAGCACACTAAGAGATACACTACAGGAAGCTCTACATGCAACAGTGAAGTGGGCTACCGAATGTGGTCTAGGTATTAATCCGTGCAAGACGGAAGTAGTTCTTTTCAGCAGGAGATACAAGTTACCTACAGTGGCACAGATCTCCTTGGGAGGAGAGAATGTTCCATTTACAGAAAGCGCAAAATAGACTACCTGGTGGGCTTTGGGGTGTACTCTTAAGATGTAGAACTGGTCATATCAGAAAGGTTGCTCGACCACTGCAGTGTGTATCAAGAGGAGATCCTTGCAATTATGGAAGTGGTGGAATGGCTAAGATATAATTTCATAAAGACGGTTGGTATGAATATCTTCTCAGACTGCCGGGCAGCCATTAAATCCCTGGAGAACATATTTCTGAACACAAAAATTGCCATCGACTGTCGCAGATCTCTCAACGGGAAGGCTGAACAGTTCAAAATTCACCTGTTCTGGGTGCCGGGCCACAGAGATATCCCAGGAAATTATAAAGCGGACGAGTTTACGAGACTAGAAACTACGCGTACACATTCCAGGAATACTGGAATCTGTGGATATGCCTCTAGCGACATGTAAGCTAAGTTTTCAGGACCAGGCCCGAAGAACAACGAATTATAGATGGTCACAAAAAGGGGACTGTGAGCATTCCAAAACTAAGAAGACTTGAAGAGGTCTACCGTTTTGCTGTCATTGACTACAACAGACGTCTCAGTCATTGTGTCCGTCATGACAGGTAACCGTCTAATCAGAAAACATGCTAACAGAATGAAGGTTGCCAGCAATGACTTTTGCAGAAGCTGTGAGGACATCGAAGATAAAGAGACTATAGAACACCTTCTGTGTGTGTGTCCCGCACTGGCCGCCAAAGCAGTTCCACTTTAGGTTCTCATTTCTTTGAGAACCTGTCTGATTTAGCGGATGTGAACATTCGCAAGTTGTTGGGCTTTTGAAAGCGATCTGGATGGTTCAATCTGTAGTTGTGCATGAGCATCATTAGGAAGACACTCTTCTAGCCAGATTACCCTGACGATACCATAATCTGGGATTGATTCTGCGGTATCCTCTTGACTTTTCCATATTTACTAACAACATTATGAATTTTGTACTTTCAAGCATATTTGACATCTCTAATTCCCTAAAATCGACCAGGATCCTCCCACTTTGACTTTGGGTTTAAATTCTACGAAATTGTTTTTGAGACACAAGCATTAATAAAGTGGTTTGAAACATTTCTATTCAGTCGTCTCATAACATCAGTCTAAACTTCGGTTAAAATAATAAAATTTTTACCACTCTGCCATGTTATGGCTTTCCCAAAAAAAAGCTCATTGTAGCTCATGGATTTTCCCGTAGTTTAGGGAATATTTATTTTTGTTGTTGTTATGTGCTTAACTAAACGAATTTCCAACCATGCTCTCGCGTGTACTCAGTTCTAAACCTATTTTGCAAGTGAATGCAATTATAGCTGTCCAGCGATTCGGAGAACTGGACGTTTACTCATTCAACCATCACTGTGACGTGGTTGCATGAAGCAGCCGCCAGCACTGTCACCATGAGAATACGGTTTGCGTTTGGGTATAGGTTAGTTAGGCTAGCCTAGCTAGGCCTGTGGGGAACTGTCAATTCATGGCTGACACTGGCGATATTAGTTTTTGACGAAATCCCCAAAACGACTGCACAAATAAATGAAAGAAAAAAAATGCTAGAAAACACGCCAACTGAAAACTATAACAAAAAGTGACTTTGTGTCACTAAATGCATTTCGTGTAAGCGAACCGAAATTTGCACGGAGGAGGGAGAGAAGGCAGACTGGAGGCCTGGATGGAATGACATGCCGACTCACACACTCAGACTTGGAAAAGCATTTTTGGGTTTTTTTTTGGATTACCTTTTCCCCACTCACACAATGGGACACTTGCATTTGGATGTCCCCAATGTGGGGGAGTTTTTAAAAAAGCTGCGTGTGCTAACATTTGTGTTTATTTTTCAAGTTGTTTATTGTTGTTGTTTCGTAAAATACCTAAATTACTGATATCAATTTGAGTGAACCGAAATAACACAAAAAGAGATGGCAAATGCACAGCTAATGAAAAAGAAGGCTGAAAATTTCGTCATAATTATAGCTGAAATGGAAAATGAATTTTGAACACGCTGTAATTTGTTGTAATTGACACTTGTAACAAGAGGCGTATGAATTTTGTTACAAAAAAGAGACTTTTTTTATCACAACGCAGAAACTGAATACAAAAGTTTCGACTTATTTGCCAAAAGAAGTTTTGCGCTCATTTTAGCATCAAAGGAGCCACAAGGCCTCATGGTTGCCAACCGATCAAAACACAAGAAATTAAATTGATCATGTTGTAATAGATGGAAGGCATTCATCCTCAGAACACATGCTACTTTATGCCGACGACATCGATATAAAAGGTCGGTTAACGGAAGAAGCAATTGCAGCCTTTGAAAGTATCGAAAGAGAATCAACTAATGTGGGTTTGGCAGTAAATGGAGATAAGACAAAGTGGATCATTTCAACTTCCACATACAGGGCCTATCATATAAAGAAAATTGAGAAAGTTTTGAACAACAACTTTGAAATAGTCGGCACCGCCGTAACCGAAATAAATGACACCAGTTTTGAAATATTTAGGAAGTAGAAAGCAGATGAGAAGCAAAACCGCATCTCGACAGACAGACATTACACTATACAAGACACTGATACTTCCGGTACTGTTATATGGCTCCGATGCATGGATACTTGCGAAATCAGATGAGAGCACTTGGAGTGTTTGAGAGAAAAATCCATCATAAAATATAAGGGCCAGTTGGCGTTAATGGAGAATAGAGGCGTCGTAGGAACCACGGGCTGTATGATGACGATAGCATAGTTACGGGTATCATAATACAACGGCTGCGTTGGTAAGGTCATGTTGTCGAAATGGATGAAGAAGCTCCAACAAAGAAGGCAAACACGGTGGCACACGCTAACCGCGACGAACAAAAGCCAAATGGAAAGATCATGCGGTGGGAGACACCTCGAAACTTAGTGTCACAGATTGTAGAAGGAGCGCAGAAGATCGAGGTGCTTGTAACGCATTTCTGAGTTCGGCTAATGTGATAAACGTTCTGTCAGAGCCAACTAAAGTAAAAGTTCTCGCTAGGAGAAGCGCTCAGCATCATAGACCGACATGCCAACCATAAAAGCCGCATTTACTATCCAATTTTGCTGAAATTTGGTGAAGTTAGTTGTATCAGGCCCTTCGACATCCTTCCTTAATTTGGCTTAGATTGATCTAGATTTGAATATAGCTGCCATTTGGAACGATCCGCCGATTAAGGGTCTTTTGCCCATAAAAGCCACATTTATTATCCGATATTGCTGAAATTTAAGACAGTGCGTTGTGTTAGGCCTCTTGACATATTTCTTCAGTTTGACCCAGATCGGTTCAGACCAATCTCCCGATTTAAAATCTTGACACCATAAGAGGCACATTTATAATCCGATTTCGATGAAATTTGACGCAGTGACTTATGTTAGGATTTTCGACATCCGTGGCGTATATGCTTCAGATCGGTCTTTATTGGATAAAGCTACCAAGAAGACCAATATATTGTTCTACAAAACTGAGCAATGACTTATACTTATTAGACCACTCAATGTCCGTGCCGAATTTGGTCCAAATTTGACCATATTTCGATATTGCTGCTATGGGGGCATAAACTGTGCATTTTCACCGGATTATGACGAAAGTTGGTTTACATATATCCCGAGGTGGTGGGTATCCGAAGTCCGGCCCGGCCGAACTTATCGCCTTTTCACTTGTTTATTTTTTTTTTTTTTTTTTTTGTTTGTAGATGTTAAGTTTTTGATGAACAACTTAGTCTTGATATACATTTTTATACCCACCACCATAGGATGGAGGTATACTAATCTAGTCATTCCGTTTGTAAAACCTCGAAATATTTATCTAAGATCCCATAAAGTATATACATTCCCGATCGTCTCGACGTACTGATTCGATGTAGCCATGCCTGTCTGTTGAAATCACGAAAGAGGACGAACGAGTAAAGCTAGCCGCTTGAAATTTGGCACAGATTCTTAGTATCGATGTAGATTGTTGGGGATGGCAATTGGGATATATCGATTCAGATTTAGCTCCCATATAAACCGATCTCCAAATTGACTTCTTGAGCCCATGGAAGCCGCAATTTTTGCCCGATTTAGCTGGAATTTCGCATGTAGTATTCTGTTATGACTTTCAAAAACTGTGCGAAGTACGATCTAAGTCGGTATATAACCTGATATAGCTCCCATATAAACCGTTTCCTCGATTTGACTTCTTGAGTCCTTATAAGCCGCAATTTTTGTCCGATTAATCTGAAATTTTGCGTGCGATGTTCTTTTACGACTTGTAACAAATGTGTCAAATAACCAGATATACAATAGCTCCTATGTAAACCGGTCTCTCGATCATCCGTGTTCGGTTCCTAGAAGCTTTAATATTTGCTGGTTTGACAGAAGGTATGGTATGTAGAATAAAATTATGCCCCGAAACTAAATTTATTTAGTTTTAATTTTTAGCAGAATCCATGGTGGTGGGTCCCCAAGATTCGGCCCGGACGAACTTATTACGCTTTTACTTTTTACTTACTCTATTACAAGAATATTTAATAAATATTCCAAAACACTTAACCTAACCTAACCTACCCGCCCATCCACCTCCGTCTCCGATATCTGGCGTTTTTGATGTAAAAAAAAAATATTCAAAATATGCTAGAATTATGCAAAATGTGCCAAAATAAAATATACATTTGAATATGTCTCTGATGTCTACTAATTGCAGAATTAAGAAAAAATTGTTTAAAAAATTGTTAAAAAAGCATATATAAAACTATTAATTGAAAAATTGATTAAAATGGTGAAAAAAACTTTATTTGTTAAGACAACAGTATTAACATTTAATTTTTATTTTATATAAATCATGGAATAAAAATTATGTACGAAAACTGCATGTTTCCATGAATCCCATATAATCTACCAATCTTTCAGTCGGTGGTTGAGAGATAGGGATTGTAGTCCCTTTGTCCACCAAGTACTGGTTCGGCATCTAACGGATTCCTAGATATGGCTACTGGCCAAATCTCACATATTAGCTGAGGATTGTGATTCTCAAAAGATATAAATTTATATCGGGCCCTATTCCCGGCTGTTCTTTCAAATTACAAGTTCGCTATGCTTAAAGCTTAAGATTTTCTATTTGAAAAATGTCAATGATAATGGCATTTGGTTTTTTCTTAACCTTAAGGAGTTAATATTGTTTTTCTTAAGGAGAAAAACTTTAGTTTTCTCTTTAAAATGCGTGTATATGCGTGTGTGTTGCAGCAAGCCTTAGTTGCTGGCAAACAAGACGACAAGGCGTAAAGATATTGTTCTGCAATACACAACCGCCTGTTGCATGTACCAGTCAGGATAGAATTTGAGCTTCATCGTCTTTTTTTGCTGATGTAGTTGTTGTTATCATAGTGTACGTGTGAGAGAATAGTTTTTTTGTGCAATATCCTTTTTGGTGGAATTGCGCAAGTGTGAGTTTTTTTGTGGCTATTGCACCAACACAGTCATGTATACAGTGTGTGTGTGTGTGTGTGTGTGTGTAAGCATTCTATGCGATTATTTTGGCTGTTATCTACTTTGTATTGTTGCCGTTATTTCAGCTGCAGCTGCTTTTGCAGCTGACGCCGTTGCTGTTGCTGCCATTCCACCACCTAGGAAATGTCCTTGTGGCTCAAATGGCACCCCCGCCATTGCCCATAACCTACCAAAACCATTTTAGGATACATTATTTGCAATATATTTTTAACGCCCTACCTTTTGCCACCATGGTGTGGCTCCTCCGTACTACACGCCACCTACCCACCCACTGTGCCATTATATATTCCTTCATTCCAAAGATTTCTGGTTTGGGTTATATTTGGATAGAAGGAGCCCCCAACTGCATCCTTCACGATTCTAGATCTCCCTGTAAATACTTCCATTTTTTTATTCCGTCTCTTTTTTTTCATCTCAAACTTTAGATGGGTTTCTCGGCATTTTTATAGTTTCTACTATTTCTCATGTTTTTTTTCGCTGCTCACACTTCTTCGCCTTCTTTAGGTTTTTCGTTATCCGTAGCAGCCACATCCTCGGCATGGGTATGGAGAGTACATAAGGAAGAACTTTTATATGTTTGTTTTTTTTTTCGTAAAGTCTTTTTGCGTTATTTATTCGCACATTTTTCCTATTCTCGCATATAATATAAAAACACATCCAAAGCAACGTTTATATTTATTTTCTTTTTTTTTTGTGCAATGTGCTCCTCTTCTCCTTTCTACATTCATATTGCTATTTTGCTATTTTTCTGCTGTTTTGTTTATTTTTTTGTGCTTTTTGTAGCTCTAGCATTCTGATGTGTTGTTTTTTCTCTTCAATTCTCATAAATAGAGAAATAAATTTCGCTGGCAAAAAAAAAAAAAAATTCTCCGTGGTATACGAAAATTACTTGAAAAATATAATAACAGACATCGAGTCGAATTCATCAAGCGTCTGTTGTTGAAGGCGGTTGCACTTTGTCGCACACATCGTGCTACTTACTACACCACGCACACAAATCATAATGACAGCGACAAACACACGCATATGGTGGCATTCTATACAAACTGAAATTCAAAATATGATCCCCTTTATACAAATTCGGCATAAAACCCATACAAAGATATCTTATTTGTGCTTGTTAACTATAGTCGCGTTACAGTAGCTACAATCATTTTCGAATGGCATTTAAATGAAGGTCTTATCTAAGAAATTCTGTATATTCTTCGTTTTTGAATAATTTTTTCATTCACTACATTCATTACACAAATAAAAACGCGTTAAGTTCGGCCAGGTCGAACTTTGGATACCCACCACCTTGGGTATATATGTAAACCACCTTTCGTCAAAATCCGGTGAAAATGCACATATCATGCCACAGAGCAGCTATATCGAAATATGTTCCGATTTGGACCAAATACTAATAAGTACAAGTCATTGTTCAAATGTGTATAAAAAAATATTGGTCTTTTAAGTAGCTATGTCTAAAAATAAACCGATCTGAACTATATACGACACGGATGTCGAAAAGCCTAACATAAGTCACTGTGTCAAATTTCAGTGAAATCGGTTTATAAATGCGCCTTTTATAGGGCCAAGACTTAAAATCGAGATATCGGTCTATATGGCAGTTATATCCAAATCTTGATCGATTTGGAAAAAGTTTCAGAAAAATGCCGAAGAGCCTAACCCGACTCACTGTGCCAAATTTCGGCGAAATCGGACAATAAATGCGCATTTTATGGCCCCAAAACCTTAAACAGAGAGGTTGGTCTATATGGCAGCTATATCCAAATCTGGACCGATCTGAGCCAAATTGAAGAAGCATGTGGAAAGGTTTATCATAACTCACTGTCCCAAATTTCAGCAAAATTGGATAATAAATGTGGCTTTTAAGGGCCTAAGACCCTAAATCGGAGGATCGGTCTATATGGGGGCTATATCCAAATCTGGACCGATCTGGGCCAAATTGACGAAGGATGTCGAAGGGCCTAACACAACTCACTGTCCCAAATTTCAGCAAAATAGGATAATAAATGTGGCTTTTAAGGGTCTAAGGCCCTAAATCAGGAGATCGGTCTATATGGCAGCTATATCCAAATCTGGACCGATCTTAGCCAAATTGACGAAGGATGTCGAAGGGTTTTTCGTAACTCACTGTCCCTAATTTCAGCAAAAATGGATAATAAATGTGGCTTTTAAAGGCGTAAGACCCTAAATCGGCGGATCGGTCTATATGGGGGCTATATATATATATATATATTAACCCATTTTCGTCACAATCCGGTAAAAATTGGATTACTTATGCACAGACATTGAATGGTCTTACAAACATATGTTCAATTCCTATATCAAAAAAGAAAACGATCTGAACCATATGGTACACGGATGTAGAAAAGCCTTACAGATCGGTCTATATGGCAGCTATATCTAAATATAGTCCAAGTCGGATACAGGGAGGCTCAAAACAAATCACGTTTAAAATTTCAGCAAAATCGGGTAATAAATAAAGCTTTTATGGGCTTTAGAGCCCTTATCGGCAGGTCGGTCTACATGGCAGCTATATCTAAATATAGTCTGATCTGAACAATAATTAAATCAGATTTTAGGAGGCCTAAACAAACTCAGTGTTTCAAATTTCAGCGAAATTGGATAAAAAATACAGCATTTGTTGGCTTCAGACCCTTTATAGGGAGATCTTTCTATATGGCAGCAATATCCAAATATAGTTCGATCTAAACCATATTTAGGTCAGATGTCGGAAGGATTAAAGTGGCTTACTATTTCAAATTTCAGCGAAATCGGGTGGTAAATAAAGCTTTTATGGCCTGCAGACCCTTTATCGGTAGATAGATCTATATGGCAGCTTTATCTAAATATAGTCGGATGTGAACCATATTTGATCCAGATGTCGGGAGTATGTGTGTTGACTCGGTGATGTAGGGTATTATATAGACGGCTCCGCCCGACTTTTGCCTATCCTTACAGGTTTAATTAAAAATGGTGAAAATTTCAATCACAATCGCAATTGAAAACAAGTAAAAGCGTGCTAAGTTCGGCCGGGCCGAATCTTATATACCCTCCACCATGGATCGCATTTGTCGAGTTTTTTTTTCCCGGCATCTCTTCTTAGGCAAAACGGGATATAAGAAAAGACTTGCTCTGCTATTAGAGCGATTTCAAGATATGGTCCCGTTTGGACCACAATTAAATTATGTGTTGGAGACCTGTGTAAAATGTGAGGCAATTCGAATAAGAATTGCGCCCTTTGGGGGCTCAACAAGTAAAATAGAGAGATCGATTTATATGGGAGCTGTATCAGGCTATAGACCGATTCAGACCATAATAAACACATATGTTGATGGTCATGTGAGGATGCGTCGTAAAAAATTTCAGCCAAATCGGTTTATATGGCAGCTATATCAGGTTATGGACCGATTTCAACCTAATTTGGCACAGTGGTTGAATGTCATAATAAAATACGTCATCAAAATTTCAGCCAAATCGGATAGGAATTGCGCATTCTAGAAGCTTAAGAAGTCAAGTCCCCAGATCTGTTTATATGACAGATATATCAGGTTATTGACCGATTTCAACCATACTTGGCACAGTTATTGAATATCATAACAAAACACGTCGTGCAAAATTTCATTCCAATCGGATAAGAATTGCGCACTCTAGAGGCTCAAGAAGTCAAGACCCAAGATCGGTTTATATGGCAGCTATATCAAAACATGGACCGATATGGCCCATTTACAATACCAACCGACCTACACTAATAAGAAGTATTTATGCGAAATTTCAAGCGGATAGCTTTACTCCTTCGAAAGTTAGCGTGCTTTCGACAGACAGACGGACGGACGGACATGCTTTGATCGACATGAAATGACGTGACGATCAAGAATATATATACCTTATGGGGTCTCAGACGCATATTTCGAGGTGTTACAAACAGAATGACGAAATTAGTACACCCCCATCGTATGGTTGAGGGCATTTTTTTCTCCCACCACCATAGGATGGTGGTATACTAATATAGTCATTCCGTTTGGAACACCTCGAAATAATGATCTGCGACCCCATTAAGTATATACATTCTGGATCCTTTTAACATTCTGATTCGAACTAGCCATGTCCCTCCGTCTTTCTGTCGAAGTCATGATAGAGGTCGAACGCATAATGCTAGCCGCTTGAAATTTGGCACAGATACTTAATTTCAATGTAGGTCCTTGGGGATTTCAAATGGGCCATATCGGTTCATATTTAGATATAGCTCCCATATAAACCGATCTCCCGATTTGACTTCTTGAGACCTTAGAAGCCACAATTTTTGGCCGTTTTGGCTAAAATTTTGCATGTAGTATTCTTTTACGACTTCCAATAACTGTGCCGAGTACGGTCCAAATCGGTATATAACCTGATGTAGCTCCGATATAAACTGATCTCCAGATTTTACTTCCTGAGTCCCTAGAAGCAGACATTTTTGTCCGATTTGGTCGAAATTTTGCTTGTAGCGTTCCGTTATGACTTTTAACAACTGTGCCAAGTACTGGCAATAAACTTGGTTAACCCGAAGCCTTTCGAGTAGCCTCAGTCCGAGTTAAGGGAGTAGGCGACGAATGCGCATGCAACATTGTGGAACAGCGAAACGGTCGGTAGGAAGGCGAAATTCCTATAGGGGGATCCAGATCGTGAGAAGACGAGGCTATGAAAGGAAGCAAGAAGGAGGTCAGTATAGCTATTGGTATCGAGACTTACACACTTGGGGTCCTTAGACCTGTACCCGGTGCACCAGGTCTTTAGAAACTGGATAAACCATATGCTAAGGGACAGATGGATACATTGCAGATCCCATGACATAAATACGAGGGAAAAAGTGGCTCAGGGCACGCCACAGGGGGACATTTTATCGCCACTAACCACCATAAATGACCTATTACGGATGCTGACTGAGGTTGCCGAAAGGGTCTAGCAGATGGCACGCGACTGGGCTAGATCTAGGGGTCTCAATGTTAACCCAGAGAAAACCGAAGGAAGACGATATCTGAGTCACATTAAGGAGCGTACTGAGAAGGCTCACAGATGTTGGGCGCTATATAGACGGGCCGTAGGCTGGAAATGGGGCCTGAATCTGAGGATAGTCCATTGGCTCTATATGAGCGTGATTAGACCAATACTTAGTTACGCCTCAGTAGTTTGGTGGACTGCGATGGTATAAAAGTGCAACGTTAAGTTAATACAACAGTTTCAGAGAACATGTTGTCTTGGCATAGGCGGGACGATGCGAACCACTCCTACTAGGGCACTGGAGACTATTCTTGATATTCGACCCATAAACATACGGATTATGTGCCTTATAAGGCGATGGGAGTATGGACTAAAGATAGGAGCTGGTCATACCATCGCGGTATAAACAGAACGACGATGATAGGAAACTTGGAAGGAATGGAAGAGGTTCCCATCGGACACTTGAGGTCCAGTAATCCTTGTGGAACTAGGGGTCTGCATTGAGAACTGGAACTGAAATCTGTTTTAGACTGCCTGACCATAATACGGTCCTACTGGCGGTGATCCGAACGATCACGGAATGCTTAAGGTGGTGTGTTGCTAATGCAAGAACGTCGAGTGTGAACATCGTTACGGACAGTAAAGTGGCCATAAGTTCAATAACAACCAGGACGGCAAAGTCACGAACAGTCTTGGAGGGTCAGAAGGAGGTTAACTTCTTCTCTGAGAATGGCAAAATCTGATTCATTTGAGTGCCTGTCCATAGCGAAGTAAGGAGGAATGAAATATCAAATGTTTTGGCAGTGAAGGTCAGAGGACTGCCGTCAAGAAACTTGGTTGACCCGAAGCCTTTCGGGTCGACGCAGTCCGAGTTTAAGGCGTGGGCTGCGGACGCGTATGTAACAATTTGGAACAGAGAAACGGTCGCTAGGGGAGATCCCGATTTCGAGAAGACGAGGCTATTACTGAAAGGAAGCACGAAGGAGGTCAGTAGAGCTTTCAGTATCATAAAAGGATACATAGCACTCCAGACTCTCTTTTATAAAGTTGGTGCGACAAGTGATAGTATGGGTGGAGCATGTGGAGAAGATGATGAGGCGTATGAGCTTTTCCAATGTCATTGCTCGGTTTTCGCGGCTGACAGACACCGGCACTTCGGTGGGGACACAATATCAGACATAAACCGGCTAAGGGGCGTAGCAGCCGGTTGCACGTACCGGATTGACCCGATAGAGTTCTTCAACGACAAGGGCTGCGTGTTATGGAAAACCATTAGGGATTTTGGAAGCACCACGGAATTCCTGACTTAAATTTTCTTTTTCGAGGTTACTTTTTAGTTTTGACAGCGCACAACAAGCTGTTTACTGGCTTTGGTGTCTGTCCATAGTGGGATGGGACGCATTAATATCCGCATCCTCTTTTAAACCTATTCTTACCTAAAGACGCATTAATATGGGCCAATTACTCATAGATTTTAGGTTTTAATCTATCACACAGTACGCTTGAAAGTACCGATGGAGAGGAGACATATTTTCCTATGTTGTTGGCATATTTCGTCTTGTCTCTGTCCTTTTTTGTGTACGGAACATAGTATGCTGAGGTTCCCATCATCTGGTATGCGTTCTTCCAGTCAGTTCGGGCAGACGAGCTGATGTAAACACTTTATCTCCGTATTGCTTCCGGTTTTAAATAGTTCAGCGGGCAACTCACAGGCTTTTGCTGCCTTGTCGTTCTTCAGTCGGGTCACTGCTACTTGAAGGCAAACATTTTAAACAATCATCAGGGATTATTTCTGGGGTATTCTCATTGTCGCAATCGTCAGATACTAGCAGCTGCAAAACAGTTACCAGATTTTTTGACACTGATGTGTCTACCATTGGTTTGATTTTTAATTATTTGGTACAATTTCCGGACTACATTCTGACAACTGTACATTTCAATTCGCTTACACTCACGACTTTCTATTTCCATTTTCTTTTCGCCTTGTTGCGGAATAGACGTTTCTATTTTTCTATTTCTCCCAATACCTGTCTTTCATCTGACGCTTTGCGACTGATTGCAGAGTTGCCTCTATGCCGCATTCTTAGCTTCAGTAGCATTTCGACACTCTTAGCCGTACCATGGGTTTCTTGGGGAAGGCTTCTGATACCCAAGTACGGATTTGGCGTAATTTTCTATGGAGTGGGCTATGGTTTGCCACTGCACCGTTATATCATCGGAACAAGTAGTGCTTTCACCAAGCAGTTGGGTCAGTCATTGCCATCACATTATTTTGCAGCTTTTCAATGTCCAGCTTCCATGCAGCATCAGATCGCACTTGTCTCGCAACGCTTAAACGCGTGCGAACCTTTGCTCCAACAAGGTAATGATTCGAATCTATGTTTGCCCCTCAGATCGATCATACATCTAACACGCTGGATGAATAGTTTCCGTCTCTTACAACGCGATCCATTTGGTTTCTCATGTTTTGATTGGGTGACATCCATGTGGTCGTGTGAATCATTCGATGTTGGAATCTGGTGCTGCTAACTGCCAGGGTATTTGTCACGGTAAAGTCTATTAACCTCAGTCCATTGGCTAAATTTGGATCAATGATATTTCCTTCCCTATCTTCGCATTAAAATCTTCCGGAACGATTTTAATATCATGGGTGGCTTTGATGGTCAAAATTTACGAAAATTTATAAAAAAAGGGACATCTTTTTTGGAACTTTTGAAAATTTTTAGCAAAAAATATTTTTCATATTGAAAACAATTCCAATCCCATTATCCCATTTTAGACCACTGCCCATTCTTAAGGGGCAATCGATTTTGAACTTATGTCCTCCTCTACAAATGTTTAGAAAATTTTTTACCGGTCAGATCAAAAAATAAAAAGTTGTGGACCTATTCTGCCTACATGCCAGCTATATCCAAATATGATACGGCACAGATGATGATGAAGAGTGTCCACCCATTCAATTTATGAGCTGCGACTATAGAGAGAACACCTCGATGTTTCGCATGGCGTCAGCAGAACGTATTCATACTGCGAAAAAAAACTCGTTCAAAGTATCCACACTGGAAGGACGCAAAACTGGACTTGGTGAGAAAGATGGGCTTCCCTAGGTCACAAAAGCGGTGGTCTTTATCAAGGGATGGGGCTGGAAATTCACGACGGAAAGCACGGTGAAAGGTTTAAGCAAGCAAAACCAAGGTTTGGCTGTGGAAAACGGGAGGTCTTCCACAATGAGGAAAAGCAGGAAGGAACTCTTGACAAAATCTCCTTGACAAGTTTGGTTAGGACTAAAGGCATCTAGAGGAGAAAGGCTGTCTTTTTAAGATTGGAATGTCTTGGAAAGGCAAAGATGCTCATTTTGAGACATTAGGCAGTGCTGTGACAGAAGACTTAATACCACCTGAGATATGTAAAGATACTATTGGGTTGCCGAAAAAGTAATTGCGGATTTTTTAAAAGAAAGTAAATGAGTAAATGCATTTTTAATAAAACTTAGAATGAACTTTAATCAAATATACTTTTTTTACACTTTTTCCTAAAGCAAGCTAAAAGTAACAGCTGATAACTGACAGAAGAAAGAATGCAATTACAGATTCACAAGCTGTGAAAAAATTTGTCAACGCCGACTATATGTAAAATCCGCAAATACTTTTTGGGCAACCCAATAATATTGGAACATAAGAAAGTGCAGGTATGGGAGACTCAATACAGTCTAACGAACAGGGAACCGACGATGGAACCATCACCCACGTTCTCAAGATTCGGAAGACCAGGATAGGCAAAGATCATAATATTGAAACATCATGTAGTGTAGTGACAGGAAACTCAATGCTGCCCAACGAGCGGAAACCAGACGATGAGACCATAACCCTCTCCCAAGAAGCTCATTTTCTGCAGTACCAATTATTGACGTCATTCATATAAACCTTCAACGGAGCGACACAGCTACACAGGCTCTGATGGAAAAACTCAGCAAGGGAAAAATTCGTATTGCCTTCATTCAGAAGGCATGGACGACCCGGAACAAAGTTTCTGGACTGGAGCATATCAACTACCAATTATTCTATGCTAACACTGGTACTCGGCCGAGGACCTGTGTTGTTTGTCATAAAATTTTAAATTATATATTTCCCCTAGAGTTGTCAACTTCGTATGCAATGGTGCTGAGGCAGGGCGACGGTGGAGCATACCTGGCATCACTTTACCTACATTTCGACTCTCTGATAAGGAAGGGAAAACAGTCAGGAAATGAGATACTAATATGTTGCGATGCGAACTCTGATCACATTTCGTAGGATAGTACCAACATTAACAAGCGGGGCCAAGCCCTGGCAGAATTCTTGTATACTAACGACCTAATAACACTTAATATTGGTTATACCGCTACCTTTGTTAATAGAATTGGGAAGGAGGTTTTAGATGTGATAATATATTCAGAAAACCTGACCGATGAGGTTTTGGATTGGAGTGTCCCCATGGAGCACATCTTCTCGTACCATCGCTACAGTAGGTTTAGAACAGCAGGGCCAGCGCCGCATTTGATAAGCTTCCGCAATAAGAATTGGGCAAGATACTCTCAATTGTCCAAGCATATATATATATTTCCGGAGTTACTACAGAAAGAAACGGACTATCTCGCGCCCCATCTGGCTGCTATTTCAACAGCGTATCTAGCACTTGCATATACTTCGAATACATCGCACCATCACTTTAGTTAAGAGACAACGACTGAAGATCGTGTCTTGACTTTAACATAAATACAACTTTGGCATGCATGGGCGTCATTAATGAAGAGGTATCACTGTCGTTGTCGCTTCCAAATAGAACAATGCCGGTTTTTGTTTATGGCCGTCCAAAACAAATACACAACACAACCAACAAAAAAAAAAACCATGAAATACTCCAACAAAGTGCTTGAAAATGGTCACAAATTATATGAATTTTAGAAAAAAAAGAGATGAAATACTGCAACCCACCAAACGGACGCTAGCGACAAACGCCAGGCGGCAAGGCAAACATTGTTCCACATGCCAACACGGGCTTTGTGTTTCCAGCTCTATTTTCTTAGCGACTATCACATGAACGAGCGGCCAACGCCAACATAATGCATAGAGTTTTTAATGAAAAACATTTTTTATCTAATTTATTGTGCAAAGCCAAATATCTTTGCATTTATATTTTTGTTGTTTTACTTGCTTTTTTTTAAGAAAAGCTAAAAAAAAAAAATATTTTACGAAGCAAATAATCACCATAGAATTTATGACATCATCACTTTTGATCCTACTCCTAGACGAGACACTGGTTCTGTACACTCAAGTTTGTTGGAAGCAATATTTAATTGAGATGGCTTGTGCAACCTGAAAGCCGAAACTGACCGTTGACTTATTATAAAGCGTATGGGTTTCCAACTTTAAACATTTAAACGAACCTTGAGATGTTTATGCTTAAAGGGATATACATGCATCATTAATAAACATCCTACCTAAAGAAGCCTTTAAAGCACATGGTTCGTGAGAGTTGTCCAAATTTAAAAACTCTATCATGAATGATTCAACAAAACTTTGTGTGTAAAAGTACGTCTGAGAAATAACTATCAATACCGAAAAGATCACAACTAATCGAAAATCGGATCTCTTCCCCGAATTAACAAACTAAATTTTTTTATACCCACCACCGAAGGATGGGGGAATATTCTTTTGGTCATTCCGTTTGCAACACATCGAAATATCCATTTCCGACTCTATAAAATATATACATTCTTGATCAACGTCCGTCCGTTCCCTGTCCATTCGTCTGTCCGTCTGTCTGTTGAAATCACGCTACAGTCTTTAAAAATAGAGATATTGAGCTGAAACTTTACACAGATTTTTTTTTCGCCCATAGGCAGGTTAAGTTCTAAGAAGGGCTATATCGGATTATATCTTGATATAGCCCCCATATGGACCAATCCGCCGATTTAGGGTCTTAGACCCATAAAAGCCACATTTATTGTGCTGAAATTTGGGACAGTGAGTTGTGTAAGGCCCTTCGACATCCTTATTTAATTTGGCCCAGATCGGTCCAGATTTGGATATACCTGTCATATGGACCGATCTCTTGATTTAAGGTTTTGGGTTCATAAAAGGCGCGATATCGCCGAAATTTGGGACATTGATTTAAGATAAGTCCCTCGACTTACTTTTGCAATATGGCACAGATCGATCCAGATTTGGATATACCTGTCATATAGACCGATCTCTTGATTAAAGGTTTTGGGTTCATAAAAGGCGTATTTATTGTCCGATGTCGCCGAAGTTTGCAACAGTGAGTTAAGTTAAGCCCCTCGACATACTTTTGCCATATGGTACAGATCGGTCCAGATTTGAATATAGCTGCCATATAGACCGATCCGCCGATTTAGGGTCTTAAGCCCATAAAAGCCACATTTACTATCCGATTTTGCTGAAACTTGGGACAGTGAGTTATGTTAGGCCCCTCGACATCCTTCTTCAGTTTGACCGAGATCGGTCCAGATTTGGATATAGCTGCCATATGGACCGGTCTCTCGATTTAAGGTATTGGGTTCATAAAAGCGCATTTATTGTCCGATATCGCCGAAATTTGGGACATTGAGTTAAGTTAAGTCCCTCGTCTTACTTCTGCAATATGGCACAGATCGATCCAGATTTGGATATAGCTGTCATATAAACCGATCACTCGATTTAAGGTTTTGGCTTCATAAAAGGCGCATTTATTGTCCGATGTCGCCGAAATTTGGGGCAGTGAGTTGTATTAGGACCTTCGACCGTATTTTTCAATTTGGCTCGGGTCGGTCCCGATTTCGATATAGCTGCCATATAGACCGATCTCTCGATTTAAAGTTTTGGAGCCATAAAAGGCGCACTGAAATTTGACACAGTGACTTCTGTTAGGCTTTTCAACATCGCGTCGTATATGGTTCAGATCAGTTTATTTTTAGATATAGCTACTAAAAAGAACAATATCTTGTTATACACAATTGAACAATGACTTTTACTTTTTAGTATTTGGTCCAAATCGGAACATATTTCGATATAGCTGCTATCGGGCATAAGGTATGCCGGATTTTCACCGGATTTTGACGATAGGCGGTTTACATATATACCAGAGGTGGTGGGTATCCAATGTTCGGCTCGGCCAAACTTAACGCCTTTTTACTTGTTTGTTTCTTTTTTGTATTGGGCTGCTGCTTAGTACAAAAAATTTAAAAGGAGTCTGTTTTGATCTGACCAAATCTTAGGTACCCACTCCATGTGAACCGATATTTCCCATTAGCTACTCCCAATTACCCTAATCAATAAAAAGTAATATTGCAAATTTGCCCATGAACATTCCTTTAAAGATCAGGGGCAAACTTCTCGCACTTCGATGAGTGCTGTCTGATTCAAGTTTTAGCTCAAAGGGGTCTTCTTTTTATAGCCGAGTCCAAACGGCGTACCGCAGTGAGACACTTCTTTGTGGAGGAGTTTTTACATGGCAAAGTATCTCACAAGTTTTGCCGTCGTTAGGAGGGGATAATCATCGCTGCAAACCTATTAAGATATAGAGTTGTCAAAAGCGGCTTTGTAATCGACGAAATTATAGTAACCTGGCTGGACCGGTGTGCTTCGCTATACTTTAAAGTGGTTATTTAAAATTTAATGTTTCTTTAAATGCTAAGAAGCTGGTGCCCAGAGCCATTATTTGTATGTATATTTTTTTCGACGTCCCAATACGTGTGAAGAATTTCATTACAATCGGTTTAGATTTAGATATAGCTCCCATATATGTCTTCCATCCGATATGCCCTCTAAAGGCTATAGAAACCAAATCGAAAAAAAAATTGCAGCTTGTAATGACTCAAGATATCAGATCAGGAGAACGGTTTAAATGGGAGCTATATCGGGTTATAGGCTGATTTGGGCCAGTACTTGGCCCTGTTGTTGAAAGTTAAAACAAAACACTACATGCGATTTTCAGCCAAATTGGATAAAAATTGCGGCTTCCAGAGCCTGAAGAATTCAAATCGGAAGATCGCTTTATATGGGAGCTATACCAGGTTATAGGCCGATTTAAACCGTACTTGGCACATATGTTGAAGGTCGTAATAGAATGCTATGTGTTGACTTGCAGGGGCTCAAGAATGAACTCTGGAGATCGATTTCTTAATCTGAACCAAAAGCCCATTTGCAATTCCCAACGAACCACCTCAATATTAAGTATTTGTTCAAAATTTCAAGCGGCTAACTTAACCCGTTCGACCTCTATCCTGCTTTCTACAAACAGACGGACGGACGGGCAGACGGATGGACAGACGGATGGACAGACGGACGAACGGGCAGAACGACGGATGGATAGACGGACGGACATGGCTAGATCGACTTAAAATGTCTTGACGACCAAGAAAGAATATTTATACTTTATGGAGTCTTTGGCGAATATTTCGGGGTATTACAAACGTACCCTCAATTGGTAGATCGGTCTATATAGCAGCTATATCTATATAGTCTGATCTGACTCACATTTTCAAATTTCAATGAAATCGGGTAATAAATAAAGCTTTTATGAGCTTCAGACCCTTAATTGGCATATCGGTTTATATGACAGCTATATCTAAATCATCAAAAAAACTTATCTATGCCAAATTTCAGCTCAATATCTCAATTTTTGAAGGCAGGAGGGTGATTACAGCAGACGGATAGACACATGGACATCGTTTAATCGTCTTAGAATTTTACAACGACCCGATGTATATATACTTTGTGAGGTCGGAAATTGAACAGTTCAAAATTTACCTGTTCTGGTTGCCGGGCCACAGAGATATCCCAGGGAATTCTAAAGCAGACGAGCTTGCGAGACTAGGAACCCTTACACACACTCCAGGGACACTGGAATCTGTGGATATGCCTCTAGCGACATGTAAGCTAAGTTTTCAGGAGCAGGCCCGAAGGGCAACGAATGATAGATGGCCACAAAGAGGGGGCTGTGAGAATTCCAAAACTATGTGGCCTCATCTAGACTTGAAGAGGTCTACTGCTTTGCTGTCATTGTCTAGAACAGACGTCTCAATCATTGTGTCCGTCATGACAGGTCACTGTCTAATCGGAAAACATGCTGACAGACTGAAGGTTGCCAGCAACGACTTTTGCAGAAGCTGTTGGGACATCGAGGAAGAAGTGACTATAGAACACCTTCTGTGTGTGTGTCCCGTACTAGCAGTTAGAAGGAGTTCCACTTTAGGTTCTCATTTCTTTGAGAACCTGTCGGATTTAGCGGATGTGAACATTCGCAAGTTACTGGGATTTTTAAAGCGATCTGGTTGGTTCAGCGGTAGGAACTAGAGGGCATCTTCCTTCTTCTATTCCTGTGGTATCACAATGGACGAATTCGTCTAAGTGAGTCTGATGGCAGACTGCCACTTAAATCTTATCTAACTTATGTTGCAAACGGAATGAATAAATGAATATACCCCCTATCCTATGGTGGCAGGTAACTTATTAGCCATAACAATAAATGACTCTATGGCAATCAATTCAACATCTGCCCTTGGATCAACTCCAGGACCTGCTAGGGTCGCCAAATTTTGCATAGTTATGTTGCACTATGTTAAGTTTCGTATACATATCTGCATCATTCAAAAGTTCCACTTAAATGTTTATAGCATTATAAACTGATGGAAGGATCTTCAAAAATTCACCTACGGCTTAACACTCAGTGGGATCCAAAAGAATCCTGACCTCACAGTCGCTTTACTAACGGCATATTTGGAGCACTTAATACGTTGCATAGGGCATAATGCGTATAGCTAGGTCAATATGAATGAAATTAAGAGAACCTAACAATAAAAGGTATCCTTGGGTAACAAAGCTATAATGTCGTATTGCCAAATATAAGAATCTCCCGTAACTGCAGCAGATCACTTGAGGTAGTGAATGTAGCTATTTTCGACCCAACTTTGAGATGATCTAGTCGTATCCGTCCGTCCGTTTTCCTGTCTGTTGTAATCACTCTACAGCCCAAAAAGAAGATTTATATGAACATGTATGACACTTTGTAAATTATACTCCTCGATATGCGGAACATTAAAAAGACATTTGTGCGACGAAAAACAAAAATCCCATTGAATTAAGCAGCAATCACCAGCAAAACTATGTTTCTAAACCAGAAAAAAAATCCATAGCAGATCCAAAAAAAGTATTAGTTTCTGCAGCCCATGGCTATCTTCGCAGTGTCAAACCATCCAATGCACATGCCTGCCATGAAACTTACAGAGACTCCCAATTTTCCCCATGCACCAAGGCATGGGGTTTGATGCCTTTTTCGGTATTCCTCTTGGAAGGCTGCTATTGTTGTCTGCTTGCCCATTTTGTCTATCTATCGCATATGCATCCGGGCAACATTGAATGAATGGAAATTTGCAACAGGTGCTTACAATTGCGCTGCTATTTCCTCCCAGATCCCCCATTCTCATGCTACTCCAGGCGCAAGCCAGCAAAGGAGGCCCTTGGTGGAATGGGTGTTGTGTGGTGTGAAAACAAATGGAAATACGAGCTGAGAAGCACCATGCACTTAGTCGTGTACTACAAGCCCATGTAGCATGAATAGGGGAATGGTGTACACAACTAACTCTTAACATCATCTATGGCCGCGGCGGCAGCATCACCAGCGAGCAACAGGCAAGACAAGAACTACTGCTGCAGCTGCTGTTGTCGTAGCTTTAGCTGCCGAATCAACGGCAGCAGGCATCAGCAACACTTGTAGTTTTAATAGCAGGTAAAAAGAGTGGAAAACAGCATCTTATAAAAATGATAATAATCCTTCCTTCCGTATTCTTTGCTCGCAGTGGCACGCGGTGGTAGAGTCGCAGGCATGGTGTTGTTTTTGTTTTAGCCGCGACAAAATACGCAATTCGAACACTACGAAATGGGAAAATTTAGATATCTTAACATCTCGGACAATACGAAGGCTTGGAGGGTATGATAAATAAATAATTAGCTATATTTATTTATCATACCCTCCATCATAGGATGTGAGTATATTCAATACCAGCCACTCGAAAATTGGCACAAGTGCTTCTTATTGATGTATGTAGATCGGTTGGTATTATATGTAAGATGTCCCAAATTGTTCCATATTTTGATAACACTCCCATCCGAGCTACAGATTGTACCTCTTAAGCTCCTATTTGGTTCAAGTCTAATCCGATATTGCTGCATTTGTGCACAATGACATCTAGGTTAGGTTAGGTCTGACTTGGTCTACAACCGATATAGCTCCCAAATAAACGCATATCCCTATTCGACTTCGTGTGCAACTACAAGACATAAATCTTATCCGAAAAACCAGTCTTTTTATACCCTCCACCATAGGATGGAGGAATAGTAATTTCGTCATTATGTTTGTAACACCTAGAAATATGCATCTAAGACGCTAACTTTCAAAGGAGTTAAGCTAGCCGCTTGAAATTTTGCGCAAATAATTTTTATTACTGTAGTTCGGTTGGGATTGTAAATGGGCCAATTCGGTCCATGTTTTGATATAGCTGCCATATAAACCGATCTTGGATCTTGACTTCCAGAGCATCTAGAGGGCGCAATTCTTATCCGAGTTGACTGAAATTTTGCACGTGGTGTTCTTGTATCACTTTCAACAACTGTGGTAAGTATGGCCCAAATCGGTACTTAACCTGGCATAGCTGCCATATAAACCGATCTTGGGTCTTGACTTCTTGAGCATCTAGAGGGCGCAATTCTCGTCCGATTTGACTGAAATTTTGAACGTGGTGTTTTGGCATCACGTCCAACAAATGTGGTAAGTATGGTCCATCGGTACTTTACCTGGCATAGCTGCCTGCTGATGGGGGGGCAATTCTTATCCTATTTGGCAGAAATTTCGTATAACGGCTTCTCCTGTGACCTTCAACATACGTGTCCAATATGGTCTGAATCGATCAATAGCTTGATACAGCTCCCATATAAAACGATCTCCCGATTTTGCTTCCTGAGCCCCCACAAGGCGCAATTCTTATCCGAATGAATTGAAATATTATATTGGGTTGCCCAAAAAGTAATTGCGGATTTTTCATATAGTCGGCGTTGACAAATTTTTTCACAGCTTGTGACTCTGTAATTGCATTTTTTCTTCTGTCAGTTATCAGCTGTTACTTTTAGCTTGCTTTAGAAAAAAAGTGTAAAAAAGGTATATTTGATTAAAGTTCATTCTAAGTTTTATTAAAAGTGCATTTACTTTCTTTTAAAAAATCCGCAATTACTTTTTGGGCAATGACTTCGTCAATGTTGAGCATTCAATTCATATATGGTCCGAATCGGACTATAGCTTGATATAGCTCCAATAGCAAAACATTTCTTATTGATTATTCTTTGTTTGCCTCAAAAGAGACACCGCGTAAAGAACTCAACAAATGCGATCCATGGTGGAGGGTATATAAGATTCGGCCCGTCTGAACTTAGCACGCTCTAACTTGTTTAATCCCTAGGCCAGATACCATCATTTTACTCGCGGCTTAAACAAAAACACCTTTCCGCTCTACAAAGTTGCCAACGACAGTATAACCATTTGTGTTGCCTGCAATTCTCTAGTTATTGCTGAAAATTATTAACTATGGCCCGAAAACCTACGATTGTCGGTAGTGTAACCTTTCTACTTCAGCTTACCATACCCGATGCTGTCGACACCATTGCATATTTAGTTGGCCAGAGTATACTTTTCAGTTACTGTTTTCTTTGGGCAATTCTACGCGAATTTTACAACCACTAAAGGGAGCAAGGAATGGCTGGTACTGCTTTAGCACTTGCCTGTTGCTTGCACCCAAAGAGGCTGTCTTTTGTTATTGTTGCTTATTTTGTTTTTCTTTGGGGGCTCTAACCAAGGCTCTGTTGCATGAATGAACCATGCAACGAATGAATGGGGATGGCAGTCATTTTTTATTCCGTGAAAAACTAATGTCAGCCAGGTGCACATCAGCAAAGTAAGGCGCTTCTTGGAAAGGCTTTTCAAGGCAGGCTTATAACCGAGTTTTCGCAGAGGGCTACATATATACTCAAATCTAACCTAAACCATAAAATATGTATCAATTTTGGTGTAGAAATTACTTCACTTCTTCTAATCTTTGTAGTATTTATACTAATAGCCGAAATTGGCATATAACTCACATAGAAATACCAAAAATTGCTTATATTGATGAAACACCACTATATTTGAATAGCAGGCGTGGCTGGCCTTGCTTAGGAGTTGCCTAAAAAAGAACTTGGTTGGATGGTGGTACAGGTTAGGTTAGAGGGAGGGTGCGGATACCGCCCAGACTAATATTGCCAAATGCAAATATGCCCATGAACATTCCACTATGGAACAGGGGCAAACTTCTCACATATCAATAAGGGCAGTCCGATTCAATTTCAAACTCAATGATAATGAGCCTCCATTTTATAGCCGAGTCAGAATGGCATGCCACAGTGCGACACCTCTTTGGAGAGAAGTTTTAAATGGCATAGTACCTCACAAATTTCTTGGACAGTAAACTGAATTGGAAGTGTCTCATTCAGAAGCGTACTGAGAAGGCTCACTGATGTTGGGAACTATGTAGACTATGTGGATGTAGGCTCGAAATGGGGCCTGATTCTGAGGATAGTATACTGGCTCTACACGAGCGTGATAACACCAATACTTACTGACGCCTCAGTAGTTTGTTGGACTGCTATGGAGAAAAAGTGCAACATAAGGACCATACAACAGGTTCAGGGAACATGTTGTCTTGGCATAGGCGGAGCGATGAGGACCACGCCCACTAGGGCACTGGAGACTATTCTAGATATCCGACCCTTTGAAATACAGATTAAGGGTGAGGCAGCCACTACGGCTATGGGACTTAAGGCGATGGGAGAATGGATTGAGGATGGGAGCAGCTCATACCATCGCGGTATAATCGAGGCGACGATAGGAAACCTGGAAGGAATGTAAGAGGTTTACCGGATACCAGATATGAACCTTGAAGTCGAGTGCGAGGCACTGCTGCCATTGGCACAATCTTGGATTGACAGAATCCTAGTATTGCCGTCTGGAAGATCATGTCACACGGATGAATCAAAGCTAGAGGACAGAGTGGGCCTGGGGGTTTACATTGAGAACCCAGGGACTAAGATCTGACCATAATACGGTCCTGCAGACGGAGATCCGGGCGATCACGGAATGCGTGAAGTGTTGTGGTGCTAACGCGAGCAGGTCGACTGTGAACATCTTTACCGACAGTGAAATTGCCATAAGGGCAATAACAACCAGGACTGTAGGGTCACAGTCTTGCAGTGTAAGAAGGAGATAAACGCCTTCTCTGAGGATGGCAAAATCCGCATCGTTTGTGTGCAGGGCCATAACGGACTAAGGGGAAATGAAAAGGCGGCGGTGAAAGCCAGAGGACTGCCGTCAATAAACTTGGTTAACCCGAAACCTTTCGTGTCGACGCAGTCCGAGTTTAGGGAGTGGGAGACGAATGCGCATGCAACATTGTGAAACAGCGAAACTGTCGGTAGGACAGCGAAAATCCTATGGGGGGATCGAGATAGTGAGAAGACGAGGCTATTACTGAAAGGAAGTAGGAAGAAGGTCAGTATAGCTATTGGTATCATAACGGGCACATAGGACTACGAGCTCACTTATGTAAAATCGGTGCGGCAAGTGATAGCATGTGTAGGGCATGCGGGGAAGATGATGAGACGTTGGAGCATTTTCTTTGTCATTGGCCGGCTTTCGCGTCCAACAGATACCGGTACTTAGGTGGAGACACAATATCAGACATAAACCAACTTAGGGGAGTGGCATCGAAAACAATTAAGGATTTTGTAAGCAGCACGGAATTCCTAACTTAAAATTTTCTTTTTAGAGGTTCCTTTTAGTTTTTAGAGCACACAACAAGCCGATTACTGGCTAAAGTGTATGTCCATAGAGGCATGCGGCGGATTAATATCTGCACCCTCTTTTCAACCTAATCTATCCTAACATCACAAACATTGCCAGCATTAGGAGAGGAAAGCCTATGCGCTACGGTGGCCTCCGCATGTAACACCTCTTCTGTCTTGGCACTGATAGGATCTTTGGTTCCTGATGGAGGTGGTCCTCATGAAAACTGAGGAGACAGCCCGTCGCAGTTCGAAGGGTGGCATTCTGACAGATCTGAGTATTATTCCACTGCGTGTCACAAAGTTGACGAGCATCACACTGGCACTGCATAACTTACCACAGACCGGTCAATTGCTTTGTACGTGGTCACAAGGTTTCTTTGTCTGCTCCCCAAGTGCTGTCAGCAAGTGACTTGAGGACCTTGTTCATACTTTTAACTTAATCGCAAATTGCTGTGGCATATAGGAAGAATGGGTAAGAACTGTCAAATGTGACGCCAAGTATTTTGGGAAACTTGATGGTCGGAATCATTTCTCCATCGACCATCACAGTCAGCTCAGTATTCACCTCACGCGTATTTGTAGTGAACAAAGTGGCTGAAGATTTGGAGGCAGATATCTTTAGATTTCTTGCAGCGAAATATGAGCAAGTTCGTTGAAGTAGACTTTCAACCTATCTCAAATGTCAACAATGGGTGTGGAGCCTGATGCCATGATCGTACAATCGTCTGCAAATGATGATGCAAATGCCGTCTAGAGGGGGTGGAATGGAAGATAGGTAGAGGTTAAACAGTGCCGAGGATATCACCCCATCTTGGGGAACTCCCTGTTTCACTTTACGGTGCTTCGACTTCTTATCCCTAAATTCCACAAATGACTGGCGACCACACAGATAATTCGCTACCCAGCGTTTCAGGCCTGGCTGGAGGGACGTGTTGGCGATGTCCTCTAATAATTTGGCATGACTGAACTGTCGAATGTCTTCGATAGTGCCACGAGGACCGACCTAGCACATGGCCTGAGCTGATTCAAGCCACAGCAAATGTGTGCAGTGATGGCATGCTATGCAGTCTTCGAAATCGATGTTTATGCTCGGAGAATGGCAATTCTCCTACGAGGCTCGAGAGGAGTAATGCCTCAAGCGTCTTTGCTACTGGTTAGAAAAGGGAGATCGGTCTGTATGACTCCCATAAATACGGGTCCTTTCCAGGCTTCAGTAGTGGGATCACTCTGCCCATTTTCCAGACATCGGAAACTATAAGAGTGTTCAAAGACAGGTTGATGACAGTAGTAAGGTACTCAACTCCAGGTGAATCCAGATTCTTCAACATCAATGTAGACATTCCGTCGAGGCCCATCGCCTTAGATGATTTGGCGCCATGGATGATATTCGTAACTTCACCCACGGTAAATTGTGATGGCGGTTCATCGGCTCGGAGAACACCGAATCCGGCGAATGGTTCTCCTCCTTGCCCTGTCACTCTCTATATGTACAATAAATTGACGGCTGAACAACCTGGCGCATCTCTCTGGATCAGTCACGGTTATTTCGACAAAAGTGGCTGATGTTCTGTCATACCGTCTACCAGGGTTCGAGAGTGATTTAACAGTAGACCACAGCTTGCCTACACCGGTGCCTAAGTTACATTGCTCCAAGTGATCCAGCCACTAATTTCGCTTTGTGAAAATCGGACAACAAATGCGACCTGTACCTTGGTTACAACAATACATGGACAGACTGACAGACGGACATGACTATCAACCTTTGACGCAAGTTTGGTCAATATTGGTGTATAACTTTAAGTAGCTACTATTTGAACTGATCTCCCGGTTTGATATGTTGAGCCCCTTTAAACCGTGATTGTTGTCTGATTTTTCTGAAATTTTGCAAGTAGTTATACCCTACACCACTACTGTGGTACAGGGTATTATAACTTAGTGCATTTAGCTATGTCCGTTTGTCTGTCTGTCCGTCTGCCTGTCTGTCCATGTTAATTTGTGTACAAACTACAGGTCGCAATTCTCATCCGATCGTCTTCAAATTTGCTATGGGCATGTTTTTCGGCCTAGTGACGAGGCCTATTGAAATTGGAAAAAATCGGTTCAGATTTGGATATACCTTCCATATATGTTCGTCTGATTTGCATTAATAATGCAATAAAATGGTCATTTGTAAACCGATCGTATGCCACCGTAGCGCAGAGGTTAGCATGTCTGCCTATGACGCTGAACGTCTGGGTTCGAATCCTGGCGAGACCATCAGAAAAAATTTTCAGCGGTGGTTTTCCCCTCCTAATGCTGGCAACATTTGTGAGGTACTATGCCATGTAAAACTTCTCTCCAAAGAGGTGTCGCTCTGTGGCACGCCATTCGGACTCGGCTATAAAAAGGAGGCCCCTTATCATTGATCTAAAACTTGAATCGGATTGCACTCATTGATATGGGAGAAGTTTATCCCTGTTCCATAGTGGAATGTTCATGGGCAAAATTTGCAATTTGTAAACCGATTCTCTCGAAATTTAGCAGGAAGGATTTTCTTTTGACTCTCTATTATGCTGGCAAATTTCATAGAAATCGGTTCAGATTTGGATATAGCTCCCACATATATGTTCGTCCGATTTGTAGTAATACAGCTATAAAGTGGTCATTTGTTGACCGATTCTCTTGAAGTTTGACAAGAAAGATTTTCTTATGACTCTCGATATAACTAGTGAATTTTATTAAAATCGGTCCAGATTTGGATACAGCTCCCACATATAGGTTCGTCCGATTTGCAGTAATAATGCAATAAAATGATTATTTGTTGACTGATTCTCTCGAAATTTAGCAGGAAGGATTTTCTCTTTACTCTCAATTATACTGGCAAATTTAATAGAAATCGGTTCAGATTTAGATATAGCTCCCATATATATGTTCGTCCGATTTCCAGTTATACAGCAATAAAATGGACATGTTTTACCCGATATATGAAATATGGTAGGAAGTATTTTCTTATTATTCCCAATGTTACTGGTAAATTTCATAAAAATCGGTTCAGGTTTGGATATAGCTCCCATATATATGTTCGTCCGATTTGCAGTAATACAGCAATAAAATAGTCATTTGTTGCTCGATTCTCTTGAAATTTGACAGGAAGTATTTTCTTATAATTCCCAATATTATTGGTGAATTTTATAAAAATCGGTTCAGATTTGGATACAGCTCCCACATATATGTTCGTCCGATTTGGAGTAATAATGCAATAAAGTGGTCATTTGTTACCCGCTTCTCTCGAAATTTAGCAGGAAGGATTTTCTCTTGACTCTCAATTATACTGGCAAATTTAGTAGAAATCGGTTCAGATTTGGATATAGCTCTCACATATATGTTCGTCCGATTTCCAGTAATACAGCAATAAAATGGCAATAAAATGACCGATTCTCTTAAAATATGGTAGGAAGTATTTTCTTATAATTCCCAATGTTACTGGTAAATTTCATAGAAATCGATTTAGGTTTGGATATAGCTCCCACATATATGTTCGTCCGATTCTCTCGAAATTTTAGAGGAAGGATTTTCTTATGACTCTCGATATTACTGGCGGTTCACATTTAGATAAAGCTCTTATATTTAAATATATATATTGCTCGATTTTCACTCCTAGACCCACTGCAAGCTCATTTATTGACCAATCTTCCCAAAAACGCTTTCCTCGACGAATTCCAAAATATCCATAAAGTTTGGTAGAAATCGGTTCAGATTTAGATATATATAGGTTATAACCTGATATAGCTCTACAACCCCTAGACCATTAAATTTTTGCGGTAGAAATTCTGTGTGCAATCAAAAAAGTTTAGTAAAGTATGCCCTTCAAGTTAGTTTGGCAGAATTTAGCACATTATCTAAATTATCTAAAGTAGTTGCCTTAAACTCTATGGAAACGCCAACTGCAAGCCTTTTAGTGGCGACGAAAATAAAATTTTGTAATGCACAAAATAAAAATCAAATTCGTCGAAAGACCAACTCTTATCAGGAAAATTATGTGCTAAAATAAATTCATCAAATTGAGGTCACCTTTGTATTATCAAATAATAAACGAGCACATACACAAACACATCTATGTAAGTGAGTACATAAAGTGCAGAAATGTCTATCTCTATATACGAAAAAATTATAAACTTAACGAAAAAAAAATCCAAAATGATTAACAACACATGGCAAACAGCGCTTGTCAAAAAATAACAACGACAACAACGACAACAAAAACAACAAAATACAGAAGACGAACAACGAAAATATCACAAAAATCAACAAAAACAACCTCAAATTACGGAACATTTCCTCAATCCGGCCAGGGGATGGCGCAAAACGGTTAGGCCGGGAAAACAAACCCGGGCACCGAATGCAACTGAAACCTTATCTTTGTGCGATGATGAATTTGCCCTGATTTCGACACACTCACAAAACTACAATTGCACCGAAAACAAAAATTAAATGCATTCTCAAAAAAAGTAATAACAAAAGTAACACTAAAATGAAAAAAAAGCACACACACACACACGCACACCAACTACAACCACTTGCATTGTTGTATCGCTGCAGTTGTGGTTGATGTCGACGTTCGTCACAAAAAAAAAAGTATTTCTGTGCAAGTGTTAGATAAGGAGCTCCGCCGCCACCTCATACAAAGCCACTTAAATGCATTTCTACACACACACACACGCATGGAATTGAAACCACCCAATGCATTTTTCGAAATATTTTTATTTGCCACATATTTAAGGTCGTTGCGATTATGATGGAAACCCTGTTTAACCACAACGTGATTTGTAACCTACAAGAAGTTATTTTTGGATGAAATGGCAATTTCTTATAGGAAAATTATTTGTATCAGTATCGCAATACCACAAAAACTAAGAATAATTTCTGTTTGAAGCTTGAAAAGAAATCTTCAGAAACGCAGATGCTTGCTCAGCAGTCAAAATTTTTCAAGAAAATTATGGTGATCATAATCTTCGCAGTGGCGAAAATTTCACACCTCACATTAAATGTTTTTCGAAGAACATAATTTTTGAGCAAGTAGTTATTTTATTAAATAATCGCACCTTCCAGCAATACGAATGCACGCATCCAAAAATTTTCTATTTATAAGCTACTTGCTGGACCCGCTCCGCTGCGCATTCTTTTACTTTACATGGAACAAAATTTTCCTTGGAATATTTATTTTTTGACAATCAAAAAGAGCTTTAAGTAAAATACCATGCTACGACAAATAGTATATCGCTTGACTAACAGTTTAACATTATATGTGCCTTTATCTGAATCCTATATGATCTTTATTGGTCTACAAATTTAAGTTAGGATGTAAGGTGTACTCCATTTTTAAAATACTTTATTTCAGCCCGCTATTCCCAGGATGTCTGATTTAGTGGTGTTTTCGGGGGAGAGGTGGTCTCCCAGACACTTGGCCCTGAAGAAATATCAGAATTGTGCTCTTCTCTCAAACAGTATTTATTTAAACCCCATATTACCATTGGTTTTGAGGGGAGTTTACAGGATGAGGCGTCCCCCAAACACATGGTCCCAAAATTGGTTATCAAAATCGTTATCTAATCTCAAATACCTTTTATTTGAGCCATATATTGGCTGGTCGAAAAATTTTTAACCCTTGGGGGTGTTTTGGGGAAGCGGTGATGCCTTAAAAACATGGTCCTACATTTGGATATCAAGTCTATTCTACTCCCAAATACCTTTATTTGAGCCCCATATTGCGATGGTCACTAAAAAATTGCTGTTTGTGGGGTATTTTGGGAAAGGGGTAGACCCCAGAAAATTCGTCGCGAAAGTGGGTATCAATTCTTGCTCTTCCCCCCAATTCCTTTCGTTTAAGCTCCACATTGACATGGTCGGTAAATATGCCCAATTTATGGGTGTTTTGAGGAGTGGGGTGGTCCCCTAAACACTAAGTCCTGAAAATATATCAGCAACGTGCTCTATTCTCATATATTTCAACCCCATATTGCCAATGACCGCAAAATTGGATATCAAAGTCGTTTTCTAATCTCAAATACCATTCACATAAACACCTTTTTGAAAAAGCCAGCAAATATGTCCGGTTTGGGATATGGGCCCTAAAAACTATGAATGTCGAGCTCCACTGTTTTGAAAACCCAAATTGTCTTGGTGAGCAAATACGTCCTACTTGGGGGTTGTTATGGTGGTGGGACGTCACGATGTCTATCTGGTCCCGAATGTTGATATCAGATTAATGGTCTACTCCCGAATTCCCTTCATTCGAGCTCCATTTTTCTATAGTCGGCAAACATGACTGGTTTGGGGGATGTGACTTGGCTTTGAGAATATATATCAGAATCGTGTTCTACTCTAAAATACCTCTTAATTGAGCCTCATATTGTACTGGTCAGCAAATACAAATACTTCCTATTTGGGTGGTGTTATGGGGGTGGGGTGGCCTCATAGACACTTTTCCCGTACATTGACATCAGATTAGTGCTTTACTTCCAAACACCTTTCATTTGAGACCCATATTGCTGTGGTCGTAAATTTGTCTTCTTTGGAGTATGTTCTCGGGGACGGCCCTCAAACACTTGGTCCCACATCTGGATATCAGATTCGTATTCTACACTCAAAAACATTTTTTAAGGCCCATATTGCCATGGTCAGTAAATAATTCCTGTTTGGGGGGTGTTTTGGGGAAGGGGTGGAACCCCAAAAACTTTGTCCCAAATTTGGATATCAGATTCGTATTTTACTACCAAATACCTTTCATTTGAGTCCCATATTGCCATGGTTGATAAATATGTCCGATTTAGGGGTGTTTTGGGGGTTGGACCAAACACTTGGTCCAACAATTGGATATCATATACGTTTTCTAATCTTAAACATCATTCATTTGAGTCCTATATTGTCGTGATTGGTGTTTATATATATTTGGTAGGTTTTGGGTTGGGGTGATACGGATTTGGACCGTACTTGGCACAGATGTTGGGTGTTGTAATACAACACTATGAGGGAGATTTCAGCCAAATCGGACAAAAATTGCGGCTTGTAAGGGCTCAAGAATTCAAATCAGGAGATCGGTTTGTATGGGAGCTATATCAGGTAATAGACCGATTTGAACCGTATTTGACACAGTTATTGAAGTCATAACGGAACACAACTTGCAAAATTTCAGCCAAATCGGTTGAAATTGCGGCTTCCAGGGGCTCAATAAGTCAAATCTGGAGATAGGTTTATATGTCAGCTATATCCAAATCTGAACCGATATGGCCCATTTGAAATCCCCAAACACCTACATAGATGCTGAGTACCTGTGTAATGTTTCAAGCGTGTAGCTTTACGTGTCTGACCGATATCGTGATTTCGACAGACGGATAGACATGGCTAGATCGAATCAGAATGTCGAGAGGATCCAGAATATATAGACACTTTATGCGGTCGCAGATCAATATTTCGAGGTGTTGCAAACGAAGTGACTAGATTAGTATACCACATCCTAGGGTGGTGGGTATAAAAAGGTTATGAAAACTATACATTCAGTGGTGATTATAGACATCCACTGAGGCACACATTTACATATGTGTTCTATTGGTATTCCCTCCACCATAGGATGGGGGGTAAACTAATTTCGTCATTCCAGTTAGAAAACCTCGAAATATGCGTCTAAGACACCCTAAAGTATTTATATTCTTGATCGTCATGACATTTTAAGTCGATCTAGCCATGTCCGTCCGTCTGTCGAAAGCACGCTAACTTTCGTAGGAGTAAAGCTAGAAGCTTGAAATTTTGCACAAGTATATCTTATTAGTGTAGGTCGGTTGGGATTGTAAATGGGCCAAATCGGTCCGAGTTTTGATATAGCTGCCATACAAACTGATCTTGGGCCTTGAGTTCTTGAGAAATTCTTTTCCGATTTGGCTGAAATTTTGCTTAAAATGTTTTGGTACCACTCTGCTAAGTACGGTTCAAATCGGTCCATAACCTGTCAAATAAACCGCGTCTTGGGTCTTTATTTCTTGAGCATCTAGAAGGCGCAATTCTTAACCGAATTGACGGAAATTTTGCACGTGGTGTTTTTGTATAACTTTCATCAACTATGCTAAGCATGGTTTAAATCGGTTCATACCCTGATATAGCTGCCATATAAAACGATCTTTGGTCTTGACTTCTTGAGCCACTTGAGGGCGCAATTCTAATCCGATTTTGCTGAAATTTTGCATGAAGTGTTTTGTTATAAGTTCCAAGAACTGTGCTAAGTGTGGTTGAAATCGGTCCATAACCTGATATAGCTGCCATATAACCCGATCTTGGGTCTTGTCTTCTTGAGCCTCTAGAGGGCGCAATTCTTATCCGATTTGGCTGAAATTTTGCACGTGGTGTTTTGGTATCACTTTCAATAACTGTGATTTAAATCGGTTCATAAACCGATATAGCTGCCATATAATCCGATCTTGGGTCTTGGCATCTTGAGCTACTAGAGGGCGCAGTTCTCAAGTGGCTTGAATTCATGAGCCACTTGAGGGCGCAATTCTAATCCGATTTTGCTGAAATTTTGCATGAAGTGTTTTGTTATAAGTTCCAAGAACTGTGCTAAGTTTGGTTGAAATCGGTCCATAACCTGATATTGCTGCTATATAAACCGATCTTGGGTCTTGTCTTCTTGAGCCTCTAGAGGGCGCAATTATTATCCGATTTGGCTGAAATTTTGCACGTGGTGTTTTGGTATCACTTTCAATAACTGTGATTTAAATCGGTTCATAACCTGACGTAGCTGCCATGTAAACCGATCTTGGGTATTGGCTTCATGAGCAACTAGAGGGTGCAGTTTTCTAGTGGTTTGACTTCCTGAGCAACTTGAGGGCCCAATTCTTATCCGATTTGGCTAACATTTTGCGCGAAATGTTTTGTTATGACTTTAAGTAACTGTGCTAAGTATGATTTAAATCGGTTCATAACATGATTTAGCTGTCATATGAACCGATCTTTGATCTTGATTTCTTGAGCCACTAGAGGGCGCTATTCTTATCCGATTTTGCTGAAATTTTGTACAACGGCTTCTCCTATGACCTTCATTATACGTGTCTAATTTGGTCTTAATTGATCTATAGCCTCATACAGCTCCCACATAAACCGATCTCCCGATTATGCTTCTTGAGCCCCTACAAGGAGCAATTTTTATCCGAATGGACTGAAATATTACACAATGACTTCTACTGTGGTCTTCAACAATCAATTCACTTATGGTACGAATCGGACTATAACTTGATATATCTTTAATAGCATAACAATTCTTATCCATTATTCTTTGTTTGCCTTAAAAGAGATACCGCTCAAAGAACTCGACATGGTGGAGGGTATATAAGATTCGGCCTGGCTGAACTTAGCACGCTCTAACTTGTTTCTTCTAACACCTCCTTTATAATTATGCAGCAGTCATTTTCAGCACACAACACACTTTTTAGCAGTAAGCCTGCTACTCTGAAATTGCAGTACTACTGCTGTAATATCAGAACTACTGCTACAATAGCAGCAAAAGTTAACTACTAATATTCAGCAGACGGTGTTTGCTATTTTCAGCAAACTTTTTTCTATGAGTGTTGCTTTTTGGCGCTCCTGGTCGTACCACGGGTTTTATGTGGAGGCTTTTGGAACCCAAGTACGAATGTTGCGACTCTTTCCATGGACTGGCCAATGGTTTGCCATTGCGCTGCTTTACTATCGAGACAGGTAGTGCTTTCTTCAAGCAATTGCGTCAGCCCTGTGGAGTATGTTACAGCCACCAGTCGTGTTTGCAGCTTTCTCTTGCCCAGCTTCCGTGCAGTGTAAGAAGGCACGCTTCTCGCCACACTTAGACGAGTGCGAACCTTTGCTGCAATAAGATAAAGATCCGAATCGATAATCGCCCCTCAGTTCGATCGTGCATCCAACACCCGGGTTGAATGCCTTTCATCTATCACCAAATGATTAATTTCGATTTCTCGAATTTCGAATGGTTGACAGCCATATGGCATTTTAAATTTTCTTATGTTCAAATCTGGTGCTACCATGTTATCTGCCGCGGCGAAATCTATTAGCCTCAACTCATTACCGTACGTTACCTCGTGGAGTTTAAATTTTTCGACCGTTGAACTAAAGGTATTTTCCTTCCCTATTTTGGCATTAAAATCTCCCAGATCGGTTTTAATACCCTAGGGGAGACAGCGGTCATATTCTCTTTCTAGGCGCCCGTAACAAAAATTCTTGGGCTGTTTGTCCTACTGAAAAATAGGTTTTATTTTTGAGCGCCGAATTTAACCAAAAAGGATAAAGTATGCATGAAGCGAGTGACTCAAATTTAACCTCAATATAATGTGGGCTCTTTGTGGGCTCCGTTCACAATAAAATATTGTTTCATAAAGACTATACACTTCAGTTTCGCATCAGGGAGGCCAATTTTCCATTTACTTGGCTATCTCTCACTAACCAGTTTTGCCAATATATTTTGCTGGCTTTTACTTGCTGCTAGACGAGACTATCCCAATTCGCTAGTCTAAATGATTTGGAACCACACAGACATTGTGACAAAGGATAAACGTAGAATATGAGGCGCAAATGATATGTTTTTATCACTTTTGGAGCTGTCACGCATTTACGATGGCGATGGCGATGGTGGAGCACTGGTTGAGTAATACTTAAAATTCCAACAATCGTACATGATTTGGAAGACATTACGATGTGCCATTTAGTAAATGCCAATTCGACTGATTTGTCACATTAAATGGCTTATTTTAGTACAAATTTACACAGAAAATAACAGTTTTCGCACTTGATCTTGACGTCTGGAGTGAGCGCGTGGTGCACAACTAAAGTCCACGGACACACACATTGGGAAACAACTGAATGCAGCAAGCGGCGGTGTCGATGGCGATAGCGATGGTAGCCAACAGGGGGAGGCATGTGTAAGAGCACCAGAAACCGCAACAACATTAACGAATGCAAAAGTGGTTTTAGCCAAAATCGTTTGCGCTGAAATTTCAATCTGTCTGGCCGAACCAAACAAACAAAGACGAGAGCTCACCTGGAATGACTAAAATGCCAAAATGGTCTGCGGCAGCCACCAAGCAATGAACGGATCATGATTTGTTTGGTACTTCTCCATCTATGTTCATGTCTATGTCCAAGTCGATTTTTTTCTGCTCGCTAAGCACTCTATAACACAAATAGGCTCGTAGTTAGTTCGATTATGGTTATGTAATGGTTGGAAGTGTTATGTAGGAATTTCACGGAAATTTTCGGTGGGGTTGGGGAATCAGGAGACAACTCAGCAGGCACTATTAACTCTGAGAAACTATCCAACACATTTCATTAGTCTGGCGAATTCCAGGAGACGGAAACTAACCTATCTCAATCAAAAAAGGAGGGGAAGGAGTCGAGACGAGACCCGACGATCCCCGTGTCGGTGGGTCATTTGTTGGTATTGAGCTAAAGGTGTGTGCCAATGAGGAAGGGGGCAAGTTTGTACGTACAGAAACATTTAGAGAGGAATCGTCCGCAACGGAAGTGTCAAGGGCCCTGGGGAAATGTGGTTCCACTGTTTTCTCAACTGGAATGCATAAGGAAACTCATCATGACACGATTGAACGATTCTTGTGAGGATGAAATCCCGACAGACTCAGACAACAAGGCTGAAGCGACAGAAGGATTTGACGTTGTTCTTATCCAGCAACCATGAGGTTATAGAGGAATGGTTCGTTGACTAAGAATTCCTGGATTAAACTACTCAAGAGTAAGGGAATGGGAGCCTATATTCTTTCAAAGAGTAGTCTAAATTTGTATTCCCTTTCGTCGCTAAGTACAGAAGATTAAGTAGTAACCTGCCTTGAAATAAATATTGTAAATCTCACTATTGGCACAACATTGGTTAAAACCGATTCTGTAGGGAAAAACAGCCTTATTGAGAGAAAGAACATCACCAGAATGAGGATTTTCGGATATCAACACAAGGGCTGGGCGGCTTATCGAATGTATTGGGTTGCCCAAAAAGTAATTGCGGATTTTTCATATAGTCGGCGTTGACAAATTTTTTCGCAGCTTGTGACTCTGTAATTGCATTCTTTCTTCTGTCAGTTATCAGCTGTTACTTTTAGTTTGCTTTAGAAAAAAGTGTAAAAAAGTATATTTGATTAAAGTTCATTCTAAGTTTTATTAAAAATGCATTTACTTTCTTTTAAAAAAATCCGCAATTACTTCTTGGGCAACAATATTATAAGTCGCAATCTGGCCGGTTTATTACCTATATAACAAATATAGGTAATAAACCGGAATTTATTACCATGAGCAGGCAGGAAGTATTTGACATTACCTTTGTTTCAGAGAATATCAAGGGAAGAATATGTGACTGGGAAATGTTGAACATTGTTGCATAAGACTCAGTTTTGAAGAAAATTCTGCAGAAGTGGTCCCTCGGCTAAACAAAAGAAAAGCGGATTGTTATAAAATTTGGCACACATTCTGTATCCCCTCCAATTTTTAAAATGAAGTGAACTGTGCACGACATTGATATTACGGTCAATACGATTGAGATCGCTCTGAATGACTCGCTTGTATGTATGTCCTACAGCAATATCAAAGCGACTGTCATGATGGACCCCAGAATTAGTTAGTCTAAACAAGAAAGACAGTGCTAAGTTCGGCAGGGCCGAATCTTATCTACCCTCCATCACGGATCGCATATGTCGCATTCTTTGCGTAGTATCTCTTTTTAGGCAGACAAAGAATAATGAATATGGACGGAGAATGAGGACGAAAAGGAGGAGGAGCTATATTATGTTATAGTCCGATCGGGAGATCGGTTTATGTGGGAGCTGTATCAATCTATAGATCAATTCAGACCATATTGCACACGTATGTTGAAGACTATGGGAGAAGTCGTTGTACAAAATTCAAATCGGACTATAATTGCTCTCTCTAAAGGCTCAAGAAGTCAAGATCCCAGATCGGTTTATACGGCAGCTATATCAGGTTATATACCGATTTGCGCCATACTCATCACAGTTTTTTGGAAGTCATATCAAAACTCCTCATGCAAAATTTCAGCCAATTCGGTTGAGAATTGCGCTCTCCAACGGCTCAAGAAGTCAAGATCCAAGATCGGTTTATATGGCACCTATACCAGGTTATGAACCGATTTGGATCATACTTCGCACAAATGTTGAAAGTGATACCAAAACACCACGTGCTTCTAAAAGATCAAGAAATCAAGACCCAAGATCTGTTTATATGGCACCTATAACAGGTTATTTACCGATTTGGACCATACTTCGCACAAATGTTGGAAGTGTCGGATAAGAAATGCGCCTTCTAAAATCTCAAGAAGTAAAGACCCAAGATCGGTTTATATGGCAGCTATATCAAGTTATCAACCGATTTGAACCATACTTAGCATAGTTGTTGAATGTCATACCAAAACATCTCATACAAATTTTCAGCCAAATCGTATAAGAATTGCGCCCTCTAGAGGCTCAAGAAGTCAAGACCCAAGATCGGTTAATATGGCAGCTATATCAAAACATGAACCGATTTGGCCCACTTACAATCCCAACCGACCTACGCTAATAGGAAGTATTTGTGCAAAATTTCAAGTGGCTAGCTTTACTCCTTCGGCGGTCGGACATAGCTAGTTCGACTTAAAATGTCACGACGACCAAGAATATGTATACTTTATGGGGTCTTAGACGCATATTTTGAGGTGTTACAAACAGAATGACGAAATTAGTATACCCCCATCCTATGGTGGAGGGTATAAAAAGAGGAGACTGAAGAATGCCCATAATTAATCCTGGGTGGAAATCTATAGCTCCATGAGGTCTTCATCCAAAGCCTCTAGGCTATGGAAGATCCTAGCCACCAAATATATTATGGTAGCATAGATAATGTGTGGACAATGCCTAGTGAGGAAACAATACGTAAAACTACTCGTCGATATACATTTCCCGGAAAACTCTCGAACGAACAACGTGAATTGTCTGAGCTGTTATTTGATAAGAATGTACTTTAATACTCTTCCTGTTAGAAACGATTTGAACTGCAATATCCCTTGTGATAGAAGATAAGTAGACCTCTATGGGAGGCTATGATCCCTATAGAAATGAAGCAGACGAAGTTGTGAGGCCAAGAAATATCTGACTAACACATTTCACCACAAATTTGAGATATTCAGCAACTTTATCTACTTCGGCACCGTCGTAACCGTAACAAATGACACCAGCTTTAAAACAAGTAAAAGCGTGCTAAGTTCGGCCGGGCCGAATTTTATATACCCTCCACCATGGATCGCATTAGTTGACTTATTTTCCCGGCATCTCTTCTTATGCAAAAAAGGATAAAAGAAAAAATTTTCCTGCTTAGAGCGATATCAAGATATGGGCTCTAGAAGATCAAGAAGTCAATTCCCCAGATTGGTTTATATTACAGCTATATCAGGGTATGGGCCGATTTGAACCATACTTGGCACAGTTGTTGGCTATCATAGCAAAACACGTCGTGCAAAATTTCATTCCATTCGAATAAGAATTGCGCCCTCTAGAGGCTCAAGAAATCAAGACCCAAGATCGGTTTATATGATATTTGGCACAGTTTTTAGATATCATAACAAAATACGTCGTGCAAAATTTCAATCCAAACGGATAAGAATTGCTAGAGGCTCAAGAAGTCAAGACCCAAGCTCGGTTTATATGGCAGCTATATCAGGTTATGTACCAATTTGAACCATACTTGGCACAGATGTTGGATATCATGGCAAAACACGTCGTGCAAAATTTCATTCCAATCGGATTAGAATAGCGGCATCTAGAGGCTCATGAAGTCAAGACCCAAGATCGGCTTATATGACAGCTATATCAAAACATGGACCAATATGGCCCAATTACATTCCCAACCGACCTACACATATAAGAAGAATTTGTGCTAAATTTCAAGCGGCTAGCTTTACTCCTTCAAAAGTTAGCGAGCTTTCGACAGACAAACGGATGGACGGACATGGCTAGATCAACATAAAATGTCACGACGATCAAGAATATATAAACTTTATGGGTCTCAGACGAATATTTCGAGTAGTTACAAACAGAATGACGAAATTAGTATACCCCCATCCTATGGTGGAGGGTATAGTAATGCGAAGAATAAAACTGGCAAACAGATACTACTTTGGATTAAATAAGCAGTTGAGAAATAAAGCCACCTCTCGGCAGACGAAGATTACACCATACAAGACACTGATTCAATACGGGTAGTGTTGAAATATGGTACTGAGGCATGAGTACTTGCTGAAAGCAGACGAAGCAGTGTTTGGGGTTTTTGAGAGAAAGATTCTTCGTAAAATATATTGACCTGTTTGCGTTAATGGAGAATATAGGCGTCGTATGAACCATGAGGAGGGGAAAACCACCGCTGAAAATTTTTTCTGATGGTCTCGCCAGGATTCGAACCCAGGCGTTCAGCGTCATAGGCGGACATGCTAACATCTGCGCTATGGTGGCCTCCGTAGTACGCATCAAAATTCAACGGTGGCTAGATCATATTGTCAGAATTAATGAAGAAGCTCCAGCGAAGCAGTCTTTTGAACGCGATCAAGGTGGTACACGCAAACCGGGATGGCCAAGAGCCCGATGAAAAGATTAAGTGGTGAGAGACACTTTGAAACTTGGTGTCACAGATTATAGAAGGAGCGCAGAAGATCGAGCCGCTTGTAACGCTATTCTACGTTCAGCTAAAGGGACTAACGTTCTGTCATATTCTATATGACAGTAAAGTACACATTTCAGGGGAACTGGCATCTGTGGGTATGCCTCTATCGTCATGTTAGCTAAGTCTCCAGGATGGAAATTTGTGAACCATCCAAAATTATGTGGCCTAATCTAGATTTGAAGAGGTCTCCGCTTTGCTATCGTTGGCTAGATTAGACGTCTTAAGTGTTTTATCCTTCATAACAGTTCACTGTGGGGAACATGTTTGTGCAGAAACTATGAGGACGTCGATGAAGAGGAAACTGCGGTGTGTGTCACGCAGAAGTAGCTTCTATTAGTCATCAATCTTCCAAAGGGGGAAAATGTGGGCTCCAGAATGAGGAGTTTTTCTTTAGGTTCCCGTTTCTTTGAAGACTTGTCGGAGTTAGCGGAGTAGTTGACCTTTTTAAAGAGATCTGGATGGTTCTACGGTAGAAACTAGAAGGCATCATCATCCTGTGGTTTCACAGTAACACAACCTAATCCAAGCCCTTTATCTCTGATGAGACATATAATGAAAACTTCTATTCAGCCATTTGAGAGGCAAGCAAGATTTCTGCTTATGAAATAAGTAAACCTTTAAAGTGTTTGCCATTCCTTAAAGGAGGATACCTGACATTCGTCTTAGCCTAGACATACAGCAGGGTTTATTTCACTTAGCAGCAAGCTCATGTCAATTTTCAGTTTAAGCCATAAACATAAAAATTTCGAATTTATGCTGTTCTTAACATTCGAAACACTTTAGAGGTCTTTTGCCAAGCTTTTGTCGACGGTACTAAAAACTTGGATTAATTGTGTTTTTCCTGTGGATTGTATCTATCATTTAGCATTTCCCGTTCCTCTCCTCTAACGCTGTGCGCAAAATTGAATAAGACTGTGTAACAGCTTGTTTAAGTTTACGAGTGCTGCGCAGATATTTTTCCAATGTTAAAAGTTGATATGACGTTCGAGTCGATCGATGCAACTGGGTCATGATCAATGGCAAAGCAGCCAACCAACCAACGAGCCATACACACATACCATGTACAAAAGAACATGGCTTTGTGTAACTCAACCATGGCATGGTGGAATAAATCCAGCATCAAAGAGTTCATGGCTGAGCTGTGAATGGGTAGTTGCGAATGTGATCAATTAAAGTGGGGTCTCCCGTAATATGGCAAATTTTGTGACGGAAATGAGGCAAGGATTTTATAAAATCTAACGAAAAAAAAATTGGAAAAATCTATTTTAAATCTTTGAACACATTTAAAATTTTGGTTTTGCGCTCCTTTTCATTGATTTTCAAAGTTGCTTTGTGACTTTAACTTTTTATACCCTCCACCATAAGATGGGGGGTATACTAATTTCGTCATTCTGTTTGTAACTACTCGAAATATTCGTCTGAGACCCCATAAAGTATATATATTCTTGATCGTCGTGACATTTTATGTCGATCTAGCCATGTCCGTCCGTCTGTCCGTCCGTCCGTCCGTCCGTCCGTCCGTCCGTCTGTCTGTCGAAAGCACGCTAACTTCCGAAGGAGTAAAGCTAGCCGCTTGAAATTTTGCACAAATACTTCTTATTAGTGTAGGTCGGTTGGTATTGTAAATGGGCCATATCGGTCCATGTTTTGATATAGCTGCCATATAAACCGATCTTGGGTCTTGACTTCTTGAGCCTCTACAGTGCGCAATTCTTATCCGATTGAAATGAAATTTTGCACGACGTGTTTTGTTATTATATCCAACAACTGTGCCAAGTATGGTTCAAATCGGTCCATAACCTGATATAGCTGCCATATAAACCGATCTTGGGTCTTGACTTCTTGAGCCTCTAGAGTGCGCAATTCTTATCCGATTGGAATGAAATTTTGCACGACGTGTTTTGTTATGATATCCAACAACTGTGCCAAGTATGGTTCAAATTGGTCCATAACCTGATATAGCTGCCATATAAACTGATTTTGGGTCTTGACTTCTTGAGCCTCTAGAGGGCGCAATTCTTATCCGAATGGAATGGAATTTCGCACGACGTGTTTTGTTATGATACCCAACAACTGTGCCAAGTATGGTTTAAATCGGCCCATAACCTGATATAGCTGCCATATAAACCGATCTTGGGTCTTGACTTCTTGAGCCTCTAGAGTGCGCAATTCTTATCCGATTGAAATGAAATTTTGCACAACGTGTTTTGTTATTATATCCAACAACTGTGCCAAGTATGGTTCAAATTGGTCCATAGCCTGATATAGCTGCCATATAAACTGATTTTGGGTCTTGACTTCTTGAGCCTCTAGAGGGCGCAATTCTTATCCGAATGGAATGGAATTTCGCACGACGTGTTTTGTTATGATATCCAACAACTGTGCCAAGTATGGTTCAAATCGGTCCATAACCTGATATAGCTGTCATATAAACAGGTTTGTTGATTTGACTTCTTGAGCTTTTAGAGGGCGCAATTCCTATCCGATTTGGCTGAAATTTTGCATGACGTATTTTATTTTTACTTTCAACAACTATGTCAAATAAGGTTCAAATCGGTCCATAACCTGATATAGCTGTCATATAAACCGATCTGGGATCTTGACTTCTTGACCCATAGAGGTCGCAATTATTATCCGATTTGTCTGAAATTTTGTACGACGGATCCTCTCATGACCATCAACAAACGTGTTTATTATGGTCTGAATCGGTCTATAGCCCGATACAGATCCCATATAAATCGTTCTCTCTATTTTACTTCGTGATCCCCAATGGGCCCAATTCTTATACGAATTGGCTGAAATTTTACACAGGTCTCCAACATATAATTTAATTGTGGTCCGAACCGGACCATATCTTGATATCGTTTTAATAGCAGAGCAACTCTTTTCTTATATTCTTTTTTTGCCTAAGAAGAGATGCCGGGAAAAGAACTCGACAAATGCGATCCATGGTGGAGGGTATATAAGATTCGGCCCGGCCGAACTTAGCACGCTTTTACTTGTTTTATATTATAATAATTATTGAAGTCAACTAAATTTAGCAACACTTTGTGTTTCTTTCAAAATGAGGGGTGTACCCTAGGCATTCAATTGCACCCCCAACTGAGTTTAATTTTTGTTCTTACACATTGTAGAGTCGAAAAAAAGAATATAATAAACTTCAACAACGATCGCCTTCAAGAACGTTTAGCAACAACTCTGAACTATTTACGTAAATGACAAATGCATTCATGTGAATTTTATGTATATTGAGAAACACACAAAATGTTGAATTTTCTTTGTTCGTTATATAATTTTGTCAACGGAAAAATAAAATAAATAATAAAAAAAACAACAACAGATCAAAACTAGTTTTGTAAGTCAATTTAGCAAAATGCAAATACAAACACACTTTATCGCAAATAATATTTCACTGGCACATGTACGATTAGTGTTTTGTTTTTTTTTTATGAATACCAAACGAAAACTTTAAATAATATGAGCCATTTCAATGCAAAGTCTAACTAGGTTTGATTCTCACAAAGAAACAAAAAAAAAGGAGAAACAGTTGTCATAGTTGAACTGCATACCCATTTATACCCAAGCAAAGACATTATCACTTGTTATATACGAGGTAGCTGACACGAAGTATTACCAATGTGTGGAAGTAATTTTAATTTCAGAATCCATTCATTTTTGTTTGGTATGACCACCCTTTGTTTTGACTACAGTTTTTGGGATTTTTTGTAGTCAATAATCCACATAATTTTAAAATCAGTATGTATTAGAAAATTTGCAGTGGACGCTACAAATATTGATGGAGACAAAAAATGCTTGCATGTGTATAGGGGACATATGAAGGTAAACAAGTAAAAAGGCATTAAGTTCGGCTGGGCCGAACTTTGGATAGCCACCATCTCGATTATATATGTAAACCACCTTTCGTCAAAATCCGGTGAAAAAATTCATACCTTATGCCCCATGTTCCGACTTGGACCAAATACTAATAAGTACAAGTCATCGTTCTTTTTAGTAGCTTTAGATCTAGCTACTATATAATTATATATACTACTAGCTGACCCGGGCCCGCTCCGCTACGCCTTCTTTTACTTTATGTGGAACAAAAGTTTCCTTGGAATATTTATTTTCGACAATTAAAGATCTTTTAGTGAAATACCATGCAAACTTGACTAACAGTTTAACAATATAAGTGCCTTTGTCTGAATCCCATATGATCTTTATTGGTCTACGTATTTAAGTTTGGATGTAAGGTGTAATCGACTCTTAAAATATTTCACTTCAGACCGATATTCTCATGATGTCTGTTTCAGTGGTGTTTTCGGGGGAGAGGTGGTCCCCCAGATACTTGGCCCTGAAAAAATAGCAGCATCGTGCTCTTCTCTTAAATACCATTTATTTAAACCCCATATTGGCATTGGCTTAAGAGGAGTTTAAAGGATGAGGCGTCCCCAAACACATGGCCCCAAAATAGGTTATCAAATTCGTTTTCTAATCCCAAATAACTTTCATTTGAGCCAAATATTGGCATAGTCGAAAATTTTTTTTCCTTTGGGGGTCTTTTGGGAAAGGTGTGATGCCCTAAATACATGGTCCTACTTTTGGATATCAAATTCGTATTCTACTCCCAAATACTTTATTTGAGCCCCATATTGCGATGGTCACTAAAAAAATGCTGTTTGTGGGGTATTTTGGGAAAAGTGTAGACCCCCAGAAAATTGGTCTCGAAAGTGGGTATCAATTCTTGCTCTACCCACCAATACCTTTTATTTAAGCTCCACATTAACATGGTCGGTAAATATGCCCGATTTAAGGGTGGTTTGGGGATTGGGGTGCTCCCCCACACACTAAGCCCTGAAAATATATCTGCAACGTGCTCTATTCTCATATATCTAAATATCATTTATTTGAACCTCATATAGCCATTGGCTTCAAAATTGGATATCAAATTCGTTTTGTAATCTCATTTAAACTCCTTATTGCAAAAGTTAGCAAATATGTCCGGTTTGGGGTATTGGCCCTAAAAACTATAAATATTTAGTTCCACTCTCTTTAAGACCCAAATTGTCTTTGTGAGCAAATATGTCCTATTTGGGGGTTGTTATGGTGGTGGGACGTCCGCTAGACAGTTGGCCCCTAATGTTGATATCAGATACGTGGTCTACTAGTTTTAGATACAAACTTCTCTTGTGTAAGTTTCAAGTCTATCTGAATCTTTATTTTAAATTTTCCTTAACGCTAGCTTAATAAATAAATGTTTACAATTAGCTGATGAATTCTTCATAGTATATGTTTTCATTATGGCTCGCTATGGGTGGTCAAATGATATTTGCATTGATCTCTGTTTCTCTGTGGCTGGTTGGGGTAAATGGATTTTGTATATACAAAATCCATTTGCGACAATTTCGTTGATCATGGATTTTTGCTAATGCTGCAAAAATCCATAGTCATAATGAATTAAAATTCTGCGGACAGCGTGGGTGGCCCTGTAACTCCCCCAACGCTTGTTTCGGGCTCCGTCCTCGGAGTCGATGATAGATTTAACTTAAATCTTTTTACACTTTGATATGAAATAAGTATAATTATAATTGATATTAACAAATACAGACATGTATAATGGTAATTTGACACTTTTTGATGTTTTTCAATTTTGTTTCTATTTTGGACATTTTTTGTGTCCAATATTTCCATAGTAAGTTCTTCTTTGGTTGTATTTGTAAATGGTATAGCTTTAATAAACTCAGGGTTTAAATAATGGTGTTTAATAGTGTTTTCGACATTTGTAAAAGATTGATTTTTAAGATATAAAGTACAATTTTTGTATTTAATCCATTTTGTTCCTTCTACAAAAATATTATGACCACAAGTAGTTTTCATTTTGGTTTTATGAAATTTCTGTATTACAATAGAGCCTGGCGTTATAATTTTTATTGTTTCTTCTGCTTTTTTCTTAATTCTAATGCAATTTTTTATTATGGATTTTGTAAAAATATCGATAATACATTCATCATTTAATTTTACAAGATTGCTTGCTTTTTCCGATTTCTCATTAAATTCGTAAACAATACCGTCTTTTAACAATATTTCTTTGTGCTTAAAACTAATTGTTTCATTTTTATCATCCAAAATTTCAAAAAGACGATATTTTTCATATTTTTCTTTTCCGTATTTAGGAATTAATAGAGTAAATATAATAATATTATGCTTATATAGTAATGACACTAAATCAATATTTTTAAATTCTTCGTCAGATTCTATCAGTTTTGTTTCTTGGTCTGTCAAAATATTTCTTGTGAGGATACCTAATCGGCTGGTCAAAATAACGTCCTCTATTGTGTCGATAAAATGAAGTAAAGAATTAATGTCATTGTGTATTTGAAAACATACTTTCAAATAGTAATAATGTTCCCTAATCTGAGTATTTAATACAAGACTTTTTATTTGGCTGGAAATATATCTTTCAATATTCAAAATATTTTTGTTTAGAATTTCTATCTGTTCCTGTAATTCCTTGTTTATTTTAATTTGTTTGTTATTTTCATTAATAAGTTCGGTATTTTCTGTATCTAAATTATGTAATGCATTATAGATTGCTTTTTCATCCTCACTGTCCATGGTTCCTGCAATAACTTTTAATGTTTTCCCTAATAAGTCAATTAATCCTCTTTTATTTCTTATTTTTGGTGTTAAAGCTTTAAGTTTTGTATCCAGTTCCCTAAAATTCCTAAGCAACGTCCTATGTATATAGTCATTTTTTGTGTCACTTGGTAGCGTTTCATTTAACATCTTAATATTAACTTCTATTTGGTTTCTAGCAACTTCTAGTTCTGTTATATTAATTATGTGTAATACTTTCATATTATACTCAATAAGCCGCACTTCATCCACTTTGATTGGTAAATAACCATTGTTGTTGTCCAAATCGATTATTTCGATATTCTCCGCATGAATTCCATATATCAAAATTATTAGTACCAACAAAGTTGTCATTGTGATCTAATAGAATATAAGATCAAGGAAGACCAATTTAGACAATTATAATAATTATTTGTTATTTAGATATATATATATATATATATGTATACATATATATATATGTATAAAATTAATGCAGTAATCTTTAAAATTCGATTTTATGCTCCTGTATTGTTGCTACTAATTATTTCGTTTAACAGCATTACCCCTTCTAGTGGTTTGTTGCACTGGGAATCTTACGTTCTGTGCGTTTTGGAATTTCTTTTTCTTTTTAACATGTGTTTTATAATAAATTTGTTTTGAATTTTGGTCTTTTAAATGAGAGTCGTCAATTTTCCTTCCTTCTATTTTCCTGAATTTCTGATAATTTTTGTCTCCTCTAGTCTCTTTGATATAATTGATGCCGTCTTCTAGAATTTTTTCTCCTATCCTTGATTCATTCAGTTTATTAATTACTTGTTCCTTTTTCTTTAGCATCCTATCATATATATCCGGGTATTGAGATTCATTAATCTTCCCTTGAATAAAATCAATTGGTTTTATATTTGTTGTACTATGTATAGTATGGTTGTAGAAACCATTTATTTGAATCATCTGTTCTTCTATAGAAATGTCAATTTTGCTTTGCTTGAGAATTCTTAAATGTTCATTGATAGTATTATGTAGCCTTTCAATATCGCTATTGCTATTATGATTTAAACTTGATGTAAAGTTAATTTCAATATTCTTTTCTTTTAAGAACTCCATCATTCCATGTGATTTCATTCCGAGTTCGTTATCTGTTACAATTTTTTCAATATTTCCATAAGAGCTTAAATATCTTAAGATGCATTTCCTAAATTCGGGGTCTGATCTATTGGCAACACGAGTTATAAGTGCTACTTTACTAAATTTGTCTATCATGGTAACAAATATACTTTTATTTATGGAATAAAATACATCCATATGGATAATTTCATGTGGTCTTCTAGGGGTTTCAGATATTTTATAAGGAACTAGATCTGGATTCCTTTCGTATTTCGACAGCATACAAACTTCACAATTGTTTATAAATTCCGATACTTTCTTATACAAATATGGGTAATAATATTTATCTTTAATTTCTTTGTAGTTTTCATTGCATCCTCTATGGTTATTTTTCAAATGTTCATTAGAGATTATCTCTTCTAAATACTCCTCGTCGAGGATATCAATTAATTTCTTGAGACATCTGACAATTTTTAGATTACTATAATCTTTAAATAAGATTGATTTTAATTTATTAAATATGTCATCATCTACAAATAGTGCGTTTGTTTTTTCGTGATCAAAATGATTTTCTATAATTGTTTTCAGGAAATCATCGTCAAATTCCTTTGCCTTTATTACTTTTCTTTTGTGGTTATGTATGACTGAGTTTCTAATTGATACAGCGCCTGATATTATTTTTTGAAATATAACTTGATTGTCATAAATATTTATTGGTTTTTGCAATTCCTTAATTGAATTTAGATTTTCATTATTGTTAAAATTTTGATTTGATGATATGGTATTATTAATTTCAATTCTACTAAGACAGTCTGCCACCTTATTTAGGTGTCCTTCTTTATAGTTTATTTCATAATCATACTCTCCTATTTGAAGTCTCCACCGCATTAATTTCGAATTTGGCTCTTTTAAGTTATTTAACCATATTAGTGGTTTGTGGTCAGTAAAAAGTTTAATTTTCCTGCCATAGACATATGGCCTAAATTGTTTTAAACACCATACAATTCCAAGACATTCTTTCTCAATGGTGGAATAGTTTATTTCGTGTTCATTCAAAGTTCGAGATACGTATGCAATCGGTTTATCGTTCTGCGATAGAACTCCTCCAATAGCAACATTGCTCGCATCCGTAGTAATTTCAAAAGGTAAACTGAAGTCGGGATAAACTAATATTGGAGCATGAACCAACTTTTCTTTCAAAATGTTAAATGCATCGATGTAATTTATATCTTTTATATCTAAAATCGAGTCCTTTTTCAAGTATTTAGTCATGGGTTTAGTAATGTGTGCATAATTTTTTATGAATCTTCTATAATAGCCCGTCATTCCCAAGAATCTTTTTATTTCCTTTTCAGTTCTAGGAATTTGTAATTTTCTTATAACTTCAATTTTAGCTTGGTTCGGGGACACGCCTTCTTCATTTACTGTATGACCCAAAAATTCGACTTCTTTCCTGAAAAATTCACATTTATCTAATTGAATTTTGAGCCTTGCATTTCTTAATTTGTTAAGCACTGATTTCAAATTTTTTACATGTTCTTCTAGTCCATTGGAAAATACAATAATATCATCCATATAAACCATACACTCCCTTTTCGAAACATTTTCCCTTAAAATATTATCTACCAATCGTTGAAAAGTGCTCGGTGCATTTTTCAACCCGAATGGCATTCTATTAAATTCATAATGGCCGTTATCTACTGAAAATGCAGTTTTTTGTCTGTCCTTTTCATGGACTTCGATTTGGTGAAAACCGCTTTTGAGGTCAAGAATAGAAAAATAATTCGATTTTCCTAACTTGTCTAATATATCTGTTATATTTGGAATCGGATAATTATCCTCAATGGTTTTATCATTTAATTTTCGATAGTCAATGACTAATCTAAATTTCTTCATGCCCGATGCATCTGATTTCTTTGGTACAACCCAAACAGGACTGTTGTATGGACTACTGCTCGGTGCAATAATTCCATTACTTAACATTTCCAAAATCTGTTTTTGGATTTCATCTTTGTATATATAAGGGTACCGATAAATTTTACTTCTTATTGGTATTTCATCAGTGGTATCTATAGTATGCTTAATTTCGTGGGTAAAAGTCAATTTTCCATTATCAGAAAGTAAAACCTTAAAATCCCTAATTAGTTTCTCCAATTCTAATCTCTCCTTAGAATTAAGGTGTTCGGTTCTAATTTTCTTTAGAACTGAATCAACATCTATAATTTCGCTATTGATTTTTCCACTAATATCATTAATATTATGAATTTCCGAAATTTCTTCATACGTCAAAATCACTCCTGTATCTAGAACAATAGGTTTATTTGATTTATTATTAATCTTTACACACACTTCTCCATTTTCACATTTATAAAGACCTTCATTGAGAATTATTCCATTACCCTGCATAATATTATTAATTAATACGTCTCCATTTTCTAAAGGAAGACATATTTTACAATCTTGCTCTCCCGGTGGAATAGTTATCTTTACTTTCGTCGTTATTTTCTCAGAAAGTAATGGCAGTTTTGAACCATTTAGAAGTAAATACATCCCTTCGTAATTTATAATCGCTTTATTTTTCAATAAAATGTCGTTGCCTATTAATCCTTCAAAATTATTATTAAAATTGTAAACATAAAATTCAAACATTTGATTTGGCAAATTAAATTCCCTGAAAGCCTTCACCACGGCTTTATGTGTAACTATATGTGAATTTTTTAAAGCTAACATTTCCTTTGGTCCTTTTAATTGTACTATTTTACTTTGATGAAAAACATTTGGATTCACTAAGGAGTTTGTGGCTCCTGTATCAATCAAAAATTTGCACTTGTTAATTACTATGTAGGTAAGTTCATTGGAGCTGTCTGACAAAAATTTCCAATATCCATTGGTGTTGGTCTATCACTATCATTTATTGGCTGATTAGTTGAATCACTGCTAACGGTGTTATTTTGAAACGGGTTGTTTCGATTATTACTATCATTCTGTCTCGGAATATAATTTTGATATTGATCCTGATATCTGGTATAATTTTGATTCTGATGTTGATTTTGTCTGTGTCTTTGATTTTGATATTTATAGTTTTGATTTTTATTAAAGTTCGTATTTTGATTCACGCTTTTATTTCTATTGTCATGAGTAGAATTTGTTTCGTTTTTATTTGGAATTGGATTAGGATTATAGAAAGCATAATTCGTATCGTAAAGTATTTTCATCGCATTCTCGATATTATTTGGATTTCTACAAATTATAATGGAACGCATTGGTTCAATTAATTTGTTTTTAAATACGTCCAATGCTACCCTTTTATTAGCTGCAATGAGAGCATTGTAGCCCGCTTCGTTTTGATGTAATGATCGAGTTTTCATGTTAAGTCTTCTGAGATAAGTTATTATCTCGTCATAAAAATTCTTTGCATTAGTTTTAAATTTAACTGATCTTAATTTATCATATAACTGTTCATCTGTTAATCTATCGCCAAAGTTGTTAATAAGGGTTTCTTTTAGCTCTGTCCATCTTGTAAGGTGATTGTTTATTTCGGAAATGTCCTTAGCCGGTCCACTTAGTTTTGACTTAATTATGTCTAAAATTTGCGTAATTCTGTCAACTAAGTCAATAAAGGTGTAGAGTTCGCTAAAACTACCGTTATAAACCGGTAATTTTGATAAATACTTTATAGGGTCAACCGTGACTGCGTTAAGTGCCATTTTACTATTATTTAAATTTTTTTTTCTAAATTAAAACTTTTTTCTTTGCTGATTTTTTTTTATCAGAAACAATTTTTTTTTTTTTTAGCGTAAAATTTTCACAATTTTTTTTTCACAATTTCTTAATATTCACTATTATTTTCTTATTAGTTACCATAAATTAGAGTTATCAGAAACAATTTTTTTTTAGCGTAAATTTTTCACAATTTTTTTTTTTCACAATTTCTTAATATTCAATATTATTTTCTTATTAGTTACCATAAATTAGAGCTGGTATGTTTCTCCCTCTTTCTTCCTTTATCCGTCGTATGGTTTTTCCTGCTGCCCGGACAAAACCTTTTCCTGGATTCCGAAAGTAAATCCTTTTCGAGGATTTATGTTTTCATCCTTTTCCTGGATGGTGTTGAGTCGTGGATACCTTGTAGGATCCTACCGACTGCGCCAGTTTTAGATACAAACTTCTCTTGTGTAAGTTTCAAGTCTATCTGAATCTTTATTTTAAATTTTCCTTAACGCTAGCTTAATAAATAAATGTTTACAATTAGCTGATGAATTCTTCATAGTATATGTTTTCATTATGGCTCGCTATGGGTGGTCAAATGATATTTGCATTGATCTCTGTTTCTCTGTGGCTGGTTGGGGTAAATGGATTTTGTATATACAAAATCCATTTGCGACAATTTCGTTGATCATGGATTTTTGCTAATGCTGCAAAAATCCATAGTCATAATGAATTAAAATTCTGCGGACAGCGTGGGTGGCCCTGTAACTTCTACTCCCACTTACCTTTTATTTTAAGCCCCCCCCCCCCAGAAAATAGCTACTATTTGGTTGCTGTTGTGGGGGTGGGGTGGCCCCATAGACACTTTTCCCGAATATTTATATCAAATTTGTGCTTTACTCCCAAAGACCTGTCATTTGAGCCCCATATTGCTGTGGTCGTTAATTTGTCCCCTTTGGGGGATGTTTTTGGGGAAAGACGGCCCCCCAAACTCTTGGTCCCATATTTGGATATCAGATTCGTATTAAACATTCAAATACCTTTTATTTAAGCCCCATACTTCCATGGTCAGTAATAAAGTCCTGTTTGGGGGGTGTTTTGGAAAAGGGGTGGACCCCAGAAACGTGGTCCCATATTTGGATATCAGATTCGTATTCTACTCGCAAATACCTTTCATTTGAGTCCCATATTGCCATGGTCGGTAAATATTTCCGATTTGGGGGTTGTGGTGCTCCCCCTAGCACTTGGTCCGACAATTGCATATCAGATTCGTTTTCTTATCGTAAATACCTTTCATTTGAGTCCCATATTGTCGTTATTGGTCTAAATTTATGTTTGGTAGGTTTTAGGGTGGGGTGGCCCTTTTAGGTACCCCATCCGAAATTTGGATACCAAATTTTTATTTTTAGGGTACTATATGAGAGCACACAAAATTTCGCATAAATCGCACCACCCATCTTCGAGATCTGGCTTTTCTGCAAATTAGGGTAAGGGGGAGGGTCCGCCCCCTTCAGATATCAAAAAATGTAGTACCCTATTTTCACCACGCAGTCATTATGCTCCATCTGTGAAAAAAAATTAAGAAAATCGTTTCAGCCGTTTCTGAGTCTATAAGGAACACACAAACGTACAAACAAACAAACAAACCTGCAGACAAACACAAATTGATATATAAGATATATAAATAAACCGATCTGAACCATATACAACACGGATGTCGAAAAGCCTACTATAAGTCACTGTGTCAAATTGCAGTGAAATCAGATGTAAATGCACCTTTTATGTGGCCAAGATTTTAAATCGAGATATCGGTCTATATGGCAGCTATATTCAAATCTGGACCGATTTGAGCCAAGTTGCAGAAAAATGGCGAAGAGCCTGACACAGCCCACTTTTCGAAATTTCAGCGCAATCAGGCAATAAATTCGCCTTTTAAGGCCCCAAAACCATAAATCGAGAGATCGGTCTATATGGTAGCTATATCCAAATCTGAACCGATTAAAGGAGAACGGCGAAGAGCCCAACACAACTCACTGTCCCAAATTTCAGCAAAATCGGATAATAAATGTGGCTTTTGTCGGCCGAAGACCTTAAATCGGCGGATCGGTCAATATGGCAGCTATATCGAAATTAGGACCGATTTGGGCCAAATTGACAAAGGATGTCGAAGGGCCTAACATAACTCACTGTCCCAAATTTCAGCAAAATGGGATAAAAATATGGCTTTTATGGGTCTAAGAGCCTAAATTGGCGGATCGGTCTAAATGGGGGCTATATCAAGATATAGTCCGATTTAGCCCATCTTCGAACTTAATCTGCTTATGGATAAGAAAAAAATCTATGCAAAATTTCAGCTTAATATCTCTATTTTCAAAGACTGTAGCGTGATTTCAACAGACAGGCGGATGGATGGACGGACATGGCATGATTGTCTTCGATTTTTACGCTGCTCTTTAATACCCACCCCATCCTTCGGTGGTGGGTATAAAAGACTTTAGCGCAAATGAGAGCTCTAGGAATTGCGTTTTAAGAATGCATTTTTCAATTTTTTTAACAAAAAATGCCTATTTTGAAATACATCTTAAGTCGTAGTGAAGAAAACGCATCTAAATATATCTAAATAATAACAATATGTTATCTTAATAAAACAGAAAAAAGTTACATTATTGAAGCAGCTTTTTCAATAAAGACTAATTTATTTTATTTTTTAACAAAAAAAATGCAAAAAATCCACTCTTTCACATTTTCTTACTCTTTTTAAAGATTACAATGTTTAGATAAAAATAAATGGTGGACACCCACCATTTCGGGTATAATGAATGAAAGAATAAGGAGTTGTTTCATTTAGCCATGTCTCTCACAAATAGCATCTAAACTTTTTGCTTTCGGAGTATAATTTTTATACCAATCATCATAGGATGGGGGTATTCTAATCAAGTCTTTCCGTTTGTAGCACCTCGAAATATTGATCTGCGACCCCATAAAGTATATATATTCTGGATCATCTCGACATTTTGAATCGATCTAGGAATGTGCGTCCGTGCGTCTGACGAAATCACGATAGCGGTCGAACGCATAAAGCTAGCCGCTTGAAATTTTGCACAGGTACTTAATATCGATGTAGGTCGTTGGGGATTGCAAATGGGCCAAATCGGTTCAGATTTGTATATAGCTCCCATATAAACCGATCTCCAGATTTGAATTCTTGAGCCACTGAAAGCCAAAATTGTTGTCCTATTTGGAATACATTTGGAACATGATGTTCTCTTATGGCTTCCAACAACTGTATCAAGTACGGTTCAAATCGGTCTATAACCTGATAGAACTCCCATATAAAACGATCTCCCGATTTGACTTCTTGAACCCTTATAAGCCGCAATTTTTGTCCAATTTAGATTGTAGTGTTATGTTATGTCTTCCAACAACTGTCCAAAGTATGGTTTCTTGAGCCCTTACAAGCCGCAAGTTTTGCCATCATTTTCCCAGCATGCCCTACACATGCTATCACTTGCCGCACCGATTTCACATAAGTGAGCTCGTAGTCCTATGTGTCCCGTTATGATACCTAGAGCTCTGCTGACCTCAATCTTGCTTCCTCGTCTTCTCACGATCTTGATCTCTCCATAGGATTTTCGCCGTCCTATCGACCGTTTCGTTGTTCCACAGTGTTGCATGCACATTCGTCGCCCCCGCCCTTAACTCGGACTGCGTCGACCCGAATAGCTTCGGGTTAACCAGTGCAGATCTCTGACCTTGACAGCCAAATCGTCTGCTTTTTCATTCGCAGTTACACCGCTATGGCCCGGCACCCAAACGATGCGGATCGTGCCATCCTCAGAGAAGGCGTTAATCTCCTTCTTATATTCCCAAGCTATTCGTGATTTTATCGTCCTGGTTGTTATTGCCCTTATGGCCTGTTTACTATCCGTAAAGATGTTCATACTCAACGTCCTCGAGTTATCTACGCCTGCAGGACCGCATTATGGTCGGTTAATCTAAAACAGATCTCAGCGCCTGGGTTCTCAATACAGACCCCCAGGCCTACTCTGTTCTCTAACTTTGATCCATCTGTGTAACATGATCTTCCAGATGGCAATACTAGGGTTCCGTCATTCTAAGACTGTGCCGCTGGCAACTCGCACTTGTCCTCACGTGTCATCTCAGGTATCCGATGGGAAACCTCTTCCATTCCTTCCAGGTTTCCTACCGTATGACCTGTTCCTATCCTCAATCCATTCTCCCATGACCTTAAGTCTCGTAGCCGCAATGACTGCCTCACATTTAATCTGTATGTCTATGAGTCTGATTAGAATGGTATCCATTGCCCTAGTAGGAGTGGTCCTCTCGCTCCTCCTATGCCAAGACAACATGTTCTCTCAACCTGTTGTATAATCCTAACGTTGCACTTTTTCTCCATCGCAGTTCACCAAACTGCAGATGCTTAAGTAAGTATTGATCACGATCCTGTAGAGCCAGTGGACTATTCTCAGATTCAGGCCCCATTTCGAGCCCACGGCCCGTCTACATAGCAACCAACATCTGTAAGCCTTCGCAGTACGCTGTTGAATGTGACACTTCCAATTCAGTTTCCTGTCCCAGATCACACCTAAGTATTTCACCTTGTCAGCTATCGCAATCTTTTAATTGGGGAAACGTTCTCGATATCAAATACAGTGTTCTATTGCGACTTCTTACCATCGTGCCAAGTATTGTTCAAATCGGTATTGATATTGCTCCCATATTAACCGATCTCCCGATTTGACATCTTGAGCTCCTAGAAGCCGTAATTGTTATCCGACTGAAATTTGGCACCAAGTGTCGATTGTTGCCTGATTTGGTAGAAATTTTTAGCGGAATCTACGGTTGTGGGTACCTAAGATTCGGCCCAGCCGAACTTGGCGCATTTTTACTTATTTCTCTTAGTTATAGTTTTGAAGCATTTTCTGAGTAGAATTGTTCATATTGTTTGCATTAGTGTCATAAAAATTAAGTCTAAATTTACTAACGATATCAGTTGTGTTTTTTTTTTTAATAAGAAAGCCTATTTATTGATATCGTCTAGGTTGTCCATTTTTTCGGCTTTATTGGAACCAAATGTAAGGTGTTTTTGTGAACCAGTTGTTCAAATATTAACAATCAATATGACTTAAGTATCCCACTAATAAGGCGAAGTTTATAAGCCATTTTTTGTCGATATTCAATATGTCTAAAGGCCAAAACAAACATTTTCGCAAATAATTTCATTTCTCGGAGAAGCGGACAGTATTTACATAACCCATTTGAGTTATATAGTTTGCTAAACTAAATTTTTACACAAAAAAATACAGTATTGGAAAAAAATTATAAAAACAAGCAAAAAAGCACACTAAATGTGTGGTAAAAAAGTTTGCTAATGTCAGCAAACACTGTCGGCTGATTTTGAATAAAAATTTTTTTAATCTTTTGTTTAAAAAATTAATTAATTTTTATTTCTAGAGGCTCAAGAAGTAAAATCAGTAGTTCGGTCGATCTGCCGATTTAAGGTCTTAGGCCCACAAAAGCCACATTCATTATCAGATTTTGCTGAAATTTGAGACAGTGAGTTGTGTTAGGCCTCTCGACACCCCTCTTTATTTAGTCCTAATTTGGTCCAGATTTGGATATTACAGCCATATAGATCGATCTTTTTAAGATTTAAGATCTTGAGCCCATCAAAGGCGCATTTATTGTCCGATTTCGTTGAAATTTGGAACAGTGAGTTGTGTAAGGCCCTTCGACATATTTTCAATTTGGCCCAGATCGGTCCAGATTTGGATATAGCTATCTCTCGATTTAAGATCTTGGGCCAATAAAAATCGCATTTGTTTTGCGATTTCGCCGAAATTTAGGAGAGTTAGTTGTGTTAGGCCTGTGATATCCTTCTGGCCCAGATCGGGTCAGATTTAGATGTAGCTGCCATATAGACCGATATATCGATTTAAGTTCTTGGCCCCATAAAAGGCGCATTTTTTATCCGATTTCGCTGAAATTTGACTCAGTGACTTATGTTGGGCTTTTCGATATCCATGGTTCTGATTGCTCTATATTTAAATATAGCTGCCAAAAAGACCAATATTGAACCAAAATTTAATAGTGACTTGTATTTATTAGATCACTCATTGTCCACATTTGGTCCGCGCCGGGGCATATTTGGATATAGCTGCTATGGGTGCATAAATAATGAATTTTTCACCGAATTATGATGAAAGTTGAGTTATATATATACCCGAGGTGGTGGGTATCCAAAGTTCGTCTAAGACCCCATCTTATATATAAAAATCAATTTGTGTTTGTTTGTTTGTTTATTTGTATGTTTGTGTGTTCCTTATAGACTCAGAAACGGCTGAACCGATTTTCTTGAAATTTTCACAGATGGTGCATAATGATCCCATGAGGAAAATAGGGTACTACATTTTTTGTTATCTGAAGGGGGGCGGACCCTCCCCCTTACCCTAATTTTCAGAAACGCCAGATCTCGGAGATGGGTGGTGCGATTTAAGCGAAATTTGTGTGCTCTCATATAGTACCCTAAAAATAAAAATTTGTTATCCAAATTTCGGATGGGGTACCTAGGGGGTCCGCCCCTCCCTAAAACCTACCAAACATATATTTAGACCAATCACGGCAATATGGGACTCAAATAAAAGGTATTTACGATAAGAAAACGTATCTGATATCCATTTGTCGAACCAAGTGCTAGGGGGACCACCCCAAGCCCCAAAACACCCCTAAGTCGGCCCCAAGCCCCAAAACACCCCCAAAACACCGACCATGGCAATATGGAACTCAAATGAAAGGTATTTGCGAGTAGAATACGAATCTGATATCCAAATGTGGGACCACGTTTCTGGATGTCCACCCCTTCCCCAAAACACCACCAGGACAGGACAAACAGGACTTATTTACTGACCATTGGAATATGGGGCTTAAATAAAAGGTATTTGAGTGTAGAATTAGAATCTGATATCCAAATATGCGACCAAGTGTTTGGGGGGCCGCCTCTCCCCAAAAACTTCCCCCAAAGGGGACACATTTACGACCATAGCCACATGGGACTCAAATGAAAGGTCTTTGGGAGTAAAGCACAAGTCTGATATCAATATTCGGGAAAAGTGCCCCACAACACCACCCATTCCCCAAAACACCCCTAAATGGGACATATTTACAGATCATGGCAATATGGGACTCAAATGAAAGGTATTTGGGAGTAGAATACGAATCTGATATCCAAATGTGGGACCACGTTTCTGGGGGGTACATCCCTTCCTCAAAACACCCCCCAGACAGGACTTATTCACTGACCATTGGAATATAGGGCTTAAATAAAAGGTATTTGAGTGTAGAATTAGAATCTGATATCCAATATGTTTAGGGGGCCGCCTCTCCCCCGAAAACACCACTAAATCAGAAATCATGAGAATATCGGGCTGAAATGAAGTATTTTAAGAATGGAGTACACCTTACATCCAAACTTAAGTTCGTAGACCAATAAAGATCATATGGGATTTAGATAAAGGCACTTATATTGTTAAACTCTTAGTCAAGTTAGCGTGGTATTTCACTAAAAGATCTTCGAAAATAAATATTCCAAGGAGATTTTTGTTCCATATGAAGTAAAAGAAGGCGCAGCGGAGTGGGCCCGGGTCAGCTGGTAAAGTATACATATATTTGATCGTCATGACATTTTAAGTCGGACTAGCCATGTCCGTCCATCTAACCGTCCGTCCGTCCGCCCGTCCATCCGCCCGTCTATCCGCCCGTCCGTCCGTCCGTCCGTCTGTCCGTCCGCCCGTCCGTCCACCCATCCACCCTTCCGCCCGTCCGTCCGTCAGTCGAAAGCACGCTACTTTTCGAAGGAGTAAAGCTAGCCGCTTGAAATTTTGCACAAATTCTTCCTATTAGTGTAGGTCGGTTGGGATTGTAAATGGGCCATATCGGTCCATGTTTTGATATAGCTGCCACATAAACCGATCTGGGGTCTTGAATCTTGAGCCACTAGAGGGCGCAATTATTATCCGATTTAGCTGAAATTTTGCATGAGGTGTTTTGTTATGACTTTCAACAACTGTGTTAAGAATGGTTCAAATCGGTCCTTAACCTCATATAGCTGCCATATAAACCGATCTGGGATCTTGACTTCTGGAGCCTCAAAAGGGTACAAGTATTATCCGATTTGGCTGAAATTTTGTACAATGGCTTCTCTTATGACCTTTAACATACGTGTGGAATATGGTCTGAATCGGTTTATAGCCTAATACAGCTCCCCTATAAACCGATCACCTTATTTTACTTCTTTAGCCCCTAAAGTGTGCTATTCATATTAGATTTGGCTGAAATTTTACACAATGACTTCTACCATGGTCTCCAATATTCAATTCAATTATGGTCCTAAATGAACCATAGCTTAATATTGTTCCAATAACATAGAAATTCTTTTCGTTTCTTTGTTTGCCGTAAAAGAGATACTGAGGCAAGAGCTCGACAAATGCTATCCAAGGTGGAGGGAACATGAGATTCGGCCCAGCCGAACTTATCACGCTTTTACTTGTTTTTCATTACAAGATTGCCATTTCACCGTTACACCGGACAGTTGATCGTTGCAAATCTGTCCATCCGGAAGTAGTATTTCCAAGACAGTATTCCCCAGGACTTAAAATTAAAGAAAAATGTTGTTCTGAGTTTTTGAGATTGGGAAAATGTTGCTTATTTTATATTTAGAGTCCCAGTCAATTTGGGCTTTACAATGCACGCTCACATGAATTTGCATCAAAAATGCTTTTCCGCGTATGGCATTTAATAATTCCAAATCGATATGCTTTAGATCAATTTGAATAAAATTCGCTTTTGTTTGTTTTTGTCGTTTTATAATTCCTCGAACAGCTTTGGAGCCCGTATTATTTGATTTCGTATCTAACGACTTTACCCACAGACACACATATGCGGGTTTGGCTGACTAACTGACTGACGGCCTGCCAGAACAAAAACTTGGCCTTGATATTTGCAAAAGTAAAATAATGAAAAAACAAATACCGTGTGAAAAAAAAAATTATAATAAATTCATAAACAAAAAAGTGGTTGTTGCTGGCCGAGCTGGCGAGCGAACGAACAATTCATTTGGTGTTCGAATGCACTCCAAAATGGGGAGACCACCACACTGCATCGCATCACAAAACGAAACGTATCGAATCTATTCGAATTGCATCGTATCGTATCGCATATGTGTTGTTGCAGCTTTTGGTAGTTTTTGTTTTCTGTTTTTGTTTTTGTGACAGTTGTTGGTGCCTTTGATAATGGTGTTGTTGTTGCTGTCATTGTTGCCATTATTTTGCCAACGTCGAATGCAATGAATGCATAACTTTTGTCTATAGCCACACATTTGATGCCTATGCATGAAGTAGTACAGACAGCATTTGGCCATTGATGAGGGAAGATTATCCTTTAGATTTATTCTGGTTCGTCTTCTTCATCTTCTAGAGGGCGCAATTGTTGTCCAATGTAAGTGAAATTTTATTATGACATCTAGCTGCCATGACAAATCCGGTCCATGTGTATCTAAAAACTTGATATTGCTCCTATACAAACCAATTTCTATCTAAACAAGTAAAATGACGTTAAGTTCGGCCGGGCCGAACTTTGGATACCCACCACCTCGGGTATATATGTAAATCAACTGTCCATTATGCTCCCATAGCAGCTTTATGTAAATATGGTCCGATTTAGACCAAATTTGACACGGATATTGAGTTGTCTATTAAGTGCAAGTCATTGTTCAATTTTGTAGAACAAAATATTGGTCTTTTTGGTAGCTATATCTAAAAATAAACCGATCTGAACCATATGCGACACGGATGTCGAAAAGCCTAACATAAGTCACTGTGTCAAATTTCAGCGAAATTGGATTATAAATTCGCCTTTATGGGGCCAAGACTTTAAATCGAAATATCGGTCTATATGGCAGCTGTATCCAAATCTGAACTGATTTGGGCCAAATTGAAGAAGGCTGACGAAGGGGCTCACACAACTCACTGTCCCAAATTTCGGCGAAATCGGCCTTTTATGGGCTCGAAACCTTAAATCGAGAGACCGGTCTATGTGGCAGCTATATCCAAATATGGACCGTTCTGTGCCACATTGAAGAACGAAGTCGAGAGGCCTTATGCAACTCACTGTCCCAAATTTTGGCTAAATCGAAAAACAAATGCGGCTTTTATTGCCCCAAAAACTTAAATCGTAAGATCGGTCTATATGGCCGCTATATTCAAATCTGAACCGATCTGGGCCAAATTGAAGAAAGCTGTCGACTGGCCTAACACAACGCACTGTCCCAAACTTCAGCAAAATCGAATAATATATGTGGCTTTTATGGGCCCAAGACCCTAAATCGGCGGATCGGTCTATATGGGGGCTATATTCAGATATAGTCCGATAAAGTCAATCTTCTAACTTAACCTGCTTATGGATAAAAAAAAGAATCTGCGGAAGTTTCAGCTCAATATCTGTATTTTTAAAGACTGTAGCGTGATTTCAACGGACAGACGGACATGGCTAGATGGTCTTAGGTTTTCACGCTGATCAAGAATATATATACTTTATAAGGATATTTCGATGTGTTGCAAACGGAATAACTAAATGAACCGAAAGATGGGGTCTTCGGTGGTGCGTATAAAAACTTGATATTGCTCCTATACAAACCAATCTCTATACTAAACAAGTAAAAATGCATTATTTCCACCGAGCCGAACTTTGAATACCCACCACCTCGGGTATATATGGATATTAACACCGTTTCGCCATAATGCGGTGTTAAATGCATCATTAATAAACCTGGTACGATTTGGTTAAACTCGTAACGAATGGCAAGTGGCCTAATACAATTCCCTGTTCAAGACGGTAAAACTGAATATTGGTCCATATGGCAATTACATTTATTCAAATATAGTCCGATCACCACCATATTCGGAATGGATATGAAAGGGTCTTATACAACTCATTGTAACAGATTTCACTGAAATCGGTTAATAAAAGCGCCTTTTATGGGCCCAACAACATAAATCGGGAGATCGGTCTATATTTGAATATAGCTTTTTATAACCTCCACCATAGGATGGGGGTATAGTAATTTCGTCATTCTGTTTGTAACACCTCGAAATATGCGTCTGTCCGTCCGACCTTCCGTCTGTCCGTCCTTCCGTCTGTCCGTCCTTCCGTCTGTCCGTCTTTCCGTCTGTTTGTCGAAAGCACGCTAACTTTCGAAGGTGTAAATGTAGGCGCTTGAAATTTTGCACAAATACTTTTTATTAGTGTAGGTCGGTTGTGATTGCAAATGGGCCAAATCGGTCCATGTTTTGATATAGCTGCCATATAAACCTATCTTGGATCTTGACTTTTTGAGCGGCTGGAGGGTTCAGTTGTTTTGTTATGACTTCCAACAACTTTGCTAAGTATGGCGCAAATCGGTTCATAGCCTAATATAGCTGCCATATAAACCGATCTGGGGTCTTGACTTCTTCAGCTTTTAGGGGGCGCAATTCTTATCCGATTTGGCAGAAATTTTGTACTACAGCTTCTCCTATGACCATCAATATATGTGTCCAACATGAACCGAATCGATCTATAGCTTGATCCAGTTCCCATATAAACCTATATCCCGATTATACTTCTTGAGCCCCTACAAGGCGCAATTCTTATCCGAATGAACTGAAATATTGCACAATGACTTCTACAATGTTCAGCATTCAATTCATTTATGGTCCGAATCGGACTATAACTTAATATAGCTCCAATAGCCTAACAGTTCTTATTCATTGTTCTTTGTTTGCTTAAAAACTCCACATGTGTGATCCATGGTGGAGGTTATATAAGATTCGGCCCGGCCGAACCTACCACGCTCTTACTTGTTTTTTTATTTTTTTTCTTGTTATAAGACATTCGTCAAGAAATCGGACCGATTTGTCGTCAAAATCACCCTCATTTTGTAAGACATTGGTCAAGAGGTCAGTCCAAAATGTTCTACGAATTCGGTCCTAGTTCGGTAAGACTTAAAAATTTCCCATTAGAATTTTGCTGGAATCTTGCTCTGAAATCGGTCCGATATAGATATTATATGGCAGTAAATATATCAGATTTCCCTCTGCCGTGATATTCGATAGCTCTAACACACGCTTCCACGGTCTTCTGCTGTCAAATAGAGTAAAAATGTATCCAAATCTGCACCGGTTTTTTTAAACACTCTTTGTGACAATGCAATTTCCAGCGACTGTATGAATATAACCATCGCTTACAGGAAGACATTCTATTCTATTCGCAATGCGTTTTTGTGTTACTGCTGCGCTGTTGTTGTTGTTTTATAATTTTTTTCCAATATTTTTCAGTTCAATTCCATATCAGTTGGTGTCTCTTTTTATTTATTCTGGCATTTTTTGTGCATTTTCACTTTTTATTATTGTCGAATACTGTAACTGTAATTGGATTCGTTTATGACGTTCCGATTAAAAACAAAAACCTCTATTGTTTCGTTTATTGAAACTTAATAATTTGATTTCTTTTTTTTCTATTTATTTCAACAGTTTGGGAACACACTTGAATTGATAGCCAGTGAAGTATTTCTTTTCCGGAGGTAAGTTTGTAAGGAATTTTGTTTTTATTGCTAAAGTTTGTGAATTGTTAAAATAAAATTTTAATAGTGTATTGAATAGAAAAACATGGAATTTCAGAAAAAATGTTTTGAAATATCTCCCCTTTCCTCTAGGTGTGCCACATTGTGGGTCCTTCGTAGGTTCGAGGGCTAAGCCATTAACTGTGAATCTAACTAACATCAATATATAGACCAATTTTCAAAAATGTATTTGGGACATATTTCTTTTTCTAAAAAAAATTATTTCGAAGGTGTTCACTATTATGAAGATTGTAAACTATTTGTTGATATGTTTAGAATTTAAATAATTTATGAAGATCATTCTGGAATTTACATAGAATGTAAAGTTTGTCTTTCTTGTGAAAATAAGGATTTAAGCGAAATTTTGTTTTCAGCTCTATGCTAATCCCAAAACAACATTTGTTGAAAAAGTTAACTTACTTTAATTGGCTAAGACAGAGCATTTGTTCCACTAGCCGAACGTAGAATAGCGTTCCAAGCGCCTCGATCTTCTGCGCTCATTCTAAAATCTCTGACACCAAGTTTCGAGGTGTCTCCCACAACTTGATCTTTCCATCGGGCTTTTGGTCTTCCCGGTTTGCGTGTACCACCGTGTTTGCCTTCAAAAGACTTCTATGCTGGGGCTTCTTCATCCATTCTGACAACATGACCTAGCCAACGCAGCCGTTGTATTTTGATGCGTGTAACTATGCTATCGTCGTCATTCAGCTCGTGGTTCATGCGTCGCTTATATTCTCCATTAACGCAAACTGGTCCATATATTTTACAAAGAATCTTTCTCTCAAATACTTCAAGCACTGCCTCATCTGCTTTCACAAGTACCCATGCCTCAGAACCATATAACAACATGGGTAGTTATACCGAGAGGTGGCCTTATTTCTAAACTGCTTACTTAGTCCAAAGTAGCATCTGTTTGCCATTATTATTCTTCGCTTAATCTCAAAACTGGTGTAATTCGTTTCGGTTACGGCGGTGCCAAGGTAGATAAAGTAACTGACTGTCTCAAAGTTGTGGTTCCCAACTATCTTTATCTGCTTGGTTGTGCAAGGCTCTTTGGGAGTTATAACCATCCATTTCGTCTTATTTCCATTTTTTTTCTGTGTAGACAAAATAAAAAATGTCAATTACTTAACTAATTTTCGACATATAGCACTTGAAATCGGGCCAAAATACCTAAAAAATTTTGTTTTTCGTTTTTGAAAACCGAAAATAGGCCAACTTTGAACGGGTATGTCTGCTAAAACTCTGACATTTTTGTGGGTAGCATTTTTGAAATCGTTAGAATGTTTTCCATAAGACAGGTTCTTCCAAAACTTCGTAGGCGCATACTTAATTTGGAATTTTGTCACCCGTTTTCTCTGGCCGCGCCATTGTGCGTTAGACATATATCAACCGGAAGAAGGCCGATTGAGCCGGCTTCAGAGAATGCACCAATCGCCCCTTAAATGTGTTAGTTGCCGAGGGATATTCCGAGACATCATTAACGCAGCAGCCGGCCGCGTTTTACCTGCCGGTCAACTACCCCAAGTGCAGCCCAATTTCGCGGAGCGAGATGGTATTCTTTGAGGTGAATCTGGAAATAAACAGGGAAGTCAAGGAATATAAGCGGAATTTGTGGCTGGTGCATTTGAAGCAATGTAACTTAGGTACTGGTTTAGGCAAGCTGTGTTCTACTGGTTAGTCACTCTCGAACCCCGGCAGAAGGGATGACAGGACCTCAGCCAGTCTTGGCGACGTTACTGTGACTGATCCGAAGAGATGCGCCAGGTTGTTCAAACGTAAATTATTGATCATCCCGAGAGGGACAATGGTAGGAGTAGAGCCATTCGTCGTATCCGTAGTCTTGGATTCTATGAACAGCCATTACCGTGGACGAAGTGGACAAATTCCATCTGTGGCTCCAAGGCGTTGGGCCCCTAGGGAGTCTCAACACTGATGCTGAAGGATCTGAATCTATTTGGTCTCGAGTACTATATAACTGTCATTGAACACTCTTAGAATACCCTATGTTTGGAAGATGGGTAGAGTGATTCCGCTATTGAATCCTGAAAAGAACCCGAGTAAGGGGGAGTCATAAAGACCGACCCTCTCATCAATAACCAAGACGCTTGAAGGACTACTCCTCCTGAACCGCCTTGGAGAATCCATTCGCCGATTATCAGCATGGATTTCGTAGACTGCACAGCACAACCACCGCATTCATGCCATCACCGCACATATTTTCCGTGGTTTCAATCAGCCCAGGCCTTTTAATGGGAAGGTCCTTGTGGCACTGGATCTATCGACATAGTCCGTCATGCCAAATTGATGGAAGACATCGCCAACCAGTTCCTCTAGCACGCATTATCTGTGTGGTCGCCAGTCGTTTGTGGAATTTAGGTCTAAGACGTCGAAACTCCGTAGAGTGAAACAGGAAATACCCCAAGGCAAATGAATATACCCCGAAACTAATTACTCTCTATTCCACCCACTCCAAATAGCATAGAAACCGTATCATATGTATGTTCTGCGTTAGATTAAACGTCTACCTCAGCCATCTTGCCTCTTATTTCGCTGCAAAATGTCTGCCACTGAATCTTCAATCATATTGTTCACCATATACACTTATGAGGTGGATAATAAGCTTAATGCGAAAGTCGACGAAGTAACGATTCCGACCATCAAGTGTCCCAAGATACTTGGTGTCACATTTGACAGCTCTTCCGTATTCCCCCTTAACACGCCACCGCAATTTCCGTTAAGGTCAAAAATAGAGACAAGGTCTTCAAATCACTTGCCAGCAGCACTTGGAGTGCTGACAAAGAAATCCTATCGGCCACACACAAAGATATTGGCCGGCAAGTTATGCAGCGCGGTGTAATAATATTGGGTTGCCCAAAAAGTAATTGCGGATTTTTCATGTAGTCGGCGTTGACAAATTTTTTCACAGCTTCTGACTCTGTAATTACATTCTTTCTTCTGTCAGTTATCAGCTGTTACTTTTAGCTTGTTTTAGAAAAAAAGTGTAAAAAATATATTTGATTAAAGTTCATTCTATGATTTATTAAAAATGCATTTACTTTCTTTTAAAAAATCCGCAATTACTTTTTGGGCAACCCAATAGTTAGAACTGTCAAAATGCCGAACCACCTCCATCAGGAGACAAACATTCTTCCGGTCTGAAGACATAGCTACATGCTGTTTTAGCAATACCCTCTGGGCTGTTATCGTAGGGCCCATCCAAATCATCATCTTGTGGATGGGTGTTCTTCGCCCAGAAGCCTCAGGGTGCGTCTTCATGATCTAGAGCGAGAAGAAGTAGAGACCTTCTAGATCAAGCAACATGTGCACAAAATGTATGCAGATACGTAGCACATGCGGTGAATAGCTATTGGGTGAACGTGGTCTTTGGAGTACAACCGCCACTTATTGCAGCTGAAAAATTAAACTGCCTCGGCAAACCAGAGTAGTTCTGGCACAATCATCCGGCAGACGATTCCGCCTCAACACCTACCTGCACGATACGTGTTCCGATTGTGACCTGGGACCACACGACACATGTCGCCTGTGTAACTACACAGCCAGAACCACTCGTCAAAGACTTAGATCCCACTGGAGATCCCTACATTACTCGCTGAGTTCCTGAATCTAGATATTCAACAGAACCAAGCAGACGCAGGATAGAACTGATGCAACAACAACAAGCGATTGTCTGTGTAAGGGCATTAACAACCAGGACGGTAAGATCGCGAACAGTCTTGTAGTGTAAGAACAAGATTAACGCCTTCTCTGGGGATAGCACGATTCGCATCGTTTGTTTGTCGAACCATAGCGAGGTAAGAAGGAATGACAAAGCAAATGTTTTGGTTGTGAAGGCCAGACTACTGCTGTCAATAAACTTGGTTAACCCAAAGCCTTTCGGGTCAACGCAGTTCAAGTTAAGGGCGTGGGCTACAATCGCGCATGTAAGACTGTGGAACAGCGAAACGGTCGGAAAGACGGCGAAAATACTATGCGGATCGTGAGAGGACGAGGCCATTACCGAAAGAATGATCTATGCGGGACACATAGGACCACGCGCTCACTTATGCAAAACGGTGCGGAAAGTGACAGCATGTGTAAGGCATATGGGGAAGCTGATGAGAGGTTGGGGCATTTCATATGTAATTGCCCGGCTTTCGCGGCTAAAGGACACCGGTACTTAGGTGGATACAAAATACCAGACATGAACCAACTTAGGGGCGTGTTATGGAATACAATTAAGGATTTTGTAAGTAGCACAGAGTTACTAACATTTTTTTACCCACCACCGAAGAATGGGGGTATATTCATATTGTCATTCAGTTTGCAACACATCGAAATATCCATTTCCGACCCTATAAAGTATATATATTCTTGATCAGCGTAAAAATCTAAGGCCATCAAGACATGTCCGTCCGTCTGGCTGTTGAAATCACGCTACAGTCTTTAAAAATTGAGATATTGAGCTGAAACTTTGCACAGATTCTGTTTTTGTCCATAAACAGGTTAAGTTCGAAGATGGGCTATATCGGACTATATCTTGATATACCCCCCATATAAACCGATCGGCCTATTTAGGGTCTTAGGCCCATAAAAGGGACAGTGAGTTGTGCTAGGCCCCTCGACATCTATCGGCAATTTGGCCCAGATCGGTCCATATTTGGATATAGCTGCCATATAGACCGATACTCCGATTTAGGGTCTTAGGCCCATAAAAGCCACATTTATTATCCGATTTTGCTTAAATTTGGGAAAGTGAGTTGTGTTAGGCCCTTCGATATCCCTCGCAAATTTGGCCCAGATTGGTCCAGATTTGGATATAGCTGCCATATAGACCGATACTCCGATTTAGGGTCTTAGGCCCATAAAAGCCACATTTATTATCCGATTTTGCTGAAATTCGGGAGAGGCAGTTGTGTTAGGCCCTTCGACATCCTTCGCCAATTTGGCCAAGATCAGTCCAAATTTGGATATAGCTGCCATATAGACCGATCTTCCGAGTTAGGGTCTTAGTCCCATAAAAGCCAAATTTATTATCCGATTTAACTGAAATTTGGGACAGTGAGTAAGTCTTAAGCTCTTCGACATTGATCGGTTGGCACTGATCGGTTCAGTTTTGAATATAGCTGCCATACAGACCAATCTCTTGATTTAAGGTTTTGGTCCCATAAAAGCCAAATTTATTGTCTGATGGCGCCAAAATTTAGGACAGTGAGTTAAAATAAGCCCCTTGACATAATTCTTCAATATGGCACAGATCGGTTCAGATTTGGATATAGCTGCCATAAAGACCGATCTCTCGGTTTTAGGTTTTGGGACAATAAAAGGCGCACTTATTGTCCGATTTCGCTGAAATTTGGGACAGTGAGTTGTGTTAATCTCTTCGACGTCCTTCTTCAATTTGGCCCAGATCGGGCCAGATTTGACAATAGCTGCCTTATAGACCGATCTCTAGATTTAAGGTTTTGTGCCTATAAAAGTAGCATTTATTGTCCGATTTCGGCGAAATTTAGGACAGAGCGTTGTGTAAGACTCTTCGCCATTTTTCTGCAACTTGGCCCAAATCGGTCCAGATTTGGATATAGCTGCCGTGTAGACCGATATCTCGATTTAAAGTCTTGGCCCCATAAAAGGCGTATTTATAATCCGATTTCACTGAAATTTGACACAATGACTTATGTTAGGCTTTTCGACATCCATGTTGTATATGGTTTAGATCGGTTTATTTTTAGATATAGCTACTAAAAAGACCAATATTCTGTTATACACAATTGAACAATGACTTCTACTTATTAGTGTTTGATCCAAATCGGAAAATATTTCGATATAACTGCTATGGGACATAAGGTATGGAATTTTCACCGGATTTTGATGAAAGGTGGTTTACATACAATATATACCCGAGGTGGTGGGTATCCAAAGTTCGGCCCTTTTTACTAGTTGAGGTTACATTTTAGTGTTAATTGTATTACATTGGGTGAACTAATATCTTCATCCTCTTTCCAACCCAACCTATCTTTATAATTTGGGATCAAGTGATATGATTGAAATGAAACAGGTTTGCATTATATTTTTGCAAAATTGTAATATATTTAAAAAATATATTAAATGATAACGATAACATAATAACTTGAGCAATATTTGAATTTCTAAATCCTACTGCTTGCAGGTCATACCAATTGGTTGTTTTCATCCACTCATCCAAGTCCAATTATTAATTCTGCACTAGATATCCAATTCACTTTCATTGAAGTACACCTTTTCTCCCATTTCAATCAAAATTACTGCAATTAGCTTTTGTTTATTTTATTAATTTATGTGAAAGAGAAATGTATGGCAAAATGTGGCGGGATAAATAAATCGAACGAACGACTCAACGATGAGAACAGTTAATTTTTTCATGTTCACATATAGAATTTCCCATTATATTTCCATTATGGGTCCAATTGTACATTTACATTTGAATGCTGCACTCTCCTTGCCTCGCATATTTCAGCTCTAATAAATCGAAAACTAGAAAAGCAAAAAATAAAAACACAGAAAGAAAATCAACAACGGAACAAAATAGAACTTTGATTGAGCCAATACATCAGCCACAGCACGGCAGCGAATGGGAGAAGCCAATTTATAAGAATCTATTTTATCGAATAAAAATTTTAATTAAAATTGTTTGTTGCTTTCGATAAATATGCCACAGTAGCATAAAGGCACAACAACAGTGCCCACAGCGGCAGCAGCGAGAACAGAGGCGGCAGCAACAGCCCCTATTCAATGCATTTTGAGTGGTCATTGAGGAAATTGAAGTGGTACATATCGACCATGTAAGGAGCTACGCGTGGAATTACTAGCCCATTGAAGTGGTGCGTAAAAATAGCATAACTTGCGCTGGGTCAGTAGGCACCACGCTGTTGCTCTGAAACTTGTTGGGAAATACTTGTGATCTTATGGATGAACAATATTTTCACTCAATCTTCATTACAAGTCTAAATATCATTACAATAAATAAAATTTGGTAAATGATGATAAACTATACATAGAAGGACGTATACAATTTTGGAGTATATGAATGACTATAAAAAAACAACAAGTAAAAGGGCGCTAAGTTCGGCCTGGCCGAACTTTGGATACCCACCACCTCGGGTATATATCGTTCCGACATGTTCCGACTTGGACCAAATACTTCCAAGTCATTGTTCAATTGTATATAATTTCAGTAAAATCGGATTTTAAATGCGCCTTTTATGGGGCCAAGACTTTAAATCGATATATCGGTCTATATGGCAGATATATCCAAATCTGGACCGATTTATGCCAAATTGCAAAAAAATGTCGAAGAGCCTAACACAACTCACTGTCGCAAATTTCGGCGAAATCCGACAGTAAATACGCCTTTTATGGCTCCAAAACCAGAAATCAATTATACCGCGATAGTATGAGCTGCTCCCATCCTAAATACATTCTCCAACCGCCTTAAGTCTCATAGCCTCAGTGGCTGCCTCACACTTAATCTGTATGTCAATGGGTCGGATATCTAGAATAGTCTCCAGTGCCCTAGCGGGCGTGGCCCTCATCGCTTCGCCTATGCCAAGACAACATGTTCTATGAACCTGTTGTATGGTTCTTATGTTGCACTTTTTCTCTATAGCAGTCCACCAAACTACTGAGGCATAAATAAGTACTGGTCTAATCACGCTGCTGTAGAGCCAGTGGACTAACCTCGGATTCAGGCCCCATTTTGAGCCGACGGCCCGTCCTGTGAGCCTTCTCAATATGCTCTTGAATGTGACACTTTCAAATCAGTTTCCTGTCCATGATCACACCTAAGTATTTGACCTTGTCAGATATCGAAATATGTTATTTACTGAGTTAACATAAGGAATTTCTCATGTAACATTTTTTTTTTTAAATTTGGATGGAAAAATGGACTGACATTACTACATCCAAGGGCGTACTGGGGCTCAAAATGGTACCTCAATCCAAGGACAGTGCACTGGCTTTACAGAAGCTCAGTTAGACCAATACAAACAACGTCCACATAGTTTGGTGGTCAGCGACAGAGAAGAAGTGCAACGTTGCAACAGATTCAGATACCATGTTGTAATAAAGGTGGAGCAACGAGAAACACGCCACTGGATGCAGTTCTAGATTTTCGACAGCTTGCCTATTAGGCAGCCACTGAGAACTCTTTATCGGCTGGCTAACCGGCCCATAGTCCTGCAGACAGAAAACCGATCACCCACAGAATGTGTGAAGTGGTACATTATTAACATAAACATCTTTACAAATATTGGGTTGGCCAAAAAGTAATTGCGGATTTTTTAAAAGAAAGTAAATGCATTTTTAATAAAACTTAGAATGAACTTTAATCAAATATACATTTTTTACACTTTTTTTCTAGAGCAAGCTAAAATTAACAGCTGATAACTGACAGAAGAAAGAATGCAATTACAGAGTCACAAGCTGTGAAAAAATTTATCAACGCCGACTATATGAAAAATCCGCAATTACTTTTTGGGCAAACCATAGTTATTTAACCATCAGGGTCTTGGTATGTAAGAAGGAGATTTATCGTGAGAATGCTAGGCTATTACTGCGGGGAAGTAGGAAGGAGGTCGGAATGGATTTCGATATCATTACGAGGCACTACAAGCCCCGTAATTATACCGAAATTCATTCTGACTACGGGCACCAAGTGATAATGTTTGAATGACATGCGGGAAAGATGATGAGACATTAGAACATTTCCATTTTGGAACCTAGGCGCATGAAATGCAGAATGATTAGGTATTTTGTAAGAAGCACGGACTTGCGACTATGCAAACAGTGGCATGGGGTGGACTATAATCCACACTCTCTTTATATATCCTCCACCATAAAATGAGGGTATACTAACATCGTCAATCCATTTGTTACAAATCAAAATAGTTGTCTAAGACCCCATAAAGTATATGTATTCTTGATCACCAAGACATTTTAAGTCAAAATAGCCATGTCATGTCTGTCTGTGGAAAGAACACTAACTTTAGAAGGCGTAAAGTAGGTCGGTTGGAATTGTAAATGGGCCATATCGGATATAGCTCCCATATAAACCAATCTTCCGATTATAGCTCTTAACCCTCTGAAAGACGCAATTCTTATCCGCTGGAATTTTGCACATCGACTTTTTCTATAACCTTAAACATCATAGAAAGAATTTGCAATAAATTTTCAATTAAAAATTCAACGAAAATAAAACCGTTTTCAATTAAAAAATTGATTGATTCAATCAGCAAACGGGGCCTTATCTTTTACCGCTCTTTTGAATTTTGTATTCAAATAGGTTTGCCATTTCATCATGGAATGATATACGAGCCAACAACGAGTCGAAACTATCAAAGTTTACTACCGAAAGTCGGAGTAGGCTTATTTCAGGCTGAATGATTTCGTCAATAAGCCAAATATGCGTTATTGGCCAGACAGTTATCCACACGTACTCCATGAGTGAACATTACATCTGGAAAAAATTATGATTTGGAGCGGTTTTTGGGCCGGCGTCGTCATTGCGCCGTACTTCTTCCGTGATGATCAAGACCTGCACGTTACTGTAAATGGAAATAGCTGCCGTTCAATAATTACAAAATTCCTTTGGCCTCAATTGGATGATTGGACTTGGAGGACATGTGGTTCCAACAGGACGGCGCACAGTGGGAGCAAAATCGAAAAAGAACTACTAAAAAGTCCTTGGCTGTCCAGGCGCCTTTTGGCAGACCTCTTAAGTTGGTTACCTCGGTATTTCGAAAAATGGTTTGGGCTACCAAATCGAAAATCTTTACAAAAAAATCCGCTTGAGGTCTACAATAACTCCACTGGTTTCGCAAAAATTTGCAACGACTTCGGCGCGACAAGTATCCACATCTGATTTTTCAGTTAACAAACATTTTGTTAACTTAGAGGTGTTTAAATTTGCCAACAAAAACCGGTTGTGACTTGTAAATTGTCGCAGTTGTTGTTGATTAGACATACCGACATGACTAAACCAAATCTGAGATTGATATTCGATCGACATACTAATCAATGAACCTAGCTTATCTTCTTGGCCCAGCCTACTACAGTTGTGGCGTTGGATATAAAAACCAAATAAATACACTTAAAGTGGATTCGATATTTATATAGTGATTCCTTAATCATTCCCTATACTACCTCATGTAGGGTACTTTTGATGAAAAGTGAACGCCACAATATTTGCTGACACAATGTGCATAGTCTTCAAGTTGTAACTGGTAGCTGTGTTGTGGCTATTTGTTGTAATTACTAATACAATATTTAAGATACATGAAAGATGCAAGAGATACACCAACATACTCTCTCGCACATTCACACAGGCACACAGATATGTTGGTCCAACGTTCTAGCGACTACTTGCATTCGCCATCCAAAACGATATGGAAAACTAATAGGCAATTTGTTACACCCTCTCCTTTGGTATGTTGTAGTGCCTACAGTGTTTTCCACAACACCATAAAAAGGGGTGACCAGATCTGAAGCTGAAAGCGTAATTGGCGTAAATTGGTCAACAAATTTTAATTCAGATTTCTTGAGCTGTGAAGGGAGTTGAAGCAATCTCATAATCTGATGACAAAAACGCTAAAGTAGACGTCTTTTGTAATCCACTGCTGAAAATATTGGCACAGAAACCTGCAGTATAGTCAATACTACTATACTTAGGGAGTAGAACTGGCAAAGAATCGATAATCGCAATATAGGAAATTTTCGATATTTTTAGAAAAATATCGATAGCAATGATACGATAAGTAAGTTTCTAAGACCAATACTTAAAAAGAAAATAAGCAGAAAATTTCATAAATTTCTATCGCTAGTTGATTAGTTACTTGAAGGCCACCATTCCGTAGAGGAGGTTGGCATGTCGGCCTATGACGCTGAACGCTTGGGTTCAAATTCTGGCGAGAACATCAGAACTTTTTTTCAGGGGTGGTTATCCCTAATTGAGGTACTGTGCCATGAACAAACTTTTCCCCATTATATTTACAATTTATCATTATGAACTGGCCTGATTGGTGTTAACATATTGGTCTGGTCACTTCTGCACTTACACCAGAGCTAAGGTAGGCGACGACACGCGGTTGAATTAAAACCAATTGTTTAGATTCTAATAAAGATAGTTATTAGCTAGATGCGAAAACCTCGCACACGGACACCATCGGCAAAACCACCAACAACATGGCAACTATCGCCAACGCCGCCAACAGCAGCCAGATTTGACGATATGTTAAAGTTGTGGCAAGCCAACCACTTTCCTACAGCAACTACGGCCACAGAGACTAGTGTCCACATTGCCAAAAGACTCTGACGAAAAGCTGCAAAGATTTAGGCCTCTTCGTTTTGATTTCTTTACTTTTTACCATATAACATGTTGCCAAGGCATAACACCACATGAAGCAGCAAAGTTTGGTGGCCACCACCATTATTATCTTATATTTTCATCGTAAGCCTTAGCCAAGGCATCTTCATGCACCATCTTCAATGCCACCAACAATAGCATTGCTCACCCTGCCCCGGATGGGGCCATAATGCTGCTGGCACTACAACAGGAACAGATTCAGATGCAACAGCAAATTGCTCATTGCCAATCGGCCTAATGTCCGATTTGTTACAAGACAAAAAAAAAAAAAACAAAAACACCCAAAAACAAAAAACAAAGCATTTTTATACATATTTATCAATATGTGCATATGTGTATGTGCAAAGCAGCAGTGTGTCTGTGTGCAAGTGACGATGGGCATTGATGAAAACTGGAAGCTGTTCGACTACTTTTTTTTTTGCCCAAGAATGTTTTCCGACGTCGCGTCATTGGGGCAGACAAATAATGAATGCATTTTGTTGCCTCATGGAGGCAATCACCAACAGAAGCAAAAGCCAAGCTCTTACATGCAGCAACATGGGCCAAAGCAAAAACAACAGCAACAAGATCAACGCAGGTTTGATAAGTGAGCGAGGCACCTTGAAAATTGCCGCCACATTTTGCTACTGCTTGTACTGCTGCTACCGCTGCTGCTGCAATAGCCTCAAGGTGTCTTCATGTAACTCCTTACTCGCCAAGTCTGTGGTGGCACATCCATTTTGGAGGGCGTGTTGCATGTAGACACGACCGTATATCCGTCCTTACCGACAGTTTCCATCTTTTAGTGAAGATGATAAAGGCGGCCTTAAAATAGGCCTTTTTGAATTTCCAAGTGTCCTAATGAAGTAGATCGTATCACATAATCACTAACTAGCAGGTAATGTCGACTTCAACGCATGAACTAATATCTAAGACTTTATTCGATCTTATGAGATTGCAAAATTAGGAGATATAGTCAAAAATTATGTTCCACATATTATTTAAATACAGAGCTGTATGGACTGTATTTAACAGGGTTTATTGAGGTGTTACATAAAAGTAACTTTTTATACCCACCACCTAAGAACTAACCTAGTCATTGCGTTTGTAACACATCGAAGCATTGATCTGCGGCCCTATAGAGTATACACTCAGAGAAAAAATTGATACCAAACTTGCTCATGTCAGTACGATGCGGTTTTGATAGTAAAGCAAGATCGCGAGGTAACAAAGCAATACCGCTTTGTATGGATGAAATATAAAATGATTAGTACCGTTTGGTACTAACTTTATTACTTAACTGGTATTGATTTAAATACCAAACTGGTATTGGTTTTAGTACCAAACCGCTATTGTTTTAAAACAATTCTCGTTATCACTTGAATATTTCGAGGTGTTTCAAACAGAATGACGAAATTAGTATGCCTCCATCCTATGGTGGAGGGTATACAAATAATGCTACACTGTTACCAACATCAGTTCTTTGTATTCAGCAATCGATTCCAAGAAGTGGTTTTCGTATAAAGACACGAACACAGCATCGTTTACCACACAAGAGATTTTTTATACCCTCCACCATAGGATGGGGGGTATAATAATTTCGTCATTCTGTTTGTAACTACTCGAAATATTCGTCTGAGACCCCATAAAGTATATATATTCTTGATCGTTTTGATATAGCTGCCATTTAAACCGATCTTGGGTCTTGACTTCTTGAGCCTCTACAGGGCGCAATTCTTATCCGATTTGAATGCATTTTTGCACGAATTATTTTGTAATGATATCCAACAACTGTGCCAAGTATGGTTTAAATCGGTTCATAACCTGATATAGCTGTCATATAAACAGAGCTGGGGTCTTGACTTCTTGAGCCTCTAGAGTGCGCAATTCTTATTCGATTTGGCTGAAATTTTGCATGACGTATTTTATTTTTACTTTCAACAATTGTTTCAAATAAGGTTCAAATCGGTTCATAACCTGATATAGCTGTCATATAAACCGATCTGGGATCTTGACGCCTTGAGCTCCTTGAGGTCGCAATTATTGTCCGATTTGCCTGAAATTTTGTACGATGGATCCTCTCATGACCATCAACATACGTGTTTAATATGGTCTGAATTAGTCTATAGCCCGATACAGCTCCCATATAAATCGATCTTTCCATTTTACTTCTTGTTTTATCATGTTTTTGATATAGATAACTAATTCAGAAATTGTAAAGGGTGAAGTTTTAGCTATTATCTTTTTGGCAACACTGGTTTAAATAGCTCAAGCACGTTTCGTGTTTTGTTTAACTATCAAACATCTTCAGTTTGGTCTAAAATTTAACCATGAATCGCCTTACAAACGAACAACACTTGAACTTGAACAAAAATTTGAACTTTTTAATCGAAATGCATGCTTTGTTCAGAAAAATCATCGCGCGCTTCTTCCATTTTACTACGAAGCTCATTTTGGCTCAGTAGGTACGCATTGCGAGAGCTACCAATGCATCCAGCAAAAGTCACAGATTGGTGCGGTTTATGGGCTGGTGGCATCATTGGATCGTACTTCTTCATGATGATGATGATGCGAATCGTAACGTAACTGTGAATGGTGAGCGCTATCGTGAGATACTTTAGGTTAGGTATAAGTGGCAGCCTGCCATCAGACTCATTTTGATTTTTTCGTCCATTGTGATACCACAGGAACAGAAGAAGGAATACACCTTCTAGTTCCTACCACTGAACCATCCAGATCGCTTTAAAAAGCCCAATAACTTGTCAATGTTCACATCCGCTAAATCAGACAGGTTCTGCAAGAAATGAGAACCCAAAGTGGAACTGCTTCTAACTGCTAGTGCGAGACACACACAAAGAAGGCGTTCTATAGTCTCTTCTTCCTCGATGTCCCAACAACTTCTGCAAAAGTCGTTGCTGGCAACCTTCAGTCTGTCAGCATGTTTTCCGATTAGACAGTGACCTGTAATGACGGACACAGTGACTGAAACGTCAGTTCTAGCCAATGACAGAAGCAATAGACCTCTTCAAGTCTAGTTGAGAGCACATAGTTTTGGAATGCTCACAGCCCCCTCTTTGTGACCATCTATCATTCGTGGGCTTCGGGCCTGGTCCTGAAAACTTAGCTTACATGTCGCTAGAGGCATACCCACAGATTCCAGTGTCCCTGGCATATGTAAGGTAGTTCCTATTCTCGCAAGCTCGTCTGCTTAAGAATTCCCTGGGATATCTCTGTGGCCCGACACCCAGAACGGGTGAATTTTTAACTGTTCAGCCATCTCGTTAAGAGATCTGCGACAGCCGAGGGTGGTTTTTGTGTTCAGAAATACATTCTCCAGGGATTTAATGGCTGTCTGAGAAGATATTTATGCCAATAGTCGTAATGACATTATATCTTAGCCATTCCTCCACTTCCTTAATTGTAAGGATCTCTGCTTGATACACAGCGCAGTGGTGGGGTAACCTCTACGATATGACCACTTCTAGACTTTTAGAGTACACCCCAAAGCGTACCTGGTCGCTTACTTTGGAGCCATCCGTATGGAAGTCTATGTAACTTTTGTTACCAGGGATATCGTAGTTCCAAACGGTTCTATCAGGAATAGTGGTGCAGTAATTTTTATCATAAAGTGGCTAGGGTAGGATGTAATCCACACAGCCTGGAACATCGGATATTGTATCAAGTATAACACAGTGTCCGTAGCCGCCACATGACCAATGAGAAAACTCCCTTAAACTCACGGCAGTGGTCGCTGCAATGTGGGTAGCCACAATGTCCAGAGGCGTAAAATGTAGCATTAAATTCAATGCACCAGATGGTGTCGTCATCAGTGCGGCTGAGATGCACAAACAAGCCATCCTTTGGATGCGGTTAAATATTGAGCATTAAGTGGAGTTTTTAAGCGCCGTCCAACAGACCCCAACACCATATAGCATAATAGGTCTGACAACTGCAGTATATACCCAATGCATGACACACGCTCTAAATCCCCAACTTTTGCCAATGGCTCTCTTGCAGGTGTATAGGGCAAGAGTAGGCTTTCTTGCCCTTTCCAAAATGTTGAATTTGAAGTTCAATTTCCTGTCCAGCAAAACTCCCAGATATTTTGCGCTCTTTGTAAAAAAAAACATTCTATCCACCCAAGGAGACAGGTTCCACTTGTATCTCCTGCTGAAAAGAACTACTTCTGTCTTGCACGGATTTATACCCAGACCATTTTCGGTAGCCCACTTTGCTGTTGGACCTAGAGCTTCCTTAAGTATACCTCTTAGAGTGCTGCGAAACTTTCCCCTAACCGCAATTTCCACGTCATCAGCATACGCGACCACTTTTACGCCTTTTTCTTTCAGAGACAATGATATATTGTTATTGCTGTATTCCAAAGTAGAGTAGACAGTACACCTCCTTGAGGAGTTCTTCTGCTGACCCATATTTTAAGATACACAGAGATAGAGTTGACGCCTAGAAACTCCAACTCCTTCATGATTGACGTCGGTTTTACATTATCGAAAGAACCTTTAATGTCAAAAAATGCTACCATTGTATATTCCTTGACAGCGTGAAGGGCTGTTTCAGTGGATTTGCCTTTACTATATGCATGCTGCTGCCGCGACAGGCAATCTCCAGGGATCTTTGCCCTAAGATATGTTTCTATCAACCTCTCAAGAGTCTTCAGCATAAAGGATGACAGACTAATAGGACGAAAATCAATCGCCTACGTGTGGTAGGGTTTTCCTGCTTTCGGAATGAAAATGACCTTCGTGTCCGTCCATCCCACAGGTTTATATGACATTCTGATACAAGCAGAGTATATCTCCCTTAGACGGGGAACCAGTCTATCAGGCACAGCTTGTAATTCAACCGGTGATACATCATCAGGGCCTGGCGACTTAATGGAGTCGAACCTCTTATCGCCCAAAGGATTTTTGGCTCAGACGCAATTTCCCTAATGGCCTGCGACGCATGCATATCAGTGACAACCTTTTCTAGCACCACGTTGTCCGCTGGAGAATTTCCCGGGAAATGTTTATCAACGAGTAGTTCTAGTGCTTAATCACTAGACATTGACCATATATTCTCTGACTTCTGGATATACCCCACCGTAAACCTATTACAGGGACAGAATCTTCCTTGGCCTAGAGGCCTCAGATGTATCCTCCACGCAGTTGCAGAATTCTACCCAGGATTTGTTCTGAGCCTTTCTAAGCTCGCCCTTATATTTTCCTAGCTCAGCCTCATAGATGTCAAAATCGTGTGGTGCTCTTGTGGCTTTTGCTCTGTTGAAGAGTTTTCTGCAGTCCTTCCTTAGACCAACCAGCTCTGATGTCCACCATGCTGACACAAACGAGACATTCAGGGCCTTCGTGATTCGCTTATCCACTATGTCTATATGCTCCGTAGTTTTCACTTTCTTTTCTAGTCTAGAAGGGATAGTGGTGCATAATTTGCTTCCTTTCTTCTGTTTAGACGAGGGACCACTACTTCAGTCTCTTCTCCAAGGCTAAAACTTATATAACGATGATCAGAGAAGCTGTATTCATCCAACACTTCCCAGTCGCATATTCTTCCACTTATATTTTCCGATACAAAGGTAATATCAAGTACCTTATTAAAGGACGGTTTATCCCCTTTATTACAAATCGCCAGATTGCGAACTTCCCCATATCTGGTTGTTGTTGTAGCCACATTTTCATGTGGAGGTGAAGATCCTTGTCAAGCTCCTGTGTGAGCAAGCTCGTTCCGGTCCAAAGGATCGATCGCCGCGGGAACAAGGTGGCAATTGGTTATTTAAAGGCGCCAATAACTCGCCTTGTCATATCGAGCATCATAGGCACTCAGTACTTGTGCAAGAGCCGGTGCCACCAGTCCTCTCACTGAGACTCTCTGCTCGATACCGCTGATTGTCCACGACTGCAATTGCAGCTACTCCGCCTAAAGCATTCCTATATCCGCAACCTGTGGACGTAGCTCGCAGGTAAGCTTCTCGTGACAGCAATGAACATCACTAAGATTGGACCTCAATGTTTAAGGCTGTGTGGTGCTATCCCGTGTTGGGCCCCATATCTGGTGTTGTGCATTAGCCTCACTTCCTGCAATGAGGTTTTTCTTTCCTACAGAAGCGGCTTTAACCAGCGACTTAAGGTTTGAAGTCGGCATCTCTGAATCGTGTGCCATATATAAGGAAGCCAGCCAGTAATGAGACTTCATATGGTATTAAATTGATACCAAATGGTATTAGGAATATTTTCGAATAACGCTAATAAAATGATACCAGCCGGTATCGTCCTTTTTCTATCAGTGTAAGTATTCTTAATCGTCTTGAAATTCTAAGTCTCTCCATCCATCTGTGGAAATCGCAATCGTTAACATTTAAAGCGCCTGCTTTCAGGCCTTTTCACATTTTTGTAGGAACTATCGTGCAGTCTTGACTATGTATGTGCGAGTATTTGTGGAAATAAGTTTAGACATAAGTTTTGTTAGAAAATCTTGTGGCCATGCAACCGACCAGCTGGGCTTTTGCCACTGACATTGATTATGATGGACGGTGATTTGATGTTAGCTGTCTTGTGTTGCAGCTACTGCTGCTGATGCTGCAACATCAGCCATTTGGGTTTGCACCAAATGTTTTTGTTATCTGTGGTTGTTTTTGTTGTACTTTTTGCTGCCGTTTTGAGGGTTATTTTTCTTATCTACTAGTTTTTCCTTTTTTTTGCGAGTTCTTCTTATGACTCTAGAAAAGGCTGGTCTGCCTGCCAGGCCGTTGAAAGGAACGCGTAATTGGGAAAGTTTAATAAGATTTGTAGTTTAATTTATTTTGGTATTATAATCGAAAATTTTTGATTTAGGAGGCGTTTAGATAATATCAGCGTTCAGGGGAAGGGAATCTCTTCTGCGAAATCTATTGAATTTCAATTAAAAGGAAGAAGAAGAGATAACTGCAGCATTCTTAAGTGGTGAAGATGTGATAAAGAAAAAAAGTAAAATATATTCAACAACATAGGTAGCAATTTTCCCAAGGACTACAACAATTTACTTACTCGGAGTAAGGAGTTCATTGAACATTTGGGAGATGATGTGAAACGAAATAAAGAACATGTTGTTCCCAAACTTTAAGCATATTTACAGAAAGCTCCCAAATCTATGGGCTACACACATGTCCACTCGAGAATATCGCAGATAAAATCGCACAGACAAGCTGATGCATACGCCTTATCATGGTTTCGCCTCTGATCTTAAATAGTTCAGCTAGCAACCCATCAGCACCAGCTACATTGTTGTTCGTTGGTCGGATCATTGCTACTTAGACCTCATTTGGACTAGACGGTATACGTTATACACCAACATCAGAGATTGATTCCGCGACATCGTCTCTGCCGCCACTGTAGGATTCTAGCAACATACCAGAAGAAAGTGCTTTCTAAAGGAGTTTCCTTTTTATAGCCGTGTCCGAAAGGCGTGCCGCAGTGCGACATGTTACATGGCATAAACCACCGATGACATTTTTTTTTTCGATGGTCCCGCCAGTATTCGAACCCATGCATTCAGCGTCAAAGGCGATCATGCTATCCTCTGCGCTACGTCGGCCTCCGTTGTCATCTCTGTGAACTTTTTGTCAACTTTGTGACTGTATAAGGCCTTGTTTGGCTTAGTTATTGAATCAATAAATTAAAAAAAAGCGCATAATTGTAATACGATTAAGTGAAAAATACCGCTTAAGTGAAACTTGAAACTTGTCTTAGCCAAACTTGTCACTCACGAATCAAGGATCAACCGCAAGGAGAATTCCCTTCTTCTTCTCATCCCTGTGAAAGACCTCCCATTTCTCCGCGAGCAAACCTTGCCATCCCTTGATGAAGACTGTCGAATTTGTGAAATGGTTAATGTAAATTTTTTTTACCTTAACTAGCTTTGTTCCCTCCCAGGGAGTGTGGATACTACCGACAAGCTTCTTGATGGTATCAATACATTATGCTGACTCAAAGAGCAGCGTGGAGATGTCCCCTCTTTACTCGCATCTGTGTGTCATTTGTATGGGGTGAACCCTCTTCAGTGTTCACCACATGTTCAAAAATTCGCTTGTTAACCGTAGATGCACTGTCAATATAACAGTGGATGCACCACTGCCAATATTGATGACTGCATAAGTTAGCTCATCTCTGTTGTACTTCCTTGCCACTCTGGTGTTAGAGGGCTTCTCCTTTACTTTTTCAGCGACCATTTTTCCCTTCCGTGGTGGTTGTGGCATCATTTTGAAAGTCACAGCCCTCCATGAAGACTCAGGAGCCGTGCGTGCATTCCTTTGTCTCCCTCCTCAGGACACGGTGAGGAGTCCATATTGTGATAGGGCTTGCTTGGTCATCACAAAGTACTTTAAAGCGGGGATCTCATTTTCCTTTTCAGCGTCTTGGCAGTATTATTCTCTTCGGGAAATTTAATTCTCTTTCCAGCTTCCGTAGAAGTGCCTGGAATGTAATTTGTATTCCTACCGTCATCCTGTACTTTTGCCCGATTACACTATCTATGCATGCTCCTCAGTCTCCTTTGTCTTGCCCAGGATAGCATTCTCGGTTTTCTTATGAGCTTTGCAAAGCCTTCGCTCACTACTGCCGTCCCGCTGTCCTCATCAATCCATTCGGCTGCTATGACTGTTTCATTAACACTATCGCTGTCTGAACCTGAACCGGAAACTCCACCTTACTTAAAGGTGAGGGCGAACTGAGCGCCCCTCAGGTTTACCAACTCTTCCTCATTCGTTAGTCTGACGACTGGTTGTGCGCTTGAAGCATTACTCTCGACAACAGGTGCCAAGGCACCAACACCTATAGAAGTTAGAACAAGTAAGAGCGGGCTAAGTTCGGCCGGGCCGAATCTTATATATCCTCCACCATGGATCGCATTTGTCGAGTTCTTTACGCGGTATCTCTTTTTAGGCAAACAAAGAATAATGAATAAGAACTTTATGCAATTGGAGCTATATGAAGTTATTGTTTGATTCGGACCATAAATGAATTTAATGCTGAATACTGTAGAAGATAAGAATTGCGCCCTGCAGGGGCTCAAGAAGCATCGGTTTGTATGGCAGCTATGTCAGGTTATGTACCGATTTAGCACAGTTATTGGAAGTTATAACAAAACACCTCATGCAAAATTTCAACCAAATAGGATGAGAATTGCTCCCTCTAGAGGCTCAAGAAATCAAGACCCAAGATCGGTCTATGTGGCAGCTATATCAGGTTATAAACCTATTATAAACATACTATTATAAACTTATATACATATTTAGAACAGTTGTTGGAAGTGATACCAAAACACCTCTGCAAAATTTGAGTGAAATCGGACGAGAATTGCACCCTCCAGTGGCTAAATAAGTCAAGATTCAAGATCGGTTTATATGGCAGCTATATCAAAACATGGACCGTTTTGGTCCATTTGCAATCCCAACCGGCCTACGCTAATAAAAAGTATTTGTGCAAAATTTCAATCGCCTAGCTTTACTCCTTCCAAAATTAGCGTGCTTTCGACGGACAGACGGACGGACGGACATGGCTAGATCGACTTATAATGACATGACGATACTTTATGGGGTCTCAGACTTATATTTCGAGGTGTTACAAACAGAATGACGAAATTAGTATACCCCCATCCAATGGTGGTGGATATAAAAACAATAAAATTAGAATAACATTTTTACACTCTACACTACCACCGTGGTACGGGGCATTAGAACTTTGTGCATTTGTTTCCAACGCTAAGAAGGAGACAAGGTAGAACCATTAATAAGTATACCGATCGGTTTAGAACAACTTCCGAATTCGATTTAGCTATCAAGTAGTCAAGTTACAGTTCGCATTTGTTGGTCGATTGTCATGATATTTTTCACAATTTTCTGTCTTGGTCCAAGGACGAACGCTACTTGTTTAAAAAAAATAGGAACAGGTTTAGATATACAATAGCTCTTACATATATCTTTTATCCGAAATGGCCTTTGAAGGCAGTGGTCGCCACGCCTTAAGTCCGATCTTTACAAAACTTGTTTTATGACATGTTTTATTTGACGTCCAAATACGTGTGCGAAATTTCACAAAAATCGACTAAGACTTAGATGTTGCTCCCACATATAGCTTGCATCCGATATGATTTTTAATGGCTTTAGTAGCCACAATTAAGGTCCTATCATAAAAAATGCTTACAAGGTTCTATTCAATATTTCAATAGGTATGCAGAATTAAAGTCTGACCTGATTTAAACATAAATTCACTGTTTTAAAAGTAGTATGTAAGTAAACTCGGTAGTGTAGGGTATTATATAGTCGGCTCCGTCCGGCTTTTACCTTTCCTTACTAGTTTTCGTTGCATATAACGAAGAATTCGTCGTCGTCGTCATATGTAAAAAATTTAACATTTCTGTTGTCATTTCTCTGCAGAACTATCTGTTGGCAAAATATCGACCAGTATAAGAGTGGTGTAATTAGAAAGATTTTTATCACCGACATTGATACATACATCATAATTTTTGACCAAAAAAATTGCCGTTTAGCAACACTCGAGAGTGAAATGGTTGTTATATTCAAGTGTTACTTTTTGTATTGATGGGAATGCTCACTTCCAAAAATTTTTTCTCACCAGGATTCAAAACTTTGAATTCAGTGGCATAGCCTTCCATGATTTCATATACCCAACCTTGGATTTTTGTAGTTTCTGAACACCATGCGAATTCCGAACTGCATTTTCAATTAACCCCAACTTGACATTTTTGAATTGTCGATTTTTATCATTGCACTCGTAGCAACTTCTAATTCAGCGTTTTACAAATTTCAAATTTTAGACATGTCTAACATTGAACTTTGGCTTTTCCAAATACCAATCATAAGAACAACTTACAAAGCGAATGAAACAATAAACGCGTTATTGGTTAATAACAGTCCAACCAAAATCGTTTACATCGACATTTATTTACATTAGGAATACTAAAAACAAAATCTATTAAATTCTTGTTAAATGCGTTTTAATTAATTGTTGATCATTCTCAAAACAATTCTCGTTGCTACGACACAAGCCTGAGATATGATCGGACTGAGGGTTGCAACAACTGCCATTTTGAGGGGGAAGGGAGGGGAAATGTGCTGCGGTTCGGGGTTTTTCTATTATTTTAATATTTTTGTACTGTTAAATTTGTTCCACAACTTTTTGTGGCTTTTTGTGTTTTGCAGTCGAGTTTCTCATTGTCTGAGTGTGCAAGTGAGCGAGTGTGACTGTGCTACCAAACGCGGAAATCATCAATTATTTTCTTATTTATATTTATAACATTTGTTGCATATTAATCAATATATAAATGCATATAAATGCGCTTTTACACTCAATCACTATGAATTACAGCTAATTTACAAGGGTTTTTAGTGAATAAGCTTTTGGTTGTGTCGCTTACCAGCTATTTTTCAGTGGCTTAGAGAACTGGTGTTGAACTTTCAAAAATTTAAAAAAAGGCGGTCTAAATGTAGAAATTAAGATGGAATGCATTTTAAGCTTTATTTTCAACTCGCTGAACCGGGCCCGCTCCGCTGCCCCTTTTTTAACTCTCTAATATCTTTTTAGGGTTGGGGCACTTCGCCTTGAATGTCTATACCAAATTCGTGCTACTGTAGCCTATGTTTGGCGATAATATCGGACAAAATTCAAAGCGGTGGTGATCCCCTCTTAATGCTGGCGTCATTTGCCATGCATGGTCTTGTAAAAAATTCTCCCCAAAGAAATGTCGCACTGCGGCACGCCATTCGGATTCGGTTATAAAAGTTTAAACGTGAATTGAGTTCAAACTTGAATCGGAAAGCTTTCATTGATGTGTGAGAAGCGTGCCCCTTCTCGGTTCCTGGGTAAATTTTTACTCCACTCCCAAATACCTTTCTTTTGAGTCATATATTATCGTATTGGTAAATATTTCCGGTTTAGAAAGACACTTGGCCTTAATGTAAATATACGCTTCTTGCTCTACTTTCAAATACATTTTATATGAGCCCCATAATGGCATGATCGGTAAATAAATTCTGTTTGTACCATTTTCCCGAAAAGCAATCAATTTAAACATCAAATAGCTTTTACATAATAGGCAGGTGTTTTCGGGTGGGGCAGTTCCCCAAACAAATCCGTTTTTATACCCTCCACCATAAGATGGGGGGTATACTAATTTCGTCATTCTGTTTGTAACTACTCGAAATATTCGTCTGAGACCCCATAAAGTATATATATTCTTGATCGTCGTGAAATTTTATGTCGATCTAGCCATGTCCGTCCGTCTGTCCGTCCGTCCGTCCGTCCGTCCGTCCGTCCGTCCGTCCGTCCGTCCGTCCGTCCGTCCGTCCGTCCGTCCGTCCGTCCGTCCGTCCGTCCGTCCGTCCGTCCGTCCGTCCGTCCGTCCGTCTGTCTGTCGAAAGCACGCTAACTTCCGAAGGAGTAAAGCTAGCCGCTTGAAATTTTGCACAAATACTTCTTATTAGTGTAGGTCGGTTGGTATTGTAAATGGGCCATATCGGTCCATGTTTTGATATAGCTGCCATATAAACCGATCTTGGGTCTTGACTTCTTGAGCCTGTAGAGTGCGCTTTTCTTATCCGATTGGAATGAAATTTTGCATGACGTGTTCTGCTGTGATATCCAACAACTGTGTGATGTATGGTTCAAATCGGTCCATAACCTGATATAGCTGCCATATAAACCGATCTTGGGTCTTGACTTCTTGAGCCTCTAGCGTGCGCAATTCTTATCCGATCAGAATGAAATTTTGCACAACGCGTTTTGTTATGATATCCAACAACTGTGCCAAGTATGGTTCAAATCGGTCCATAACCTGATATAGCTGCCATATAAACCGATCTTGGGTCTTGACTTCTTGAGCCTCTAGCGTGCACAATTCTTATCCGATCAGAATGAAATTTTGCACGACGTGTTTTGTTATGATATCCAACAACTGTGCCAAGTATGGTTCAAATCGGCCCATAACCTGATATAGTTGCCATATAAACCGATCTTGGGTCTTGACGTCTTAAGCCTCTAGAGGGCGCAATTCTTATCCGAATGGAATGGAATTTCGCACGACGTGTTTTGTTATGATACCCAACTACTGTGCCAAGTATGGTTGAAATCGGTCCATAACCTGATATAGCTGTCATATAAACCGATCTTGGGTCTTGACTTCTTGAGCTTTTAGAGGGCGCAATTCCTATCCGATTTGGCTGAAATTTTGCATGACGTATTTTATTTTTACTTTCAACAACTGTGTCAAATAAGGTTCAAATCGGTTCATAACCTGATATAGCTGCCATATAAACCGATCTGGGATCTTGACTTCTTGACCAATAGAGGTCGCAATTATTATCCGATATGCCTGAAATTTTGTACGACGGATCCTCTCATGACCATCAACAAACGTGTTTATAATGGTCTGAATCGTTCTATAGCCCGATACAAATCCCATATAAATCGTTCTCTCTATTTTACTTCGTGAGCCCCAATGGGCGCAATTCTTATACGAATTGGCTGAAATTTTACACAGGTCTCCAACATATAATTTAATTGTGGTCCGAACCGGACCATATCTTGATATCGTTTTAATAGAAGAGCAACTCTTTTCTTATATCCTTTTTTGCCTAAGAAGAGATGCCGGGAAAAGAACTCGACAAATGCGATCCATGGTGGAGGGTATATAAGATTCGGCCCGGCCGAACTTAGCACGCTTTTACTTGTTTTCTCTCAAGCACCTTTCGTTTGAGCTCTATATTGTCGTGATTGGTCTATATACCCATTTGGCGGGATTTGGACTGCCCCGGAGGCACCCGACCCCAACAATAGAAACCATGTTTTGTTTTGACAGTGAGAGTGCAAAGAAAAATTTCGAACGAATCGCATTACCAATCTCCGAGATCTGGTGGTTTTGAAAATTACTATAATAAGAAGTGCTTTTTAGAGAAAGGATGGCACTCAGACATTTCGTCTCAAATATGGTTATAAAATTCGTGCTGCACTCCGAAATCCCTTTAATTTGAGCCCCATATTGCCATGGATGGTAAATATGAACCGTTTGGAGGGTGTTTTGGGGCTGGGGCGGCCACCGGTACTTTGCATTGGAAATATATATCAAATTCGTTCTTTACTCCCAAATACCGCTGATTTGAGCTCCAATTAGCCGTAGTTAGATATGAAGTTCAGTTTAGGGAGTGACACCCTAAAGAACCTCATAAATTAAACTTCAAGCACTGGGCTCGAAAATTGGATATCAAATTCCTTTTCCACTCTCAAAAACCTTTCATTTGAGTCCCATATTGTCATAATGGGTCAATCAACCAATTTGACTTATTTTTGGAAAGAAAAGCGCCACCTAGACTTGAACACAAATTTTAATATCATGTTCGTGATCTACCTCCAAATACCTTTCATTTGAGTTCCATGACATGGTTGGCTAATATGTCCATTTGGGGGTGAGGCGACCTCCCATAAATCGAACCAAATTTTTTATACCATATTTGGAATCTACATGAGAATACTTTTTATTTGAGGCCCATATTGCCATGAACGTCGAATATATCTGTTTAGAGGAGGTTTTGGGTCGGGGTGGCCCGCTGGGTACTTGGACCCAAATTTTAATACGATATTCGTTTTCTAGTCTCCAATACCTTTCATTTGATACCCATATTGTGCCTATCGGCCCACTTTTGGTTTGGGATAGCGTTGTTGGTGTAAGGGGAAGGCAGCCCCTTCCCCTTACACCCATCCGATATCTAAAAATTTTATAGCCTACGATTACTTCCTGGCAAACTTACACAATCTGTGACAATTTTAAGAAAATCGGTTCAGCCGTTTTTGATTCTACGGAACAAACAAAAAAACCGGGTCCCATATAGGCATGATGGATGGATATGCCCATTTAAGGCGTTTTAGGGTGTAGGGTGACCCCCCATACTTCGATCTGATTTTGTATGCCAGATTCGTAATCTACTGCCGAATACCTTTCATTTGAGGCCCATATTGACACGAACGTCCAATATGTCTGTTTGGGGGAATTTTGAGGTTGGGGCGGCCCGATGGGTACTTAGACCCAAATTTTAATACTATATTTGTATTCTACTTTCCAATACTTTTCATTTGATACTCATACCGTCCCGATCGGTCCACTTTTGATTTTGGGTGGTGTAGTTGGGTAACGGGGGAGGGTCCGCCCCTTCCGGAATCAACAAATTATAAAGCTTTTTTTTTCCTTCCTGACCATAATTGCAATCTACTCCCGAATACCTTTCATTTGAGTTCCATTTTGTCAAGATCGTCCAAAAAACTATTTTAGCGGGTTTTGGCATTGGGGTGGCCCCCCAGTTACTTGAACCCAATTTCTAATATGAAATTCGTACTCTACTTCTGAATACCTTTCATTTAAGTCCCATATTGTCCCCATCGGTCCACTTTTATTTTTAGGCAGGTCTTTTGGGGTAAGGGGAAGGGTCCGCCCCCTTCCGGTATAAAAAAAATTATGTAGCCTATGCTTCCTTCCAGACTAACCTACACAAACAAACAAACAAACCGACAAACAAACACAAATTCATTGTTATACCCTCCGCCATAGGATGGGGGTATACTAATTTCGTCATTCTGTTTGTAACACCTCAAAATATGCGTCTAGACCCCATAAAGTATATTTATTCTTGATCGTCATGTCATTTCAAGTGGATCTAGCCATGTCCGTCCGTCTGTCCTTCCGTTCGACCGTCAGTCCGTCTGTCTGTCGAAAGCACGCTAATTTTCGAAGGAGTAAAGTCAGCCGCTTGAAATTTTGCACAAATTCTTTTTATTAGTGTAGGTCGGTTGGTATTGTAAATAGGCCAAATCGGTCCATGTTTTGATATAGCTGCCATATAAACCGATCTTGGGTCTTGCCTTTTTGAGCCTCTAGAGTGCGCAATTCTTATCCGATTGGAATGAAATTTTGCACAACGTGTTTCGCTGTGACTTTCAACAACTATGCCAAGTATGGTTTACGTCGGTTCATGTTTTGATATAGCTGCCACATAAACCGATCTTGGGTCTTGACTTCTTGAGCCTCTAGAGGGCGCTATTCCTATCCCATTTAACTGAAATTTTTCACGTAGTGTTTTGGTAGCACTTCCAACTACTACGCTAAGTATGGTTTAAATCGGTCCATGTTTTGATATAGCCGCCATATAAACCGATCTTGGGTCTTGACTTCTTAAGCCTCTAGAGGGCGCAATTCTTATCCGATTTTATTGAAATTTTGCACGTAGTGTTTTGGTATTCCAACAACTGCGCTAAGTATGGTTTACGTCGGTCCATGTTTTGATATGTTGAGCATTCATTTATGGTCCGAATCGGACTATAACTTGATATATCTCCAATAGCTTAACAGTTCTTATTATGTCTAAAATGTCCTATGTTTGTCTAAAAAGAGATACCGCGCATAGAACTCGACAAATGCGATCAATGGTGGAGGTTATATAAGATTCTGCCCGGCCGAACTTAGCACGCACTTACTTGTTATATATAAGTTTTGAGAAAAATCATTTTCAAAAGTTATGAGCGTCTTAAAACTACCTTCGTCGTTTTATCCTAAATACTTCTCGTTGATTTATTTCGATTGGCATTGTACTTGGACTAAACTGGTCTATGCTTAGGATTATTTTTTTAATGTGTTTGCTTGTTTTGTATAGAGATAACAACTGCTGAACCAATTTCTTTGAAGTGAGGGAAAACTGTCCCCCTTATCCCAAACCCACTCAAAAAGACTTACCGCTACAATATGGGACTCAAATAAAAGACATTTTGGAATAAGAATAAGAACCTTAATCCAGAATTTGGGGTTAAGTCTCAAGAGAGCCACACCAAAAGAAAAGCCTCTACTCAATTTTAATGCAATTTAAAAGGCAATACATTTTTCTTTTCAAATTTATTCTCAATTTTTTTTATAAAACTTCAATCACATCAATGCAGTTTCGCATAGCTTAAAATGTTCTTTACTCCAATTCTCACCGAAACGCTTGAATGTCATGTCACTTTATTTCAGTGAGTCTACTAAATACAAGTTAGCGACTGCGAAGAGCATATTTCAAACGGATATAGAATTTCATGTCGCTTTTGTCAAATCGCCTAAACAAAATATTAAAGCAAAAAACATGAATAACACATAAGCCAAAATCTAGCCGTTTCCATTTGGCCATAAACAAATAGAGACTAGAAAACATTCAATTCGCCATGCTCTCATAAACATTGCCAAAGAATATAAAGTTCGAGGCCACAAAGAATGCGCACGGATAAAATAAGAGCTCAGTCGAATGAGTGGTTGGAAAAAAAAAACTCAACTAAAAATAATCAAATTTTTCTGAATTTAAAACTGGCTCAAAACAACTGGCATAACCATCAGTCAGTTAGTCAGTCCAACGAACGGTGGCCACAGAAACCAAGGCTACAGCCGTCAGACAGATTTTAAAACTCCAAAATATCAATGACAACACCTCTGGCAGTTGCAGAAAAAATGTTGACTCTCTGCAAGCGATGACATGGCATCGCAAAGTCTAGTACAAGAACTTCAATTCATCTAAATCAGCCTCGACTTCTAAACTTGTAATGAAGCTGATGGCAATACGCTGCAGCGGTCCATGGCAAATGTACGAAATGTTGAGGTCTCTCTTGTACAATAGTTTGTGTAAGTGGAGGGAAACAAATCCAAAATTCAATGAAACTGATAGACCAACATTTATTTACTTTACATTTGAAGATGTTATTTTTATGCCCACCATCGAAGGTTGGAGGTATATACATTTTGTCATTCCGTTTGCAACACATCGAAATTTCCATCTCCGACTCTATAAAGCGTAAAAATCGAAGACGATCTAGACATGTCTGTCCGTCTGTCTGTTGAAATCACGCTACAGTCTTTAAAAATAGAGATATTGAGCTGAAACTTGGCACAGATTTCTTTTTTGTCCATAAGCAGGTTAAGTTCGAAGATGGGCTATATCGGACTATATCTTGATATAGCCCCATATAGACCGATCCGCGCAGATGTTGTCCAATGTCGCTAAAATTTGGGACAGTGAGTTAAGTTAAGCCCCTCGATATACTTCCGATTTATGATACAGATCGGTCTAGATTTGGATATTACTGCCATATAGACCGATCTTTGTCCGATGTCGCCAAAATTTGAAACAGTGTTTTTGTGTTAGGCCCTTCGACATCCTTCTTCAATTTGGCTCAGATCGGTTCAGATTTGGATTTAGCTGCCATATAGACCGATCCTCTGATTTAGGGTCTCAGGCCCATAAAGGCCACATTTATTAACCGATTTTGTTGAAATTTGAGACAGTGAGTTGTGTTAGGCCCTTCGACATCCTTCGTTAATTTGGCTCAGATCGGTCCAGATTTGGATATAGCTGCCATATATACAGATCCGCCGATTTAGGGTCTCAGGCCCATAAAATCCACATTTATTATCCGATTTTGCTGAAACTCGGGACAGTGCGTTGTTTTAGGCTCTTCGACGTCCTTCTTTAATTTGACCCCGATCGGTCCAGATTTGGATATAGCTGCCATGTAGGCCGATATCTCGATTTAAAGTCTTGGCCACATAAAGGATGCGCTTGCAAAATTTCAGCCAAATCGTATAAGAATTGCGCGCTCTAGTGGCTCCAGAAGTCGAGATTCAAGATTGGTTTATATGGCAGCTATATCAGGTTATGGACCGATTTGAACCACACTTAGCATAACAAAACACCTCGTGCAAAATTTAAGTCTAATTAGATAAGAATTGCGGCCTCTAGTGGCCCGAAAAGTCAAGATCCAAGATCGGTTTATATGACAGCTATATCAGGTTATATACTAATTTGAACCATATTTGGCACAGTTGTTGGAAATCATAACAAAACATGTCGTGTAAAATTTCAGGCAAATCGCATAAGAATTGCGCCCTGTAGTGGCTCAAGTAGTCACGATCTCAGATTGGTTTATATGGCAGCTATATCAAAACATTAACCGATTTGTCCCATTTATAATCCCAACCGACCTACACCAATAAGAAGTATTTGTGCAAAATTTCAAGCGACTAGCTCTACTCCTTCAATAGTTAGCGAGCTTTCGACAGAGAGACGGACGGACGGACGGACTGACAGACGGACGGACATGGCTATATCGACGTAAAATGTCATGACGATCAAGAATATATATGCTTTATGGGTCTCAGGCGAATATTTCGAGTAGTGACAAACAAAATGACGAAATTAGTATACCCCCATCCTATGGTGGAGAGTATAAAAACCTCGAGACAAAGTATTTGGTTTGTCTTAAAAAAAACCCAAACGTTTTATTTTTTTGCGTGTAGGCAAGTGAAATTCTTGATATATCCCCCATTTAGACCGATCTCCAGATAAATGGCCGGCGAAAGTCCGGAACTGAAAGTTTTGTTATGACCCTCAACATTCATGCAAATGTGGTGCGGAGGGTAAATATTTAGATATAGCTGCCCTATATACCGATCTCCCGATTTATGGTTCTGGGGCCGTAAAAACGCTTTTATTACCCAATTCCTTTTTTGAAATTTTGCACCTCGAGGTGTTTAAGTACTCTTAACATCCGAATCGACTATACAATATCTTCATATAGCCACCATATTGACCTATCTCCCGATTTTAGGACTGCAGATCTATATACAAAAGCAAAATGCAAATTTTGCTCATGATCATTCCTCTAAGGAACAGGGGCAAACTTCCCACATATCAATGAGTGCATTCCGATTCAAGTCTAAGCTCAATGATAAGGTGCCTTCTTTTTATAGCCGAGTTCGAACGGAGTGCCGCAGTGCGCCACCTCTTTGGAGAGAAATTTTTCATGGCAAGATTGCCAACATTAGGAGGGGAAAACCATCGCTGAACATTTTTTCTGATGGTCTCGCCAGGATACGCACCCAGGCGTTCAGCGTCATAGGCGGACATGCTAACCTCTGCGCTACGGTGACCTCCATATAAGTCGCATTAAATGTCAGATGTCGCTGAAATTTGGTACACTAAGTTGTGTGAGGAGTACAGATCGGACAATAAATTCATATAGCCCCCATACAGACCGATCTCCCGATGTAAGGTCTAAAGCCCATAGCAGCCTCACAATCACGTCTTTTCAGTTCAATATTCTTTGTACAGAGTAAACGTTACTCCTCCCTCGTTCTTGGGCGATTTGAGGATTCATATTGGGATAATGTATTCACAGTACAATGGCTCTTCTCCCTCCGTGTTTCCTTCATTGCGACACAAAATGACTTCATTTTGTTAAGAAAATGGACAACAATCGTTTTGCCAAATTCTCTAACAGTGAGTAGCAAATTAACACCTCAACAATAGCAACAAATCAGTGGCGTGTTATCGTACATCTTCATTCAGTTGTAAGATTTTCAACAAAACTATTTTCCAAATACAATAAAGGCTTGTGTGGAAACTGCGTTCAAGATCAGCGACTACCGAGGCTACCGTAAACAATGACAATCTGACCGGCAACAAAGCATTGAAGCCACAACAACATGGTCACAATTTGCAAATTTTTGCACCATTATTGCTGCTTGCTTATCTGCGAGGTGCCCCTTGGTGCCATAAGCAACTTAAGAGCATCCTAGCCAATGTTGAATGAATGACTGACTAATGTATCAATGGATGGCAATTTACAAAAGGTCATTAAAATTGAAAGAGAGCCTACGAAAAAAGGTTACTCATTAGCCATAAACGAAATTTTCGACAAGTTAACTTCTTTGTCGTGAGTAAAGAGAATTTATTTATGGTAAAATTACAGATTAGACTTCGGTTACGGTAAAACCGTGGATAACTTTGTGACAAATATAAACTTGTTTCGCCCAAAAAGTCCCTTATGTTTATGGCAAATCATTTACCTTGTTTGTTTTTATACCCAGTACAGATGTTTGGGGGTGCATTCATTTTGTCATTCTGTTTGCGACATCAACGAAATTTGTTATTCAAAATAGCAAAAATTTTTGTTAAAATAACAGTTGTTGTTTGCTGAAAAAGGGAAAGCAGACATTACTGTTGCTTCAGCAAACAAAGTGCTGCTGTTTAAGCAAACATTTCGTACTGCAAACCAAATCTGCTCTTTTATATACAAAGTCTGCTTAAATATTGAAATAATTTTCTGCTGATTTTAATTTTTTATTTATTTTGGCATTTTATGGTCGGTCATGGTTGTTTCAAAAGGAGTCCAGATAATGACCATGAGAAGTCATGTTGAAAGGAAAGATTTAAATTTGTGGAATATTATTGAAAACGAATTACCTGATCAGCAGATTCCTTGTGTCATCGCATCCATTGGCGGGTGGCTTAAGTCGCTCTTCAATTTTATTGCTCTGTTAATGTACTCATAAATGTCGCTGCTACTTATGACTATTCTAAAGGAAAAATGAATATGGAATGTAAATTGCCCCTGTTCCTTAATAGAATGTACATGAGCAAATTTTCATTTGCAAACATCCACTGAGACACACATTTCCATTGGTCCACTAGTCAACATTTCAGACATGAAACTTCGTTCAATTTATCTTTTGGCACTTCTAATGTTTTATTGGACTATTGCTGCAGACACATACATATCTCTGTTTGCGTACTGGTAAAAATCCCATTCATGGGCGAATTTTTTCCATTTTTGGGCTATCTAACACAACATCGTTTGTTCCTTGATGTTCCCTGATAGTAAATGTAACAACAGCACTTGTGCGTAATGCAAATATGTCCATGAACATTCCACTAAGGAACTTCTCACAAATCAATGAGTGCTGTCCGATTCAATTTTAAGCTCAATAATAAGGGACCTCTCTTTTATAGCCGAGTCCGAATGGCATGCAGCAGGGCGACACCACTTTGGGGAGAAGTTTTAACATGACAAAGTACCTCACAAATGTCGCCAGAATTAGGAGAGGATAACCACCGCAAATATAGACCGATCTGAACCATACACGACACGGATGTCGAAAAGTCTAACATAAGTCACTGTCACATTTCAGCGAAATCGAATTATAAATGAGCCTTTTATGGGGACAAGACTTTAAATCGAGAAATCAGTCAATATTGTAGTTATATTGAAATCTGGATCGATCTAGGCCATATTGCAGGAAGATGTGGAGGGGCCTAATATGACTCACGGTCCCAAATTTCAGCGAAATCGAACAATAAATGCGCCTTTTTTTGTAATTTTGTAATTTATTTATTTACACCCGCACAACAAGAATATAAAATTCTTATAATTAAAGTGCGGGTAATATCTCCAACAATTGTACATAGTAAACACTTAAAACTAAGAATCTATAGCTATACAATACATCACAGATTTTGAATGAATAACTTACGGAAAAAACTAACAATTGTGGCTTTGTAGATTTGAATTTAAAAGAAAAAAATAACAAAAGTGAATTTATCAATTAAAGAGGAATTAGTAGACTTAGTTGATCCGAAAAAAAAGAAGTTAAGGTAAGTATAGAAGAATAAAAATAAATATATAAATGAGTCTTAACATTCATCAACTTAATGCAGTAAAATGTTTCCAAAGTCCGGTTTTAAATGTTGCCGAGTTACTAAGTAATTGCAGATCGTTAGGAAGAGAATTCCAGAGACGTACAGCGAATATGAACATATGCCATTCAGAAACAAGCCTCCGATACATTTTGGGAATGATTTTTTTAAATCTTAAATCCATACAGATATTGTGGTGCCTGCGTGTAGATCAGTTTATGCAGGAAAGTAAGCGATCTTAGGAACAACAATTGCTGTAAGGAGACGCCATACAGAGATACACAGTATTCAGAGATGGAATCGCGCCGTCTCAAGCCAAATACATAACGAGTAACGCTATTAAAAAAGGTGTTTAGCTTACGTCTACTTACCGAGTCGCAATTAGCAAACAACTCACAGCCGTAGAGAATGCCAGGAACAAGATAAGTCTTTGCCAAGAGAGACCTAACCCGCAGCGGAGTAACCGACTGAGTGGCCCAGAGAGCACGCAATTTTGAATATCCCTGACCAACGACAGAGTCGATATGATTACTCCAAGTCAGAGTGCTGTTAATAACAACGCCCAAGTTCTTTGCATGAGGAACGATTTCCAGTCTAGAGTCGTTAATGTATATACCGACATCACATGAAAAACGAGACAGCCTGCTTCTGATAACCACACACTTGGACTTTACAGGGTTGAGACACAGGCCATTGGCTTTCGCCCACGTACTGACTCTTGACAGATCATGATTAAGCAGACGTATGTTTTCAGCAATCTCATCCCTCGGACTGCCGATATATATTTGTACATCGTCCGCGTACATATGTACCTCACAATAAGACAATTGACCCGCCAAGTCGTTACTGTATAATGAAAAGAGAAGAGGACCCAGAATTGATCCCTGAGGAACACCTTTTGAAACAAGCAGAGGTGCCGATAGAGAAGACTTATAACTGACGGACTGAGTGCGGTGTGACAGGTACGACAAAATAAGACGAACGGACGTAGAGGAAAAAAATTGTAAAGATGTCTCATCTTATCACATAACAAGGAATGATCCACAGTGTCAAATGCCTTAGAATGGTCAAGAAGAACAAGGAAATTTATCTTGTCATTCTCCAAATTGACCCTGATCCTCTCAGTGACCTCTGCCAAGGCAGTTACGCAGCTGTGGTAAGGTCGAAATCCGGACTGTCTCACATATAACAAAGAGTTCTCGTTGACAAAAGACGACATTTGCAAATACAACAATTTCTCAAAGACCTTTGACAAGTAACAAAGAATCGCAATTGGTCTATATTCCTTGGAATTTTTAGGCAGTGGGATGACTTTGACATGTTTCCACGCTAATGGAAAGTAACTCGTGGTCAAAATCCTATTGAAAACATAGGTTACATGAGGAATAATAAGGGGGAGCAAGAGTCTTACAAATCTAGGATCAATGCCATCAGATCCGACCGCGTTAGACTTTACAGTCGCGACGCACTCAAGGACATCGGTGGGACCAATACAGCTGAAGCCAAAACCAGAGTCGTCATCGAGGGAGGGGGAGACATTGAAGCCATAGAAATTGGGATCAACTGGGATCTGTGGGACATTAACAAAAGCATCGTTAAGCCCATTGATGTCCAAGTTTGTTGAACATCTATTAGTATCTTTCCCAATTCCTATGTCTCGAATAACCTTCCACGTTCTCTTGGAGCCTATTGCAGAAGTTAAGCGTCTGTAATAGTAGTCTTTCTTGGCTATCTTGATCAACTTATTGACATGGTCTCTTGCTAAGCGAAAGGCATCATGTAACTCAGGCGTCCTGAAACGTCTCCACCTGCGATGCGACATATTCCTCACGTGAATAGCCGAACGAATATCCCGGGAGAACCACGGTTTCGATCTGGAGGACACTTCTCTAGTCTTGAATGGAACCGTAAGTTCCTGTAGGTCACGGATATTTCTCTGTAGAAAGTCAGTTTGTTCATCGATAGTTCCCATACGAAATATGGGCCAAAAACCTTAAATCGAGTGATCGGTCTATATGGCAACTATATCCAAATCTGGACCGATCTGAGCCAAGTTAAAGAGGGATGTCGAAGGGTCTAACATAACTCACTGTCCCAAATTTTGGCAAAATCTTTGTAAATCGTTCTCATAGTTATTAAGGTACTGCCATAGTGTGGGAAGCCATTTCTTTAACTTTAACTTGGATATCAAGTCTCCGTTGTTCGGTTGACTTGGGGTGGAAATTTCAGAAAAATAATGAAGATTAGTATATTTATTGAGTATGTGGTATTCAAGTGAATGGCAGTGTATATTAATTCAACACTTTAAACTTCCCTATTTGTCGGAGTTGTCATATTTTCCAGAGGATGTTTTATTACAAATTTATCGAGGCTTACCTTTAGTGGAGCACATCGTAAGAACACTTTAAGGCAGCTTAATTTACTGGAAGTTTGCATAGATTAGGCAGTGTGGTGGTCCGTCCGATCATTTGATTCAGGTCTACGACATTCATTGTCGTGTGTGCATTTTCATGGTTTAATTCACCTACAAATCCATAGAGACAAGTTAGCTGAAAAGCTTATGCTACGACATACAGCCACACATGCACACACAGAACCTCACCCCCAACACAGTAGACTGGCGTTTATGTTTGGCTTTGGGTCTGCCACTACGTCCGTCCGTTCAACCGTCTTCCCCCTGTGCTTTTATTTACGAAGGTTCGCTCTTTGAGTTCGGTGGGTATTCGTGGTTTTATTGATGTTGTTTTACAAGCCATGGTTAATTTGATTGTTGTCGGTAGGTAGGTTGGTAGGTTGGTAGGCAGGTAGGTGGGTTTTGTGCGGGGGACAGGCAAGTCATTGTGTCTGCTGCAGCTATGCACTTGGACTTGGTCTTGCTCTTGGTTAATGTCGCTGCAACAATAGCAACAACAGAATTGCCAAATCTGTCTTTCGGCTCTTCTAGCCTTTGCCGGCTGTCGTCATAGATGCAGTTGCACTGAGCAACGCTGCAGCAGTTTTGCATTTGCATTCATTCAACAAGTGATTTGGTTACTTGTTGGCTTACTGGCCTATGCTTGGGTGCATGGCCTGCTTGGGGGTTTCAAAAAACATTCTGCTACACACGTTCCGATGTTGGGAAACATTTTCGGTGCCTGTCTTGGGGTTTGGTGTTTGGTGTTTTTGGTTTGTTTGCTGCACTGCGCTTATCTGCTGATTTTATTTTGATAGCTTTTGGTAATGGGTTGTTGGCTGTCACTAATGGTGCGCTGTTTTTTTTTTCTGCTTGTTTGTCTATTTGCTTAGATTTCAACTTGTACTTGACCCTAATATTACTTTTGCTGCATGCTGCTGCGGCCGATGATAATGACAATGATGAGTTGTAATGTTATGGCTCTTCTTCTTTGGAGATTTTTTGTATGCCTTGAATATCAGGCTCTGTGGGGTCTGTGAGCTGTTAAATTTTGTGCGTTTCTTATTGCCAGTTTGCTATTCAATTTCAAGGTTACACTGAGATCTTAAGAAGAAGGAATGTTTAGATGACTCGTTAAATGATTTGGTAGAATTTTCTGTGTCAATGTCACTTAGTAGCCCAGTAAAACTGCCATTGGTGATATTCCATTGAATGAGTAACCTTTAAGGTCTTCATAATTGATGGCATTTTACTTAAAATTTTGAAAGGGAATGGAACTGCAGCTGTTATTGCTTCTTGAACTTCCAAATTTTTGATAACTTAGGGGCAGTAACAAGATGTTGAGCACAGAGAGATAGTTGGATGTGAAGAAAAACATTGGAATTGCAGAATTGAAGTTTGTTCAGTAAATTATTTTGATGTGTCAAAAGAGAATCAAGGTCTTGATGGGGATTTCGTCAAACAGTGGTGTCAGAAATTCCCATAACAGCTGACTGCCACACTCTTTCGATATTTTCCGGAGTTCTGATAGTTCGCTGAAGTCTGGGTTAAGCGACACTTCCGTACTCTCGAAATGAGTTAACTTACGACAGAATCGAATTACGGCCACAAACGAGTCTGTGAAGAGGAATTTCAAAGCTAGCGCAAAAGGTATGTTACTATGGCAACAAATCTGATACCTTTACAAAAGACGCTCTTGACGACGAAGGCATGCTGTTCCCTAGACTAGAGCATAATGGCAACTGACTGAGGATAGAAACAAACTAGGGGATTTCCCGCTTCAGATGCCGCCAAACTTCTGTAACTGCGAAATTGATACAAATTATATTTTGTATCCATTTCGCAGTTTCTTAGTCACCTATGGTCCAGGTGACATCGACCATGGACCAGGGTCCAACAAAAACAAATATTAATCATCGAAAATAGCTTTATTGTTTTTCAAAATATTCCCCATTAAGATCTATACACTGTTGCATGCGCTAAAATTAAATGTCGAAGCACTTTTCCCCCTTTTAATTGAAGTGTCGAAAAACGTTGACCTCTCATTGTGTGTTTTACATACGGGAATAAAAAGAAGTCATTCGGTGCCAAATCAGCACTATACGGCGGATGACTCATCAAATCGATGTTTTGAGTGCTCAAAAATACGGTTGCTTCGTATTTTTGGAGCATTTCCTTCGACCAATCGACACGAGCCTTTTTTTTTTGAGCGATTGACAAATTGTGTGGGATCCAACTCGTGTGTTTGTTTGTGTGTTCCTTATGGACTCAGAAACGACTGAACCGATTTTCTTGAAATTTTCACTGTTGGTGCATAATGATCCCGTGGTGAAAATAGGGTACTAAATTTTTCGATATCTGAAGGGGGAGCGGACCTCTTACGTTAATTTTCAAAAACGCTAGGAGATGGGTGGTACGATTTAAGCGAAATTTTGTGTGCTCTCTAATAGTAACCTACAAACCAAAATTTGGTATTAAAATTTCAGATGGGGTACCGAGGGGGGGGGGGGGGGGGGGGGAGCGCCCCACCCCAAATCCTGCCAAATATATATATACAGCAATCACGACAATATGGGACCCAAATGAAAGGTATTTAAGATTAGAAAACGTATCCGATATCCAATTGTCGGACAAAGTGTTTGGGAGACCACCCCAACCCCCGAAATACAACTAAATCGGACATATTTACAGACCATGGCAATATGGGACTCAAATGAAAGGTATTTGCGTGTAAAATACGAATTTGATATCCAAATTTGGGACAAAGATTCAGGGGGTCCACCCCATTCCCAAAACACCCTCCAAACAGGACTTATTTACTGACCATGGTAATATGGGGCTTAAATCAAAGGTATTTGAGAACATGAATGTGATATACAGATATGAGGCCAAGTGTTTGGGGATCGTCCCATCGCCGAGAATATACCCCAAAGAAGACAAATTTACGACCATAGCAATATGGGACTCAAATGGAAGGTCTTTAGAAGTAAAGCACTAATCGGATATCAATGTTCGGGAAAAGTGTCTATGGGGCCCTATAACACCACCCAAATTGGAAGTATTTGCTGACGATTGCAATATGAGGCTCAAATAAGAGGTATTTTAGAGTAGAACACGAACCTGATATATATTCTCAAAGCCATGTCACGGAGTGTGCGCCCCATCCCCCAAAACTCCCCCAAAACTGTCATGTTTGCCGACTATGGAAAAATGGAGCTCAAATGAAGGGTATTTGGGAATAGACCATGAACCTGACATCAACATTCTGGACCAGCTGTCTAGGGGTCATCCCATCACCATACAATCGCCAAGTACGAAGTATTTGCTCACCAAGACAATTTGGGTCGTCAAGACAGTGAAGCTCGATATTTAGAGTTTTCAGGGCTCATAACCCAAACCGGACATTTATGCTGACTTTTTCAATAAGGGGTTTAAGAGGATGGTATTTGAGATTAGAAAACGAGTTTGATATTCAATTTCGAGGCCAATGGAAATATGGGGTTAAAATAAATAATATGTAGATATATGAGAATAGAGCATGTTGCTGATATATTTTCAGGGCTTAGTAATTGGGGGACCACTCCACTCCCCAAAACACACCTAAATCGGGCATATTTACCGACCATGTCAATGTGGGGCTTAAATGAAAGGAATTCGGGGGTAGAGTAAGAATTAATACTCACTTCCAGGACCAATTTTCTGGGGGTGTACCACCTTTCCCAAAATTCCACACAAACAGCAATTTTTTACTGACCATCGCAATAAGGGCCCAAATAAATGTATTTGAGAGTAGAATACGAATTTGATATCCAAATGTAGGGCCATGTATTTAAGGCATCACGCCTTCCCCAAAACACCAACCCCCCCTCCCCCCCCCAAAGGGTAAAAATTTTTCGACCATGCCAATATGTGGCTCAAATGAAAGGTATTTGAGATTCAAAAACGGATTTGATAACCAATCTCGGGGGACGACTCATCCTGTAAACACCCTTAAAAACCAATTGCAATATGGGGTTTAAAGAAATGGAATTTGAGAGAAGAGTGCGATGCTGATATTTTTTCAGGGCCTAGTGTCTGGGGGACCACCTCACCCCCGAAAACATCCCTAAATCAGACTTCAGGGAAATATCGGGCTGAAATGAAGTATTTTAAGAATGGAGTACACATTACATACATCCAAACTTAAATTCATAGACCAATAAAGATGGGATTCAGCTCTTTTTGATTGTCGAAAATAAATATTCCAAGGAAAATTTTGTTCCATATAAAGTAAAAGAAGGCGCAGCGGAACGGGCCGGTCCAGCTAGTAGTAAATATAGAGAAAGAATAAGTTAAGCTTTTATTAGACACTTCATAGTAGATGTATTAAAACTTTAATTTAAACACTTTGGTATCACCGCTATGCTCTACAAATCACATTCCGTTTGACATTCTTGTGTCGAAATCATTGAGAAAAATAATGTCGTCAATGTGGTGGCACACATAACAGCAAACAAAAGAGCAGCAGTGGGACTCAATCGTTTCATTTCAAGTCATTACACCATTACCTCCCGATGATTTGGACAAAGAGAAAATACCCCAAAATGAACAATCGAGCAAACGAAATAAAACAAATGTTTGCGAAAAAACCAAAACCAAAAAAATAGAAATTCAAAGGAAATAATGAATTCTCCTCTCACACTGGAAATGAATTGAAATGTTGTTAACGTGTCATTTATACAGGCACACACACACACACACAGATACACATAATACATTTCAGTTGGGATGTTAAGGATGTTGCAGACAGTCATGGCTGGTTGACATGTGCAAAATAACACGAACACGAACTACGACAACATTACACACAACTTCTAGGACATGATTCCTTGCACATTTCTACTGATAGACACATACACACACACACAATACATAAAAATTCATTCACCTGCGAATGTACAACCTTTAGTTTGGCTCATTGTCTACAGTTGAAAAACATTTGTAGTTTGCTCCTTCGACAGAGGTGTCAGTCAGTCAGTATTTGGTTATCACCATCCTGCCGTGACTCTCTTGGCATAGCATTTTCGGTATTGACACACAAAAGTTTACACAACATTTCCTCACAGACACACACATACTTACGTTGGGCATCAACGCCATAGAATCCTTTTGTAAATGGAGGCAGACTTTTTGTTTCGTAGTTTCTCTTTATTTTGTTGCATGTGTGTGTGTGTGTGTGCGCTACATGTGTTTTTGTGAAGGAGTATTCCACAACAATTTTTGACACCCGTGTATGCAACGTGCCACACAGCCAGAAACTGTTGCTCGAACAACTACTACTGCTGCCGTAACTATAGTTGTGTGCCCCCAACAAACTGTTGCATGTACATGGTGATATATGTATGCGTGTGTGTGTGTGTGTGCTTGTGTGGTGTATAGTAAAGAGACCGCTCGATTGCAAGGATATGTTAAAGGATCCAAGTATTGGGAATATCATGGTTTCGACAAAACCCAAAGAAAACACAACGAAATACGATGCAAAAATACTAAGAGTGAGATTTCTTTGTTTGACTGAAATAACCAACCAAGCAACATTCGTTGTTCCCATTTTGGTCTATCAGTTGTTATTGTATGCGCTGAAGGAGAGACATACAATGAACAAAAACTGAAATGGCTCAAGGACCTGTCGTGACGAACCTGAAGTACACTGCATAAGACTCAATTATAAAGAAGATAGGAGGGATATTTATGCCATTTGGACCCTTCCACAATACATGGAGGTATTATCCAGCCTTGGTATCCTAATCTGGAACTTTATAGACTTTCATATTTAAATAGGTGGTAGGCCTTTACTCTTCCATTCCACTACTACCTATACACTTTTTGTACCCTCCACCATAGGATGGTGGTATACTAATTTCTTCATTCGAAATATTAATCTCAGACCGCATAAAGTATATAAATTCTTGATCGTCATGACATTTATTGTCGATCTAGCCATGTCTGTCCGTCTGTCTGTCTGTCGAAATCACGCTAACTTTCAAAGGAGTGAAGCTAGTCGCTTGAAATTTTGCACAAATACTTCATATAGGCGTAGGTCAGTTGGGACTGTAAATGGGCCATATCAGTCCACGTTTTGATATAGCTGTCCTATAAAGTGATCTTGGATCTTGACTTCTTGATATTCTATAGAGCGCAATTCCTGCCCGATTTGGCTGAAATGTATACCGATCTCGACTTCTTGAGCCACCAGAGGACGCTATTATTATTCGATTTGGTTGAAATATTACAGGAGATGTTTTGTTATGACTTCCAACAACTTTGCCAAGTATGGAAGAAATCGGTGCATAACCTGATATAGCTGTCATGTAAACCGTTCTGGGGTCTTGACTTCTTGAGCCTCTAGTGGGCGCAAATCCTATCCGATTTCACTGAAATTTAGGATAACGTGTTTCGTTATGACTTTCAACAACTGTGCAAAGTATGGTTCAAATCGGTCCAAAACCTGATATCGCTGACATATAAACCGATCTGTGATCTTTACTTCTTGAGCCACTAGAGGGCACAATTCTTATCCTAATTAGCTGAAATTTTGCACGACGTGTTTCGTTATGGCTTCCAACAACTGTGTTAATAATAGATCAAATCGGTCTATAACCTGATATAGCTGCCATATAAACCGATCTGGGGTCTTAATTTCTTGAGCCACTAGAGGACGCAATTATTATCCGATTTGGCTGAAATTTTGCATGAGGTGCTTTGTTATGACTTCCAACAACTGTATTAAGAATGGTTCAAATCGGTCCATTACCTGCCATATAAACCAATATGGGATCTTGACTTCTTGAGCTTCTAAAGGGCGCAAGTATTACCCGATTTGGCTAAAATTTTGTACAACGGCTTCTCTCATGAACTTTAACATACTTTACGAATATGGCATGAAACGGTTTATAGCCTAATACAGCTCCGCTATAAACCGATTTCCATATTTTACTTCTTCATATCCTAAAGTGTGCAATTCTTACTAGATTTGGCTGAAATTTTACACAATGACTTCTACTATGGTCTCCAATATTCAGTTCAATTATCGTTCGAAATGAACAATAACTTAACATTGTTCCAATAACATAGCAATTCTTTTCTTTTATCCTTTGTTTGCCTAAAAAGAGATACCGTGGCAAGATCTCGACAAATGCGATCCATGGTGAAGGGTATATAAGATTCGGCCCGGCCGAACTTAGCACGCTTTTACTTGTTGATCCTTAAGTTGAAAATAAATCCCAAATGTGGGGATATACTCAATTTTTTCTTTGAAGTTATTGCCTCGTAAAGTTTTAAGTTAGGAAGTTCTTGGCACCTGTGTCTGTTAGTCGCGAAAGCCGGGCAATGACATAGGAAATACTCCAACGTCTCATCATCTTTCCCACATGTCCTGCACCTACCAGAACTTGCAGCACCGATTTTGCGCAAGTCCTATGTGTCCCGTTATGACACCAAAAGCTATACTGACCTCCTTCTTGCTATATTTCAGTAATAGCCTCGTCCTCTCACGATTCAGATCACCCCATAGGATTTTCGCCGTCCTACCGACTGTTTTGCGTTTGTCGCCCACGCCCTTAAATCGAACTGCGTCGACCCGAAAGGCTTAGGGTTAACCAAATTTATCAACAGCAGTTTTTTGGCCTTTACTGCCAAATCGTCTGCCTTTTCATTTCCCGGCACACAAACGATGCGGATTTTCCCATCCTCAGAGAAGGCGCTAATATCCTTCTTACACTTCAAGACTGTTCGTGACCTTACCGTCCTGGTTGTTATTGCCCTTCACACACCACGTCCTAGAGTAAGAACCACATCACTTCACGAATTACGTGATCCGCCGGATCTCTGCCTTCAGATTAGGCAGACTAAAACAGACCCCGGTCCCTAGGTTCTCAATGAAGACCCCCAGGCCCACACTGTCCACTAGCGTTGATCCATCCATGCAACATGATCATCCAGACGGCAATACTAGGAATCCGTCAGTTCAAGATTCTGCCGCTGACAGCAGTGCCTCGCACTCGACCTCAAGTGTTGTCGCAGGTATCCAATCGGAAACCTTTTCCTTTCCTTCCAGGTTTCCTATCGTCTACTCCATTATACCGCGATGGTGAGAGCTGCTCATTGGGTCGGATATATAGGATAGTCTCCAGTGCCCTAGTGGTCAAGACAACATGTTCTCTGAACCTGTTGTATGGTCCGTATGTTGCACTTTTTCTCCATAGCAGTCCACCAAACTACTGAGGCGTTAGTAAGTATTGGTCTAATCACGCTCCTGTAGAGCCAGTGGACTATCTCCGGATTAGGGACCCATTTCGAGCCTACGGCCCGTCTATATAGTGCCCAACTTCTGAGAGCCTTCTCAGTACGCTCGAGAATGTGACACTTCCAATTCAGTTTTCTTTCCAAGATCACACCTGAGTAATTGACCTTGTCAGATATCGAAATCGTCTTATTGAGGAAACGTGGTGCGTTAAATTGGCCCACCTTCTTCTTCCTCGTGAACAGGGATATTTCAGTCTTCTTCTGGATTAACTTTGAGAGCTCCGGGTCTAGCCCAGTCATATGCAATATGCAAGACCCTTTCGGCCCTTCTGCATAATTGGTTTTGATCCTTACCTCTTAGAAGTATTATACCACCGTCCGCATAGCAGACGGGTTCAAATCCCTCCTCAGTCAGTATCCGTAATAGGTGACCATCATATCACCCAAAGGAGTGGCGATAAAATGCCCCCCTGTGGCGTGCCCTCAGCCACTTTCTCCCTTATATTTATGTCATGGGACCCGCAATTTATCCACCTGTTCCTTAACATAAGGTTTATCCAGTCTCTAAGGACCGGGTCCACCCGGTACTGGTCTAAGTATTGGATCAATGTGTCGGTCCGCACCTTTTTAAACTCCCCCTCGATGTCAATGCAAACCGCCAATGTGTACGTCTTGGCATCGAAGTATTTCATCTATTTTATACACAACCTCGTGCAGGTTAGTCCCCATCTACCTTTCCTTGACATGGGCATGCTGTTTGTATTTATGCAGTTCGCTGGATATCCTACTCTTTATCATGGTATCCATAGTGCGTTTTGAGTAGAAAGGACGTAAGTCTTAAAGGTCTATAGGCCTTTGGTGCCGCATAACTTGCCTTGCTGGGATTGGGTGCAAACACCATCCTTGCCTCCTGCCAGGCTTTCGGAGGCTTATGGAAGTCCTATTCACGCCATGAAAATAGTTGCCAGATAAGTCGCCAGATAGTCGGCCTCCTTTTGTAGTAACGCCGGAAATATTCCATCAGGTCCGGGCGACTAAAATGGTTTGAAGCTCCTCAAGGTTTCCTTGACCATTAAATCCGTTATGATAAACCTTCGATCAACGTCATTATTCCAAGATTCCGGTGTCTCCGTGAGTTTTGTGGAAAATGCGTTTTCATCAAAAGTCTCATCATTGCCCTCCATTATTTTTGCTCCCACTCCCATGTCGTCTCCTAATGTTTCAGTTTGGACATGGGTTTTTGAGAGAAACTTTTTTGTGTTGGCGGCGTCATTAACGCTATCGACCTGGTCATAGAAAAGCTTCCAGGAGGCACGTTTTGCCGCTCTGGTAATCTTATTGTATTCCTTGAGCAGTGTGTAATACACATCCCAATATGCTCCCGATTTTTTGCGACGTACTCTGTTAAAAAGTCTGCGATTCTATTTCCCAATATTGAGAATCTCTTTGGTCACCCAGGGCTTTTCTTGGCCTGATTTCCTTTCTCGTAGAGGACAACTATCTTCGAAAGACCCCTTTAGTGTAGTTGTAATCCTGTTGACATTGTCGTCAATGTCTTCTATGATTGGACAATCTAAATTATCTTGCCCAATCTTCTCCTGAGCAGTCATCCGATTTTTGTCCATTTGGTTTTCAACTTATTCTGTAAGTTAATCGGATTCGGCACTGGCCGTGCTATTCTAAACCTAATGTAGCGATGGTCTAAGAAGGAATTCTCCATGGAGACCCTCCAATCCTGAACCTCACCGATTAGATTTTCCGAACATATCGTCACATCTAAAACCTCCTCCCTAATACTATTAACAAAGGTAGCGGTGTTACCAATATTAGGTGTTATTAGGTCAATAGTATTCAAGAATTCTGTCAGGGCATGGTCCCGCGAAATGTGGTTGAGAGTTCTATTAGTACCTCATTTCCTGTCCGTTTTGCTTTCTTCACCAACCGTTGACCAAGCACCGACGTAGGTGGCGGTGTCGGAGAGTCGAAAGGCATTCTCGTAATTAATGCCTGAATGAAATCTGCGATTAAGAAAAAAGTCATCGGCGAAAAATATCGCAAAAAGCCTTGGTGCCATGTACATGTAAAACCAGGTATCTTAAACACTATACCGAAATGACCAATAGACTTCGGCTAGTAGTGAAGACATTGGGAATGTGTTTTTTTTTTATTTTTAATTTTTTAGTCCTGTTCTCCACATCGTTCGTTCAATTTTAGTCGTCGTAAAACATATGCCGACAATGTGTCTTAACTATTCTGACACTTGGTTCTAACGGAAAAAGGAAATGTTACATACGCACACTCCCTCCCATCCCTCCCATCTCCATAGGAATCCATTCAACTTTTGGGTAGCCTCCATTGTGGTAGTGTTGTTGCTGCCATCACTAGGGCCCAAAACAAAAGACCAAAGTGCAATGGGCTAAGGGGATGAGCGGTGAAGGTGAACTTTTTCGAATATCGTTTTGCAGAAGACAAAGCATCGTTGTGCAGACAGTTTGTGTTTCCTCAAGACAAAGAATTGTAGGATACGGCTGAGTTTGTGGAGATGGCTTCGCTTAGTACATGCATTTGTAATGATTTTGGTTATTTTGGTTTTTTTTGGTCCTGAATCTGTTGTAACTAACCCCATTCCCCTTCCTGCATTCTTTGGCTTACCAGCAATAATAGTTTTTCAATATCTTCATATTTTAGAGTCCTTTCAGCAAATACTCCTTGTTCCCTGAGCAGTATGTTAATGTGTATGTGTGAGTTTCTCTGTTTGTGAAAATTCGTGAATACATGTTGGTGGCTAAGTGAGCACGATGCGCCATTGCATGCTGATGTGTGTTTGCAAGTGAGTCCTTTTGATTGTCTGTAGTTGTGGTCGTTTTCGGATCGTTTCAAATCGTTCGTTTCGTTGTTTGGACTTTTGTGCATGTATTCGTGCTGCTCTTGTATTTGTAACATTCGAGGGCAACGACTTGTTGCGCTTTTCCAGTTTTTTTTTTTTTTTTTCAACATTTCCTTTTGTTCTTACGTCGCTGGTCGGTCGGTCGGTCGTCCTTCTTAACCATCCAGATGTTATGTAAGTGAATGCGCCAAAGATATTGTGTCTGGAAGGGAGGTTGGCTGCTAGTTTCTGATATAAATGTAGTGTATAGTTCTTATGTCTCATCTGCCATTTAAGATAATTCAGTTAGGAAATTTAAGTCGGATTTTTTTCACAAACAATTGAAAAGTAAAATTTTTTCAGTTTTGCAAGAAGTAGGTCTCAATGCAAGGTAGGCTAATTAAGAACCGGTTTTTCTTTATAATTGCATTTTAACACATTACTTTTGGTGTAAATTACTTTTGTCATATCGTTTGCAAAACAAGGAGATATCTATTTTCAACCCTTCACTGCATATTGATGGTGGCAAAGTTCTGAGGCCATTTTGCATTCATACAAAGGTTGCAATCAAACCACACCATTATTATAACTTAGTCCATTTATTTGTAAACCCCAAAAGAAAAAGAAATGGACTGATAAATAATTATACCGATTGACTCAGAATCATAGACTATAAATCTCCTATAGATGAACTCTTCCTCTCCCAAAATAATGGCTACTAGGTGCAACGATTAGAAATCTGACGGTTTTTTTTTTGCTTCTTTCGTAAGATTGAACCGCCGGCAGGCCCGAAGGGGATGCTGGATATGCAGCCTTGATATGGATATGGGGCCTAGATTTGTAACTGCGCCGCCAGGTTCGCGATTAGGCTGAAGGAGTTCGGCATGCTGAAGGAGGATGGTTGCGGCCACAGTTCGATTCTGGTTGTTATGGATACGGAGAGTAGACTGTGGAGGATCTCCGACTACCTGGCACCAGTGCCGACTGGAGTGAGGGCATTCGCGACTTGATTTCCTGAGAGGAACGAATGAAAGGCGAATGGTGTACTTGAGGAGGGTGAGACCCCGGTCTACAAAGATGGAGTCTGGAACTGGATTACGGTCTACTCTGATGCACTCAATATGTCTCTGAGACTTCCTGACGAGTGTACGGTCTTTAAGGCAGAGGCCTGTGCCATTGTAGCGGCCGCAAGAGAAATATTGAGCTGAAACTTTGCACAGATTCTTTATTTTTGTCCATAAGCAGAATAAGTTCGAAAATGGGCTATATCGGACTATATCTATATATAGACCCCATATAGACTGATCCACTGATTTAGGGGCTTAGGCCCATAAAAGCCACATTTATTATCCGATTTTGCTGAAATTTGGGACAGTGCATTGTGCCAGGCCACTCGACATCCTTCTTCAATTTGGCTCAGATCGGTCCAGATTCGGATATAGCAGATTCTCTCGATTTAAGGTTTTGAGCCCATAAAAGGCGTATTTATTGTCCGATGTCGCCGAAATTTGGGACAGTGAGTTATGTTAGGACCTTCGATATCCTTCTTCAATTTGGCTTAGATCAGTCCAGATTTGGCTATAGCTGTCATATAGACCGTTCCGCCGATTTAGGGTCTTAATCTCATTAAAGCCACATTTATTATCCATAAAAGGCGCATTTATTATCCGATTTTGCTGAAATTTGGGACAGTGAGTTGTGTTAGACCTTCTTCAATTTGGCTTAGATCGATCCAGATTTGGCTATTGTTGCCATATAGACCAATTTAAGGTTTCGGGCCCATAACAGGCGCATTTATTATTCGATTTTGCTAAAATTTGGGTAGCGAGTTAGTTTAGACTCCGCGATATGCCTGTTCAATACTGCCTAGATCGGTCCAGATTAGGATAAAACTGCCGATTTGAATTCTTGGTATCATAAACGCACGTTTATTATTCGATTTCTCTGAAATTTCACACAGTGGTCTGTGTTAGGCTCTTCCACATTCGTGATAAATATGGCCCAGAGAGATCTATATTTAGATATGGCTGCCATATAGACCGACCTCCCGTTTTATGGTCTTAAAAAGGAGCAATTATTACCCGAATTCGCTGAAATTGGCACAGTGGGCCCTGTTAATATTTTGCATATCCGTGCTGTTTATGATACAGGTGGGTCTAATTTGGATTTAGCTGCCATGTATGTGCAAAGAATTTGATACAATGAGTTGTTTTAGGCCCTTTTATAACATTCCTGAATTTGTTGGATATTAGACTATGTTTGGATATATCTGCTATGGGTTCATAATAAATGCATTTTTCACCGTGCTATTGCGAGATTTGGTAAATTTATAATGGAGAGCACCGTAGCGCAGAGGTTAGCATGTCCGCCTATGACGCTGAACGCTTGGGTTCGAATCTTAGCGAGACCATCAGAAAAAAATTGTCTGCGATAGTTTTCCCCTTTTAATTCTGGCAACATTTGTGAGGTTCTATGCCATGTAAAACTTTTCTGCAAAGAGGTGTCGCACTGCGGCACGCTGTTCGGACTCGACAAAAAAAAGGAGGCCCCTTATCAATGAGCTTAAACTTGAATCGGACTGCACTCATTGACATGTGAGGTGTTCGGCCCTGTTCCTTAGTGGTATGTTCATGGGTAAAATTTGCAATTTTGGATAATATATATTTTTGAGGGGCCTGACATCCAAAGTTCGGCCCGGCCACGATTGACAGACATCAACGCCATACTGTTTTTCAAGAAAATTTAGTGTTTTTCGAACCAATCATGATGTTATTTTTCTTAGGCCCAAATTATCTCTTAAAACGTATTTCACTGATCCCTGCGATCATTGAAATCAATGATACCACTAAGGCCAGTGACTGTTAATTGTCGATTCTCGAGCACCAATTCCTTGACTTTATTGACATGTTAATCATGAGTTGATGTTGATGGCCGTCCTAGAGGTGGTTCGTCGTCAAAACTAGTCTTGGAACTGGAAAAGGAATGAAAGAATACGAGGGAACTGTGCGCCTATGACTCATGCAGGAGGATATTTGGCAGGAAGTGGGGAGTTAACCTGAAGATGGTTTACGGGATGTACACTGCCATTGTGAAAGCAGTGATGACGAATGGAGCCCTGGTATGTTGGAAGGCTTTCAACCGGCCTGCTTTAGTATCATGGGAGCGTTGCGTTATTCGCCACAGTCGGGATTTGAAATATGCTGGATATACAACATATTGAGGTCTATATTTCGAACTGCGCCGCCAAGGTTGCGGAGACCACCGTAGCGCAGAGGTTAGAATGTCCGCCTGTGACGCTGAACGCCTGGGTTCGAATCCTGGCGATACCATCAGAAAATTTTTCAGCGATGGTTTTCCTCTCCTAAAGCTGGCACCATTTATGAGGAACTATGCCAGGTAAAACTTCTCTTCCAAGAGGTGTCGCACTGCGGCACGCCGTTCCGACTCGCCTATAAAAAGGAGGTGAGAAGTTTACCCCTGTTTCTTAGTGGAATGTACATGGGCAAAATATGCATTTGCATTTTGCCGCCAAGTTTGCGCTCACTCTTGAAGGTAGGCTCGGCATTTTGAAGAGGTCGGCTGGGTCCACACTTCTATTCTGAATACCATAGACCAAGGAAGGTCTCACATCACTTGACACCTATGCCTATTTAGACTAGAACCTTCCGGATTTGCTTGGTGTGTTTGAGAAGGCCAAGACCTCAGTCTTCACTAATGGATCCAACATGGTGTCAGAGACTAGATGCGAGTCTACTCCGAAGCACTCAATATCGGTATAACGCACAGACTGTCGGACGAGTGTACGGTATGCCGAACAAAAAGGACAGTCTGGACTAATGTCGACTGAAGAAGCAAGAAGATTCTGCTGGATTTTAATAAGTTGTGAGGGTGCGCTACCCTCTGTTCTAATATAACCAAAAAAGCACAAAAAGCTGCTGGATTTTGATAAGTTTTCAGTGTGCGCTTTTACAAGGGGTTTTAATCGGGCATAGTGCTATAGGTAAATGGCCCTATGGCCATTTACATAAGAATCCAGCACAATGATTATTGCACTTGGCGAGATCTTTGGCGTCGGATAGACCGGAAAGAGCTTGCTCCCCTTGATTGACGAGGATCGCCCCCTCCACATCAGTTGCCTATCTATTGTAGCATACAAATAAAACAAATTTTCGAGTGGAATTTACAATCAGATAAATGGACATAGCCAGATCGAGATAGAATGTGATGCCGATTAAGAATATAAACAAACAGTGTATAGGTTCTTAGAACAAGATATCTAACTGATATAAATGAAATGTACAAAGTCTATGGTCGATTTCTTTAAAAGATTGATATAGAAAAATAAATAGGAAAACTTCACACCACTTCAACTTCAAATATGAAACGAAAAATTTGACCTTAGATCACAACCTGTTTCTTTGTTCCAGGAAACAATTCGTAGTCATAATGAATTTATGACTAAAACCTCAAATATTTCAATTTGTTGTACAAAATTCAATAAGAAATTGCGCTGTTTTATGTTCGAAACTCACAATCCAATTCGCTTTAAACAATTAGATTACAAATTTGCTGCATACTAATTTTGAGCAACAACAAAACATCAATGAATTCATTACAAAATAAAAACTCAATTAAATAAGAAATTCAGAGAAACTGAAATGGCAAAAATATTCTAAAGGCACAAATAAAACGAAAAATTAATTCGTTAAACAAAAGCAATAATCGTTAAGCCACAACACGTTTTCAAATTTACAACAATTTAGCATAGATTAATTGCAGCAACCTGCATTAGAAGTTGTAAAAATGTTTTCATTCAACGATTTGGAAAAATTCGCATTGCTTAGGCCAATCGCAGTGAGTACTATACGAAATAAACTAAAATAAAAAAAACAAAATAATATAAAAAATCAATCAAATCAAATAACAATATATTGGGTTGCCCAAAAAGTAATTGCGGATTTTTCACATAGTCGGCGTTGACAAATTTTTTCACAGCTTGTGACTCTGTCATTGCATTCTTTCTTCTGTCAGTTATCAGCTGTTACTTCATTCTAAGTTTTATTAAAAATGCATTTACTTTCTTTTAAAAACTCCGCAATTACTTTTTGGGCAACCCAATAATAAATAATAAACAAGAGATCAAGATCCAAGATCGGTTCATATGAAAGCTTTACCAGATTATAAACCGACTTGAATCACCGATTTGGCCCATTTATATCCCAACCGACCTACACTAATAAAATGTATTTGTGCAAGCGGCTAGCTTTACTCCTTTGAAAGTTAGCGTGTTTTCGACAAACAGAGGGACGAACGGACATGGCTAGATCGACTTAAAGTGGCATGACGATCAATGGATGGATCAGGTAGCTTCTTTACAGTAATATTTCACAAATAACAAATAAACAGGCGATAAGTTCGGCCGGGCGGAACTTTGGATACCACCTCGGTACCTTATGTCCCATAGCAGATATATCAAAATATGTTCCGATTTGGACCACATATTAATAAGTACAGTAGCTACATCTCCTCCGATTAAAGGTCTTAGGCCCATAAAAGCCACATTTATTATCCCATTTTGTTGAAATTTGGGGCAGTGAGTTGTGTTAGGCCCTTCGACATCCTTCGTCAATTTGGCTTAGATCGGTCCAGATTTGAATATAGCTGCCATATAGACCGATCCGCCGATTTAGGGTCTTAATCTCATAAAAGCCACATTTATTATCCGATTTCGCTGAAATTTAGGACAGTGAGTTGGGTTCTTCTGTCTGTTGACTTCCCTCGTTAAATTGGCCCAGATCGGTTCAGAACTGAATATAGCTGCCATATAGACCGATCCTCCGGTTTAGGGTCTTAGGCCCACAAAAGCCATATTTATTATCCGATTTTGATGAAATTCGGGACAGTGAATTGTGTAAGGCCCATCGACATCCTTCGATAATTTGGCTCAGATCGGTCCAGATTTGGATATAACTGCCATATAGATCGATTCTCCGATTTATGGTGTAAGGCCCATAATAGCGACATTCATTATCCGATTTTGCTGAAATTTGGGACAGTGAGTTGTGTTAGGCCCTTTGACATATTTCTTCAATTTGTTCCAGATCGGTTCAGATTTGGATATAGCTGCCATATAGACCGATTTCTTGATTTATGGTTTTGGGCCCATAAAATGCTCATTCATTGTCCGATGTCGCCGAAATTTGGAACAGTGAGTTAATTTAAGCCCCTTGACATACTTCTGCAATATCGCACAGATCGGTAAAGATTTGGATATAGCTTCCATATAGACCGATATCTAGGTTTTAGGTTTTGGGGCCATAAAAGACGCATTTATTGTCCAATGTCGCTGAAATTTGAGACAGTGAGTTTGGTTAGGCTCTACGACGTCCTTCGAAGAGATCGGTCCAGATTGCAATATAGCTGCCGTATAGACCGATCTCACGATATAAGGTTTAGGGCCCATAAAAGAGGCATTTATTGTCCGATTTCGCCGAAATTTGGGACCGTGCTTTGTGTTAGGCTCTTCGACATGTTTAGGCAACTTGGCCCAAATCGGTCCAGATTTGGATATAGCTGCCTTTTAGACCGATATCTCGATTTAAAGTCTTGGCCCCATAAAAGGCGCATTTCTAATCCAATTTCACGAAATTTGGCACAGTGACTTATGTTCGGCTTTTCGACATCCGTGTCGTATATAGTTCAGATCGGTATGAGGTATATGAGTATAAGGTATGAAATTTTCACCGAATTTTGATGAAATGTGGTTAACATATATACCCGAGGTGGTGGGTATCCAAAGTTCGGCCCAGCCGAACTTAACGCCTTATAACTTGTTAAAGACTGTAGCGTGATTTCAACAGACAGAAGAACAGACGGACGGACATGTCTAGATCATCTAAGATTTTTACGCTGATCAATATTACATATACTTTATAGGGTCGGAAATAGATATTTCGATGTGTTGCAAACGGAATGATAAAATGAATATACCCCCATCCTTCGGTGGTGGGTATAACAAGTAACAGGCAACTATATAAAGTAGAATACATTTTTATACCCACCACCGACGGATGGGGGTATATTCATTTTGTCATTCCGTTTGCAACACATCGAAATATCCATTTCCGACCCCATAAAGTATACATATTCTTGATCAGCATAAAAATCTAAGACGATCTAGACATGTCCGTCCGTCTGTCCGTCTGTCTGTTGAAATCACGCTACAGTCTTCAAAAATAGAGATATTTAGCTGAAACTTTGCACAGATTCTTTTTTGGTCCATAAGCAGGTTAAGTTCGAAGATGGGCTATATCGGGCTATATCTTCATATAGCCCCCATATAGACCGATCCTCCGATTTAGGGTCTTCGGCCCATAAAAGCCACATTTATTATCCGATTTTGCTGAAATTCGGGACAGTGAGTTGTCTTTGGCCCTTCGACATCTTCTATCAATATGGCTCAGATCGGTTCAGATTTGGATATAGCTGGCCTATAGACCGATCCTCCGATTTAGGGTCTTAGACCCATAAAAGTCACATTTATTATCCGATTTTGCTGAAATTCGGGACAGTGAGTTTTGTTAGGCCCTACGACTTCTTTCGTTAATTTGGCCCAGATCGGTGCAGATTTGGATATAGCTGCCATATAGACTGGTCCTCCGATTTAGGGTCTTAGGCCCATAAAAGCCACATTTATTATCCGATTTCGCTGAAATTTGGGACATTGAGTTGTGTTAGGTCCTTCGACATTCTCCGTCAATATAGCTCAGATCGGTTCAGATTTGGATATAGCTGCCCTATAGACTGGTCCTCCGATTTAGGGTCTTAGACCCATAAAAGCCACATTTATTATCCGATTTTGCTATATTTCGGGACAGTGAGTTGTGTTAGACCCTTCGACATCCTCCGTCAATTTGGCGCAGATCGGTTTAGATTTGGATATAGCTGCCATATAGACCGATCCTCCGATTAAGGGTCTAAGGCCCCTTAAAGTCACATTTATTATCCGATTTCGCTGAAATTTGGGCCAGTGAGTTGTGTTAGGCCCTACGACTTCTTTCGTCAATTTGGCCCAGATTGGTGCAGATTTGGATATAGCTGCCATATAGACCGGTCCTCCGATTTAGGGTCTTAGGCCCATAAAAGCCACCATAAATAAAAGAATCCATGGAGATGGCATCTACATCCAGACCTAGAATATAATTGGGTTGGACGTCGGGAATCTTAAAACAATTCATTTTTTTAAATAAATACGGATTTTATGGACTTAACATCCTAAATTAGTAGATCGGTCAATGTAGGATCTAAATAAATTAAGATTTGGACCATATTTGGGTCGTATATTGGGAGTCTTAATACAACTCGCTGTTTCAAATTCCACTGAAATCGGATAATAAATGCGTCTTTTATGGGCTTTAGACCCTATATCGGCAGTTCGGTTTATGTGACAGTTATATCTATATATATAGTCCGATCGACCGGATGACGAAAGGCTTACAACAGCATTTTTAAAAATTTCCGATAAATGGGGTAACAAATGCAGCTTTTATGGGTTCACACCTTAAATCGGAAGGTCGGTCTATATGGGACCTTTTCCTAAACGTGGGGCTCCATTTTTGGCCCTCATTCTTCTATAATAATAAATAACATCTGTGCCATGTAACATCCACTTAGGTTAACTCCTTCTATTTTTGGCCAATTTTACTATGAACTCAGGGCACTGTGCACAAATGCCCAAAAATCCTGCCTTCCTTAATAATCCCCCTCCGCTAAAAGTCTCTCAAAAGAGAAGAAAAGTTAGTATGAATGGCATAATGTTGAATCAATTGGAAGGTATTCAAGTTCAAATTCAGGAATAAGCATGGGCCAATAAATAATCCTCAAAAGAGCATGTTGGCCGATCGAGACATTATGGTACCCATATAGAAGATCATTGGGAGTGGAGTACGAATCGATTAAAATTTTAGACACCAAGTGTCTGGGGAGCCATTCGACTCGGAAAAAAATCCAAAACTGATATCTAGGCTAACCGGGACAATATTAGATTTGAAAGTTGTTTGAAAGTAGAGTACGAATATTATCGAACAAGTGTCTGAGGTCCTCGAAATATCCCCCAAATGCTAATGCAGAACGATTGGGAAAACGAAGGTCTTAAATAATAGGACTTTGGAGCACATAATATGCGAATGTGATATAAGAAATTGTAAGCAACTATTTGTGGCCACCACAAAACCACTCTAAAGAATATTAAAGCCAATCGAGACAATACGGGACTCAAATTGAGGGACCTTGCTAGTAGGTATGTATCATACTTCTAAATAAATTAATGTCGATCTGTCAAAGACCCATGGCTCTTGGCACAACCTTCATAACATTTGATGAAACTCACAATTTTAAATGGCAACTTAAGGGTGTAGCGAAGCACACCGGGCCAAAGAGTATACTAATATTTGTGTAGCGTAAGACTCAAGATTCTGGTGGGAACCGAACCCACGAATACGGCTACAAATATAAAGTGCAAATTTTCTCACGAAAATTTCAATGTGAGATAGCATGGAGACTCCTCGCCTACCGACTAATGTTGTCGAATTTAAGGGTATTTTGTGTGCATTGCCACCCGCCGCTTTATATATCGCCTCATCTCTCCATGAATACAGGTGTGTTTCTAAAAAAACAACTGAAAATACCAATAAATATGCGCATGGGAATGAAATAAAAAAAAAAAAACTAAATTAGCAACAAATTGCAACAATAACAAAGATCTTACAACAAAATTCTTCTGGCGGCAGTTTGCTGAATTCTAACAAAATATACCAGAAACTCACTGAATAATAATGAACGAAGAAAAAAATTTATTTTAAACAACTTTTTAGCCAATATTCATACATACTCGTACAAATATATGGGCGCGATGAAAAAACTATGTAAATACCATGCAGTTTCTAACATGTGCTTAATAGAGCAGGTCTATCACAATTTTGAAATATGGCTTACATTGATATTGGATGTGATTTTTTGAGTCTAATTCATAGCAAAATTCTACTACAAGTTCGCTTATATTATACTCATAAAGACGACGTTTACTGCAAATGGCTTTATTTTAGTTCAAAACCTTATAATTCCATGCAAAGTTTTTAATAACAATGTCCGAAAAATCGCAACCTAAATTGATACGACCCACAGTGGGATGAATCAAAAAAAAAATCTGGACCGATCTGGGCCAAATTCAAGAAGGATGTCGAAGGTTCTAACACAACTCACTGTCCCAAATTTCGGCGACATCGGACAATAGATGCGCCTTTTATGGCCCCAAAACCTTAAATCGAGAGATCGGTCTATATGGCAGCTATATCCAAATCTGGACCGATCTGGGCCAAATTGTAGAAGGCCTTATACAACATCGAAGGGCCTAATACAACTCACTGTCCCAAATTTTGGCAAAATCGGACAATACATGCGCCTGTTATGGGTGCAAGACCTTAAATAGAGAGATCGGTCTATATGGCAGCTATATCCAAATCTGAACCGACATAAATTTAGGAAGGATGTCGAATGCCAAACTTAACTCACTGTGTGTTAGGCCCCACTCTCTATAAGACGCAAATTGTCTTGGTGAGCAAATACGTCCTATTTGGGGGTTGTTATGGTGGTGGGACGTCCGTGGTGTAATCCCACATACCTTTAATCTGAGCTCCATAATTCCATAGTCGGGAAACACGACCGGCTTGGGGGTGTTTTGGGGAACGGGCGGCCACTCAGTGAGTTGGCCTTGAAAATATACATCGGATTCGTGTTATACTCTAAAAACCCTTTTATTTGAGCCTCATGTTACAAAAGTCAGCAAATTCGTCCTATTTGGGTGGTTTTGTGGGGGTGCGGTGGCCCCATAGACACTTTTCCCTAATATTGATATCAGATTCATGCTTTACTCCCAAAGACCTTTCATTTGAGCCCCATATTGCTATGGTCGTAAATTTGTCCACTTTGGGGGAGAGGCTGCCCCCCAAACACTTGACCCTATATTTGGATATCAGATTCAAATGCTACACTCAAATACCTTTTATTTAAGCCCCATATTGCCAGGGTCAGTAAATAAGTCCTGTTTGGGGAAGGGTGGACCCCCAGAAACGCGGTTCCACATTTGGATATTAGATTCGTATTCTATTCGCAAATACCTTTCATTTGAGTCCCATATTGCCATGGTTGGTAAATGTGTCCGATTCAGGGGTGTTTTGGGGCTTGGGGAGGTCCCCCTAGCACTTGGTCCGACAATTGGAGGTCAGATACGTTTTCTTATTATATATACGTTTCATTTGAGTCCCATATTGTCGTGATTGGTCTAAATATATGTTTGGTAGGTTTTAGGGTGGGGCAGCCCCCTAGGTACCCCATCCGAAATTTGGATACCAAATTTTTATTTTTAGGGTACTAAAGGGTGATTTTTTTGAGGTTAGGATTTTCATGCATTAGTATTTGACAGATCACGTGGGATTTCAGACATGGTGTCAAAGAGAAAGATGCTCAGTATGCATTGACATTTCATCATGAATAGACTTACTAACGAGCAACGCTTGCAAATCATTGAATTTTATTACCAAAATCAGTGTTCGGTTCGAAATGTGTTCATTCACCGTTCAGCGATGAGGCTCATTTCTGGTTGAATGGCTACGTAAATAAGCAAAATTGCCGCATTTGGAGTGAAGAGCAACCAGAAGCCGTTCAAGAACTGCCCATGCATCCCGAAAAATGCACTGTTTGGTGTGGTTTGTACGCTGGTGGAATCATTGGACCGTATTTTTTCAAAGATGCTGTTGGACGCAACGTTACGGTGAATGAACACATTTCGAACCGAACACTGATTTTGGTAATAAAATTCAATGATTTGCAAGCGTTGCTCGTTAGTAAGTCTATTCATGATGAAATGTCAAAGCATACTGAGCATCTTTCTCTTTGACACCATGTCTGAAATCCCACGTGATCTGTCAAATACTAATGCATGAAAATCCTAACCTCAAAAAAATCACCCTTTATATGAGAGCACACAAAATTTCGCTTAAATCGCTCCACCAATCTCCGAGATCTGGCGTTTCTGAAAATAAGGGTTAGGGGGAGGGTCCGCCCACCTTCAGATATCAAAAAATGTAGTACCCTATTTTCACCACGGGATCATTATGCACCATCTGTGAAAATTTCAAAAATCGGAAAATGGGTTCAGCCGTTTCTGAGTTTATGAGGAACACACAAACATACAAACAAACAAACCTACAAACAAACACAAATTGATTTTTATATATTGGGTTGCCCAAAAAGTAATTGCGAATTTTTTAAAAGAAAGTAAATGCATTTTTAATAAAACTTAGAATAAACTTTAATCAAATATACTTTTTTACACTTTTTTTCTAAAGCAAACTAAAAGTAGCAGCTGATAACTGACAGAAGAAAGATTGCAATTACAGAGTCACAAGCTGTGAAAAAAATTTGTCAACGCCGACTATATGAAAAATCCGCAATTACTTTTTGGGCAACCCCTATAAGAAGATTAACATTGATCCTCGGAGGAATTCCAGCTTTTACATTGAATAATTGGTAGTTTACCTGGCTCAGCCTAGTAACTTTGTTCCGAATTGCCCATTGCACATGTATTAGAACAACATGGATGTTACTTTTATTGATTACATCCAAAAGATCGTGAGTTGCTGTCTCGACCCGGAGCTTTACCTGGATGACAGCAATCACTGGTCCTTCTGTTAACCGGCTTCTTGGGAGTCGGTATAGGTGTCGTAACCGATTCGCTTGTTGCTAGGCTGCGGTGGGTTTCCCGGTCATCGGTTTATATGATATTCTGAATATTTATACGGATCTACCTATACCTTTATATGTGTGGAGGTTGATAGTCCTAATATTATATCACGTATCAAATTTTAGCCGAATAAAGCAATAATTAAGATATTTAGGGAATCAAGTAATCAAATTAAAGAATCGGTTTATTACTCAGTTTGATAAAAAGAATTGATATTGCAGCTTTATTTGATATCCGAACGGTCATGGCTAAATCATCTTAAAGCATCCATAGAAATATTATTTACCCACTCTAATGTGTTACAATATGAGTGTACTATGCGTGTGTAAGTGTATGTGTGTGCAAATGCTTTCTTACTCAAATGGATAGAATTTAAAACCAAAACTGAACTTCGGAATATTAGAAAAACAAAAGTATCAACAAAAAGCAACGACAACAAGAACAATTGGCAAAATACGGCGACAACACAAAAAAAAAAACAAAAACTATATACGCGACTTGAAATTACAACAAGTTTTTGTTCGACTTGCTGCTGTTGTTCTGTCTTTTACCTTGAATAAATCTCGTTTAATTATATTTGAACCGACACTATTTGAAATTTATTAGCATTAAAAATGCAAAAGTATCTTTATTTTCCTTAGCAGAATCAACGAAATGCACAACAGCTTCGTAAGCGGCATCCACTGAAATAGAGAAAAGCCTCAGCGAGTCACAAATGTTATTGGCTCAGAAGGGGCGGGGGGGGAGGTGGAGGCAAAACAGGCATATTATTAATTTTTATTCAAGTTCCCCTTAAGTTTTGTATCAAATTCTCATAAACTTGTCATTGGCTAATTGTCATGTTTACCAATAATCGTGAATTTATGTTTTACTAAAAACTTCCATATTCCCATGTTGTGGTTTTTCTTGCAGATTCAACGCCCTGGACTTTTTTAAACCAAAGGTCAAAGAGAATTAAATTTTTAAGAAATCAAAGATTTTGTGTGACTTTTTTCAAGTTTAATGTAAACACATTGTCATCAGTATGGCCGAGTGTCCATATGCCCGATGCATACAAGAGCGCCGCTTAATAAAGCGCGAATTGATGAAACATTCCAAGGAAATGCTGCACATTGTTGGTAAGTCTAAATGCAATTCAAATGTTAAGGTACACACACAAAATATTGAAGATTTGTTCCCTTTATCAAAGAACTTAGAATATGATTTCGAGGCTAACAAGCAAGGAAAGTTATTATTTTACGAAAATGTGTTATTTTAAACCAAGCGTCGCAAATTTTTACCTATTCACCAGGACGGTTAAAATGTTCCAGTCATTTGCAGAGGATGGCATAAACTTTCAGGAAAATGGCGTCTATCTTATATATAACCAGTAAGGAAAGGCAAAAGTCGGACGGTGCCGACTATATAATACCCTACACCACCTAGTGCCTGTAGTACTTTTTATATGTAGAACTCATCTCGAAATCAAGTCAGACTTCAATTTGGACACAAATTGAAATAGCAATTTAGAACCTTGTAAGATTTTCCTACCATGGGACAAAAGATTTGGATTTGCACATCTTTTAAAGATTATATGGGAGTTATATCGAAACCTGTGCCAATTTTAATGACACATACTGGGGCGTCAAATAGAGATTGACGTCCCAGTATGTGTTATTAAGATGTGACCAAAATTGTGGTTTTTACTGCCATAAAAGTCCATATCGGATGAAATATACGCATTGGAGCTATATCTAAATTAGGACTGATTTTAATGAAATTTTGCGCATGTATTAGAACGTCAATTTAAACGTCTCATGTAAAATCGGGCGAAAATTGTGGATTCTACAGCCTTTAAAGGCCATATCGTATGAACGATATATATGGTAGCTATATCTAAATCTGAACCGATTTTTATGAAATTTTGTTTTTCATACATTGAGACTTCACAAAAATGACTCCACACCAAATTTGGTACAGATCGGACCAAAATTGTGGCTTCTACAGACTTAATAGTTTAAATCGGATGAAAGATATATATGGGATCTATATCTTAATATCTTAATCTGAACCGATTTTTATGAAATTTTCCAGATATATTAAGATCAGTAACAAAACAGTCCGTGCCAAATTTTGTGCAGATCGGTTGAAAATTATAGCTACTACGGCCATTTAAGTGCAAATCGGGCGATACATATATATGGGAGCTATATCTAAATCTGGACAGATTTTTATGAAATTTTTGCACACATATGAAGACATCAATTAAAACACCCCATGCCAAATTTTGTAAAGATCTGACTAAAACTGTGGCTTCTATAGCCTTAAACGGCCATATCGGATGAAAGATATATATGGGAGCTATATCTAAATCTGGAGCGATTTTGATGAAATATTGCACACATATGGAGACGTCAAATAAAACACTTTATGCCAATTTTTGTAAAGATCTGACTAAAACTGTGGCTTCTGCAGCCATAAAAATCCATGTCGGATGAAAGATATATATGGGAGCTATATCTAAATGTGAACCGATTTTTATGAAATTTTGCACACATATGTAGACGTTGAACAAAATACCCAATATCAAATTTTTTGAAGATCGGACGAAAATTGTGGCTTCCACAGCCCTAAAAATCCATATCGGATGAAAGATATATATGGGAGCTATATCTTAATCTGAACCGATTTTTTTCAAAACCAATAGCGATTGTCAGTGGGCCAAAAAAGTGGCATGTGCAAAATTTCGTGACAATCGGTCAACAAATACGACCTGCACTTTGATTACAAGAATACATGGACTCAAAGACGGACAGACGGACGGACGGACGGACATGGCTAAATCGAATCAGAGTCGATCGGTATACTTATCAATAGGTCTAGCTCTTCTCCTTCTTAGCGTTGCAAACAAATGCACAAATCTATAATACCCTGTAACACAGTGGTGGTGCTGGGTACAAAAATCAATTAGTGTTTGTTTGTGTGTTCCTTATAGACTCAGAAACGGCTGAACCAATTTTCTTGAAATTTCACAGATGGTGCAAAATGATCCCGTGGTGACCATATTTTTTGATATCTGAAGGGGGGGGGGGGGGCGGACCCTCCCCCTTACCCTAATCTCGGAGATGTGTGGTGCGATTTAAGCGAAATTTTGTGTGCTCTCATATAGTACCCTAAAAATAAAAATTTGCTATCCAAATTTTGGATGGGGTACCTAGGGGGCCGCCCCACCCTTAAACCTACCAAACATAATTTTAGACCAATCACGACAATATGGGACTCAAATGAAAGGTATTTAAGATTAGAAAACGTATCTGATCTCCAATTGTCATACCAAGTGCTAGGGGGACCTCCCAAAGCCCCAAAACACCCCTAAATCGGACATATTTACCGACCATGGCAATATGGGACTCAAATGAAAGGTATTTGCGAGTAGAATACGAATCTGATATCCAAATGTGGGACCACGTTTCTGGGGGTCCATCCGTTCCCCAAAAAAGCCACCAAACAGGACTTATTTACTGAACATGGGAATATGGGGCTTAAATAAAAGGTATTTGAGAGTAGAATATGAATCTGATATCCAAGTGTGGATATCATGTTCCCCGAGAACATACCCCAAAGAAGAAAAATTTACGACTATAGCAATATGGGACTCAAATGAAAGTTTCTTGGAAATGAAGCACGAATCTCATTTTGATGTTTGGGAAAAGTGTCAATGGGGCCACCCCACCCCCATAACACCACCACCGAAGTATTTGCTGACCATTGCAATATGGGGCTCAAATAAGTGGTATTTTAGAGTAGAACAAGAATCAAGAATCCCCCAAAAAACACCCTCGAACTGGTCATGTTTGCCGACTATGGAAAAATGGAGCTCAAATGAAGAGTATTTAGGAGTAGACAATGAATCTGACATCAACTTTCGGGACCAACTGTCTAGGGGACGTCCCACCACCATAACAACCCCCAAGTAGGACGCATTTGCTCACCAAGACAATTTGGAGCTTCAAGACAGTGGAGCTCGATATTCATAGTTTTTAGGGCCCATACGGCAAAGCGGACATATTTGCTGGCTTGATTAATAAGGAGTTTTAGTGAATGGTATTTGAGATTAGAAATCAAATTTGATATCCAATTTTGAGGCCATTGGCAATGCAAATGCAAATTTTGCCCATGAACATTCCACTAAGGAACAGGGGCAAACTTCTCACATATTAATGAGTGAAGTCCGATTCAAGTTTAAGTTCAATGATAAGGGGCCTCCTTTTTATAGCAGAGTCCGAACGGCGTGCCGCAGTGCGACAGCTCTTTGGAGAGAAGTTTTACATGGCATAGTACCTCACAAATGTTGTCAGCATTAGGAGGGGCAAACCATCGCTGAAAATTTTTTCTGATGGTCTCGCCAGCGTCATAGGCGGACATGCTAACCTCTGCGCTACGGTGGCCTCCAATGTGGGGTTCAAATATATGGGAATAGTGCACGTTGCTGATATTTTGGCAGGGCTGAGTGTTTGGGGGATCACCCCACTCCTCAAAACACCCCTAAATCGGGCATATTTACCGACCATGTCAATGTGGGGTTTAAATGAAAGGTATTGGGGGGTAGCGTAAGAATTGATACCCACTTTCGGGACCAATTTTCTGAGGGTCTACTCCTTTCCCAAAATACCCCACAAACAAAAATTTTTTACTGATCATCACAATATGGGGTTCAAAAAAAGTGTTTGAGAGTTGAATACGAATTTGATATCCAAATGTAGGACCATGTATTTAGGGCATCACCCCCTCCTCAAAATACCCCCAAAGGGTAAAAATCGACCATGCCAACATGTGGCTCAAATGAAAGATATTTGAGATTAGAAAACGAATTTGATGACCGATCTTGGGGCCATGTGTTTGGGGGACGCCTCATCCTGTAAACTCCCCCTCAAAACCAATGGCAATATGGGGTTTAAATTAAATTTGAGAGAAGAGCGCGATGCTGATATTTTTTAAAGGCCAAGTGTCTGGGGGACCACCTCACCTCCGAAAACACCCCTTGTACAGTTCAGTATGTTTGGTTGAGGATAGGCCAACAAATAACAGACATGTGTGCATAGTATATATACCCAGAGATAGGGAATTTCTATGATAAAACCTTAGATCATAAAATGAGCACATGTTGGAACACTTATGTAGAAGTAAGCATTTGTATTGTTTATCATTAAGTGTATCGTTTATCAGTAAGTGATTTTCTAATCATTAAGAGTACATGTGTTTCAACTAAGGCAGGTAGCTAGTTCACTATGTAAATATCCTGTGGATGGAAATAGGATCAATGTGTGTTGTATTTGTTGTCCTTAGATATTTAAGATTGTACAGTTTACAGAAGTTTAAGTATGTATTAGGTGTTAAGATAGTTTTTGTAAGAAATAAAGGGCAGTTCTGTTCAAGACACCAATCAACACGGTCGTTTCTCTAATTTCTCGGCTAAACATTTGGTGACCCCAAGTTTTACGAACGCGCGGAAAAAAAAAAAAAAAGAAAGTGCTTTTAAATGAAAAATTCTTAAAAAAAAAAAAAAAAAAAAAAAAAAAAATCTTAGTGTTTTGTTTTGGAGCGTGAAAATTTTTTTTTGTGTTGGTGCTTAGTGAAAAAAAAAGCAAGAGTGATAATAATAAAAAAATATTTCAAAGAGAAATATTCAAAAGAAAAAGAAGAAAACATAAGATGAGTGTTAGCGCCAGAATAGAGCGACAGGGTGTTGTAGGGCAAAATATTGCTGGCTTGTACACGAAATTGAGTCAGGCGGGTGCAGGTATAAGAGAATCGGAGTTGGTGGCGATGTGGGCGTGTTTCAAACAGTTAGTCGAAGAGTTTGAGAACACTGATGACGAAATCAGGCCGCCGTCGCATACGATGCAAAATGACGCATACTTCACAGGAAATTTCGTAGACGGAGTGCGGGATTCGATGAAGAAATTTGAGGTTTTATATTATCAGGTCAGAGATGGCATGGGAATCGATAATAGGCTTGCGACAAACGCTCCGAAAGCGGTAGGAGACGGTAAACCATCCAATTCTAAGGGCCAGAAGGGGGTGGAAGTTGGAGAAGATGCGTCCCTGAGTCCCACATCTGAGCAAACTCGAATGATGGAACCCAGGAAAGACTCAGATGGTGCTGGAGCGTTCTCCTTGCCCACATTTGGCGTGGGTGCTAGACAGACCCAGGAAAGGCGGGATGATATATTTGGGCATATCAGCCAAATGCGACTAGGACGGCCTGCTGATGTAAGGAAGAGCACTGGTCTTATTCGGAAATTCCAATATGTCTTGGACGAGCTAGAGGCCAAGATTGAGGGGTTGAAAAGTAAAAGGGTTTCTGCTGATGTGGTGAAGGAGAAGTACAGGCTAGCTGAGACTGTATTTTTGCAATACATGGAAGAGTTTCCGGACGATGACTTGACGGAAGTTTTCTATGGCTTGAGGGATTCCTACTCGGACATTCCTGGAATAGAGAATAAGGCTACAACTCTTCCATTTACGTTGCCCTCTATAGAAATTCCTGTATTTACCGGAAAGTTTGTAGAGTGGGAGACGTTTAGGGAGTTGTTCGAACAATTGGTGATGGAGCAACCGATCTCCAATACACAGAAGATGTGTGTATTGAAGTCGAAGATAAAGGGAGAAGCGGCGCGGAAAATTGCGAAATTGCCGGTTAGGGATGAGAATTTTGAGACGGCATGGAATTTGTTGAGTGAACACTACTCAAATAATAGAGCGACGACATCACTCTATTTTAAGTCCATATTGGATGCTCCTGGCGTATTTTTTAACTCACAAAGTGTGAGGAGATTTGTAGAGGTTGTAAACGAAAGTTTACAGGGTTTAAACGCACTAAAGCTTGATGCACAAGAGATGTATCAAGCTTTCTTGTGTTATGTGTTGCAGAGAAAACTGGATGAGAATTTGAGGATCCAGTTTGAGCAGCACTTAGGAAAATCCCGTGAGATTCCAAAAGTGGATAGTCTCATGGAATTTTTGAATCAGATGCAGTATTCCTTGGAGGCAAGCCAACAATTCATTCAAAGGAATGAAGAAGGGTTGGTAAATCCTTCGGGAATAAAGGTATCGGATGGTGCCCAGAGGAAGGGTGATTTCCAAGGGGAAGAGATACCGAATGCTAAGGAGCAGACGACTAAAGGACACAAATGTGTTCTTGGTTGTCTGACGTGGCATCCACTCTACAGATGCTCGAGATTTAGGAACCTTGAAATCAAGGAGAGATGGGACAGGGTAATGGATAGTGGTGCTTGTTCCAGATGTTTGGGCAGTGGTCATACCAAAAGGTTATGTACCACCAAGTTCAATTGCAAAAGTTGCAACGGTGAGCATCATTCACTTCTTCATAGGGCGAAGACTGGACAGAAAAGCGCAGTGGTAAGTGACAAGATTGTTAAAGATGATACATGTGTATTATTGGCCACGGCGGTTGTTCAGGTGAAGAATGGAGATGGACAGTGGATAGACTGTCGTATCCTGCTGGATAGTGGGTCACAAGTGTGTCTTATGACCAAAGAATTTAGGAACAAATTGAAGTTATCTGGTGAAAGCACCAGAAAGGAAATAGAAGGGTTGGCGAGTCATAAATCCGTGATTGATGAAAAGGTAGGAGTCAATCTTCGATCGCGAACGTCAGATTATAGCGCTAGTGTGGATGCGTTAGTAATAAAGAATATTTTATCAAATGTTCCGGAGTCGAGGGTTAGGACGGAGAGATTTTCGCAGAAAGTGTTACTGGCAGATCCCCAGTATAATGTTCCAAGGGGTGTTGATATGTTAGTAGGGGCGGAAATATTTTTTGATGTTTTGGCAAGTGGTCAATTGCGCAGTGAAAAGCGTGGGATAAGAGTGCAGGAAACTTTGTTAGGATGGGTAGTAAGTGGCCCTGCAATAATGGACCATTCAGATTCAAGCCCTAAAATTGTGGCAACGATTCACAAAGGTGATGAAGTGCTGAGGAGGTTTTGGGAGATAGAAGAGGTTCCACAAATGAGGAGGTTAACAGTGGACGAGAAGGAGTGTGAGGAAATTTTTGACGACAGCGTTAAATTGGCAGCGGATGGAAAATTTCAAGTGAAGTTGCCATTGAAAAAGGGATGTAGTGAATTAGGAAGCTCGGCGGGAATTGCAAGGCGACGATTTTTTGCTCTCGAGAGAAAGCTTGAGAAACAAGAATCGTTGAAAGCGCAGTACCACGAGTTTCTTCGGACATATCTAGACATGGGACATATGAAAAAGTTGACAGAGGTGCCCAGATTGGAGGATGGATATTATTTGCCACATCATTGTGTATTACGCCCGGAAAGTTCGACTACAAAGTTGAGAGTGGTATTTGATGCGTCGTGCAAAACCACTTCAAATGTGTCGCTGAATGACGTATTATACACAGGTCCGAAGGTGCAGGAGAATTTATTTAATATTTTGCTCAGATTTAGGAGGCATAGGTATGTGTTCTCTGCTGATATTGAGAAAATGTATCGACAGATTTGGGTAGAAGGCTGTGATACAAAGTTTCAGCGGATATTTTGGCGTTGGAACGATAACGAGCCTATTGGAACATATGTCCTCAAGACGGTTACGTATGGCACTGCGGCAGCTCCATATTTGGCAGTAAAATGTTTGGAGACAATTGCCAAGTGGAATAAGGATGAATATCCGATGGAGTCTGAAGCAATTGGATGTGATTTTTATGTAGACGACTTGATGACAGGAGGAGACGGTCTTGAGTCTGTTAAGGCATTTCGAGACAACATTGCACTCATTTTACAACGGTATGGAATGCCTTTGAGGAAGTGGTGCGCAAATCACGAGCTAATATTGGAAAGTGTCGATGAAAAGGATGTGGAAAAAACATTTAAACTTGAATCGGGCCTGGTTAATTGTGTAAAGGCTTTAGGTATAAGTTGGAGCCCATCAAGAGATGTATTTAGCTTCAACTATCACCGTGAAGAAATGACAACTGTAACGAAAAGGACGATTTTGGGTGAAATTTCAAGATTGTTTGATCCATTGGGGCTGATTGGTCCTGTTGTGGTGTTGACAAAAATACTGCTGCAGGATTTGTGGAAATTGAAAGTCGATTGGGATGATGTGATTGATAACGATGTATGTGCAAGATGGGTAAGGATAAAGGAGAATTTGATATGTCTTAATGAAGTAAGGGTGCCGAGGCATGTATGTTGTGTGAAACCAATGAAAATTCAACTATGCGGGTTTAGCGATGCGTCAATGAAAGCGTATGGTGCAGCTATCTACGTCCGAACTATTGATAGCGAGGGCAATGTAAGTAGTAAGTTGGCGACATCGAAGTCAAGGGTAGCACCAATAAAGGTGATAACACTGCCACGTTTGGAATTGTGTGCTGGTGTGTTATTAGTTGAGCTCATGAAGGCGGTGCTGGAAAGTTTAAAGGTAATGGTGGGATCTGCTGATGTTTATTATTACACAGATTCGACAATTGTTTTGAACTGGCTAAGATTGGATCCGGCAGTATTGCAAATATTTGTATCAAATAGGGTGTCGTTTATACAGTCTATGACAGAATTGTCACAATGGAGGCATGTAAAGTCTCAAGAAAATCCTGCGGACTTGTTATCTCGAGGGCTGTTGGGACGACAGATCGTGGAAAATGAACTATGGTTTGAAGGTCCGGTTTTTTTGAAGGAATTGGTTGAGAAAGAGACAACGTTTGAGCAGATTGTGGACGTACCTGATGTTAAGAAAGCGGCGAAGATTCTCGTTATTCAAGAAGGAATTGTTTGGTGGAAGACCATTAATCACAGAAACAAGTTTTCTGTGCTGCAAAACGTAGTGGCGATGGTCTTGAAATTTGTTAATATTGCGAAGAAAAATGGTCATAAGTCTATTGTACATTACAGAAAGGAAGCACTCAGGCTAATAATACGGGATGTTCAACAGGAATATTTTTCGGCCGAATTGGAGAAGATGCTGGCAAAAGGTAAGGTACATGAAGCATCTCATATTCGCACATTATGTCCTATACTGGACAGTTCGGGAATTTTAAGAGTAGGAGGCCGGTTGGAAAATAGCGCATTGCTGTATGAGGCAAAGCATCCTATGTTGTTGCCATACAAATGCAAAGTTACAGAGATGATAGTGGAACAATTACATAGGGAGCATTTGCATGTCGGTCCGCAAGGGTTGTTAGCAATAGTAAGACAGCAATTTTGGCCTCTTCGTGGAAGATTATTGGCGAAAAAGATAGTAAATAGGTGTTATAGATGCTTCAGGGTAGAGCCAAGGAAAATTCATCAAATGATGGGGAATTTGCCAGGAGACAGAGTTATAAGAACTCGCCCGTTCTTGAATGTGGGCATTGATTATCTTGGTCCAATAGAAATACACCATAAAGTTAGAGGAAAGAGAATAGACAAATCGTATGTGTGCGTTTTTGTCTGTTTTGCCACGAAAGCAGCGCATTTGGAAGTGGCATCAGATTTGACGTCAGCGGCGTTTATTGGTGCATTAAAAAGGTTTGTAGCAAGGCGCGGATGTCCAACTAGGATTTATTGTGATAATGGGACTAACTTTGTAGGGGCCTCAAACAGTTTGCACGAAATCTACAAATTGTTTGCAGAAAAACAACATAAGGAGAAGATTGATGAGTTTTGTCTGCAACGGGACATAGAGTGGATTAATATTCCTGCACGATCACCGCATGTTGGAGGACTATGGGAGGCATGCGTGAAATCAGTGAAGAAGCATTTTCATAAGGCGGTAGAGGGAATAATGACATACGAAGAGTTATGTACATTAATCGCTCAAATTGAGGCCGTTTTAAATTCCAGGCCGTTAACACCATTGTCTGAAGATCCAAATGACAATAGTGTATTGACTCCGGGGCATTTTCTAATAGGAGAGGCCTTTACGACAATAGTTGATTCGTCGGAGAACAAATGCTATAAAGGGCTGCGAGACCATTGGAGGGCAGTACAAGAAAATGCAAATGCGTTTTGGGAACGTTGGTCGATGGAATATCTGTCCGAATTAAATAAGAGGTACAAGTGGAATAAACCTCAATCGAATATGCAACCGGGTACTTTGGTTCTTTTGAAAGAGGATAATCTGCCACCTCTGAGCTGGAGGCGGGGCAGGGTCATCCGAACGATCATAGGTTCGGATGGGTTGTGTAGAATGGTGGACGTAAGGACCAGCACGGGAGAAACAAAAAGATCGATCCAAAATGTTTGTCCTTTTCCCACTGAGAACAATGAGGAAATAGTCGGAGAAGATGAAGCTACGATATTGAATGCAGCTTACAATGAAAACAAAAAGCCGACTATATGCAAACGAAAAGGTTCGGTCTCACCGACCTTAAGAAGAGAGAGGATAAAAAATAAGAATTTCATAGTTTGTATTATAAATTTATTGTGTCTAATAAGCCCAATTAGAGCTAAAATTGATATTATTAAATTCACGGAGAAATCTAGCATATTCTTCGAAGAGGTTAGTACAGTGGGGCTAACGAAATCATCGTGGGATATTGTGGTGCATATCAACATATCAAAATATGCAGCTTCAATGACAACTATAAATAATGCGATGTCGGATTATGGAGTTTTTGTGGATAAGGTGTTGGAAAAGCAGCAAGTCTTTCTGCGGAACGAGCTGGAAGAAGCATATCATCAAGTGCAAAATAGGAACGAGCTTATAATGTCATCAATGCCTGATAGAAGGTCGAAACGAGCGGCACTTGCGTTTGTTGGAGGTATTTTTCATTCACTGTTTGGATTGATGGACGAAGAACACGCTGAAGTTCTTTCTGAGAAGATACGGAATGCTGCGGAAAATCAAGAGTATCTATTGAGTTTGGAGAGGAATTATACTTCTATTCAAGACATTACCTCTGAAGTCATTAAAAAGCAAAATGAGGTAATATTCGACAACATCCAGAAGTTCAAAGGCTCTTTCGATTCCTTGAATGCACGGGTGAATAATCTAGCCGACCGAGAAGCTATTGTGAGGAAAGCAACAAGCCTATTAGCAACATTAGAAGCGTTTGGAGAAATTCAGAAGAATTTAATCACTGTGATGACGAACACGAAAGGAAGCTTACTGCATGAATTAATTTCTGTTAAGAAATTGAAGGACGAAATTCTGCGGATAAGGTCCACAGTCAACAAGAGGTTGCGATTGCCTACTGAGAGGCCAATGGAGCTTTCAAAACTGGCACATGTTACAACAAGAACAACAGTTGGGTTTATTCTGTTCAACGTACGATTACCGCTAATTAATGCTGATTTGTTTACTTCATATGCAATTCATGCATATCCGGAGATGCATGATGGTTTATCTGTACGAATACAACCTAGTAACAGTTATATGTTAATTGACGAGAGGAAAACAATGTTTTATTACATCAGCGAAGAGAATTGGGCACATTGTCAGAAGACTGAGGATATGATGATCTGTCCTCAAACTCATCCCTTATACAACACACGAAATACGCAAAGTTGCGAGGTGCAATTGTTTCTGAAGACTAGACGAGTACCAACTAGTTGCAAGGTTGAGATCAAGGCTTGGGCAAATTATTGGAAACAAGTTCAAGCGCCAAATACTTGGATATTTTCGATTTCGACACAAATGGGAGCTGAAGCTGTTTGCGACAACAAAAGGCATGCTGTTATTATAGAAGGTCAAGGGCTGATAAAACTACAGCCAAATTGTCATCTCGAAACTGAAGAGACCACTTTATGGGCGTACGACAGGTACAGCAGCGATGCTGATTTTATGATTCCAAACATCAATTTGACGTCATTTTTACCTCCATTGTCACATTTGAAGTTGGATAACGAGATTGCAATTTATAAACTCTCAGACATCCCTAAGGCAACTTCAATTCTTGGCTGGCCCACGCATTTAAATATTCATCATCTGGCACATTATGGCTTCAGCGTTACTACATGCATTATCATCATTGTCATCATTATTGCCGTGATATGGATTTTGAAGAAGGTATGCAACATGTCATCAAGATACCTGCCAGCATCCATTGTACTACCTCGTTTAAGATAAAACAAAATAATTGCTATATAAATGTACAGATATATATTACTTTGCTCAACTTTATTCAACTTAGACTGTAATTATAAGTAATTTTTCTGTATGTAACAATTCAATGTTCAATAGATATAATACTCATAAAAAGACTAGGATCTTTTAAGGCGGGGAGAATGTACAGTTCAGTATGTTTGGTTGAGGATAGGCCAACAAATAACAGACATGTGTGCATAGTATATATACCCAGAGATAGGGAATTTCTATGATAAAACCTTAGATCATAAAATGAGCACATGTTGGAACACTTATGTAGAAGTAAGCATTTGTATTGTTTATCATTAAGTGTATCGTTTATCAGTAAGTGATTTTCTAATCATTAAGAGTACATGTGTTTCAACTAAGGCAGGTAGCTAGTTCACTATGTAAATATCCTGTGGATGGAAATAGGATCAATGTGTGTTGTATTTGTTGTCCTTAGATATTTAAGATTGTACAGTTTACAGAAGTTTAAGTATGTATTAGGTGTTAAGATAGTTTTTGTAAGAAATAAAGGGCAGTTCTGTTCAAGACACCAATCAACACGGTCGTTTCTCTAATTTCTCGGCTAAACACCCCTAAATCAGATATCATGAGAATATCGGGCTGAAATAAAGTATTTTAAGAATGGAGTACACCTTACATCCAAACTTAAATTCGTAGACCAATAAAGACCATATGCGATTCTGATGAAAACACTTGTCTTGTTAAACTGTAAGTCAGGCGCTATACCAAATTCGTTGCATGGTATTTCACTAAAAGCTCTTTAATTGTCGAAAATAAATATTCCAAGGAAAATTTTGTTCCATATAAGGTAAAAGAAGACCCAGCGGAACGGGCCCGGTCCTATACTTTGTAGGGATATTCCGATGTGTTGCAAACGGAATGACTAAATGAATATATCCCTTATATTATAGTGGTGGGTATAATACATCTACCTATATGCTGTCGTTGGCTAGAAGATAAGTCTCACTCTTTTTAGCCGCCATGAGGTTGAAAAATATGCTCACAGACTAAAGGTTGCAAGTAAAGAGGAGCCCTTGATGGCTTCCTTTTATGAAGTTATCACATTCATATCATCTTTAATTTCAATATTAATTTTCAACCCACCCATACCCAATTGGCAATGTAAACAGTTTCCAAAATGCTCGGAGGACTTCAACAGATCTATCTGACTGTTAGTGCTACACTTTATTTAATTTCCTTTAACCACCATCTCTGCCACCTGTTTAAAATGTGAATCGTCGAGTATCAAGAATTTTTGTGTATCCTCTGCTTAGCCTTTTTCTATTATTTTTTTTTTTTCATCTTCAGTTAGTTGGCATTTATTTATTCCGTATTACATTTTCTACTCCCATTCCATGTCGGAAGTAATCCCCACAGTCCCGAATAAACAAAAAGTCAAGTTTCTTTGGGGTGTCCATGGCTTTAGATTTTGTGCAAATTTGAAATTTTCATATACTAGCCCATTGTCGCCCACTATAAACGCCTTAATCGTCAATGTGTAGGTATTCGGGGTTGAAGAGTGTTTGCAGATCGTTGTCCTGCCCGTTTACCCACCACTGACCCAACACTACATATTCGTGTTCTCATTTTGTTACATCGAAATTCGTTAATATGACTCAACACTCTTACAGGCATGCATGCGGATACACGTTCTAACTGGTCTCCCATCCCAGTGGCTACCCCCCAGCTGCGGCATGAACCTTAGTTTGAGGTTGCATTTGACCTCAACCTGTTGCAGGAGTACTACGTTAGTAGCTCCTGCAACAAGGCCACCTACATCTCAACTCCTGCATCCAGTCGGGAGTGTGGGCTAATAGTTGTGCTCTTGTTGCATCTGCCTGCTTATGATGACGACAAACGCTTACGACAACGACGACAATTTTCGTGACTATACACAAAAAAATTTTATGAAATACTAGTGGCCACAAAAAACGCGACTGTTTGTATATGTGTGAAGCAACATGTTGTTGCAGATTTCTATGTATCCAGCAAGGTTTTATGTATGGCTGCGACAGACTATTTTTTCGCAGGAATTTCGAAGGAAAGATGCCAAAGAAGTTCCAATTCGGACAGTCAAGACTTTCCTGGACCCTCTAGCATAATCGTTCTTTTTCCATTTTAAATGGCTACACTAAAGTCGGTGAAATTTCGACAAATATGGCGAAATGCTTCGCTCATGCTGAATGGGATATTAATCGTAAAATTTGTTTACACTTCATGTATAAAATGATTAAAATCAACGATTTTACATTTACTAACTTATGAATTTGTGCAATGTCAACTGGATAACGACTGCACTATGAAGTCTTTCGAAGAAAGTTGTCCTCTCCGAGAAAAAAAACTTTGGATGACCGGTATATGTCCATTTTCAACCTAACCTAAGCTACTATAGAAAGAGACAGACTATCTGACGCCCCACCTGGCCAATATTTTCACAGCATACCTACACTCAAACAAATTTGTTATTCAAAACAGCAAAAATGTTTGCTAAAACAGCAGTTTTTGTCCGCTGAAAATGGCAAAGCAGATATAACTGCTGTTTCAACAAACACAGGACTGCTGTACTAGCAAACATTTCTTACAGCTATTTCACCTTAAAAAATCTGCTGTTTTTAGTACTTTTTACGATTGCCTGTTATTTATTGTGATTACTTTAGGCATTTTTTAGAAATTTTATTGGAAGAGATGATTTATTTTGTGAATATTTCTGTAAAGAAGCTACCTGATCCATCCATTGGTATACTAAAGTGAACATGAATGTCATTGCGATTTGTATGTAAATTTACAGAAAAAACAAGTAAGAAGGCGTTAAGTTCGGCCGAGCTGAACTTTGGATACCCACCACCTCGGGTATATATGTAAACCACCTTTCGTCAAAATCCAGCGAAAAATGCATACCTTATGCCCCATAGCAGCCAAATCGAAATATGTTTGGTACGATTTGGATCAAATACTTATAAATACAAGTCATTGTTCAATTGTGTATAACAAAATTCACTGTGTCAAATTTCAGTGAAATCGGATTATATATGCGCCTTTTATGGGGCCAAGACATTAAATCGAGATATCGGCCTATATAGCAGACATATCCAAATCCGAACCGATCTGAGAAGAATTGAAGAAGGATGTCGAAGGGCCTAACACAAACCACTGTTCCAACGGCTAAATCGGACATTAAATGCGCCTTTTACGGCCCCAAAACCTTAAAACCACAGATCGGTCTATATGACAGCTATACCCAAATCTGAACCGATCTGAGCCAAATTGAAGAATAAAGTTGAAGGGCCTAATTCAACTCACTGTCCAAAATTTTGGCGACATGGGACAATAAATGCGCCTTTTATGGGCCCAAAACCCCAAATCGAGAGATCGGTCTATATGGCACCTATATCCAAATCTAGACCGATCTGGGCCAAATTGAAAAGGGATGTCGAAGGGCCTAACATAACTCACTGTTCCAAATTTCAGCAAAATGGGATAATAAATGTGGCTTTTATGGGCCAAAAACCCTAAATCGGCAGATCGGTTTATATGGGTATAAAAAAGGTTATTGAAATAGACATTCAGTGGTGGTTAAAGACATCCTCTGAGACACACATTTAGATTTGTATTTTATTTTATACCCTCCACTATAGGATGGGGGTATACTAATTTCGCAATTGTGTTTGTAACACCTCGAAGTATGCGTCTGAGACCCCACAAAGTATATATATTCTAGATCGTCATATCATTTTAAGTCGATCTAGTAATGTTCGTCCATCTGTCCGTCCGTATGTCTGTCGAAAGAGCGCTAACTTTCGAAGGAGTTAAGCTAGCCGCTTGAAATTTTTCCCAAATACTTTTTATTAGTGTAGGTCGCTTGAGATTGTAAATGGGCCAAATCGGTCCATGTTTTGATATAGCTGCCATATAAACAGATCTGGGGACTTGACTTCTTGAGCTTCTAGAGGAAGCAATTCCTATCCGATTTGGCTGAAATTTTGCAAGACGTATTTTATTCTTGCTTTTAACAAATGTGTCATATAAGGTTCAAATCGGTCCATAACCTGATATAGATGCCATATAAACCGATCTTGGGTTTTTGACATCTTGAGCCTCTAGAGACCGCAATTCTCATCCGATTTGGTACCAATTTTGTACAACGGCTCCTCCCATGTCCTTCAACATACGTGTGCAATATGGTCAGAATCGATCTATAGCCCGATAGAGCTCCCAGAGGGTGCAATTCTTATTCGAAATGGCTGACACTTTACAACTTACTTGTTTTATTTTATTTTATTGTGTTTTGTTTTATTTTACTTTATTTTATTTTATTTCATTTTATTTTATTTTAAAGTATTTTATTTTATTTTATTTTAAAGTATTTTATTTTGTTTTATTTTAATTTATTTATTTTATTTAATTTTATTTTATTTTATTTTATTTTATTCTATTTTATTTTATTTCATTTCATTTTATTTAACTTTATTTTATTTTATTTTATATTATTTTATTTTATTTTATTTTATTTATTTTATTTAATTTATTTTATTTTGTTTTATTTTATTTTATTTTATTTTATTTTATTTTATTTTATTTTATTTTATTTTAATTTATTTTATTTTATTTTATTTTATTTTATTTAATTTATTTTATTTTGTTTTATTTTATTTTATTTTATTTCATTTTATTTTATTTTTTTTTTATTATTTTATGTTTTCATTTTAATTTATTTTATTTTATATTGTATTATTTAATTTTTTTATTTTATTTTGTTTTATTTTATTTTACTTTACGTTGTTTATTATTTTTTTGTTTTTATGTTATATTTTTTATTTAGTTTTATTTATTTTTTTATATTTTGTTTTATTTAATTAAAATGTTCGTATTATTTGCTTTGAAGTTAGGTTCGGTTAAATGAACAACTACAAAAATTTTGATCAAATTTTTAATAACATTTAAAGGGTCTGTTCACACAATGTCTTAGCATTGACTATATGAAACCAATTCGATTATGTGGCCCACACCTGACTATTCCAGCACTGTCTAAAAAATATATTTCAATACACGCTATGGGTTTATTAATGGCGTTTGTATTGACTTCCAACCCTGCCACGCCGGCCTTCAGGAATAGGAGTGATGTGGGTTGTATGGCTATGCAGTGCCAAAACCCAGCCAGAAGGATAAGAAGAAGGACGATAAACGACAATGACGAGTTGATATTTTCCACAAATATCCCATGTAGGTGGGGTGGCAATAAATCTGGTTCACTCTGTGTGGCCTCTAGTATGGGTCGAAGTGGTGCCATGGATGCTTTGTTGTTTTTGTAGTATTTAGTGTGCATCCTTCCCACTTGTAGATTCAAGAAAGTCAGCTACTGAAAATATTTTATTTTATTTCTTGTTTTTTGGTCCTCCGTTTTACGTAAAACTTTTTCATGCGAACAGTTTTTTGATCGCTTAGCAGTCTTCACGTAATAGATGAGGGACAGGGTCGTGAGCGAAATTTTTGTTGAGATAATTTTTAAGGCCTTTTTTAAAAAAAGAGTCAGAAATGGACAAATATGACATTTTCTTCTAACATTACATTGAAAATTTGTCCACCATTGAGGAAGGGGGGCAAAATTCTCAATAAGAGTTATTCGATTCAAGTTTAAGCTCAATGATAGAAGGCCTCCGCAGTGCGAAACCTATTTGGATGTCACAAATGGAGCCACAATGAAGAGCGGATAACCACCGCTGATCACTTTTTCTGATGTTCTCGCCAGGATTCGAACCCAGGCTATCAGCACCATAGTCGGCCATGGTAGCCTCTGCCCTGCAGAGGATTCCTCCTCTAACATTACATTAGGTTAATACAGAATTGATTATGCACTTAGTTACTCAGTTTCTCTAGGATTACAAAAAATACAACATACCATAGCATTAACCAATGTTCCTGAGGGCCCTCAAAATAAAGGAGCCTTCATCAAATTGCAAATGCTTCAGGACATGAAAAACTCCGTAATCTACCAAATATCTCAGTCTGTCGACAACAAAGAAGGCAGGAAGAAAAAACGCAAACTGCTTTAGCATGAATTTTATAAAATACACAAGGACAACAAGAAAAAACTCTCGCACATAATAAGGACTACGGCTGGCTAGCAACGAGAAATGTTTGAGGGTGGCTTGCTGGATTCGGTTATAATGAAGATGACACCTCTTTCCCACAATCCCCGCCGCCGAGGTTTTTGCGAATGGGTATGAGAATGCAGTACGTATACGGCAAAAGCGATTGGCGATAGAAATTTTGTTGTAACAACAACATCAAGAAAATGAGACGAATTTGGGAGAATAACAAAAAACCGGGCAAACATTTCCAGCTACAGCTATCTTAGTTGCACACTATCGCACTAAAGCGAAAGGATGAGTGCGCCATAAAATCATTTTGTCCATCAAGGAAAAAGAAGAGTGTGCTCCAAGTTTGCACAGTGAAATACGAGAATTTAAAATTTTTAATTAGTAAGCAAATTACAGAAGATTCAATTTATGGAACGTATTTTGTGAGAGATTGAGATCCAAAGACAATGCGATCGGAAAATTTGTGCAAAAAGTCAAACATCAGACCTACGGTTCCGAGACTGATGTTTGCTAACGAAAAAAATGCATTATTATTGGAAGCGGTTAGTAGCAGTTACGAAAGATACCCGGAACTGAAATGTGGTATATTCAACATTACCCTGTAGGATCTGATGGGTTATCTGTATTCATTTATGAGCACGTGTTAATTAAACACAATCAATGTAACAAAATATGCCATTGGAGATAGAGATATCTTTTTGACATTTGAAATAGTTAGAGCTGAGGTGTTATCGGGGAGATCTGGGACCGCGACAAAACGAAGTAAATACCGAGGGAGAATAAAGATCAAATCAGAAAGATCAGAACGAATTTCGGTGTCTTCACCTAACACAACGATGGCAGGTAAGGTGGATAGGTGCGCTGTCTGCGGGACGATTGGGGTACTCCCCAATATCTGGATTTCAACAGAGAAAGTTCACACCGATTAGAATCAGACGTTGTGATATATTTGAATAACCTTCGAGGCATTGAATGGAAGAGCCTTAATAATATGGGAAGTGCACGGAAAACCAGAATAGCTTTTCGAGGTTTCATTCAGATCTATTTTATGTTCTGAAGTTTTTACAGCCAAAATACCATAAAATGCTGATTTGGAAACCACCTATGTCCGAAATGTTTTTTTATACCCTCCACCATAGTATGGGCGTATACTATTTTCGCCATTCTGTTTGTAACACATCGAAATATGCGTATCAGACCCAATAAAGTATATATATTCTTGATCGTCATATCATTTTAAGTCGATCTAGCAATGTTCCTGCGTCTGTCCGTCCTCCCTTCCGTCTGTCTGTCGAAAGCACGCTAACTTCCGAAGGAGCCGCTTGAAATTTTGCAAAAATACTTCTTATTAGTGTAGGTCGGTGGGGATTGTAAATGGGCCAAATCGGTCCATGTTTTGATATAGCTGCCATATAAACCGATCTTCGGTTTAGATTTCTTGAGCCTCTACAGGGCGCAATTCTCATCCGATTTGACTGAAATTTTGCACGTAGTGATTTTGTTACACTTTCAACAACTGTTCTAAGTAGGATTCAAATCGGTTCATAATCTGATATAGCAGTCATATAAACAGATGTTGGGCCAATACAGCGCAGAATTCTCATCCGATTGAAATGAAATTTTGCATGAGGTGTTTTGTTATGACTTTCAATAACTGTGCTAAGTATGGCGCAAATCGGTCTATAACCTGATATAGCTGCAATATAAACCGATCTTGGGTCTTGACTTCTTGAGCCTCTACAGGGAGCAATTCCTATCCGATTTGGCTGAAATTTTGCATGAGGTGTTTTGTTATGACTTTCAACAACTGTATTAAGAATAGTTCAAATCGGTCCATAATCTCTTATAGCTGCCATATAAACCGATCTGGGGTCTTGACTTCTTGATCCACTAGAGGGCGCAATTTTTATCCGATTTAGCTGAAATTTCGTACAACGGCTTCTCTTATCACCTTTAACATACGTGTCGAAAATGGCATGAATCGGTTTATAGCCTAATATTTGGGGCCTATATTTGGAACTGCGCCGTCAGGGTCGCGCTTAGGCTGAGAGTGCTTGTCATGCTGAAGAAGAATGGTTGCGGCCGCAGTTCGATTCTGGGTGTTATGGATACGCAGGGTAGACTGAGGAGGATCTCCGACTACCTGGCACCAGTGCCGACTGGAGTGGGGGCATTCGCGCTTCGTTGTCCTGAGAGGGACGAATGGAGGGCGAATGGTGCATTTATGTAGGATGAGACATCGATCTACACAGATGGCTTCAAGATGGAGGTGTACTCTGATGCACTCAACATCAGTATGTCTATGAGACTGCCGGACGAGTGTACGGTCTTTCAGGCAGAGGTCTGTGTCATTGCAGTAGCCGCAGGAGAAATTCTGGCAAGGGGCCTACCGCCCCTCAAAAATCAGAATTTAGAGCTACTGAGAGCTACTGAACACAGTAGATGGGATGGCCAGGGCGGCGTCGGTGGCGAGGTGGGACATGGTAGGTGGTTGCCATCGACCAGAGGAGGAGGACGAGGGAATTTCTGGCGTTCAATAAGAGGTCGATGAGTACTTTGACAGGGTCTTAACCGGACACTGTGCCATAGGCCGCATGGAGATACCGCACAATGACTTCTGTAGGATTTGCTTCGATGAGGAGGACACAGCGACTCTTTTAATATCAAGGCGTTAAAATGTTGCCTATTTTATTGCATTGTGTATGAATTACTGTCAATGTTTCCGTTTTAATACCCTCTGCCATAGGATGGGGGTATACTAATTTCGTTATTCCGTTCGCTACACCTCGAAATATACGTCTAAGGCTCCATAAAGTATATATATTCTTGATCGTCATCACATTCTAAGTCGATTTAGCCATGTCCGTCAGTCTGTCTGCCTGTCGAAAGCACGCTAACTTTTGAAGTAGAAAAACCACCATATAAACCGACTTCCTTATTAGAATTGTTGGGCTTCTAGAGGGCGCAGTGTTTATCCAATTTGACTTCCAACAACTGTTCCAAATATGGTCTTAATCGGTTGGTAACCTGACATAGCTGCCATATAAACCGATCTCCCAATTTGACTTTCTGATCCTACTGAGGGCGGAATTCTTATCCGATTTGGCTGAAATTTTGGCGCCTATTATGGGCCCAAGACCTTAAATTGAGAGATCGGTCTATATTGCAGTTACATGGAAATATTGACCGATCTTAACCATACTCGATGCGAAGGTCGAGGGGCCTAACGCAACTTATTGTGCCTAATTTCAGCAAAATCGGTTAATAATCTCACTTTTTATGGACCAAAAATCTATCGGGAGATCCGTATAAATGGTAGCTATACTAAAATTTGGACCGATCTGGGATGTCGAGAAGCCCAGCACAACTCGCAATCCCAAATTTCACTGAAATCAGACAATAGGACCTTAGATCGGGAGATCGGCCTTAGATCGGGAGATCGGCCTCTATGGCAGCTATTGCGCAGAAGTATTTCTCTTCAGCAGGAGATACAAGTTGCCTACAGTGGCACCTGTCTCCATGGGAGGAGAGAATGTTCTATTTACAGAAAGCGCAAAATACCTGGGTGTTTTGGTGGATAGGAAATTTCTTCAAATCCAATATTTGGGAGTGGGCAAGAAAGACAACTCTTGCCCTGTACAACGACAAGTGAGCCATTGGCAAAAGTTGGAGGTTAGACCACGCGTCATGCATTGGGTATATACTGCAGTTATCAGACTTGGAATGCTATATGGTGTTATGGTCTGGTGGACTGAGATTCAAAAGTCCACCTACTGTTCGAACTAACATTGAGGGGCTCCAAAAAGTCAAATCGGGAAATCAATTCACCTAAGCCTTTGTCTAAATATTGACCAACTTGCACAATTTACAACCACAACCAACCTACACCAACAAGAAACATTTATGCCACATTTCGTTAGTCTAGCTTTACTCAGCTAAATAAAACGTCCCATTCATACCACTGTCCAATGGGTGCAATCAACAATGCCAGATGCATTGGCTAGAATAGGAAGAATTGGTAAATACCAAAACTATGGTGCCACAAATCGCAGAGTATGGCTAAGGTGGCACACAACAAAGCAGTGCAGGGGAGGGGTATGGCAAGATGATGTTTTGTGTGTTCTATTTTTCGTTTTCGTTTCCTTTTTCGTATTTTCTGCCAAAACGAGAAGGATGTTGTTGCATGTCTGTATAAGTGTGCTTTGCTGTATTAAGGATGAATTAGTGGAAAACTCAGTGGTGGTAGTAGCCGCAGCAGTGATGGAGGGAGCAAGAGTCTGCACTATGTGCACACTCACACCTTCCCCATGCACTCAGAGATTTTTTTCTTACGAAATAAACCCACCAAAAGCTTGCCACACTGCGGAGAGGGCAATTTTCTTCATCCTTAGTTGGGATTTTTAGGTTATAGCCAAGTTGTTTTTGTGGAATGGTTTTTCGTATTTTCTTCGTATGGCTGGCTGCTTGCTTGCATTTATTGTGGGATGTGTGCATGTGTGTGTGTGTGTGTGTGTTTGCGTGCAGAAAATAGTGTGCGATGATGGTGGTGTAGGGACATGCGATTTCCCAGGACTGGGGCAACAACATTATGCAATGCATTAAGCCAAGCACAGACGAAACAAACGCCAGAAGAAGTCCTTATTTTTTGTGGCTGAAATTGGAGAAATTGTTGCTCGAAAATTCCTCTACGATAGTGCTCTCGTGCAGCTCTACCTAGGAAGCTACAAGTGGGTGGATAATACAATTTTCTACTCCTCTCTGGTATATAGAACACGTGTTTTTGCTGCCAGTACCCATGTGGATGCGATGAGTGTAGATTTTGGCTTGCTTGGGTCTGGATGTGGGCTAGGGGAAAAGAAGTTCGATTTTCTCATAGGTAGTGAGTTGGGTTTAATGTAAAATTGGTTTATTGTGAAAGTTGGTGGGTGATGGGCGAACACTTTTTTTCCAGATTTTGGTGCGAGGAAATGCAGTCAAAAGGAAACACAAAACTAGAGACGATTGCCTGTGTGCGTGTGTGTGTGTGTGTGCACATACTATATGTAGCATGTACTTTGAATGTATGTACATTGCAGTGGTGTGAGTCAGTTTTTTGCACACCACGAATAGTTTTTGGCTGGGAGTGTTTGGGGATGTTAAAATTAGATGCGAGCGAGTAGGACACACACACTCTGGCGAATTTCGTTTCCTTTCACTTTGACCGAAATAAGACCCAACCCATTTCTATTATTTTACGTTCAGACACATGCACGAGTTGCAACAACAAGTGGTCATGCCCAATACAGTCAGTTTTTTTTTTTTTTGCTTTCTGAAGTCTTAAAAGCTGTTTTATTTTTGCAAAATTTACAGTTTCCAACTAATTTTGGTATCTTAATTCAATACCAAACTTAGAAGACAGTCTTAATTTAATTTGAAGAGAATTCTAATAAAAAATGCGTTCAGAAGTGTTGTTGAATACCAGTTTACATAGGTACATAAAAATAAATTAAATTTCTAAGCAATTGTTGATTTCATTTATTATTTCTTCCATATGGTCTCAATAGCTCTACATATGCAAATCAGTTAACCTTTCGGAATATTTGCAATATTTTGACATATTTAAATGACATATTCAAATCCAACATTTTGGAAAGGTCAAAAAAGGCAACTCTTGCCCTATCCGAGTACATCTGCAAGAGAGCTATTAGCGAAAGTTGGGGGGTTTAAATGGCATGTCATGCACCGGGCTTATACTGCGGTTGCCAGACCTATAATGTTTTATGGTGTTGTGGTCTGGTGGACGGCGCTTCAAAAGTCCCCTTACTGTTCAATACTCAGCCGGATCCAAAGGATGGCTTATTTGTGCATCACAGCCCCAATGAAGACGACACAATGTAATTCACTGAATTTAATGGACATTGTCGCAAGATTAATTGCTGCAATCAGTAATGTGAGGCTAAGAGAGCTTTCTCTTTGGTCATGCAGCACCTACGGTCACTGTGCTATCCTTGATACCATGCACAAGTATGGATTACATATTGCCTGAGCCGCTGATCATATCGAGAAGGTTACCCGATCACTGCAGTGTGTATCAAGCGGAGATCCTTGCTATTAAAGAAGTGGTGCAATGACTAAGATATAATGTCATAACGTCGATTGGCATAAATATCTTTTCAGACAGCCAGGAGGCCATTAAATCCATGAAGAACGTTTTTCTAAAATCAGAAACTGCCTTTGACTTTTGCAGATCTCTCATCGAGATATTTAAAGAGTTCCAAATTCACCTGCTCGGGTTGCCGAGTTACAGAGATATTCCAGGGAATGTAGAGCGGATGAGCTTGCAAGACTAGGAGCTACCTAACACATTCCAGAGGAACTGGAATCTGCCTCTAGCGACATCAAAGCAAAGACTTCAATATCAGCCACGAAGATTAACGAATGATAGATGGTTAAAAAGGGAGGGTTATGAGCACTCCAACTTGCCTTGAAGACTTGTACAGCTTTGCTGTTACTGGCTAGAACAAACGTCTCATTCATTGTGTTAATCATCACAGGTCACAATCTGATCAGAAAAGATGCTGACAGACTAAAGGTTGTCAGTAACGACATTTGAAGTTGAGGGCGAGGCACTGCGGCCAGCGGCACAGTCTTGGATTGACGGAACTCTAGTACTACCATTTGGAATATCAAGATACACAGATGGATCACAGCTAGAGAACAGAGTGGGCCTGGGGGTCTACATTAAGAACCCAGGGACTAAGATCTGTTTCAGACTGCCTGACCATAATACGGTCCTGCAAGCGGAGATCCGGGCGATCACGGAATGCGTGAGTTTGTGTGGTGCTAACGCGTGCACGTCGAATTTGAACATCTTTACTGACAGTAAACTGACCATCAGGGCAACAATAACCCGAACGGTAAATTCACGAACAGTTTTGGAGTGTAAGAAAGAGATTAACGCCTTCTCTGAGAATGCCACGATCCGCATCCTTTGGAGCCGAGTAAAGGCTAGAGGACTGTCAGTAAAGGCTAGAGGACTGCCATCAACAAATTTGGTTAACCCGAAGCCTTTCGGGTCGACGCAGTTCGAGTAAAGAGCGTGTACTACGAGTGAAACGGTCAGCATGACGACGAAAATACTATGGGGAGATCCGGATTGAGAGAAGACGAGGCCATTACTGAAAGGAAGCAAGCAGGAGATCAGTAAAGCATTCGGTATCATAACAGGACACATGGGACTACGAGTACACCTATGCATATTCGGTGCGGCAAGTGATAGCATGTGTAGGTGAAGTGGGGAAAAAGATGAGATGTTGGAGCATTTCTTATGTTATTGCCCGGCTTTTGCGGCTAACACACATCAGTACTTAGGTGGGGACACGATGCTAGACATGAACTAGCTTAGGGTAGTGGTATGGAAAACAATTGAGGTTTTTGTAAGTAGCATGCAACTCCTGACTTAAATTTTCTTTTTCGAGGTTAGTTTTTAGAATGAGAGCGCATAACAAGCGGATTGCTGGCTTAGGTATATGTCCATAGTGGCATGGGGCGGATTAATACCAAATATGTGGAAATGAAATGTGTGGACTACTTAACGAATATATTATAAGTTGCAGGAACAGGCAGGAGGTACTATTAGGTTGCCCAAAAAGTAATTGCGGATTTTTTAAAAGAAAGTAAATGCATTTTTAATAAAACTTAGAATGAACTTTAATCAGATATACTTTTTTTACACTTTTTTTTTCTAAAGCAAGCTAAAAGTAACAGCTGATAACTGACAGAAGAAAGAATGCAATTACAGAGTCACAAGCTGTGAAAAAATTTGTCAACGCCTACTATATGAAACACCCGCAATTACTTTTTGGGCAACCCAATAGATAACACGTTTGTATCGCAAAACATCAGCAGAAAAATACGCGACTGGGAAGTCACAGATGACGACAGCTTCACTGATCATCGTTAATTTAACTTCAGCCTTGGTAAGAATACTGCAGTAATACTCCCTCTGCTATGCAGAAAGAAAGCGAATTGAGATTAATTTCGACACTTATTCTACTGGAGTATCCCCTGTAGACGGATGCGGATGGTCGGCGGTCTAGTATTAGCCGAACGTATTGGTGCGTGTACCATCGTCACCGGCTACAAAGACTTATTCGCTGGAGCTTCTTCATTCATTCTGACAACATGACCTAGCCAACGCAGCCTTTGTATTGTTATAGATTTAACTATACTAACGTGGTAATGCTTCATTCCATGTCTCAGAACCGTATAACGACACAGGTAGTAATAGTGTCTTGCATAGTGTTATCTTCGTCTGTCGAGAGGTGGCCTTGTTCCTAAATTGCTTACTTAATCCAAAGTAGCATCTGTTTGTCAGGATTATTCTTCGATTTATTTCAAAACTGTTGTCATTCTTTTCGGTTACGACGGTGCCTAGTTAGATGAAGTTGCTGACCATCTCAAAGTTGTGGTTCTCAACTTTTTCCGTTTTCTTTATCTGATCGGTTGTACAAGGGGTATTGGGAGTTGATACCATCCATCTCCATTTACTGTCACACCCATTTCATTGATTCTCTTTCGATTCCTGTAACGGCTGCAGTTTAATTTTTTAAAAAATTAGAGAAAATGGCCTGATCGCACCCAGAAAAAAAAATGAACTAAAATGATCAAAACACATGACCGGCAGATACAGGCAAACATAAATAATAGCATAACAATTCACAGATCACGTGTGGTATGTGCACAAAAGAAACATACAATTGGAATTTAGTAAAAAGGACCAATTTTGTTTTCGCGTTGCACACAAGTGATGTGGTGACGTTGTTGTTGTACCAACACACAACCCAACATCATTTGTCCTTTGTTGATAGCAATAGATAATAACCAAGGGACAAATGTGGAAGCCAATGTTTTACTCATACATTTATAGGCAGGCCAAAAATGGAATAAATGTTGGCACAGGCAGATTTAAGGAAGCTTCATGAATGAGATCTTTGTTAGTAGGCAAACGGAGATGTGTGACCCAGTGGGCGTTATGGGCAATGCAGTGTAGCGAAAAATAAATGCGGACAGAGAAGTTGGCCAATAGCCCAACATATCAGTCACTCCATAATCTTTTTCTATTATTTTTTTCTTTTAAAATAAGTAACCACGACTGTAATTTACACATTAGCGGAGTGAAATCTTTCGAAATGTGAAGTTATAGAAATGATGTCATGTGAACGAGGAAGTTTTTGATCAAGTTTTGTATTTGCAGTAATCCGTATAGACTCAAAACGGCTGAACTGATTATCAAGAAATTTTCACAGACGGTACAATTTGAGCTCCCGGTGAAAAAACTGGTACTACATATTTTGATATCCAAGGGGGAGCGCACCCTCCCCCTTACCCAAATTTTCAAAACCGCCAGAATTTGGAGATGGGTGCAGCGATTAAAGCGAAATTTTGTATGCCACCTTATGACACCCCAAAAACACGAAATTGATATAAAATTTTGGAGTCATATAACGTGGGCGACGCCCCATCTTAAAATCCCCCCGAACGGACATGTTTACCGAATGAGATAATATGGATATCAAATGAAAGGTATTTAAGAGTAGAGTACAAACTTGGTATACAAACTTCAACCTACGTTGTTCGGGATGGTCCCCCACCCCCCAAAAAAAACCCCAAAAGGACACTTTGACCGCTTTGGCAATATGGGTATCAAATGAAAGGTATTTAAAAATAGAGTACAAATCTGAATAAAGGACTTGAAACAAGTAAAATGGCGTTAAGTTCGGCCGGGCCGATTTTTGGATACCCACCACCTCAGGTATGTATATGTAAACCACCTTTCGTCATAATCCGGTGACTAATGCATAATTTATGACTCCATAGCAGCTTTATTGAAATATGGTCCGATTTGGACCTTTGTGGTGTAATAGTAGCATAAAATTAAAAGCAACAATTATTGCATTTCAGTTGTAATACCTTCCACAATCGATAGCATTCGTCAAGTTCTTTGAGTGACTTTTTTAAATAGAAAAAAAAACAGTCATAGAAAAACAACACCTCCAAAATTTCAGCCAAATCGAGTAATAATTGCGCCCTTCATAGGCTCAAAAATTCAAGCTGGAAAGTCGGTTTATATGGCAGCTATATCAGGTTATATACCAATTTAGACCATACTTGGAACAGTTGTTGGAATACATACCAAACCGATATATGCAAAATTTCAACAGTATTGGATAAGAATTGCGTCCTCTAGGGGCTCAAGAAGAAGTGTAAATCAAAACAAAACACTTCTTAGAAAATTTCGGCCAAATTGGATAAGAAGTGCACCCTCTAGAAGCTCAAGAAGTCCAGACCCACGATCGGTTTATATGGGGCTATAGCAGGTTATCAACCGGTTTCAACCATACTTTGCACAGTTGAAAGAAGTCATAACGAAACACGTCAAGCAAAATTTCTGCCAAATCCGATAGGAATTACGCCCTCTAGAAGCTGTAGAAGTAACGACCCAATGTCGGTTTATATGGCAGGTATATCAGGTTAATATTCGATTATGAACATACCTGGCACGGTTGTCGGAAGTGATACTGAAGCACTACGTGAAAAATGTCAGCCAAATCGGATAAGAATTGCGAGCCCTAGAACCTGTAGAAGTCAAGACCCAAGGTCGGTTTATATGGCAGCTATATCAAAACATGGACCGATTTGGCCCATTTACAATCACAACTGACACACGCTAATAGGAAGTATTTGTAAAAATTTTTAAGCGCCTAGCTTTACCCCTTCGAAAGTTAGCGTGCTTTCGACAGACAGACGGGCGGATATGGACGGACGTTGACTTAAAGTGTCATGACGATCAAGAATAAATATACTTAATGGGGTCTTAGATGAATATTTCGAGGAGTTACAAACGGAATGACGAAATTAGTATTCCCCGCATCCTATGGTGGAGGGTATAAAAACTGACCGAAATGTTTGTTTAAACAGCAGCCCTCATTAGCAGCAACCATCACGATTTCCGCGAACAATACATCAAAACGCCATGGATTTGTTTGGATAAGAATTTCCGTAGATACTCAAGATTTAAAATCGAGATACAGTTTAAAATAGGAGCTATATTAGATTAAAGATCGATTTGGGTCACACTAGGAATAGATGTTAAAGGTCATAGTAGATGATGCTTATGAAGTAAAACTGAAAGATCGTTTTTTATGGGAGCTATACCAAGTTAAAGACACTCTTAACACAGTTAATGTAACCAAACAAACCCCTAAAGCCCAAACTTGTAAATAAGTGCTCTCTAGAAGCTTAAGGAATCAAATCGGGAGATTGGTTTATATGGCAGGTACATAAATAATGAAAGTAAGAAAAAAACGTCAGATAAATTGGATAATAATTAAGGTATCTAGAGGCTTAAATAGGCAAAGCGGAAGATCGGTTTATATGGTAGGAGTATCAAAACATTAACCGATTTGGCCAATTAACAGTCACAACCGAACTACCCTTACAGGAGTTATTTGTTCAAAATTCTGGCGCCTTGCTATACTCATTTGAAACTTAGAGTGTTTTGATAGACAGACAGATGGACGGACATGGCTAAATTCGGACTAGGAGTTAATAATCCATGAATTCTGTACATAGTTTCATGTTTACATCTAAACCCTTCCAAGTATGTAATGCGTTCGTTAAAAATTCAAGCCCATTGAAATCTTCAAAATAAGTCTCCGATTTTTTTCTAATTCCAATGAAAAGTAATAACATCGGATGTCCTGCTTAAAGTTAGATATGCATTGAAATAAATATGGACTCAAATTTACGTATATATATTGGGATTGGAATTGGAATTTAGGTTACCATATGGTAGTCAAGATATCTGTTGCTTGCCCAGAATAAGATAAAAAAGGAAACGCAAGTAGAAACATGTGGCTCACAAAAGAAAAATCATCAACTTCAAATAACACCCACACACCGCCTTCGTGCTGTGCCATAAAAAAAAATTGCGATACTGCATTGTCTAAAATGAGCGCTGTATGTGTATGAGTGTTTTGTGAGAGAGTGTGCACGGGCGATAGGATCTGCATTTTTCTTTTTTTTGTGTCAATTCCTCTGTGTGTGTGTGTGGGTAGAAATGAAAAAATTGAGGGCGGAATGGTGGGTTGGCTGCATGTTTGGGAGAGCAACTACCCAAAACTATCACAAACTACCTAAAGTTTGAGTACCCGGAATACTAACATAAAACAACACAACAAAAAAAACAGAAACAACAAAAAATAGTGGAGGCTATACTACAGCAACTTGTTGTGCTTGCCTGCAGTGTGGCTGATTTAGATGGAAAGTGAGTGGTAGTGGGGGGAGGGATAGTGCCAGGACATACGGCGCTGCTGTCGACGAAAACTGGCGAACAACGAAATAGTGAAAGACCCAACAGCAACATCCAAACTATATAAAAATTGCAGTGGTGTTGTGCTTTTTTGTGCCATCTACCAGCTACCTCCCCACACTGTTATCCTTGTGGCCCCTCTTTATGGTTGCTGTTGTTGTTGTTGCTGCTGCTCTATAATTTTTACAGTTTTGTAAAAAAGTTTCGTGTGCTCGAAAACGACGAAAAAAAAAGAAGGAAGGTTGCAAAAAGTTTCGTTTCGTTTCATTTTTGTATTTTGTTCATTGCTTCTATTCTTTTTCGTTGCTTCTTTTTTTCTTGCATTTATGCTTTTCCACCAAAAACGACCAAGCAAGGACCAGAGCAACCCAGCAAGTGAGCCCGGGCCATGGGTAAGGAGAATGTTGTTTTTTCCTTGGGGTAAGGGCATTGCGAGGGATCAGGAGTTTTTGGGATGACGCGGCATGGCATTACTTTGATGATGATGATGTTGGCGACGACGTCGTTGAGGCCATAAGAATGGGTTGGTGTCCTGGGTTTGGGTTTTTGCCATGGCTAGTGGGGGGGCCGATTTTAGTGCCAAATGTTAGAGTAGTAGACGGGAGGCGTGAGTGGCGGTGTTGAACGCTTGAAATTGTGTTATTTCGTCTGACTAGCTGCATCATTGGCTGCTCGTCTGTTTGGGGGGGGAGGGGGAGCCACACAGTTATGGAACTGTTGCTCTTCCTGTTGTAGCTGTTACATTTTGGCTCCTCTTTCGCCGATTTTTTTCTTCATGCCAATTTCATTATGGTTGTTGTTTGCTTAAGGGAAAGAGGTGGTCCCAGCATTTTAGTCAAAAATTGTTGCTGTGTTTTAGACTCTGCTTGCTGGGGCTCTACCCATGCCAAAAACGCTCTATTGCATACATATTGTAGTCTAGGTTCTTTTTTATGAATCGTCCTACAAAATCATGAGTTTTTTAGCTTTTGCTTGTGCTGCAGCTCCAGCTCCTGTTCCTAGTCCTGTTGCTCGAACTGCCTGTTGAGCTTCATTTGGTGGTGGTGGCGATAGTGGTGGTGTTTGCTTTGGTGTTGGCTGGTGCACGGCTGTTGCTGGCTTTTGGCATTGTGCAACAAGTGAGTTTGGCAATAGCTGGCATCAGGGCAACAACTATTAGAATCTGCAGCATTTCGTGGATTTCGTCGTGGTTCTCGTCCTCGTTCTTTAATATCAAAGTCGTAGTCGACGTCGTCGTCCCCATCACCTTCGTTGTTGTCGCCTTTAAGCAGCATCGTTGCATCCCTTTGGACGAAACTATTCTGGGAGACACTTACGAGCCATTTGCGTGTGTGAGTCGTCGTTTTGGCCAACAACAAAAAAAACTACTGCTACGAAAACCTTTTGCCAACTTTTGGCATTGGTCTATTCGTTGATTTTGGCACAACGAAAAAAAAAAAACAAAAACACATTAAACAACGAAACAGCAACGTTACAGTGTTTGTGTCCGGATGCAAGGAATTTGCTGGCGTCTTTGTAGTAGTGCTGGCTTTTTGCATAGCCCAAACTGCGCTATTCGGCAATAGCTGTTACTACTGCATCCAGCATCCGCTGTCGCCGCTGCCACTGTGACTTTGTCAACAATAAATGGGTGTTGTTAGTCTCGAAAGCAACAGGCTGCTGAAGGCACGCACAACAACTACTTGAGGAACTTTTCAGCTTCCAGATATCCGACTTCCTGTGCCATTTTCAAACGGTGCTTTGGAATCTGACATCTTTGCCAAGAGTGTTGACATTAATATCATTAGCATCAATTGTGGCAGCATTTTGCTGGCGTTGTTATTCAACAAACAAACTGTTGCTCCCTTTTCGGAGGCCATGGTTCATTCAACGCGAACGTCAGTGACAATTGACAGCAATTTGAAGGAAATTGCTGTTTAATAAATAAATTGTGCATATTCGTTAGATAAACTAACCGTCAGAAAGAGCGTCAACTCATTTTAGCCACAATAAAGCCGGTGCTGCGGCAAAACGGTGTTTAACTTCTGCCTTCTGCAGGTTGTTCGTTCTAGATGATTGTCTGACACCAATACATTGACTTGAAGTGTTTAGCTTCCGTTTCCGGTAGAGTGAAATTAAAGCAAACAATCAACGGCAGCCCATATCGGCAAAGTGCATGGCACCCAACCCATTTCACATCCAAAGTCTTCAATAAAAGACATTATTCATTGCCGGCGAAAGCAAAAAAAAAAAAAAAAAACAAAACCGAGACATTTTGCCACAAGTGTTTATGAGAAACGTTTAGAGAACAAAGTTAAACAGCATATCTTGTGATTATACAAGAAATTACCCTCCATATGTTAATTGTCTCTTGTGCAAAGAAAACAAAAACAAAAAACAAACTAAAGCAATAATAATAATTGATTGATCACAATATAATTAGTGAGTGTGTGTGAGTGTGTGATTTTAATCTAATAATTGAACAACTGAACTTTATAATTGACTGGAAATGTTTCAATCCGTTAAAAGTGATCAGCACCAGTGGTAAGTTTGCCATTTTGTATCTCAGTTTAAATGCAACATTTTGCTTTAAATAGTGTTGAATAAAAGTTTAATGGTTAGCTATGGAAACGATACTGTTGGACATTTTCAAATTAAAAGAAAAGATTTTAAAAACACAATACATTTGGGTTTAAATATTATTTGTCACACCTATAGCCACCACCGAAGGATGGGGGTTTATTCATTTTGTCAATCCCTTCGCAACTCATCGAAATATTCATATGCGACCCTATAAAGTATATAAAGTTTTGAGCGTTATTTAATTCTAAGACGATATAGACATATCCCTTCGTCTGTCTGTTGTAATCACGCTACAGTCTTTAACTACTAAGGTAAGACCAAAGTCGGGTGCAGCCGACTATATAATACCCTACACCACCGAGTCTTCGTACTATTTTTAATAAACGGAACCTATGTCCAAGTCTTGTCAGACATTGATTTTGTATACCTACTGAAATATCGAATAAAACAGCAATGGGACCAAAATTCTGGCTACCGCAGTTTTAACGGCAAATATCGCCAAAAATATATAAATGTGAGCAACACATAAATCTGACCGATTTTGATGAAATTCTGTACAAATAAAACACCTGATGCGACATTTTGTCAAGATCAGACCAAAATAGTGTCTGCTTAAAATGGGAGCTATACCTAGATCTGATCCGATTTTGAACACTTATTGGTACGTCAAATAAAACACATCAACACCAAATTGTTCCTTCAACAGCCTTAAAAGGCCATAGCGAATGAAAGATATACACAAGAACTATATCTAAAATTAATCTCAATTTGATGAAATTATGCACACATAATAATACGTCAAATATCTCAAGTAAAAATTTATAAACATCGGGCCAAAATAGTGGCTTATACAGTCTTAGGTTAGGCTGAAAAGAAGGTGAAAATATTAATCTGCCCCATGCCACTATAGACATATACCTAAGCCAGTAAGTTGTGCGCTCTAAATACTAACAAGTAAAAAGGCATTAAGTTCAGCCGGGCCGAACTTTGGATACCCACCACCTCGGGTATATATGTAAACCCCATTTCGTCACAATCCAATGAAAATTGGATAATTAAAGGACACAAATTCGGCACGGACATTGAGTGGTCTAATATATATGTCACTATCCAATTTTGTAGAACAAAATATTAGTCTTTTTGGCAGATATATCCAATTATAAACCGATCTGAACCATATTAAGGTCGGATATCATGAGGCTAACAAAGACTTCAAATTTCAGCGAAATCGGGTAATAAATAAAGTTTTTATGGGATTCAGTCCCCTTTTTGCCAGTTCGGTCTATATGTCAACTATATCCAAATATAGTCCGATCTGTCCCATATTTGGATCAGGTGTTGGGAGGCTTAAAACTGCGCACTATTCCAAATTTCAGCATAATCGGATAGAAAGTAAAGCTTGTATGGCCTTCAGGCCCTTTATCGGGAGATCGGTCTATATGGCAGCTATATGCAAATTTAGTCCGATCTGAAATATATTTGGGTCAAATATCGGGAGGCTTAAAATAGCCCACTGTTGCAAATTTCAGCAAAATCGGATAAAAAATAAAGCTTTTATGGCCTTCAGACCCTTTATCGGGACATCGGTCTATATGACAGCTATATCCAAATATAGTCCGATCTGTCCCATATTTGGATCAGATGTCGGGAAGCTTAAGATAACCCACTGTTTTAAATTTCAGCGAAATCCGATAATAAATGAAGCTTTTATGGGCTTCAGACCCTTTATCGGGAGATCCTTCTATATGGTAGCTATATCTAAATATAGTCCGATCTGAACCATTTTTAGGTCGGATGTTGGAAGGCTTAAAACTGCGCTCTGTTCCAAATTTCAACAAAAACGGATAAAAAATAAAGCTTTTATGGCCTTCAGACCCTTTATCGAGAGATCGGTCTATATGGCAGCTATATCACTATATATATTCCGATTTGCACAATATTTGGGTCAGATGACGGGAGGCTTAAGATAACCCACTGTTTCAAATCACAGCGAAATCCGGTTAAAAAATAAAGCTTTTATGGGCTTCAGATCCTTAATATGGCAGCTATATATAAATATGGACCGGTCTAATCCATATTTAGGTCAGATGTTGGGAGGCTTAAATTAACCCACTGTTTCAAATTTCAGCAAAATGGGATGAAAAATTAAGTTTTTATGGGCATTAGACCCTTTATCGGAAAAGCGGTATATATAGCAGCTATATCCTAATATGGTCCGATTTGGTCCGTTCAAGAACTTAACCAGCGTACATCAAAAAGACATTTCTGTGGCAAATTTCAGCTCAATATCTCAATTTTTGAAGGCTATAGAGTGATTACAACAGACGGACGGACCGACGGCGGACGGACAGACAAGGGCCGCCGCAACCCCAAAACTCCCCCAAAATAGACATATTGCACGTTCATTTCAATATGGGGCTCAAATGAAAGGTATTCGGGAGTAGATTTCGAATCTGGCATACAAAATCAGATCGAAATATAGGGGGTTTAGGCGCTTCGATTACCAGTGCAGGGGTCATGGGTTCGATTCCCGCCAGAAGCCTTGACCTGTCGCTACTGTGGTATCACAATGAACTTAAAAATAATTGTCTAAGTGAGTCTATAAAAGACTGCCACTCTTACCTAACCATAGGGGGTCACGCCACCCCTCAAAAACGACATTAGAGCCATTATACAATAACTATATGATACTTGGTTGAACCAATTTTCTTCAATTTTTATAGATTGTGTACGTTTGTCTGGAAGCAAATATAGGCTACATAATTTTTAGATAACGGATGGAGGCGGACTCTCCCCCTTACCCCAAAAACGCCACCTATAACCGTAGGTGGTCCGTTGGGCACAATCGCCATGACATTTTAAGTCGATCTAGCCATTTCAGTCCGTCTGTCTGTCGAAAGCACGCTTACTTTCGAAGAAGTAAAGCTAGACAACTCTAGATAGCATAATTCTTATCCTAATTTGTCTGAAAATTTGCATGCTACGTTTTATTATGATTTCCAACAACTGTGCCCAGTATGGTTCAAATCTGTGTATAAACTGATATTGCTGCCATCATAAGCGTAGAAAGGTCTCTGGAGTGTGGGCTAAGTACCCCCAGAAAACTTTTACTTTTTCCCCAAAATTTAAAAATTTATTGGTTTTTGATAAAATTTCATCATTTTATTGCTGTTAAAAAGCTTTAGTCCTTGTCACATTCTTAAGATAATCTCCTTTCAGATTGATACACTTCTTCAAGCGATTTTCATTAGCTTCATCAAAATTGACCCAATAGCTTAAAAATCACCCTTTATTTTTAAATTTTTAAAGAATAAATGAAAAGCGTCGCCGGCAGAAAATTGTTTGTAAAAGGCAAAAATCACCGAAGGCGAAAAAAAATATCGGAATTTTTTGAAAATATTTTTAACTTTTTTTTAAAGCAGAAAACAAAACGTTTCTACATATCGAGAAGTTTTTGAAAATATTCAATTTCTTTGAAAAAAAACCGCTAAAATAGTTTTTAATATCACGCGATTTTTCAAATATTTTTAAACTTTCTTTGCAAACAACAAAAAGACCAGCAGGCAAAAAACATTTTCATAAATTTTGGGATTTTTATACCCACCACCGTAGGATAGGGAGTATAATCATTTAGTCTTACCGTTTGCAACACATCAAAATATCAATTTCCGACCCTGCAATGTATATATATTTCGGATCGTCGTACAATTATAAGACGATTTAACGATGTCCGTGTGCCTGTTCGTCTGTCCGTCCGTCTGTTGTAATCACTCTACAGACTTCAAAAATTGAAAAATTGAGCTGAAATTTGACACAGATACGTCTTTCTGATGCACGCTGGTTAAGTTTTTGAACGGGCCAAATCGGACCATATTTGGATATAGCTGCCATATAAACCGATCTGCCGATAAAAGGTCTGAAGCCATTAAAAGGTTTATTTATAGCCCAATTTCGCTGAAATTTGAAACAGTGGGCTATCTTAAGCCCCGACATCTGACCTAATTATGGTTCAGATCGGAGTACATTTAGATATAGCTGCCATATAGACCGATCTGCCGATAAAGGGTCTGAAGCCCATAAAAGCTTTATTTTTTAACCGATTTCAAGGAAATTTTAAACAATGAGTAGTTTCAAGCCTCTCAAGCTCGAACCTACATATGATTCAGATCGGACTATATTTAGATATAGCTGCCATATGGACCGATCTCCCGATAAAGGGCCTGAAGTCCATAAAAGCTTTATTTTCTAACCAATTTCGCTAAAATTTGCAACAGTCAGTAGTTTTAGGCTCCCAATATAGGACAAAAATATTGTTCAGATCGGACTATATCTAGATATAGCTACCATATAGACCGATCTCCCGATTAAGGGTCTGAAGCCTATAAAAGCTTCGCTGAATTTTAAAACAGTGAGTAGTTTTGGGCCAATCAACATCTGACCCAAATATAGTTCAGATCGGACTATATTTAGATATATCGGGTTGCCCATAAAGTAATTGCGGATTTTTTAAAAGAAAGTAAATGCATTTTTAATAAAACCTAGAATGAATTTTAATCAAATATACTTTTTTACACTTTTTTTCTAAAGCAAGCTAAAAGTAACAGCTGATAACTGACAGAAGAAAGAATGCAATTACAGAGTCACAAGCTGTGAAAAAATTTGTCAACGCCGACTATATGAAAAATCCGCAATTACTTTTTGGGCAACCAATAGCTGCCATATAAACCGATCTCTCGATTTTAGGTTTTGGGACCCCAAAAGGCGCATTTATTGTCCGATTTCGCCGAAATTCGGGACATTGTGTTGTGTTAGGCCTATCGACATTTCTCTTCAATATGGTCCAGATCGGTTCAGATTTGTATATATCTATCATATGGACCGATCTCTAGATTTAAGGTTTTGGGTACATAAAAGACTCATTTATAACCCGATTTCGCTGAAATTTGACACAGTGACGTATGTAAGGCTTTTCGACATCCATGTCGTATATGCTTCAGATCCTTCTATACTTGGATATAGCTACCAAAAGATCAATATTTTGTTCTACAAAATTGAACAATGAGTTGTTCAAACTTACCAAAACCTACCAAATAAATATTTAGTCCATATATATACAATATAGGACTCAAATGAAAGGACCAAGTGTTTGGGGGACCATACCAACCCCCAAAATACCCCCTTAATCGGACATATTTACTAAGAATGGCAATATGGGTCTCAAATGAATGGTATTTGCGAGTGGATTACGAACCTGATATTCAAATGTGGGACCAAGTTTCTGGGGGTCCACCCCTTCCCCAAAACACCCCCCAAAGGGAATCAATTTACGACCATAACAATATTGGGCTCATATGAAAAGTCTTTGCGAAAAAAGTGTTTATGGGCCACCCAACCCCATAAAACCACCCAATTAAGACGTATTTTCTGACCATTGCAATATGGGGCTCAAATAAGAGGTATTTTGGAGTAGAACAAGAATCTGATATATATTTTCAGGGCCAAGTCACTGAATGGCCGCCCATCCCTCAAAACAGCCCTCAAATTATAGGTAATTGGGAGTAGTCTACGAATGTGATATCAATATTCGGGACCAACTGTCTAACCGACGTCCCACCCGCCAATAGAACGTATTTGCTCACCATGACAATTTGCGTCTTAAAGAGAATGGAGCTCGATATTGATAGTTTTTACGGCCCATACCCCAAACCGGACATATTTGCTGACTTTTGCAGTAAATGGGTTTAAATAAAAGGTATTTCAGATTAGCAAATGTATTTGATATCCAATGTTGAGGCCAATGGCAATATGAGGTTCAAATAAATGATATTTGAGAGTAGAGCAAGATGCTGATATATTTCCAGGGCTAAGTGTTTGGGCGACCACCTCACTCACCAAAACACCCCGAAGTAGGACATATTTACCGACCATGTTAATGTGGGGCTAAAGTGATACGTATTGAGGAGTAGAGCACGAAATTGGTACCCACTTTCGGAACCAATTTTCTGGATGTCTACCCTTTCCCCAAAAACAACCCACAAAAAGCAATAATTTACTGACCACCGCAAAATGGGGTTCAAATAAAGGTATTTTGGAGTATAATACAAATCTGATATCCAAAAGTGCGACGATGTATTTGGGGTATCGCCCCTTTAACCAAAACACCCCCACCCAAATAGTAAAAATTTGCCGACCATGGTAATATGTGGCTCAAATTAAAGGTATTTGAGATTTAAAAACGAATTGAATAAACAATTCTAGGCCAAGTGTCTGGGGACGCCTAAGCCCACAAACTCCCTTTAATCCAATTGCAATATGGGGTTTAAAAAATGTTTTTTAAGGGTAGCGCACGATGCTAATATATTTTCAGAGCTGAATTGGACATACATATCTACCGATCTTGGCAATTTGTGGCACAAATGAAAGGTATTTGGGAGTAGGGCACGAAACTCTTATCCACTTACGGGACCACGTTTCTGGAGGTCCACACCACCCCCTTAATCCAGCAACCACTACCCTGGGGCACTTCCCACTACCAAAATCCATGTGAGAATATCGGGCTCCAATAAAGTCTTTTAAGCTAAAATAAGTCTTTAACATCCAAACTTAAATGACCATAAACCCTCTGACGAATTCATAGACGAATAATGATATGGATTTCAGATAAAGGCGTTTATATTGTTATACTGTTTCTCCAGCTATATACACATACCATTTTCGTAGCATGGTATTTCACTCCAAGCTCTTTAATTGTCAAAAATAAATATTCAAAGGATAATTTTGTTCCATATAAAGTAAAGAAGGCGCAGCGGAGCGAGCGGGGTCTAGATTGGACATATTTCGATAGGAGCTGTTATATGTTCATTAAAGGCCCATTTTTACCGGATTGTTGCAAAATATGGTTGTTATATACATTTGTTTTTACTTTTTTGCAGTGATTTTATGGTCATTGCAATATTTTTGACCGTTTTCCAAACATTGTCTACAGTGAAAAATCTTAGTTTAATACTCGTATAGAAGGTTCTTCATTGCACGCAAAAATTTTAATTATTTCTTTGTAGATTAATGTTTGTGGAACAACCAATTGACATCTCCAGCATTTAAGTCCTCAGTCTTGACTTGTGACTTTTGGCTTGTTGTAGCTAATGTAATAGGCAAACCTTATTTATTTAACTGAACCCCATTTGGAGTACAATTTTTATTATTCGTGTTTTCTTGGCCAAAGCCCCTTGTGCTTCGAATGCTTAATTAACCAGCAAATTAGAAATTAAAAGAAATTTATTTACTCCAAATTCTTCAAAATCTTAGAAATCATTATAAATAATTTTTATAATGAAATCTTGGCTGATTTGAATGCATCTCAAACGGAGTTTCTTGCACTTGCAAAAGGATAAAGTTTTCAAGTCAAATGCGTGTGACATCAACAACTTTATCCTTTGCCAAAAACGTGCAAATGGGTGCTAAATGAAATATTTTGCATGCAACAAGTTATTCTTGCCTTAGCAGCCAGTAACTTCACCATGTTGTGAGAGATAGCATTTTCTTGTGGGCCACAATAGTTGTGAAATGAGGGCTGGTGCATTTGGGTGTGGGATTTCTTCAGAAGACACTTGTTGCTCCCTAGCACTTTGTGAGGGACTTTCTTCCTTTAACGGATACACAGCAATCCGAAAGGAGTCTCTGCTCTGCAACTGCTGGGAGGAGATGCATACACATTTTTCGGTTTTTAATATTCTGGCAAAATTTCTATGCTGGCAACAAGTTGCAGGAGGTGGAGTAAAGCCGAACAAACCGAAATTGAAATTGGAATCATGAGGCCCACAACTATGCGGGGGGGTATGTATTGCTTTTCTCTACGCTTTCAACAGCAACAGATGGTTGTTGCATTTTAAGACAATGCTAAAATTGCGTTTGCTGTTGGAGGTGGTGGTAAGGCGCTTATTCGTATGGTTGGGATGCCGCATTCTGTATCTAGGTCAAATATACGAAAATGTGTTGCGTTGAACAGCATACAGCATTATGTGTATGTATAAGCCAGTATGACGCTTTGGAAGGGTGGAGTTTATTTCAAGTCAAGACCGTCACCTGAAGTTTCCACAAGGAATAACCGATTATTGTCAAAAGTTCCCATATGCTTTGTATGTGATGTCAAAACAGGGAAGAATACATCATAGGATAAAATCCCCTCCCACTTAAGAGTAGAGAACACATTTACTTGTGCAAATCAACAGGTTGTTTTAAAGATTATAGAAAGACTTCAGGTTGAGGATGCTGTTGCCATGGCTACTAGTGATTGTTGTTAACACTCCAGCTACCTTTTCGGGATTAGCTTTGATGAGTATGATGATTGGTGGTGACTGTGGTATTCCAACAGTTTTCAACTAGCGTCGCAATGAGAGAGTGATAAAAGTCAAAGTGTGTTTGTTTGTTTGTTGCTGCTTTATGTGTTCCGCAGAGACTCAAAAACGGCTGTACCGAATTTCTTCAAATGTTCATAGATTGTGAGGTGTGGTCTGGAAGGAATAATATGATGTTACATTTGTATCGACCACTATAAATTAGTGCATTTGTTTGCAGCACCCAGAAGGAAGAGAGATAGACTCATTGGTCGACTCAGAATCGCTTTCTGATTCGATTTAGCTGTGTCCGTCTGTGTGTGCAAATCAGAGACGAAGCCTATTGAAACAGAAAAAAAGATTTAGATTTGGATATTACATGTTGTAAATTTGGCCATGAACATAATGTTACGGAACAGCGGGAATATTTCTTTCATATCAATGTATGTTTGTGCTATTTGGACTAATATTGCAAAGATGTTGTCATTTTTGAAACCGACTCTCACGAAATTTCGCACGAAAGATTGTCCTATGACTCTAGACCACCGGTGAATTTCATTAAAATCTATTCCGATTTAGATATAAGTCCCATATCTCCCGATTTTCACTTCTAGAGCCTTTGCTAGCGCATCTATCAAGCGATCTTCTCAAAATTTTGTACAGCGATTTTCTTTAGGTCTGCCACAATATGGACGGATTTTTGTCGAAATTCTTTATTTCGAATTTAAGCAAATTTTAATTTCGACGGCTTGGCCTGTATTACCAAAGTGATGCATGGAATCCTTTTTACACTAGTCTTCAAACTGGCCAGAACTGGCCAGGCCAGAGTGCAATCTTATTTGCACCTTTATGATAACCCAAAAACACAAATGTTGTAATTAAACACCTAAGGAATTTTATGGAGTAGAGTAGGAATTGTCCATTTATACTCGGGACAAAGCATCTGGAACCGTCCTATTGGGATCCACCACCATGGATTGAGCTACAGTTTTACACAAATGAACTTAGTTGAAGAGCACACATAACAAGTACAGATGTTGGAAGTCTTAAATGTACACTATGTAAAAAATTTCAGCCAAATCGGATAACAATTGCGACTTTCAGAGGCTCAAGATCTTGAACCGGGAGATTAGTTCATATGGGAGCTAAATCAGGTTGTATGCCGATTAATGGCTTAGATCTATATCCATAGTGGCATGGGGCGGATTAATATTGGCCCTCTGTTCAACCTAACCTAACCTAAATCAGCTTGTAGAGCGATTTAGACAATACTTATTACGGGAGCCACCGTGGTACATAGGTTAGCATGCCCGCCTATGCTGCCCAAACGCTCGGCTTTAAATTCTGCCGGCGAGAACACCTTAATAAAACATTTTTCAGCTCTGGTTATGCCCTCACCAAATGCTGGCAACATTTGCGAGTACTTCAACCATGTACAGCTTCTAAACAAAGATGTTTCACTTTTAAGTGACATGCCATTCGGACTCGGCATAAAAAAGGAGGTCCCCTTATCATTGAGCATTAACTTGAATTAGGCAGCTCTCAGTTGCTATTATGAGAAGTTAGTTTCCCTCTAATTTGTTCCATAATGGGATGTTTGGAAAACACTAAACCACATTCATAAGTCAAAATATTGGTTGCCCAAAAAGTAATTGTGCATTTTTCATATAGTCGGCGTTGACAAATTTTTCCACAGCTTGTGACTCTGTACTTGCATTCTTTTTTTGTCAGTTATCAGCTGTTACTTTTAGCTTGCTTTAGAAAAAAGTGTAAAAAAGTATATTTGATTTAAGTTCATTCTAAGTTTTATTAAAAATGCATTTACTTTCTTTTAAAAAATCCGCAATTACTTTTTGGGCAACCCAATAGAACCCTAAGTGTGAAACTGTAGTTAAATCGGTCAACAATTGTTCCAGAGTTCATCGGGAGATTGGTTGGACTTCAAGATATCATATCGGTAGATTGGTTAATATGGGAGCTATATCAGGTTACAGACAGATTTGGATCGTACTTGGCACGGTTGTTGTTGTACTTAGAACACTAAGTACAACATTTCAGCCAATCGGACAACAATTACGACTTCCAACGGCTCAAGATTTAAAATCGGGAGATAGTGCTATATTTGAGCTAAATCTGGTTGCAGACCGATTTAGACAATACCTATTACGGATATTATAAGTCATAACAGAACGCTACGTGTGTAACAGCAGTCGAATCGAACAACAATTTCGTCTTCCAGGGGATCAAAATTTCAAATCAGGAGATCGGTTTATGTGGGAGCAATATCGGGTGACAGAACGATTTGTATAGCATTTGTCACTGCTATTGAAAGTCAAAGCGAAAGTGATAAGTTTCAGTCAAATCGAATAACAATAGCGGCTTTCAGGTGGTTAAGATGTCAAATCGGGAGATCGGCCTATTAAACTTTGACTGTTTTGCTGAATTTACAATCCCAAGTGAGTAACACTAACAAAAATTCGGAGTAACACATTTTCATTCCGAAAGTAGGAAATCCCTTCCACACGAAGGTGTAAGTCTTTCGTACTATTAGTCTGTCATCTATTATGCTGAAAACTCTTGAGAGGTTGATAGAAACATATCTTAGGGCAAAGATTCCTGGATATCGCCTGTCCCGGCAGCAGCATGCATATAATAAAGGCAAATCCACTGAAACAGCTCTTCACGACCTAGTCGGCATGAGATATAAGTTGCCTACAGTGGAACCTGTCTCCTTGGGTGCAGAGAATGTTCCATTTACAGAAAGCGCAAAATACCTGGGTGTTTTGCTGGACAGGAAACTGAAATTCAAATCCAACATTTTGGAAAGGGCAAGAAAGGTCACTCTTGCCACATACACCTGCAAGAGAGCCATTGGCAAAAGTTAGGGATTTAGACCGCTGGTCATGCATTGGGTATATGCTGCATTTGTCAGACCTATAATGCTATATGGTGTTGTGGTCTGGTGGACGGCGCTTCCAAAATCCACCTACTGCTCAATACTTAAACGGATTCAAAGGATGGCTTGTTTGTGCATCACAGCCGCACTGAGGACGACACCATCTGATGCACTGAATTTAATGCTACCTCTTATGCCTCTAGACATTGTGGCCACCCAAATTTCAGCGACCACTGCCGTGAGGTTAAGGGAGCTTTCTCATTGGTCATGTGGCGGCTACGGACACTGTGTAATACTTGATACAATATCCGATGTTGTAGGCAGTATGGATTACAACCTAACTGAGTTGCTTTTTGGTAAAAAGTACTGTACCACTATTCCTGATGGAACCAATTGGAACTACTATATCCGTGGTAATAGAAGTTATATAGTCTTCTTTACGGATGGTTCCAAACTAGACGATCAGGTGGTCTGTGTGGTGTAGTCCAAAGATCTAGAACTGGTCATATCGAAAAGATTACCCGACCACTGCAGTGAGTATCTAGCAGAGATCCTTGCAATTAAGGAAGTGGTGGAATGGCTAAAATATAATGTCATGACGACGATTGGCATAAATATCTTCTCAGACAGCCGGAAAGCAATTAAATCCCTGAAGAACGTATTTCTGAACACAAAACCCCCCTCGACTGTCGCTGATCTCTCAACGAGATGGCTGAACAGTTCAAAATTCACCTGTTCTGGGTGCCGGGCCACAGATATATCCCAAGGAATTGTAAAGCGGACGAATTTGCGAGACTAAGAACTACCTTCCACATGCCAGGGAATCTGAAATCTGTGGGTATGCCTCCAACGATATGTAAGCTAATTTTTCAGGGCCAAGCCCAAAGGGCAACGAATAATAGATGGTCACAAAGAGGGGGCTGTGAGCAATCAAAAACTATGTGGCCTAATCTAGACTTGAAGCGGCCTACTGCTTTGCTGTCATTAGCTAGAACAGATGTCTCAATCATTGTGTCCATCAAGACAGATCACTGTCTAATCGGAAAACATGCTAACAGACTGAAGGTTGCCAGCGACGACTTTTGCAAAAGCTGTAGGGACATCGAGTAAGAAGAGACTATAGAACACCTTTGTGTGTGTGTCCCGCACTGGCCGTCAGAAGGAGATCCACTCTAGGTTCTCATTCGCAAGATTTTGGGCTTTTTAAGGTGATCTGGATGGTTCAATGGTAGGAACTAGAAGGCATCTTCCTTCTTCTGTTCCTGTAGTATCACAATGGACGAAAACGTCTAAGTGAGTCTGATGGCAGACTGCCACTTAAACATAACCTAACCTAATACTAATTAGAAGTTTTTTTTTTAAAGTTTGATGCGTCTAGTTTTACTCCTAAGAAAAATATCTCGTTTTCGATAGATGGCCAATTGGACAGACATGACCTAATCCAAATAAATTGTCAAGACGATGAGAAATGTGGAGAATATGGAATGGACAACAAAAAGAATATATTGGGTATCAAATTGATATTTTGGCAGAATTACGAAACTGAAACACAGGGGTACGTCTCTTAAAGAGTTTATAATTGTGTGAAACCAAGTAAAAGAACCTTAAATTAGGCTGATTCGAATCTTGTATACCCTCTACCATAGATGGCGTATGACAAGTTCTTCGAATGATTTTTCAAATTATGGGCCAATATGACCGCTATGGCTGATATGAATCATAACAACATATCACATTCAAAATACCATCCAAATCGGATATTAATTGCGCCCACTGGAGTCTTAAGAAGTCAAATCAAGACAGCTATATTCGGTTAGTGTCCTACATTGGCGGCGAAGAGGATACCGCAGAACCAATCCCTGATGATGGTATAGAATGTTTACCTCCTACACAGAATGAGGTCCAAGTAGCAGTGACCCGACTAAAGAACATCAAGGCAGCAGGAGCCGACGGGATACCCGCTGAACTATTTAAGACCGGAGGCGACACGCTGATAAGGCGTATGCATCAGCTTATCTGCGAAATCTGGCTAGAAGAACACATACCCGATGATTGGAACCTCAACATACTATGTCCCGTACACAAGAAAGGAGACAAGATGGAATGTTCCAACTACAGATGAATAAGTCTCCTCCCCATCGCATACAAGATACTCTCGCGCGTACTGTGTGAAAGTTTAAAACCCAAAGTCAATGAGATAATTGGGCCCTATCAATGCGGCTTTAGACCTGGTAAATCCACCCTAGACCAGATATTCACACTGCGCCAAATCCTGGAAAAGACCCGAGAAGGACAAATCAACACCTACCATCTCTTTGTCGACTACAAAGCCCCTTTCGATACTCCTTTACTTTGAAAGGTATTTCAAGCCATTACTGAGTTTGGAATCCCCGCAAAATTAATGACACTTGCTGATACGAGTTCCTCAGTAAGAATAGGAAGGAATCTCTCCGAACCATTTAATACCAAACGAGGTTTCAGACAAGAACACAGCCTATCGTGTGATCTCTTAAATATCTTGCTGGAGAAGATTATACGAGATGCAAATGTGAATAGATATGGCACAATAATCACAAGAGATCACATGCTACTCGCCTATGCCGACGACATCGACATCATAAATCGGTCACCGGAAGCAGTAACTGCTGCCTTTGAAAGAATCGAAGGAGAGTCAGTGAAAATGGGTCTGGCAGTAAATGGAGATAAGACGAAATGGATGTTCTCAACTCCCAAAACGCTCTGTACAACCGAGCAGATAAAGAAAATGGAGAAAGTTGGAAACCACAACCTTGAGATAGCCAATAACTTTATCTACCTCGGCACTGCCGTAACCGAATCGAATGACACCAGTTTTGAGATAAAGCGAAGAATAATACTGGCAAACAGATGCTACTTTGGACTAAGTAAGCAGTTTAGAAACAAGGCCATCTCTCAACAGACGAAGATTACACTATACAAGACACTGATACTACCCGTGCTGTTATATGGTTCTGAAGCATAGGTACTTGTGAAAGAA